>NC_064618.1:153464547-154089547 GCF_023898315.1 Schistocerca nitens | reverse complement strand
ATAATGCTCAGGGCCATTTGAATCATTTGAATTGAAAAGGGCTATTTATGGACGACGCGACCCTACAACCACTCTGAGGGATCTACGCCGAATATCCGTTGTGGAGTAGGACAATCTGGACCAACAGTGCCTTGATGAACTTGTGGATAGTATGCCACGACGTACAGAGGCATGCATCAATGCAAGAGGACGTGCTACTGGGTATTAGAGGTACCGGTGTATACAGCAATCGGGACCACCTCTGAAAGTCCCGCTGTATGGTGGTACAATATGCAATGTGTGGTTTTCATTAGCAATAAAAAGGGCAGAAATGGTGTTTATGTTGACCTCCATTCCAATTTTCTGTGCAGGTTCCAGAACTCTCGGAACCGAGGTGATGGAAAACTCTTTCTGATGTGTGTACTTAGTGTGAGTCAATATATGTTTATGGAACTTCCAAGTATTGCACGAAGTTTTTCTCAGTTACTTACGATGCATGGGCTACTTAATAGAAACTATATTTCAGTGGTTCTTGATTTGTTCACAATAAGAAAACTTCATCTTATCGGAATGCCTTTCGAATAGTTATTGATAAATGTGATTATCTAAGTCTGAAATTATCTCCTTCAACAATGTTTACAGATCTTGAAGAAAGTATTATGAAAGTTGGAATTGCTAAGTGTGAACTAATGTAAGAATCCAAGCATGTAAATTTTTTCTGGCACGGAGTTGGTGGCGACAGATACAAACAGTGAAACTTGTACACGGCTACTAGTCCAGAAATGAAACCGGAAAGTTTCTGTCTGACGTATTTGATGTGGCAATGCTGGATCCTTGTGTGGTTGGTAACGGTTTTGTGTGTGTGTAGCTACTTGCCTTATTTGAATGGGATGAGTAGGTCGACAGCGGCAGACGTGGGTCCTTCTCACCAGGACCGTGTCTATAATCTTATTAATGCATGAACGCGAGCTGTAAACGCTGACAAAAAAAACAGAGAACTGTGTTGAACAATTTACTTTCTTCGAGAGCCCTGGAAACACCAGTTCAGGCGTGTACACAATATCTGCAGAATGTTGTAATGATGACGTACGTCGATCAATCATACGGTGTCTACAGCTACAATAACAGCAGCCACGACACTCAGTTGTTCCTGATGAAGACGATGGAGGATTTCGTCGAAAGCTCGAAAATTACCCTTTGTTGGCACGACAATTAAACCGGGGACGTTTTTTACGAGGACGTCACTAGAAAATTCGATCTCATAACAGGTTCCGGTATCATTTATCAGTGACAGGCGACAGCACATACACACTGTCTGATCAAAAGTCTCCGGGCCCCTGTGGTGGACTTTAGTATGAGGTGTATCCAACCTTCACCATTACGACGGCTTATACTCTGCTGTGGTCGCTTTCAGTGAAATGTCTGATTGACTGTGGTGGAATGGCAGTCCATTCTTCCTCAAAAGACGAGACCACAGTAGGTAGAGATGTTGGGCACTGGGGCCAGGAGCGAAGATGACGTCCTAACTTATTCCAAATTTGTTCTTTTGGCTTCAGGTCGGGATTGGGCACGCCGAATCATTTCCTGAATGTTTACAAAACATTCCCTCACAGTTGCTGGCTTATGACAGGGGGCATTCTCATACCGATAAAAACTCAAACTGTTCCTCTATCTCACGCAGTAAAATGCTGTAAAATATGTTCACATCCTCTTGCGTTTAAGACTTTCTTAAGCGGAGTTAGGGAAACCCATCCCTAACAGCGAAATATACATCCGTAGCTTAACGCCACCTCCCCTGTACTTCAATACTAGCACAACGCGCCGCCGCAGGTAACGTTCAGGCATTCGCCAAACCCAAACCCTTCCACTGAATTGCCACAGCATGTATCGTGATTTGTCACCCCAGATCACTCATTTCCTGTCATCCAGTGTCCAGTGGCATTGCCCTTTACACCATCTCAAATGTCGCTTGGCACAGACTACAGAAATTTGTAACTTATGAGTAGTTACTCGACCATTGTACCCCATTCCTTCCAACTCCCTGTGCACAGTCATTACTCTATCTGGACTGCTGGTAGCTGTTTGTAAGTCACGAGTGATTCCTTTCACTAATTTCTTAGCGTTTTTTGCAACCACTCTCCGCTGTGCTCGATGGCCCGTGTCCGTCAGTAAATGAGATCTGTGTGGTCTTCATTTAGTCTAAGTTGTTTCTTCGCGTTTCCATTTCACAGTCGTATCACTTGTTAGCGATGTGACTGTGAAGTGGAAACGTGACACTACCTGGGCTGCCACAGAAGGGCATAGAGACACATGTGTGGTGCTGTGCCATAGAAGGTTCGTGAAGTATTTGTTACTGTGGTGACATATAATGACTGCTCCACTTTCTAAGTCACCGACCCATTCTGCCCCTCCACTAACAACACAATATTCCCCACCTCATTTTATCCTGGCAGGTCCGCCTCTTGTGACACCCAGTGGTTAATTCCGCATTACATAGTGGTGCCTGGAAGTTTTTGCTAGTATCAGGATGTCATCACAACCTAAATAAGTATTTCCAACATGTGGATACCTCCACCATTCGGTGAACGGTTGGCGACAAGAACGCATGGTTTTGTCAAGTTACCCAAGAACTCCAGCTCCGACATGAGAATGCATGCACCATGTATCGTGTTCTATGGTTTATGAGCCAAGAAGATCTTTTTGCAGGCTCAGAGCATACAATGGCGCTGTACCTGCACACTCATTGTATCATGTCCTCTGCGACGGTGATGTGACTTCTGAACCAATTGTGATTCCATATGTATGGTTTCACACTGATTTGCAGATGTATTAACTAAGTGTAGTTCATTTATGTAATATTTTTCTCTCTCCTAAATTTCCATTTTGTTAGTTAATTTCTAGTACTTAGAAAGTTCGTTCTTACCATTTTCCTTTTTTAGGAAGAAAATAATCATTTTGTACTGAAGGTAATCTACCAACCATTACTAAAAATCTGTTCAGGAGTGCTACACATGAGAGGGGCTGAAACATATGTTCATCATTTGGCAGTCATTACAATACACCAGGTGTTAAAAATAAGGTTCCCGTAATTTGAGAGGAAGTGGTAAGGACGGGAATAAGACAAAAATGTCCAATACTCATGGCCTCTAAAATGCATACCTTAAGAGCTATTAGCACTTGCTCATCTTCGGTAATGTGGAACACATCTCTTTTACTACTGCTGCGAAGAACGGCCTACTGAATGCAGCAAACAAATGAAGGGCGAACTCTCCTATTACTATCTACAGACACAACATATAGCAAAAATCTATTAGTGGTGTTACTGTAAACGACATTTACAACTCCCGGTAATTGCAGCGCATACATTACTTCTAATGGCACTATTCGTGTTTTGATAAACGCTTTTACATTGTAGTTTTATCTTTGCACTTACTAGCCGATTATTCCACACTGGAAATGGCAGACATTGCCTTTTAGTTATGGTCCGGCAAACGGATCAATCCTCGAGCCCCTGCCGTGCATGCTGAGAAACATCCAGACTGCATGGTATTATCTTCATAGTTATTCAGCCGCCTTTATCAGCGACCAACAGTCTCTGACTCAGTAGCTCCAATAGCGGCGGATCGCGGGAGACCTCGTACTATTTCTACTCCAGGAGGAGCGAGTATTGCAACGAGCGTGAGAAGGTCGTCAAGTGTTAGGCTGGTGTATCAGTTCCTAGCGGTTTTCCTTAAGTGTAATGAACCCAACAGTTATACATAATAGAGACTTTCCTCATCACTAATATATATATTCTCCCTCATTATTCACAACAGTCCACAAACGCTGGAGTAACTTTCCTGTCCCGCGACTGTAGAAATCACGTATCTTTAAGACGATGAACTTGTCGAGCCTTGTTTGTACATCTACATCTACGTGCTTGCTCTGCTATTCACAATAAAGTGCCTGGCAGAGAGTTCAATGAACCACCTTCAAGCTGTCTTTCTACCGTCCCATTCTCGAACGGCACGCGGGAAAAACGAGAACTTAAATTTTTAAGTGCGAGCCCTGATTTCTCTTATTTTATCGTGATTATCATTTCTTCCTATGTAGGTGGGTGCCAACAGAATGTTTTCGCAATCGGAGGAGAAAACTGGTGATTGAAATTTCGTGAGAAGATCCCATCGCAGCGAAAAACGCCTTTGTTTTAATGATTGCCACTCCAATTCACGTTTCATGTCTGTGACATTATCACCCCTATTTCGCAATAATACAAAACAAGCTGCCCTTCTTTGTACATTTTCGATGTCATCCGTCAGTCCCACCTGATGCCGATCGCACACCGCGCATTAGTACTCCAGAATAGGGCGGACAAGCGTAGTGTAAGCAGTCTCTTTAGTAGACCTGTCGCACCTTCTAAGTGTTCTGACAATGAATCGCAGTCTTTGGTTTGCTCTACCCACAATATTATCTATCTGATCGTTCCAATTTAGGTAACTTGTAATTGTAATCCCTAAGTATTTAGTTGAGTTTACAGCCTTCAGATTTGTGTGACTTACCACGTAATCGAAATTTAGCTGATTTCTTTTAGTACTCATGTGAATAACTTCACACTTTTCTATATTCGGGATCAATTGTCACTTTTCGCACCATACAGATAAATTATTTTGCAAGTCGTTTTGATCGTCTGATGACTTTACAAGACGGTAAATGACAGCATCATCTGCAAACAAACTAAGACGGCTACTCAGATTAACTGTGACTGACGCCCGAACAACTGAATACTTTATTCAGAAGTATTCAAAGAACTGTGACTGACACCCGAACAACAGGAAACTGACGTGTATCGAGATTAGAAAATGTTGGTATGTAATCTAATATATAAGCCATAGGGTTTACGTCATGAGTTGTAACATTTTATTGCATCATCTGACCATATACTTCTTGTATTTTTAGCATTGATAATGACTAGGCACTAGCCGAAATCTGGACTTGCGTAATAAAACCTACAAAAGAAGTATGACTGATTGCTGCGCTCTATAATTTATAGATCACGTAACAGTCGCTGAGTACACCCACTTTCCCAATGGAAGGTAATCTGACATTGCACATTATTTAAGCAGTAATGTGTTATTCGTCTTATTATGTTTGGACAGAAGTGTATTATCTTCTTTATGTAAAGCTAGAATTAATGTATTGTATGTATCACATGTATGTTCTGTATAAACTATGTATAAAACTAAAAATGTAATGTATTAATTTATTTAACGAATACTGTACTCGAGTAGCAATGAACTACTGTGTATTTCTACTAACAATAAGACCAGGCGTGTATGTATCATCACACAGAATATACCACAACTATCAGCAATTAGACAAACAAACAACTTCTGAATATCATGTAGTGTCCTAACATGCAACACTCCAAGAAATCGACACACACAAACACAACAAATATATGAAAACACATACCATTTCAGATGAGAATAGCTCGAAGTTCTACCGAGACCTTTTCACCTGAAATAGGTAGAAATAGAGTACTATCAACCAACAACCTACGTTTACCATATTACAAATCCAAATGTGGCGTATCACTTCCCTCCACATATTGCAATTTATTTTCACCGCACTTAATGTATTACTGTTTTTTTTACATTCGCATTATATAACCTTTAGGCAGAAACAAATTACATTGAACCACTTTAACAATTGGTAAGAATTTAGTTCTCTGTAAACTTAGAGAATGTGTTTGTATATTATATTCTTCATATTAATTAAAATAGCATTAACAACTGCATACCAATAAGACTGTAATAAGAAGAAGTCTTTGCTGTTAGACTTAGAAGCATCCATACTGTTAATGAAATCAATAAAACAAAATACCATAGTCAACGCTCCCAGTTGTGAGCATAGTACTTTCTCGCTGCAGTTGTAGTCGTACGAAAGTATGTGATGGACTGAGGCACGCCAAAAAACGTTATCGATGCATACGCTGTGCATCTGTACCATTATGCACCGTACCGTAAAGCGGGATACCTGGAAGTGACCCGTACTTCAAACTTGTCTTATATCCAAACAGATGGGCTCTTTATCTACAAAGCCCCTCTAGAATCCCGAGAAGCCTGTAATAGTAATAGGAATTGTGAAAAATTCTGTATACGTTAGAAAAGTGAACAATGTAACAGTATTAAATAATGTTTAGTCGCAAGGACCAGTTGATAGGAACTAAATCTATAACGTTTACAGTTTTACAGGTTAGCAAGGTTTTACGTTAACGATTGTTCGGGATTCTTTGCTGTTATATATTGTGTGCTCCTTGGGTGGTATCTTGTAATTGACATTCCATTTATCTGCAAGACGTTCGTACCGAACCCGATCGCAGATTAAAGAATGAATTAGACAACAGTTTACAGTGTCAGATGGTGTCGTTTCTACAAGACTTTATCTCGAAGTACTCCGTTTATGATTCCCTGTCGGCTATAAAAATTGTATTTGAAATGTTTAGCCCGCCTTCCACCCTGACCCCATATAGTCCAGGACCGGCTTACCGACTACTTAACAACCAGAATTCATAGCGAATATCAGTCAAGCTGCTGGAAACATCGCGACATTTACTTTAATAAAGTAACACCATTGCAAATAAGATGTGGGCACAGGAGACTATGAAGTGTATTTCATCTCTTAACAAAGTCTTTGACGATGTTGCCGTCGATATTTTACATGCCAAATTAACTAACGTGTTTTTTTATCAGCATTCAGTAGAATTATTTTTTCAATGCAGAACATCGAGAAACACAAAGTCTCCGTGAATACAATTAGTATCAGACATTCATCAGGGTTTATAATTATGTTCGATAAACATTCCATTGTACATTAGGGGCGTTGAATCCAGATCCCTGTAAGTACACGTACGGTATGCTGACGACGTCGACACATTTGTATTGCGGCAATGGTTGCAGAGTATAAGGTTAAAGATCAATCGACGCGAAAAGTTCTTACTGATCACCTCATACCTAGTCACCTGCCGTTTTGGAATTCTTTTCGTCTCTGGTCTGTTTCTGGACACAAACAAATGAATCTTCTTAAACAAAGGAGTGTGAATGTTAACGCTAAGGCGAAAATCAAACCAAGATGGACCACACTGCTACAACTTGCATCATAATAATCTGTCCATACCTAACAAAAATAAAAATGCAAAATTAAAAATTAAAAACTGAAGAAAGAAAGTTGTACAAAAGCTTCTACTTCATAACTGCAACCATGTAATCCTCTGGGCTTATTCACAGCTCTTGGAACTTGGTCAAGGCCTACGTAATCACATGCCTTACGATCACATTTCAGCACATAATGTAAATGTTTGCAGACAAGCGCAGATGTTTCATTTTAACGATTTTATCGGAAAATCAAAGCAAAAACACTCGCTCATCCTATCAGAGAAAATACACTAACGGCCATTAAAATTGCTACACCAAGAAGAAATGCAGATGATAAACGGGTATTCAGTGGACAAATATATTATACTAGAATTGACATGTGTTTACATTTTCACGCAGTTTGGTGGCATAGATCCTGAGAAATCAGTAACCAGAACAACCACCTCTGGCCGTAGTAACGGCCTTGATATGCCTGCGCATTGAGTCAAACAGAGCTTGGATGGCGTCTACCGGTACAGCTGCCCATTCAGCTTCAACACGATACCACAGTTCATCAAGAGTAGTGATTGGTGCATTGTGACGAGCCAGTTGCCCGGCCACCATTGACCAGACGTTTTCAATTGGTGAGAGATCTGGAGAATGTGCTGCCCAGGGCAGCAGTCGAACATTTTCTGTATCCAGAAAGGCCCGTACAGGACCTGCAACATGCGGTCGTGCATTATCCTGCTGAAATGTAGGGTTTCGCAGGGATCGAATGAAGGGTAGAGCCACGGGTCGTAACACACGTGAAATGTAATCTCAACTGTTCAAAGTGCCGTCAATGCGAACGAGAGGTCACCGAGACGTGTAACCAATGGGACCCCATACCATCACTCCAGGTGATACGCCAGTATGGCGATGACGAATAAACGCTTCCAATGTGCGTTAAGCTCGATGTCGCCAAACACTGATGCGACCATCATGATGCTGTAAACAGAACCTGGATTCATCCGAAAAAATAACGTTTTCCCATTCGTGCACCCAGGTTCGTCGTTGAGTGCACCATTGCAGGCGCTCCTGTCTGTGATGCAGCGTCAAGGGTAACCGCAGCCATGGTCTCCGAGCTGTTAGTCTACGCTGCTGCAAACGTCATCGAACTGTTCGTGCAGATAGTTGTTGTCTTGCCAACGTCCCCATCTGTAGACTCAGGGATCGGGACGTGGCTGCACGATCCGTTACAGCCATTCGGATAAGATGCCGTCATCTCGACTGCTAGTGATACGAGGCCGTTGGGATCCAGCACGGCGTTCCGTATTACCCTCCGGAACCCACCGATTACATATTCTGCTAACAGTCATTCGACCTCGACCAATGCGAGTAGCAATGTCGTGATACGATAAAGCGCAATCGCGATAGGCTACAATCCGACCTTTATCAAAGTCGGAAACTTGATGTACGCATTTCTCCTCCTTACACGAGGCATCACAGCAACGTTTCACCAGGCAACGCCGGTCAACTGCTGTTTGTGTATGAACAATCGATTGGAGACTTTCCTCATGTCAGCACGTTGTAGGTGTCGCCACCGGCACCAACCTTATGTGAATGCTCTGAAAAGCTAATCATTTACATATCACAGCATCTTCTTCCTGTCGGTTAAATTTCGCGTCTGTAGCACCTCATCCTCGTAGTGTAGCAATTTTAATGGCCCGTAGTGTACTTTCCGTCCCACTCCACCACCCAACCACACTGTCCAAATACTATTCTCTGGCTGGAACGCGTCTTTGAAGTAAATTCCCTCGCAATCCCAACAAACTAATGAGTACTTTCCCAGTTTCAAAAGACGCAGAAAAAAAAGAGAAATTGACATGTATCTCAAAACAATAAAAGCCTCACTCGATTTTGAACTCAGCTCTTACCCTCCGTTTCCAGTTACTGCAGTAATAGATCAATTACTATAATTTTATTTCCTTCTATACACCTAAAATTTAGTTCACATAAACGCTCACTACTGCTACTACTACTATAATTGTGACTTGTGACAGTCTGTTTGTTATCACAACTTCAATATACTGTAACACAGTTTTGTTTGTACTGAGTTCCAGTTTGATTTAATAGAAGGCCTGAAAGTCTCAGTCGGACTGTATGAAATAAACATTGAAATAGATAACCTGCAGCTCGGAAGTTATGCCTCCCGTTACACGTTCGGAAGAGCCGCAACCCGGCACGGTAATTCCCATCGCAGATAGAACGACAAATGCCGGGCAGCAGACCGCCGGAGAATCGGCAGTCGCGACCGTTGGAGGGTGGGAGAGTGTCGTAAAAGGCCAGCCACGTGCCTGAGAGGGCGGAATGGCCGCGGGGGACACAGACCGGGAACACGGGGCGGCGGGGCGGCGCCGCCCTGCAGGTAACTCGACGACCCCACGGTGGACGTGGCCGGCCGCTCACGACCGCGCGACCTCACGACCTCCCTCCGCCCATCGCGACCCCGACATACAAAACCAGCCACTCCAGGCCTGGCCAGAGCTATGCGGGCACGTAGCATGGACAAGCTCCTGCGGAGAGGGTGCGCTCTGGAAACGTGATTCGGCAACTGCAGGAGCTTTCTAAGCCGGAAATACAACAGCTATTCTTTTCCAATTGCGTTGCAACAGAAAATTAAACAAACGCTCTAGCGAGCGTTGCTGGTAATTTGATCTTGATTTTTGTTACTGACAAGGGAACCTCCCCATCGGACCCCCCTCAGATTTAGTTATAAGTTGGCTCAGTGGATAGGCCTTGAAAAACTGAACACAGATCAATCGAGAAAACAGGAAGAAGTTGTGTGTAACTATGTAAAAAAAAAGCAAAATATACAAACTGAGTAGTCCATGTGCAAGATAGGCAACATCAAGGAGAAACTGAGATCAGCATCGTCGTGGTCCCGTGGTTAGCGTTAGCAACTGCGGAAGAAGAGATCCTTGGTTTAAGTCTTCCCTCGAGTGAAAAGTTTATTTTCGCAAAGTTATGATCTGTCCGTTCGTTCATTGACGTCTCTGTTCACTGTAATGAGTTTAGTGTCTGTGTTTTGCGACCGCACCACAAAACCGTGCGATTAGTAGACGAAAGGACGTGCCTCTCCAATGGGAACCGAACACATTTGATCGCAAGGTCATAGGTCAACCGATTCCTCCATAAACACGTCTGATACATTCTATACGACACTGGTGACGGCATGTGCGTCACATGACAGGAATATGTTGTCGACCCGCCTAACTTGTGCTGTAGTCGGCTGACGTGTGTTTCGATGTTTGTTTAGGTGTAGCGTCCCCATACTACGGCGCAGTTACCTCGCATCGGACGGACGGACGGACGGACAGATAATAATTGTCTGAAAATAAAAAATTAAACTTTTCACTGGAGTGAAGACTTGAACCACGCACCTCTCGTGCCGCAGTTGCTCACGCTCACCACGGGACCACGGCGCTCGAGAACTCACACACTCCTTGATGTTGCGTATCTTGCGCATGGACTACTCAGTTTGTATATTTTGTTTATTTTTTTCATATTTCCACACAACTTCTTCCTGTTTTCTCGATTGATCTGTGTTCAGTTTTTCAAGGCCTATCCACTGTGCCAACTTATAACTAAATCTGAGGGGGGTGCGTGCGATGGGGAGGTTCCCTTGTGAGAATCTGCAGGTACTGGCTGGCGTATGAAAAGCGGGGATGGTTAATGCATAATTGACTGGAGACGCACACACACAAACACACACAGGCTACACAGGGTGAACATTAATAAAACCGACAAACTGCAGTGACGAATTCGAGACTGGAAATGAAGGAAAACAGGGTGCTATGAACATGTGTTCGGAAATGGACGGTGTACGTGCAACGACAAAAAATCGTTCCACGTCGCAGCAGACGTTCAAAATGGCCTCCATGGGATTGCATGTGAGAGGGTAGTGGAAGAGCTACATGACTAAAGAATTTGTTGCTAGCGCACTCGAGCAGATGTAGTTTCGATGGATTGCTCACGCGCTGCCTCCGATATGTAAGCTATAATAGAATCTCAGACCAGAGAACAGTGTTGACTGCAGTACGAGCACCGTCAGTAGTAGTAGTAGTAGAGAGCAGTCGTGTATATGGAGTTGGCTGGGCCGGTAGTGGGGAGCGATGGCGGTGCCTGAGCGATGTGGTATAAGGTAAAATCAGCCGCGCGCATATGTGGTTTGTTAAACTAAATTTGTACTGTTGTTATATCGAGTCCCATGTAAATATTTCAAAAAATCTTTTAATAATAATCTTTTTTATATAATTAACTTCTTGACAATCATTCATCTGAATTTAAAGAATTTGCTAATTTCTCCAATCCATGGTCACCCCGATCATCGTAAGGAAAAATCAATTGTTTCTCTTTATACATGACAAATCTAGCGGCCAGCATTGCACTGGGCTGTGCTAGAAAAATTTCTTATAGGGGCAGATATACACGCATTATCCGGCGACTTCGTTGAGGTAAGAATTTTCAGTTTCTTCAGAATGATCTTTCAGGGCCATGACGCAGCGCTGCTGACGTCTAAATCTGCCAGTTTAGATTCACAGTCAGTTAATTATTGAAAGGTTGTATATGATTCACATTTTTTATTGGTCGGTTAGTCACGTTATTATTGCGAGGTTACGGAATATTATACATATTTTTTTCTGTTGGGAGGTTACACTAGTGGCGGTTGTCATACAGGATACAAGTAATCGTACTTTAGCTTACACCATGTTGTTGGGCCACTCGGCTGGAGCTTGCACTGGGATTCGTCTCAATATCCGGTTCAACGCGGTACGCACAGTCTGCCGCATTCCAGCACGTTCGTCTGTCCGAAAGGACACATGGTCACACAGATGCCCAAATAGGACTTGAAATGTTGTTTAATGTGTTCCGTGCTTGTGAGGGTATTTGTTTTGGTATAACCGTGCTGCCTCTTAACTGTTTCCATCTGCTTGTCCATACATAAACAATCTCGGCTTGTTCCCGATGTGAATAACAGACCATTCTGTTGCTTACAGTACCCTGCGGCAATCACACAGACTGAACACATAAGGAACACACGGAAGGTGGTTCAGAGGAGCCTTCATTTGTCAGCGTCATCTACCGTGGCAACAATGCATTTCCGGGCACTTGTCCACATGACCTTTTCTCCTCCATTTACGGAGAGGACTCCGTCCTTGAAGTTTGTCGGTTTTATTAATGTTCCCCCTATACATCACGTCTCTCCTAAGGTGTGTCAGGCGCATTTTATCTAGTATTTCGGCAGACATTTGCAATTTCTTTCTTGCGTTGTGCAGCTTGAGACAGCCCAGCGAACAGTGCTCATCAAGTCTTTCTTGTGATGTCCAGTATCAATATTAAGCGTCAGTGTGTTTTCCGTTACAAACAAAATGATTTTTAAAGACATATTTTACATGTGAATTCGATAGAGCTTTCGAAGATTAGTCTAGTGCGAGATTAATTTTATCGGTATGTACTAACAGAACCGCGGTCTCGCGGTAATGTTCTCGCTTCCCGAGCAGGGGGTCCCGGGTTCGATTCCCGGCGGGGTCGTGGATTTTTCCTGCCTCGAGATGACTGGGGTGTTGTTGTGTCGTCTTCATTATCATCATTCATCCCCATTACGGTCCGAGGAAGGCAATGGCAAACCACCTCCACTAGGACCTCGCCCCTATGCCCTGTAAAGGAGTATGGGACTCATCAACATTAACAGAACCAGCCAGGTTAGCCGAAGATACTAATACGCAGCTTCCTGGACTCGTGTAGGCGCGCCGGCCCCGGATCAGATCTGCCTGGCGGATTAACGACGAGGGCCAGTGTGCTGGCCAGCCTGGATGTGGTTTTTAGGTGGTTTTCCACATTAACCCAGATGAATACCGGGCCGGTCCCCACGTTCCGCCTCGGTTACACGACTCGCAGACAAAAAAATGGTTCAAATGGCTCTGAGCACCATGGGACTCAACTGCTGTGGTCATCAGTCCCCTAGAACTTAGAACTACTTAAACCTAACTAACCTAAGGACATCACACACATCCATGCCCGAGGCAGGATTCGAACCTGCGACCGTAGCAGTCGCACGGTTCCGGACTGCGCGCCTAGAACCGCGAGACCACCGCGGCCGGCGACTCGCAGACATTTGAAAACGTTCGCACTATCTTCATGTTCAAAAATGGTTCAAATGGCTCTGAGCACCATGGGACTCAACAGAGGTCATTAGTCCCCTAGAACTTAGAACTAGTTGAACCTAACTAACCTAAGGACATCACAAACATCCATGCCCAAGGCAGGATTCGAACCTGTGACCGTAGCGGTCTTGTGGTTCCAGACTGCAGCGCCTTTAACCGCACGGCCACTTCGGCCGGCCTTACAGGGTGATGACAGGAAGGGCATCCGGCCACCCGCAAACACTAACACCGCCAAATCCATAGTAACTAGGCTGACCCCGCGTTGACGTGGGACAAAGGCCCAAAGAAAATGATGACGATATGTACTAATATTAACAGGGGACAGTAAAAATAGGAGAATAACCAAATAACCAGTGCTCCAGCAGCGATGTCACCACTGTGCCCCCCCCCCCCCCGGACTGCTGCTACCAACCACGTAGCGTTACTAAGTCACTGCTAGATTGCTGTTTATTCTTCTTGTTTCACTGTCCCTCTTAATACATATCGATAAAACGAATGTCGGCCTAGACTATCTTGGGAGCATACTGTCGAATGCGCTCTTAAAATTCCTACTTAAAATTAATTTTATTTCTAGTGGGAAACAAACCGACATTTGTTGTTGATGATGGGGGTCACGTGAAAGACATGTCGAGCAGCAGTTGTTTGGGCTGAGTCCAGTTACACAATGCAAAAAGGAAAGTGCAAAAAACTGCCGGAACGCCACAGAAGATAAACCTGACGTCTCAAGATGCGCTACCGACGACAACGGCGACGTGCAAGACAGACAATATACAAAACTATAGAAGACGTTGAAATGAGTACTTCTGCTGCTGACAAGAAGAAGAACACAATGAAATCTGTCGCTGCACACGCCCTTCTAGATGGACCAGCTGTATTTTGTGGATATAAATTGAACTTCAGTATCGACATTAACGATACATTTACACATGGCAATGGATGGTTGACAGTGGCCATTGTTCGAGGAGGAACAGGTGTTCCAAATGTTTCAGGACTTGAAAGTTTCGTGGACAGAGACATCATCGCCTACAAGACCTACCATGTTACTGAAAACGCAAATAAAGACTTTGGCAAATCTAATTATATGTCACCCTCACCCTTTTTCCTCTCTACACGTAGTGTATGTACTGACAAGAAAAGTAGACCATCCACCAGTGGACGAAACGAAATGAAACTTCACTCGTTGAGGGGGTATATGACGTTATTTTAGTTATTACAAGATCTAATCAGATGTCAAATTTCCAGTGAACTCGGCAGTTTGCACTCAGCGGCTCGTAATCAAATCCAGATTTCTGCTATAAGTGTTTAGTGTTTTATTGTGATGGATCCACTTCGGCTAGACTACCATCTTCAGACCATCTACGAAAGTTATCCAATATTTTTATTTTATTTTATTATGCTGCTGGTTACTGTATTTTCAGCTACACAGATTTTGTACTTACGTCCGTACAGCATCAGTGGTCACTGTCACACTGTATTATATTACAGCGTGGTGTAGATTTAGGACTCTTATGCTATAACCCATTTTGTGGTTTGCTGTTGTTAATTGTCCTCTCTCGTAATTTTTATAGTTTCACTTTTTATCGTGAAATTTGACAGACTGACAGATGTGACTCTTGGCCAAAAAGTTGCTATATGGTTACAGTTGCTATGGTTTCTTGATGTTATCATATTAAACTGCATGTATGATCTTTGTAAGTGATGCGTCTGTGGGTAGTTGTTTGCGTCTATCCGTTATCTTTAGTTAGGAATTAAATAAAATTTTGTATGAAATGTTTATGTTTTAAATCCGTTTGTTCATTTAGAACGTCAACAGGGAGTTGTACTGTATGTATGTAGATTTCTATATCTTCAAATACGTTCTTTAACTGGCTGCAGAGTGTAGACGGATTTTTTCGCTAATTCTCGTCTCCTCTCGATATATTGCTGAGAAGTTGTTAAGGTGGCAAGGTAATTTTTACCAACTCCTCGTTAGGTCGATTCTTCTCATTAAACCGAATCGTGTGATACGTCACAAGCCATACTTTGAACGCAATTAGGTAATCTGCATAGCACAAAGTGTAATAAGAACATCCGTGGGTTGCATGAACGCAGTACTAACAGTTGCTGTCTCATTGGCATGCAGATGAATACGTAACATTTTGGTTGTAAAATGGAACTGAAGTGAAAGAAGTTTGCCCGTTGACAACGCAGAAGAGCGACACGGAAATACACTTAGAGAAGCATAGAGCGACCCTCGCAACAGGGAGGCCAATTAGTGGACAATGGACGCGGCTCTTGGATTTATGCGAGACGAAAGCAGAAAATACGTCCGGGGCTTTCCGTAAAAAGCAAAATTACGTGAGACTACCGTGGACAGTGTGTGTGTGCTTCAAATGCTGAGAACCTGGCTTTGTGGAGCTTTTAATGCAGGGAGGGAATCTCGAACGCTAGTTGGTCAGGAACGCAGAAATTTCTTTCTGAGATTCTTATTTTACGAGTAAGCGATGATGGACGGCAACAAGGACGCCCATTGGCCGATGCCAGTCGTGGAAAAAACCGAAGCTGCGGTACACTGGAGGAAGTTAGCGACAGTATAGTCATTTACGTATTAATGATTGAGGCCCTCTCTCTCTGGAGGTGCCGTGTGTTACACGGAGCACTTAATGCTCTCTGGTGTCGCCGAGAGAGATTTTTTTCTGTGAAAATTTTTTTTGATTCATGAAGCTCCATGTCAGCCGAATTTACGCTGGATCTCACGTATATCTCCGTAGGGAAGGACATGACAAGAGCTAATGTGTCTGTGTGTGTTGTGTATTGAACTGGGGACCTGGAAACGATGAAAGGGCTTCGTCCTGCCGTAGCCCTCAGGGATTCACAACAGGCCACTGCAGTCCACCTAACGCACCGCCACCCCTCAATGAACCCAGGGTTATTGTGCGGTTCGGCCCCCCCCCCCCTACCCCCCCCCCCCCCCCCCCCCCGTTGCCCCGAGGTAGAATAAGGGGAACCAGCTCATTCACCGAGGCAGATGGAAAACCTCCTTAAAAGCCATCCACAGGCTAGCCTGCACACCGGACCTCGACACTAATCCGCCGGCCGGATTCGTGCCGGGGACCGGCACGCCTTCCCTCTCGGGAAGCAGCGCGTTAGACAGCGCAGCTAGCCGGGCGGGCAGAGCTAATGTAGTTAATATTTTCGAGAGAATTTTTTGGGACGACATTGTGCCTCCATCCAGCCTTCGAGCGAGTACAAAGCCATTTGTCTTAGCTAGAGACGCATACAGTTTTCCGTTTCATGGAAACAAAGGGAAGTTTTAGACTGTTAAATTCAGAGGCCAGCATACGTTTGTCAGCTCAGTAGGTATAAGCGGCGACGCACACAACAGCCGACAGCCACCGAGATATTCTCTACGTTCTGCGAAAAGTAAATAACACATCGCTCATGGGTTAAAAATTGAACTCACCAGCAAGTGTTCATTTCAGTTCCGCATTAGATCTGAGTAGTTATTCGCATTCCCTCGTGTCAATGTCAGCCACGTAAGTCACATGTGACCTTGAGGATTACATTTGAGGAAGTGATCCGACAAATAGGAATTATTGCCCAGCTGCGGTAGTTCAGTTTATATTGTCACATTATACAGTTTGGGATTTGACAGAAATGGCAACTGAAATACTTTTAGTAGATTCTTGGTATTAAGTTCCTAGTGCCCTTAATCAATATTTTCCCTGTGTTTGTTTTCCTAGAGCATATTTCTAGCTTTTCTAAGAGTTTCCTAAGATTACCATCGCCGCATCCTGAACCCAAATGTGTATGGTAATTCATGTAATAAATTCTTTTGTACAGGGAATAGACTGTTTGTCCTAAAGTAGAGTTTCCCACCCTTACTCATTGACATATTTTAGATACACGGATGGCAGGTATTCTTCTGATGTATAACAGTCAGCATGGTTCGGACCTACACACCTGGCAGGCCTGGGTTCATGTGGCCGGCCGTTGTGGCCGAGCGGTTCTAGGCGCTTCAGTCCGAAACCGCGCTGCTGCTACGGTTGCAGCTTCGAATCCTGCCTTGGACATGGATGTGTGTGATGTCCTTAGGTTGGTTAGGTTTAAATAGTTCTAAGTCTAGGGGAGAGATGACCTCAGATGTTAAGTCCCATAGTTCTCAGAACCATTTGGGTTAATGGGATTAAGATTTAATTTTCGTTTTCAGAGCATCCATTGTGCACTAAGTGATGGGGTATTTCACACCAAACCAGCACCGGCTGGTTAGATCATGGCGACCTTGCGAGAATGCTTCAATGAATGTTATTCTGATCGTTAGATAGTTTGGAGGTAATATACTAGAGGAAGTTAGAATTGAAAAACATTTGCCAGCATATTTAAGTATTATAGAATCAGTAGTGTCAGATGTCAGGATTCTTATTTGGTTAATATTGTTTGAGTTAGCAACACTCACAAGGCGCATTGTCCTATTTAAATATAGAGAAACAGTGTTACTCCAAACTTATGCTAGTCCTGAGAGAGAAATTTAAAGGAAATGTGTCACCTAACTGTTGAGATAGTTTAAGCTTTTGAATTGGAAAAAAATTATAAATTTAAGTTCAGTATTAGACTCAGTAGTTGGGGTACCTGTGAAATTTATTTGCGTTGTGTGGGCGCACAGGTGATTGTCATGTCGAAGTTGGGTTGCAAGGATTCCGTTCCACCAATATTTAAAAGTGCTTCATTCCCTCTAAACTTCGAAATTTCCGTGAGTTAATAGAATTCATATAGGGTCATGTATGTTCTTTTGGAAGAGAGTTAAGTCATATGGTCGAATGTTACTCAAAGTCAGGCACATAAACTGCGTGATGCTCACAGATTATTAGAAGGATTTGAAATGGCGGATTGACGTAGATCAGACCAAAGACATGTTGTAGACAAGCTGGATAGGATCAAACGTGAATCACAGCAACAGAATTTGCGTGAATAACACGTTTTAAAACAGAGAATGTCACATGATGAGATAGAAACAGTTTCAAGATAATCGCACTAGGGGTTGATAACGAACATGGAGAAGGGAAGTGCATAAAGGAGACGTGGATTCAGATGATGCTAGATTAGAGCATGTAGAGCCGAAAGTAATCATACTGACCCAACTGTCACAAGATAAAACTCAAAGAATGAGTGTGCGTGCACCAGCACTGCTGTTCCGAACTTAATGAACTGACACAGGAAAGACAGAATAGAGAAAGATTGCATCAAATGGCTACGTGGGGAGATACGAACTTATGCGATAAAACTTTTGCAGTGTTTCAGTATTTGACTCAGACCAAGCAAAAGTGCAAAAGCACTTGTTGAAACAGGACAAAAAACCGAAAAGGGCATACAGAACACCGAAAAGGACATACAAAACACCAAAAAATGCATACAGGACTTAGGCAAACAATTAGGTCAAATTCTAAAGGACGTGGAAGAATCAGGAGATGTGATTGATGCGCTAATGGTTGGTCACAAGAAAATGCGAACGGACATAGATGAGGTTCAAAAAGATATGACTAAGTTGTGCGGCGAGACTCAACAGAGTGTCAGAGAAGTTAACCAATGAGTCGATACATATGTAACAACAATAGCCCATAGAGCACAACAAGTCTTCGGGGAGACAACTGTACAGAGAAGGGTGGCGAAAGCGGCTACTACACGATTTGATAGCGGAATTCTAAAAATAGAATCGAAAAACAATTCCAAAGGCTCAGATCGGAATTGTTGCAGTACATCGAAGGCGGAAGTGATAATGACAGCGGGTGTTTTAAGTCTATTCTGACGTTCGAATCAACAGTAGATTCGAACAATGGCACTGTAAAGATTGCAGCAAAATCATTTGCCGGTAGTAATGAGACGGAAAAAGAACGCGAAAAAGTTAACAGACGCGAATGTCTATCATCGGTAATGGTTCGCGACCTTGAAACAGGGTACGGTATGTAATTTTCCGTACAGCAACTTGCTGCTACCTGGTTTAACTGAATTGGTGCTGCATATATTGAACATATTCATATCTTAGACCCTAGTCAGCATAAGTCACACTTTGCACCTTACATGTCGGACTCTGTTGCGCACCACATAGTTCTGAGGCATCATATGTCTCTGCAAACATCTGTCACTTTACACATTACAAGACGTCTGAGTGCATGAATGTGTAAAGTGACCAAATGAACAAAAAGTCTAGTATTCCGAGCCACACACAAAATGAGTACTGGCAATCAGCACATGACTTCATCAGCTGTGCAGAGACAGTTGATGCCTCAGAACTATGTGGTGCACAACAGAGTCCAAAATGCAAGGCGCCAAGTGTGACTTACGCTGACCAGGGTCTAAGATATCAATATGGTCAATATATGCAGCACCACTACAGTTAAACCAGGTAGCAGCAAGTTGCTGTACGAAAAATTACATCCTGTATCATAGTCCTATACCTTTGGCGAGAGTGGATACAGATTCTGTAGTTAGCAGTATGTGTCAAGGTCGCGAACCATTACCGATGATAGATAAATCGGTACGTACGGCGCTCTTTGAGCCAAATAACTGTGTGCCGTTGTGACGTAGTAACACAAGTTCAGAGGATAGCGGAAGTCTACAATACCCGATGGCGGGATAGTGCACAGATACAAATAATGTAGTTACAATCGGAGGGGGGATTGGTGTATTGGAACAAACATCATACGGTGTCAGAACAACATTAGACAATGACTTCTTCCTGACTGCGAGAAACTTTCAATGTTTAAAGAGGTAGGGAATTCCTTGCATCCAAGAACATTTACAAATCATTTTCAAGTGGGCTTACCAGAACGCTGGACCTTATCACATAAGCTAGATTTTAATTGAATTCATAGGGACGGCGCTGTCGCAAAAACAATTCAGAGAATGGCAGAAACCTGCAAGTCCTATGATAAGTTTAAAACTTCATTTCTCTCTCGATATTGGTCGACCGAAGTGCAGAATTGGATCAATTATGAGCTGCTTCAGAAGAAGTTATACGGAAATTCGAAAGAGAAAAGCCCAGGAAAATTCTTTGAGAACATGGTAAAGAAAAATCAGTGCCTAGATAATTCGTATAGTGATGGAGAATTAACCCGTCTATGAACAGTGAAACTCAGTTACGGTACCAACACTCATTGGTAGGAAGAGGAGGGTAACGTGCAGGTCTTATGTGAATCTTCTGTGAATTAGATTTTATATTCAGAGAGGATGATGCTCGAAAGCGTGGATAAAAACAAGATGATAACGATGACACGCCCGGCAATTGGAAACGGGAGCAACAATAAAGGAAGCCCGAACGTAGGACGGAACAGTGGTCGAAAAGGAGGAAATTGGAACTCATCACGAAATAACAATGGGTACAATAATCGATTCTACTGAAATAATTACAATAACAGAAATGTTAACTGGAGGAATAATGAATAGACCAAACTGGCTTCAGCCACATAATCCGAACTATTCGAATTCGAGCAGCCCCCTGGCGGTGGCAAGAGAGCAACAGAATCCAGGAATATCAAGTGATGAAAGGAGGAGCGAACCACAACCTGAGATTGAAATTAAGCCGCCTAACCCAGTTAAACATCAAAACTGACTACCTTTGGAAGGGGGAACCAAGAGGATAACGCACAATGCACTGAGATTTGCAAAGTAGCCGGTAACCAGATTAATAGACTCATGTATGACGCAGGGAAGGAGGAAACAGTATCTGAGGCAGAAACATAGGTCAAATCCATTATTAGTGTGTTGGGATACTATTGATCGGCGTGCTGCAGGTTGGATCCCAGTAAGTGTTTCGTTATATGCGTGCGTTCCCGTTTCGTATCGTTGTACGTCTCACCGTATATCAGCGTTGCCGATCTGCCTTTTCGGCGTTGATATTTCGTAGCTTTTGCCCCAGATTAGCTGGAAAGTTTTTGGTGTGCGTAGTCCTTTCGTGCTGGGTCCGTGACTACGTCAGACGGACCCATGTCCACCATGGAGAAGTCCGCAGAGCAACCTCCGTGGCCCTCCGATACGTTCACCACAGCTCGTTGTGGAGAATCGCGTCGGAGACGTCGCTCACCCCAGCTTCCGATCGTGCCTGATGTTCCGCCCACCTCGCTGCGGGCGAAGGATCGTTTGAATCCCGTCAATCGCCACAAATCCCCAAGTGGATATCACTGCCGCTGAAACCGACCCCCGTGACGACGGTCCACCGTCCCGTGTCAGGGATCATTCTTCAGTTTCGTCGTCGTCCGACACCTCCTCTGATCGCTTAGTAATTGATCTTTCCTGTGATGCGGCGGCCGCCTCGGCTGTGTCTGACCGCCACCTGGCCGTACTTATGAGTGCACCTCCTCCTCCGTTGTCCCGCCATCGTGGCGAGTCTTCTGGTCGCCCTGACCCAGTTGGAAAGTCCTCTGGCCGTCGCTCCAGACGCTGCGGGCGCTCGTCCACCCACGCGGGCAGTGGTCATCGCGGATCGAGCTCCGATGCCTCCCTCCCTGGGGACACCGCACCAGATGGTCCGGTAGATGCGTACATGGCTCCTGTTCCCGACCCTCTTTCGCAGGAGACACCATCCAGCCATCTGAAAAAAGAGAAGATACCCCCTATTGTGGTTTACAATGACGCTAATTATACAAAACTGAACTCTGAGCTCCAGCGGCTCATGTGAAATACCTGCTCGACAGTAGGGACGACTATCTTACCGTTCTCGAATTTTTCAAAACAAGGGCGATGCCTTATTTTACCCACCAGACGTTGGGCAATCGCCGGACCAAAAATCTTCATCAAGGACTTGCCCCCAGAAGTTACAGCAGGTGAGGTCCAGAAGGATCTGCTTTGGCTCTTTTTCGAGGATCCTTTGGTCCACTAGTATAGCAAGAGAGATCCTGAGACCCAGGTGTTGATACCCTGCCCTACCCATGTCGTCTCCGTTTCCCGGAGGGAAGACGGTGAGTGGATTTACCAAATCAGGTACCTTCTGGACACGAAGGTCTGGATTGAATAGTATGAGGGCCGAAATGGGCCCGTCATCTGGCGCAAATGCCAGAGTCTACGACATACTGAGAATTACTGCTCCCTACCATTGCGGTGTGTTAAGTGTGCAGGCCCACATTTAGTGGAGAACTGCACACTCTCTACCTCAGAGAAACCTACATGCGCCAGGTTTTTGCGCTCAAGCCACAATCCCCACCACATGCCATCCTGGAGGGGGTACCCTCTTTACCAGAAGCCACTGAAGTCTTCACGTCCTCCCAAAAAGAAACCAAGAACGAATTGCTCTGCCCCATCGCAACGGGACACCACCAACTTTCCTGTTTTGCGGGCCAGCCTGCTGTGCCTTCCTTAGCAGCTGCTGTGGGACCAACCAGTGAGACACTGGACGTTCATGGGGCACCTGTTCGCCCCTCTGCCCAGACTCCCAAGTCCTCCTTTGCTGCTGCAGCCTGGTCTCCCCTCATTGTCCATCTTCCATGATGGCTTCCCTTACACACCCACTACAGGAGCCAGCTGCAGCCCCCTCCAATCTATGTGTAAGTGTATCCCAGCCTTCTGCGTCTACCCCTACTCTGCCTACTACTACACCCACTACAGTCTGGAATCGCGCTACCGCTACTTCCGCAGGTTCGAATCCTGCCTCGGGCATGGATGTGTGTGATGTCCTTAGGTTAGTTAGGTTTAAGTAGATCTAAGTTCTAGGGGACTGATGAGCAAAGAAGTTAAGTCCCGTAGTGCTCAGAGCCATTTGAACCATTTTTTACTACACCCGCCCCCGCCCGCCACAGGGGCAAGCAACCCACCCTAGACCCTCCCCCGGTGGCAGTGGATGAGACGCCCTTTCGGGAGGACATCCTCCAGGTCATCAGCTTCTTCATGCAACCCCAAATCCGGCCTGTTATTTGTAACACTGCCCACAAAATCCGTTGGTTGGAGGACGGGCTCTCCAAAGTCATTGTCCTTGTAGAAGGGCTAAGTCAAATATTGCTGTAATGGTGGCTCGACCACCAGCCCCTCGGTATCTTATTACCTGCATTTTTAATGCCAATGGCATTAAATGGATGAACACAGAACTGAACGCCTTCCTCCATAGCCATCTTGTGGATATTTAACTGATCACAGAAACCCAACTTAAACCGGCGGAAGATTTCCGCCTTCGCAACATGGTGTGTTACCGCACTGACCGCCTCGACTGCCATGGTGGGGGCACTGCTGTGTTCATCAACAAAGCACTTGTCCATATCCAGGAGACTCTCCAGCCAATGAAACACATAGAGGCCACAGCTGTTACCATTTCCACATGTCTTGGTGCCATTACCTTCGCAGCAGCATACTTGAGCCCAAACAAGCCACTGCTCGAAGCGGACCTTCGCACATTGACGTCATTCAACACGCTCATCATTGGGGCAGATCTCAATGCCAAGCACCTGGATTAGCATTCTCGGGTCTCTAACCCCAAAGGCCGGCTACTCCTTGACCTGGAGGGTGCTTTAGCACTGTCAGTCTATGGTCCCCAAGAAACAAACCATATCCCCATCCATCCCAACTGCCAGCCAGACGTTCTGGATGTGGCCATATTCAAAAACGCCTCTCAGTTTACCCTGGAAATTCTCTAAGAAATGGCCTCTGACCTTGACCCAGTCCTCCTGCATCTCAACGATGCTGCTCTTTCATTAGATGTTCGTTCCACTGTGACCCACACCGAATGGGACAATTTCTCCAGGGTACTTAATAACACCACTAGGCATGACCTCGACTTGACAGCACCGGCCAATATCGTCCATGCTGTGAATTACCTTACCGCCAAAATCCAGAAAGCAGTGAAGCTCTCCACCTCCACTGTCCCTTGGGCTTCAACCCCCCTGGATGATTTGCCTCCCGTGCTATGGGAACTGAAAGTGCAAAAGAACCGCTACCACTGGCATTGGAAGCAGTTCCGAGATCCTTGGGTCAAACGCCAAATTTTGCCCCTCCAGCGTGAATTCTGCTGCCAGCTCGCCGACTGGAGGTCCGAACAATTGGCGGACCGCATGTCCACTTTCCTCCTACACCATGAGTCCGACTACGCTGTCATTTGTGCCCTGCGATGTTCTATGCCAGTGACTTCCCATCCTCTTCGCACGATAGTGGGCTTCTCATATGATACCCTGTAAGTCCAGAAAAACGGCTGCTGTCGACTTGGCGGCGTTGAAGCCTTTACTGACGTGTTCAGTGATTCAGAGAAGTTCAGCAGAGAGGTGTGAAGTACAGCTTAACTGTTCAGGTCGGATCGTCCCAGCTGCTGTCAGAGGTTGGGAAAGTCGGTGGAGGATCACCAATTTAAGGACTTTCGCCATGGTGTTTAACAGGCTGATGGGCCTGTTGTTGGTGGGCTTGTAGGGTCCTTGAACCGCTTGGGGATCGCAATGAGCTTAGCTTGTTTCCACTGAGAGGGGAAAAGGCCAGAAATGAGACAAACATTTAAGATCTTGGTGAACAAGAGTAGAGGCGTGCCTGGTAGGTGGCAAAGATGCTCATTTAAAATTCAGTCCAATCCAGGGGCTGACTGGCCACGTTTCCGTCGAAGGATCCGCTGGACTTCTGCCATGGACGTCAAGTGGGGGCAGACTGAGGTGGACGGGTGCGAAAAGCGGCAACAGCTGTCAAGACATCGTGTTCATCCCATAGTTCGGCTGACGAGAGGTCCTGGACAAGGAGATGGTTTTGGGCCTCGAACGCATCCGCCAGCGTTTCCACAATTACAATAAGATCTGTACTGACAACCTCGTGCACAAGATGCTGACGCAGACCCTTATACCAGATATCTATGTGAAGATTGTGGATGACTTCCTCCGCAGTAGGACTTTCCTCGTGGCTCACTGGGAAATGCGTTGTAGCATTCACCCAGTGACAGCTGGCACTCCACAAAGACCCATGCTATCTCCCATTCTTTTTAACATCTACGTTAATGATATGCCACTCACCCCGAGTGCCACCTGGCACAGTATGCTGATGACACAGCACTCTATACCACTGGACGTATCACTGACGCCGTCATCGCCCGCCTCCAACGACAGGTGGATGCCACCATCACCTGGTGCCTGACAAACAAAATCGCTCTTAATGCCGCCAAAACTATGGCGGTCTATTTCACGAAACGGCGCCCAGTCATCCTCCGCAATTTTCGATTGCAGGCGTGCAGGTGCCCTGGTCCCCGACGACCGCCTATCTCATGGTCTGGATGGACCACAAGCTGCTGTTCCACTGTCATGCCGGGTAGGTCGCCAACAAGGGGCAAAAGCTGACCAAGGCGTTGTGCCCGCTCTTCCGCAGTAGGGAACTTAACCTGCCTATCAAGCTCCGTATCTACCGGGCCGCTATCCTGCCTGCCCTCCCGTATGGCTCCACTGCATGGGCCACGATTAGTGTCACCAGGATGCGGACGTTGCAGCGTCTGCAGAACGAGGTTCTCAGGTGGAGCCTGCATGCCCCGCCACTCACGCGGATTGTGACTCTCCATGAGGAAGCAGATATCGTCCTCCTCAAGGAGACCATACGCAACAACGAGCGGCAGCCCTATGAGAGAGTGGCTGCCCTACGGGACATTATACATGAGCTACGCCACGTTGGGACTACACATCCAAGACGCTGGCATCGCCATCCGGTTCCGCTGACCATCCTAGAGGAATCGGCTTCCGAACAGGACTAGCGCTGGGACTGGCACGCCCATCACGGCTGCCTCCTTTGCCAGGACTAGCCCTCCATTCCACGTCCACGTCTTTCCAATCCTACCTGCCCATGTCGGACTATGTTTTTATGCCGGACAGAAGAGTACTGTCACCGTTGCAGGGTGGTATGGGACTCCAAGTCCCACTGCCATACCTCCAAAGTGTATTGCAGTGACGCAGTGTCACTGCCCTCTGGTTTCTATTTACTGGCTCACCAACACAGTTAGACCGCGGAAGGCTGGTGATGCTGTAGTGTAACGCATCTCAATTTTTTTTTTAAAGAAAATATTGATCGGAATTTGACAGATGATGAGATTGGAGTCCCACCATTCGAGGTAACACAAAGTGAGGATTAGGATAGATTAAATTGTTTAATGGAAATATTTGATAAAGAAGCTAATGAAAGCGAAGTTCAATAGGATAACCCACAAGTAACCGAAACCCAATCTGGTGTGCAGTCTGAAGTAAAACCAAATGTATATATTTGAGGGGATTACGCCGCCAGAGTGCAAGTGTTCACATGTGAATATGGCGAAATTTTCCCAGTAAAGAATGAGGAATTACTCATTGTAAGAGGAGACGAAGTTGACGCTGTACGCCCAACACAAAGCTCAGTTTCTTATATTAATAGGGTTAACCAGCCTGTTTATGATTCGATTGAGGAAGCGATGATGCAAGAAAACTAAAGGGACTTATGTCATGATGCACACCTAATAATTAAAAATAAAATCGGAAATATACTCATTAACACAGTGGTTGATAGTTGTAGTGAAATGACTGCTAGTTTTGAACAATCGTTCAATCGCTTTAACGCTGAAAGTGAATTTCCAATATTGATAACTAGAAAGTGAAAGTGAAAGGATCAATTGTGAATCATTCCGCTGACGTTACCACACATGTGGACTTATGTACAAATAAATTATAAAAATTACATGAATTAAATAACATCTTTGAGCATGAGAAATGGAGATCAGAGAGTCTACTCTACAGTAATGTGGAAATGTTTCTACCAAAGCTGGGGCCATCAAACACTTTTAGTACAAATTTGAGGTGAAAGAACTTAACGGGTTCTGAGGTCCAGCATATGGCATGCCACTCAGCAATAGGCTTCAAGTGTTTCTTGAGTTAAGTAAAATGATTGGAGATGGGATCATGGAGCCTAGGATCATCACCATATAATAATCCTATACGAATTGTAGACAAAACAGAGTTATAAGGACAGATCAGTCAGAGAAATTAGAAGAGTTGATTCAAAAATATCATGGTGGAAAGGTTTTTTCATCTCTGGATCTGATGTACAGCTTTTGGCAAATAGAGTTAACATGGTGTTTATAGCATTTGGACGATGCTATCAGTCTGAAAGGTTACCATTGGGACTCAACGTATGATTTGCAGCATTCATGCGGAAATTAGGTACTATCTTAAAAAACAGTTACACCAGCGGTTGACATGCTATTTGGACGATCTATTAGTCGCTTAATCATCTCAGGAACAGTATAATGGAGTCTTACGCAAACTGCTCCAAACTCTAAGCATTGCGGCGTTACAGTGAATATTGCGAAATCCATATTTGGAATGAAGGAAGTATAATTTTTGGGACACATTACTTTGAGATAAGGGATAGAGCCAAATCCAGACAAATCGCCAGCCATTCAGCCTTTAGTGATTATCAAATGCCACATAATAGTAAAATACTGTTTGGGTTCTTGGGACTCCTCAACACCTATAAAAGATCGTTTGAATTAACACTCTAGCAGCACCACACTTAAGTGCTCTCACAGACAAAAATACGCCATGAGTGTGGGATCAGCAAGCAGATGAATTCCATAAATTACAAACGGCGCTGTTAGAAGCATCCATATTAACACACCCAGATCTGATACAGGATTTCTGTATGGCAACGGGTAGTGCAAAAACGGGGATGGCATGAAGTGTTGTTTCAACAATGTGAACAGGAGGGACAAATGACTAATAAAGCTCTTCCATTGGCAAGTCGGGTCCTGACTAAGAGTAAAAGAAATTACTCCATTATGGACTTGGAAGCATTAGCTATAATATAGGGATTTCAAAGGTTTCATTACCTCTCATTTCATAGGAAGACACAGGTATTTACAGATCATAAGGCTTTACGTTTTTGTTAATGGCTCAACTGACCCATGGTAGACTTGCATGTTGGATTCAGTCCTCCAAGAATATGACTTCTCTATAATCTATGCCCCTGGACCAGTAAACTTTTTAGCAGATGCGTTTTTGAGATCCCCACGAGGCGTTTCTTATAACACAGGAAGTAGTAACAAGGACGAACAGTTAGGAATTTATTATATGAAGACTATTCTGCTTGAAAATAATATCTCCACAGCATTTAAACAAATGTCAAAAGAACAAAAGATCCTGAAAAGATCTTGAAGCAGTTTGACAAAGGTTGACAAGATGCTGTCAGATAATGGACTACAGCATAGATCCAAACATGGACAGGATAAAAAACATAGGATGAGGCCTATATATGTTTCTAAATATAATCTGAGTGTGAATCTGTCAGAATGCGCAAAGAAGAATTTGACTAAGAAGGAGTACTCTAATAATGTTTTAATTTTTCAGATGACATTATCAGGTCTTTCATCTGCAGGTCAGAGATAACTGGCATCACAGTAGTACATATAAATAAGAATTTGTGTAAGTGGAGTAATTGCTTAGTTATGGACACAGATATCGTCTGGAAACATGATAATGAGACAGTTACAGAGACAAGAATTTGTAATCAGAAGTACTGTATAGTGAACACAGGTGTCCGAATAATTCGAATAATAATTTTGAAATATCTCTCGAGGAGTATAAAAATCTAATCGATAGGGAAACATCTTTGTTTCGAAGATTTATGTTTCAGAAAAAGAGAGCGCTGATGGAGAACTGCAACGATATGATAGAGACAAAGCTACACCTGTAAACTGATTGCGTTTCTAGGCATGATGTGCGAAGCTTTAGTGGTTTAGAATCAGAAGAGGAGGAGGAAAAGAAGGAGAGATATGTGGAACTAACTTCATATTATGACTAATCTTTCACAACATCCATCACCATTATTCTACGCTCGTACCCTATCTACGTAATTGAGGAAAGTTGGGTGCAATGTACCAAGAAGAGCTATTTATAACTTAAAATTGATTTAGTTATTGATGTATAAAAAGTTTAAAGTTAGATGCCTATCGTAAAGTTCCAGGGGCGATGTGTAAAAGCAAGGTTAATTTGTAATAGAATCGGAAATTTTTAGTAAACACGAGCGGGCGACTGTCACCACAAAACATCACAATTCGACGGAGCTCCACGGGCAGCTTGAACTTCGCACAGCGGAAGAGAACGCAGCGTAAAAGGCGACGGGAAGAGGTGGAAAGAATGGGAGGAAAGGTGTCTGTAATTACCACTCCTGTAGTTACTGTAGCGGAGAACTTGAGGATTAGCAGAGAGCAGATGGCAGACGTGTTCAACTGCAAAGACGGAACTAGGTGGCGGGCAGATGCTGGAGCGGCGAAAGAAATTTTAGAAAATCTGTTTAGCGGCCTTTACCTGTTCAGCGAGACAGCCTGGGGCCATAAAGCTATTCAGAAGATTGGTCACCACGACAATCAGAGAAATTAACGATGGGAGAGCACTTATGTAAAACAAGCCCCTCAGGAAGAAGCATGGAATTCTGTGTCACTGACACGTAGGAGAAGTTGTAGCGGACTGCTGGAAAATGCACTTGATGCGAATGTGCTAAAACAAATGCTATAATCGCCAAATTAAATACGTTAACATATAACGTATAGCCTACAAAACTAAATTCACAAATCCCATTTTCCGTATCTCAACTCAAAGAAGAAACAAGTTCCAAGTAAGAGGAACTGAAGAAGCAGCAAGTGCAGAACAGACGACATAGAAGAAGGGGGAAGAGAGATGGACTAGAAGCGTCAAGAATTTAACTTCCAATGTCCCGTTCCTACATTTTTAATCATTACTATGAAACCTGGATCACTAGACCGCTCTGGAACAATGTAGTTGGATGTTACTTCCACGCAAGTAGCACATTATCATCTTGGAAGCTGAAATAGCAGGGTCCAATATCAGCAATGCCAATATGGAAATACTACGGCTAGTATTGGTTGGCACCATCCTACACCTATGAGTCATATACAGACCACACCAATGCTCTGCCAACCTAGTCTGCTGATAAAGCTTATCAGTCATGGGACTGTATAAGGGGGCCAGAAGTCACACTCACGTGGTATTCGCTCTAAGCTGTCACCATCACTGAATCCATCATCCACAAGTCACTGCACGCCATATTGGCAGCGTCGACATTGATGAAGCAATGCATAGCCAATAGACAACTTGTGATAAAACTTAGTGGCGTAAATTATAATGTCTGTGATGTTTGTTGCAGGATTCTAGTACGAGTCTTTTATGAGATTTCGTATTTTGAAATGTTTCCACACCGACACATGTACAATGCCTCTGGTGGCACACACCAAAAAACAACACAATCGCATACATTAGTTATGCGGATTCTATTAACGTTAACAGGCGTTGTTGTATTTTTAAGAAATGCGTATGTCTGCATAAAAAATACACTTTCTGAGTGTTATTACACTCTGTTGATTGGCTCACAATACGAGCCCCTGACCACTAGTCCATTCTGTGAAAGCCACACATCAATAGCACCTCCCATTTCGCATTATTTTCGATGCAAGCTTTAGGTGATTCACCCCATATCTGTACACATATTTGATCTCTAGTGAATTTCACTCTGCAGTTTCATTTAAATTACGAGGAAATTTTTCTGTCTGGCAGTTTTCGACAAAAAGTACTATCACTGACAACTGTCTGATTCTCCGTTGGCGTACACCATGTGGCTCTGGAGATGACGTTAAATGCATCTATGGTACTGAGCCGCTTAGCGTTGTCTTTGACCCTGAAACATGCTGAAAAAATTATTGGCTCGTGGCAGTGGTCATTCTCACAAAGTGGTTGACGCAAAGAATGAAGCAAATTAGGGGCAAATGGCGCTCTATAGTTTTAAATTATTCGAAGTCAAATAACTGCGGGAAAGATATACCAAGAGGTTAATTTCGAACTTTTCTTCGTGTCACCCCCTCATCGTCCCCTAGGTGTTGTGGGATACCTTACTCTCACAGCATTTTTATGCAAAGTAAATTTTTCCACACAGCAAGTGATGTATGTACTAATTTTTGTATAAATTCCTTGAGGTGTTATGAAGATATGCAAATATCACCGCCGCTGCACTTCCCAGCCGCATCACTAACTCAAAGAGTGGAACGTAATCTTGATTGTCACCACTGAGTCTGGCGACCCCGAAAATATGGATTTGATACTAGTATCAGTCGTTATGGAATGTTTTTACATGTCATGTCTTCTCACCATGACCCCCACCACTATGGGCGATTGAGATATATTACCCCCACAAAATTTTTATATTAAGAATTGCACAAATAATGTGTCACGTGTACCTAAAATTTGACTGAAATCTCTCTAGACATTTCTGAGCTAAGGTTCTATGACACCTCCATTTCAGCGGTATGTGGTTCTTACCTAACAGAATCCTTTGTGGGCGTGAGTACAGCAACACACGAAAGTTCATTGTAATCGGATGCATAGTATAGGAAAGTATAGAAGACGACCAAACAAATATTCATTGATCTACATCTACATCTACGTGATTACTCTCCTATTGACAATAAAGTGCCTGGCAGAGGGTTCAATGAACCATCTTCAACCTGTCTTTCTACCGTTCCGCTCTCGAACGGCGCTCGGGAAAAACGAGCACTTAAATTTTTCTGTGCGAGCCCTGATTTCTCTCATTTAATCGTGATGATAATTTCTCCCTATGTGGGTGGGTGTCAACGAAATGTTTTCGCAATCTGAGAAGAAACCTGGTGACTGAAATTTCATGAGAAGATCCCGTCGCAACGAAAAACGCCTTTGTTTTAATGATTGCCACTCCAATTCATGTATCATGTCTGTGGCACTATCTCTCCTATTTCGTGATAATACAAAACGAGCTGCCCTTCTTTGTACTTTTTCGATGTCATCCATCAGTCCCACACCGCACAGCAATACTCCAGAATAGGGAGGACAAGCGTGGTGTAAGCAGTCTCTTTAGTAGACCTGTTTCACCTTCTAAGTGTTCTGCCAATGAAATGCAGTCTTTGGTTGGCTTTACCCACAACAGTACCTATGTGATCATTCCAATTTAGGGTTCAGTATTCCTCTTTAGTATTTCGTTAAAATATCGCGGATTGATGTAATCCCAACAGGACGATAGTTTTTTTACAAGATTCCTCAACACGTAAGGGACCGAAACAGTTCATGGCACATATACAAGTATTTAATGCAACGCCGGCCGGAGTGGCCGAGCGATTCTAGGCGCTACAGTCGGGAGCCGCGCGACCGCTACGGTCGCAGGTTCGAACCCTGCCTCTGGCATGAATGTGTGTGATGTCCTTAGGTTAGTTTCGTTTAAGTAGTTCTAAGTTCTAGGGCACTGATGACCACAGCAGTTAAGTCCCATAGTGCTCAGAGCCATTTGAACCATTTAATGCAACAGTAGGTTTTATTTATTGAAAACACCACAAAAGCGCACATTGATGCCAGTCTCATACAAGGGTGGACAATAATAATTCAGAATTCAGCATTTGGGTTTGACTGAGCCACAATTACGGTTCTTTTCTCTGTTTTTCTTTTTATCTTTGGTTATTGTCTCACTTTATGAGTAGAAAAGAATCTATTTAGCGGTCTCTGAATTAATAAAAGTTCTGCCATTCGTATCCTCTTCCTTCTCAGAGTTGCGACAGTGGCATCGGAGCTTTCTCGATCTTACCTCATCTGCAGCTGGAATACCTCTGAAGCAGGGTCGACCACGGAATGCCAGACTGCACAGGGACTCTTATCTGCGGGTTGCTTGTAGGCTCACGCTCGACCTGCCTCGGCTCGGAATTAGTATCGTCGAGGAAGAAAATATTTAAACACAAAATCATGTTACTAAAGCAACACTGAGCACATTAAGTTTGATAAATCATATGGTTTTTGCATTCACTGAGCTTTTAAAATTATTCCTGCCCTCAAACTACGAATGATGAAATTTTCAAAATGCGTGCGTTTACCTAATTTTGAAGTTTATGAAATAGAAAATACAGTACCATCTGCAGTAGTACAGGACTGCTTTAGCTGACAGCAACTAAAAGATACCATCACATATCGATAAGTGTGAACTGAAAAATTGAAAGCACATTGGCTGAGATTTGAGCAGTGGTTTTTTTTGCCTCTATATAATGATGACAGGATAAGTAAAAGAAAGTCATTGGATTCATCTCGATAGGTGTTTCCAGAAGTTTTCCGGGAACCATTAATTTAAAAAAGAATATCTATACATGTCTCGCATATCTCACAAGGGAACTGTGTCATCTCTGGAATCATACAGGTATTTACTGTATTATTCAGTACACATCCACTGCAGTTTATAGAAAGTCCTAAAAGTGTTCGGGGTGACGTGGGGATAAGAATGAAAATAACTATATCCCGCTTTCCTCAAGGAACTGTATTTTGTACGTAAGAGTAGTAGTGTTATTAATAATCGATGTTCTTATTTTAGTACAAACTTTTCTAAATCATAAACATCTGACAGGCATTCTTACACTCAGCTAAAGTACGACAGACGCTGGCTGCCTAAACGTTGGGGAGCCTGCAGGACCAGACACGTGTATTCTCAACCCCTTCCCCTTCCCCCACGCCCACCCCCTGCCTTCTAACTGCGTGCACGTTATGCACTATGGCTGGAGATCAGTCGCCACTCAGAGTTTGGTTAGCCCGCTAATGGCTGCCCATGCCAGATGCAAGTTGCTTAACGTGCTGCGCGTAATCCATCACAGTCGTCACCGCCCGTCGGCTTTCGTACACATCTGTATTTTTGTTTCCCTGTTTCGTTTAATGGTCCCTAGCCTGAGCAAGAGCCTGGTGCGGCAAAGGTAATGATATTAACGTGAACAGAATTGGCTAGTTAGGCTAATATCCCGCACGTTTCTCCACAGTGAATTTGTTAAATACGTTAGTATGAAGGGCATCCCAAAGCTTTTATCTATCGTACAAAATTTACTTTCGTGCCTACAAGTGGTCCGGATAGTGGCTAAAGGAAATACTCAAAGTATTGACCTGCAGAATCGATTCATACCTGTGATAAGAGTCACGGTAGAAGTCTCCAGTGGCATTATTACACACACCACTTGAATATAATCGCAAAGCGCGTCCAGGTTACATCGGTACACTTCCTGTCCTGTGTCGCAAAAGAAAATGTCGAGTGGTCTGGAGAACGTACAGGAAACTCAGTTGGTCCCTTGTGCCCTACCCACTAGCCAGGTGCGGTTTAATCCAGGTGTCTGTACGATTTACGTCCTATTCTTGGTAATAAAACCGTCATTGTCACACGTAGAGCTAAAGGAATGAAAAATACAAACAGCGGCACTGTTAGTTACTTTTTTCTAGTTACGGCGCCTTCAAAATGGGAAAGCCCAACGACTTCTCTAGGAGACAAGCCTCAACACACTTTCACATCATATCTCCATTACGTCTGAATGTTGCTAATGTTCTGTATAAAATTCCTAATACTCGTATCGCGCGATAAGTCAAAAGTATGTAAAGTACTGAACAGATACTAAATACCGAAGAATCGGTAGCAGAGTGGAAAAGTTATTATGTGAATAAATTTTGTCGAATAAGTTTCCTAGAATTGGGAAATCCCAGTCAGAAATCGAAAATGAAATGATCGTCGGGAGGACTGCGTCAGCGTACAGAAAGGACAACACAACTTTGGGTGAAATTAAAAACATGTCCGGCAACGGTGAAACGTCCCCTTTTGAAAATTATGAATTACTGTGCTGGTAAACCTCTCACGTTATTTGATTTGCAAACGGATGAACAAATCTGAACGCACTCCGACATTTCTCTCTTTACTTATTCTGATCATCACTAAACTGACACACAATATTTTTAGCGCAACGCAATCTGACTTTCAATAATCCCTACAAAAGAATGGCCGTGACTAACAATAACCTATACCTTTCATGAATCACTTACCTCACAAAAATCCAATACTGCCAGCTAAAAGATTCTAAGTACTGAAGGCACTAACTACTGATAGGCATAGTTAGCAAATGAAAGATTTTGATAGAGAACAACCAATGTATTTACCTTAATAATATTCAAAACTCATTATATATATATATATATATATATATATATATATATATATATTCATGACATCCATCTTTACAAATTTCCTTTCTCTGGCGGACACACGTCCAGATCGTCCGCTCTCAAAACTCTGCCATCTCTCTCCCCACATCCACCACTGCTGGCGGCTCACCTCCAACTGCGCAACGCTACGTGCTGTTCACATCCAACTGCCCAACACGACAATAGCAAATATTCCAACAATGCAAATCAGCCACAGACTGCACAAAGCACAGTCAGTGATTTTCATACAGACCGCTACGTGGCGTTACCAACATAAAAACCTAAATAGCCCACTTACAACAGTAACAATTCTCATTTTGCGCTTTATCGTGGAAGCAAGACTTGAGAAAAATCATAACACGTTGATAGGATTTGTTGACATACGCTGTCCAGTTTCGTTAATGTGACCAGCTCTCAAAACTCTGAATAATCACCTTTTGCAGCGAGAGACTTGCAGGAAAAGAGTCAGCGTAGTACTGGAAGGTAGCAACGGGGATGTGGAGCCAAGCCGACTCCAGTACCGTGGTCAGCTGCGCTCCGTCTCTCAGTTGAGGATCCATGGCGCGAACTGCCCGATCCAGATGGTCCCACATATTCCGATTCATTCGCAGTCCCAATTCTGTACTCATTATTAGAATGTTGATTCCTTTCAACGGAGCCTGTAATTATTTTCCGTTATCACCGAGGATAGCAATGTTATCAGCGAATCTTATCAGTCATGTGCTTTCAAGCTAACTTTCTATCATACTCTTGAATCTTTCTTTTATTTCCTTCATTGTACACTACTGGCCATTAAAATTGCTACACCACGAAGATCACGAGCTGCAGACGCGAATTTTAACCGACAGGAACAAGATGCTGTGATATGCAAATGATTAGCTTTTCACAGCATTAACACAAGGTTGGCACGGTGGCGACGTCTACAACGTGCTGGCATGAGGAAAGTTTCCAACCGATTTCACATACAGCAGTTGACCTGCGTTGCCTGGTGAAACGTTGTTGTGATGCCTCGTGTAAGGAGGAGAAATGCGTACCGTCACGTTTCAGACTTTGATAAAGGTCGGATTGTAGCCATCGCGATTGCGGTTTATCGTATCACGACATTGCTGCTCGCATTAGCCGACATCCAATGACTGTTAGCAGTATATGGAATCGGTGGGTTCAGGAGAGTAATACGGAACGCCGTGCTGGATCCCAACGGCCTCATATCACTAGCAGTCGAGATGACAGGCATCTTATCCGCATGACTAACGGATCGTGCAGCCACGTCTCGATCCCTGAGTCAACAGATGGGGACGTTTGCAAGACAACAACCATCTGCACGAACAGTTCGACGACGTTTGCAGCAGCGTGGACTATCAGCTCGGAGACTATGGCTGCGTTTACCCTTGACGCTGCATCACAGACAGGAGCGAATGCGATGGTGTACTCAACGACGAACCTGGGTGCACGAATGGCAATACGTCATTTATTCGGATGCATCCAGGTTCTCTTTACAGCATCATGATGGTCGCATCCGTGTTTGGCGACATCGCGGTGAACGCACATTGGAAACGTGTATTCATCATCGCCATACTGGCGTATCACCCGGCGTGATGGTATGGGGTGCCACTGGTTACACGTCTCGGTCACCTCTTGTTCGCACTGACGGCACATTGAACAGTGGACGTCACATATCAGATGTATTACAACCCGTGGCTCTATCCTTCATTCGATCCCTGCGAAACCCTACATTTCAGCGGGATAATGCACGACCGCATGTTGCAGGTCCCGTACGGGCCTTTCTGGATACAGAAAATGTTCGTCTGCTGTCCTGGCCAGCACATTCTCCAGATCTCTCACCAACTGAAAACGTCTGATCAATGGTGGCCGAGCAACTGGCTCGTCACAATACGCCAGTCACTACTCCTGATGAACTGTGGTATCGTGTTGAAGCTGCATGGGCAGCTGTACCTGTACACGCCATCCAAGCTCTGTTTGACGCAATGCCCCGGCGTATCAAGGCCGTTATTACGGCCAGAGGTGGTTGTTCTGGGTACTGATTTCTCAGGAACTATGCACCCAAATTGCGTGAAAATGTCCAATGAATACCCGTTTATCATCTGCATTTCTTCTTGGTGTAGCAATTTTAATGGCCAGTAGTGTATCTCCGAATAGAACCGGCCGCGTTGGCCGAGCTGTTCTAGGCGCTTCAGTCCGGAACTACCGACTGTTACGGTCGCAGGTTCGAATCCTGCCTCGGGCATGGATGTTTGTGATGTCCTTAGGTTAGTTAGGTTTAAGTAGTTCTAAGTTCTAGGGGACTGATGACCTCGGATGTTAAGTCCCATACTGCTTAGAGCCATTTGAAACATTTGGAGCATCTTCGAGTACAGATCTAACAGCAGGGGCGAAAGAATGGATCCTCGTCTTACACAGTTTTTAATCCGAAGTCTTCGATCTTGGTCTTCCAGTCTTATTTTTACTTCCTTGTTTTTGTTCACACTATACATTACTTGTCTTTCCCTATAGCTTATTCTCATTTTTCTCAGAATTTCGAGTATCACGCTCCATTTCACATTGTCGAGCCCTTTTTCTAAACTGAAAAATCCATGATTGTGTCTCGATTTCTCATCAGTCTTGCTTCCATTATCAAGTACAAGGTCAGAACTGCCTCTCTGGTATCTTAACCTTTCCTAAAACGAAACTGGTCGTCATCTACTAGATCCTCAGTTTTCTTTTCCAGTGTTCCGTATATTATTCATGTAAGCAACTTGAATACTTGAGCTTTTAAGCTGATTTTTGGATGGTTCTTGCACATACTCACCCTTAGCAGCATCTGGACACCAGTTGCGTTAGCACGTGCCCCGATACCTACACGCGAAGTGCTCTTGACTAAATCGTGCCACACTTTCCGCTCCACGGAAACACTTTCATTATAACAAAAAGATTACAATGATCCTCATGCATATTCGCATCCGTCTAGCAGCATTGGCCAACGCCAGACAAAGGCAGCCTACCTCTCATGACCAGAACACTGCACAGAGCTTCTCAACTGGCCGGCTATAGGAGCAACATGGCTCATCATTTCTGCAGGAGACTTCCAATGACTTGTTAAGTCCATGCCACGCCGAGTTACTGCACTACGCAGTCCGAAAGGAGGTCCGACACGATATTTGGTGGTATCCCACGACCTGTGTATAGTTCAAGTGTAACAAATCTGGCTCTCAAAATAAAATTCAATCTTTGTTCTGTTGATATGTGGCTCTTTTGTCTAATGCGTTTGCCGACCAGTGTCCTAGATCAACGAACTTGCAAAATATACTCCGAGATGTGGTTGTTAGGGCTTGAGCGTTGCTGCGGGGTGGCGTGGAAGTGCCTCTACTCCGCCCATTACACCCACCAGCGTCCGCTTAATTCGGCTTTCTGAATCAGAATAGTAGACTGTCTCCTGGTTACGAGCTGCCGTTTCACCCCTCCACGGAATTACTTGATCATTTGGTCTTTTTGCATGCTTACCTCAATATTGTAACTGAACTCGACCATCGACTACCATTGCGCATGCCGCCCCTTCACAAGTTCTTTAGTGATGGTCTAAACAGACAGCGGTGTCCATCGTAAGCACTCTGGTGTCACTAGTTTTCCCTCTGGAAAACTGAAAACTTTCAGAGACTGCCTTAGTGGTTTTGTACCGTATAGGTCGTGACTTGTTTGTCTAAGTCTTAAGGCAGCTACACTCTGCTGGTCTGAAAAGATCTGAATTGAAACCACACGAACGCTTCTGCTCAAGGAAACGCTATTACGAGCGGTAGTCATTAAGGGGCTCCGGAACGCCCCATACTTGCAATGTTAAAATAACGCTTATAAATTACATCTTTCCTCACAAAGTATTTGAGGTAGGAAGTTGAACTTTTTACAGATTATTTATTGGAATATGGGCTACAACTTAACACAGGGATTTTACAAAATTTTAGTTCAGTTATTAAAGATGATTTTTTTTCAATTGTAATGAAAATTCACAACATTTTTTTGCAATTTTTTATTTATATATTCAAAAATATACAGTTTTTTGGAAAAAGGCTGTGTTAAATTATGCAGAAGGTACTGTGTAACATTTACTGAAAGTTTGAAACAAATATGTTTGGAAAATCCTTAGAAAACATGTAATTAGTATGAGAAAATAAAAGTTTTGGGAATCGAGCGACAAAGATTGGATTAACTTTTTAGTGCATTCCAGGTCCATAGGATGGATTATCTTCATCCTCTGCAAACTCCTCCTCCAGCTTCCTCTTGTTCCTCCTCCTGTTTACTCTTGCTTGTATTTCTAGACTCTTTACAGCCCTGTCTGCAGCCCGAAGGCGTTCCTTGTCTAAAGCAAGCATCGCTCGTACCATGTTAGAACCTATCTTCATTCCCATATTTCTAAATACCTTTGGCTTTCCAACATTTCTCCTTTTCTTAAAAGCCTTCAGAGGATTTCTACACTCCTGGAAATGGAAAAAAGAACACATTGACACCGGTGTGTCAGACCCACCATACTTGCTCCGGACACTGCGAGAGGGCTGTACAAGCAATGATCACACGCACGGCACAGCGGACACACCAGGAACCGCGGTATTGGCCGTCGAATGGCGCTAGCTGCGCAGCATTTGTGCACCGCCGCCGTCAGTGTCAGCCAGTTTGCCGTGGCATACGGAGCTCCATCGCAGTCTTTAACACTGGTAGCATGCCGCGACAGCGTGGACGTGAACCGTATGTGCAGTTGACGGACTTTGAGCGACGGCGTATAGTGGGCATGCGGGAGGCCGGGTGGACGTACCGCCGAATTGCTCAACACGTGGGGCGTGAGGTCTCCACAGTACATCGATGTTGTCACCAGTGGTCGGCGGAAGGTGCACGTGCCCGTCGACCTGGGACCGGACCGCAGCGACGTACGGATGCACGCCAAGACCGTAGGATCCTACGCAGTGCCGTAGGGGACCGCACCGCCACTTCCCAGCAAATTAGGGACACTGTTGCTCCTGGGGTATCGGCGAGGACCATTCGCAACCGTCTCCATGAAGCTGGGCTACGGTCCCGTACACTGTTAGGCCGTCTTCCGCTCACGCCCCAACATCGTGCAGCCCGCCTCCAGTGGTGTCGCGACAGGCGTGAATGGAGGGACGAATGGAGACGTGTCGTCTTCAGCGATGAGAGTCGCTTCTGCCTTGGTGCCAATGGTGGTCGTATGCGTGTTTGGCGCCGTGCAGGTGAGCGCCACAATCAGGACTGCATACGACCGAGGCACACAGGGCCAACACCCGGCATCATGGTGTGGGTAGCGATCTCCTACACTGGCCGTACACCACTGGTGATCGTCGAGGGGACACTGAATAGTGCACAGTACATCCAAACCGTCATCGAACCCATCGTTCTACCATTCCTAGACCGGCAAGGGAACTTGCTGTTCCAACAGGACAATGCACGTCCGCATGTATCCCGTGCCACCCAACGTGCTCTAGAAGGTGTAAGTCAACTACCCTGGCCAGCAAGATCTCCGGATCTGTCCCCCATTGAGCATGTTTGGGACTGGATGAAGCGTCGTCTCACGCGGTCTGCACGTCCAGCACGAACTCTGGTCCAACTGAGGCGCCAGGTGGAAATGGCATGGCAAACCGTTCCACAGGACTACATCCAGCATCTCTACGATCGTCTCCATGGGAGAATAGCAGCCTGCATTGCTGCGAAAGGTGGATATACACTGTACTAGTGCCGACATTGTGCATGCTCTGTTGCCTGTGTCTATGTGCCTGTGGTTCTGTCAGTGTGATCATGTGATGTATCTGACCCCAGGAATGTGTCAATAAAGTTTCCCCTTCCTGGGACAATGAATTCACGGTGTTCTTATTTCAATTTCCAGGAGTGTAATAACTTTACTTTTACTCATTATTATACTTCAACAAAACAGAGACTCAAGAAACAGAATTAATTACGAATATTTTCGAGATAACGACAGAGTAAATAAACATGAAACAATCGACAATCACACCAGCGATATATATTGAACCATCACAGGTTAGCCACAACACATACTTTATCTCACATCACTAAAATGTACCTGATGAACACGGACGTTAATAGTAACACCATTTGACAGCAGTTTAACAGCGCCACAGTGGGTCACGCCCATGTAGAACACATTTCAAAAAAAATTTAAAAATAGTTGTAGTCTTCGGAATTGAATAAATTATATATCTATTAAAAGGTAATAGTCTGCAGATTCAAAAAACGCAAAAAAGTAAAAATTGAACTTTTCATGATTTTGAGCCTTTCGGGAGCCCCTTAAGTTTGGCAGACACATGTCTCAATGGTGCGACTCATTTATGAAGTGAAGTAATGTACGGTTACGAGTCATCTACCTTTGAAGGGGAACGGGCTCCAACAATACATGCTGAACTGGTAACCACGTAACATTGTAAGACACAGTGGCTAGGTGGCGGACTCGCCATCACTGTGGTCGAACAAGTATAAATCACAAAGAGCGGAGTGGCACATAGTTTCTCTGTTATTAACCGGGAGTCGTGCGGGAAGTGGAGCTACTTGAACTAGATAACAGGCGTGTCACAAACTAGACGTTAGTGGAAAACCTCAAAATCAGTCATGGATAAATTTCCAACTTCTTGTACAATAGTCTGAAAATGAGAAAAGTCTCGCCTTACGTGTAATGTATTCGCAGTTTCGAATATGGACTACCATCAACTGTACGAGGTGCGGCTAGAAAAAAACCGGACTGATGCTGGAAAAAACATTTATTTACAATTATTTACAATTTCATGTTATCTCCTTCACTGTACTCTCCTTCTCGGTCTCTACACCGCTCCATACGAATTTTCCACTGTTCATAGCAATGCTGCAGATCATTTTCGGTAAGTCCATACATTACTTCCGTCGCTTTTTCTTTTACTGCTTCAACAGTCTCAAATCTAGTTCCTTTCAAAGCTGACTTGACTTTAGCGAAAAGAAAAAAGTCACAGGGGGCAAATCAGGTGAGTAGGGTGGATGATCTAAGATGGGAATGTTGTGTTTTGCCAAAAACGTCTTCACTGACAACGCACTGTGAGCTGGGGCATTGTCTTGGTGAAGGATCCATGACTTTTTTCTCCACAAATCGTTCCGTTTTCTCCGTACTCGCTCACGTAGGGTAGCCAGGACGCTAATGTAGTAATGCTGATTCACTGTTTGTCCCTCCGGTACCAAATCAATGGGCACAATCCCTTTGATGTCAAAAAAAAATCATCATTGCCTTGAATTTCGATTTTGACATTCGTGCTTTTTTTGTCGTGGAGAACCAGGAGTTTTCCAATGCATCGATTGGCGTTTAGTTTCGGGATCGTAAGTAAAAAACCACGATTCATCGCAAGTAATAACATTTTGTAAGAAGGTGGGATCACTTTCAATGTTTTCCAGGATGTCAGAACAAATAATTCTTCGGCGTTCCTTCTGTTCAATTGTGAGACACTTTGGAACCATTTTTGAACACACGTTGTTCATGTTGAAACTTTCATGAAGAATCTGCCTAACACTTTCCTTGTCAACTCCTGTTAACTCAGACACTGCTACGATTCTTAAACGGCGATCTTGTCGAACAAGTTTACCGATTTTTTCAATGTTTGCATCAGTTTTTGCTGACAATGGTCTGCCAGTGCGAGTGTCATCACTGGTGTCTTCGCGGCCATCTTTAAATCGTTTAAACCACTCAAACACTTGTGTTCGCGATAAACAATCATCGCCGTACACTTGTTGTAACATTACAAACGTTTCACTTGCAGATTTTCCTAGTTTGAAACCAAATTTGATGTTAACACGCTGTTCTTTCTGTACACTCAACATTTTCCGACGCACAGACAAAACGTCAACTACTTAAAACAGACGCCACGGGCAGACTGAGTGCAGGAGGCAGATGAAACTCGAGCAGTAGGCGGAGCGAGAGTCACGTGACAGGCCACGCGACTTTCAGCCTTATTGCATTCGTTTTATTGTTTCACCAGTACTAGTCCGGTTTTTTTCTAGCCACACCTCGTATAATGGGATGACGATAGTTAAAATTTTTGGTGGCCTGGGATTCGAACCCAGATTTTCCCCTTTTCGCGAGCTGTCGCCTATCATTAGGCTATCAGAGCAAGCCTCACGGCCAGACCCAAATTTCCAAATGTCGTCAGACATATGTCTACGACCTACACTCGTACATCCATTACGTATATTCCCGTACAGGGGGAGACATTTTAATCGCATGTCGCTTGCCCGGTATCGCTGGGTGCATGCATGCACTTCTCAACAACACAGGCACTGCAATATCCTAAATGTCTCGCCGTTCCGCGAGCCGAGGAAGCAGCGAAAATGTTGCAGCTGTGTCAGATGGTTCAAATGGCTCTGAGCACTATGGGACTTAACATCTGAGGTGATCAGACCCCTAGAACTTAGAACTACGTAAACCTAACTAACCTAAGGACATCACAAACATCCATGCCCGAGACAGGATTCGAACCTGCGACCGTAGCAGTCGCGCGATTCCGGACTGCAGCGCCTTGAACCGCACGGCCACCCCGGCCGGCCGCAGCTGTATCTGACTATCCAGTATTTATTTATTCGCCTAATCACCAGGCACTAGTGCTAAGTGTATCACCACGAGCCTAAAAGAAAGGATCAAAGCTAGCAGTGGAACATGTTGATTCCACATCGCCTAAAAAGCAAAAAGAAAACCATCATATTCGGTCATGGCACTGCCATGGCGTGGCGCTAACAGATTGTTCGTAAGAAGCAAACAGTCATAGAATTCTACCGAAATCTCGTGGCAACTCTGTATGAGGTTTCGGAGAAGAAGCATGGCGGGAAGCTGCCCAAGGTTTTTACTCCACGTCAATACTACAGGTAATTCTGCTCAGGACACAGTCACTGACACTACTTATTTGAGCGGTCAATTTTGTCTCATCCCTTACTCTCTTGACAGAGCCCCCCGTGCCTTCTTCCTCTTTCCTATATCAGGCGATTTTCGAGGTGGAGCAGCCAAAATGTAATCTTCACAACCAAGGTCTCAAACATGAAGTGGCCGAGCGGTTCTAGGCGCTTCAGTCCGGAACCGCGCTGCTGCTATGGTCGCAGGTTCGAATCTTGCCTCGAGCATGGGTGTGTGTGATGCCCTTAGGTTAGTTACGTTAAGTAGTTTCAAGTCTAGGGGACTGATGAGCTCAGATGTTAAGTCCCAAAGTGCTCAGAGACATTTGATTTGAACCATCATACATGAAGTCTTTCGTCGTTGGGAAATATGTCTCGCAATGAAGGAAAAATGTGTAAGAAACACACTCGAGGACAAAAAACGACACAACGCGAAGGAATTATCCACATTGCACGGAAATCGGTAGATGTGATCTAAATGTAAAGTCAGACAAATAATTATAATTTCAGAAAAATTTGATAATTTCTTTAAGTTTGACAAATTGCAAGTCAACAAAGCGTTGATCCACCTCTGGCTCTTATGAAAGCAGTTATTTGGCTTGGTATTGATTGACAGACTTGTCGGATGCCCTCCTGACATATATCGAACTAAAATCTATCCAGTTTGATCGTTAGATCGTCAAAATCCCGAGCTGGTTGGAAGGTCATACCTATACTGCTCGAACCTTTCTCAGTCGGGAAGAGACCCGGCGACCTTTCTTGCCGGGGTAGGATGTGGCAAGCACGAGCCAAGCAGTAAAAACTCTCGCCGTGTGCGTGCGTTATCTTGTTGGAATGTAAGCCTAAAAGGGCCTACCATTAAGGGCAACAAAACGAGGCGTAGAATATCGTAGTCGTACCGCTGTGCCGTAAGGCTGCAGCGAATGAGAACCAAAGAGGTCCTGCTATTGAAAGAAAATCCACCTGAGACTGTTACTCCTGGATGTCAGGCAGCATGGCGGGCGGTGACCGGGGTGTCTCCAGACACTTCTTCGCTGTTCAGTTCGAATCGGGACTCATCACTCAAGACAGTTCTACTCCATTCAATGAGATTCCAGGCAGAACACGTGTCTGGAGATGCCCGGATACGGTCGCAGGTTCGAATCCTGCCTCGGGCATGGATGTGTGTGATGTCGTTAGGTCAGTTAGGTTTAAGTAGTTCTAAGTCCAGGGAACTGATCACCTCCGATGTTAAGTCCCATAGTGCTTGGAGCCATTTGAACCATTTGAAGATGCCCGTACGGAATGGAGCAGCAAACTTGAATGTCACTGGTCTGGGCGCCATTTTTTTTTTTTTTCGTACCAGAACCCCTTCGGCTGTCATTCGCGGCACCCTACAGCACAGCAACACGTCGGCGACGTTGTATGCCCCATTTTGTTGTACTTCATAGCAAGCTTAAATTTCAGAAAGATGATGTCCGCCCGCACATGGCGAGACTTTCTGCTGCATTGTCGTGCTAGCCAAAGCCGACCTCGGCCAGCAGTAACGCCGGATCTCTCGCCAGCTGAAACGTTTGAAGCATTACGGGCAGGGCCCTACAACGAGCTCAGGATTTTGACGATCTAACACGACCGGCTGGACAGAATTTGGCACGATACCCCTCAGGAGGACATCCGACAACCTTATCAGTTAATTCCAAGCCGCGTAACTGCTTACATCAGGGCCTGAGGTTGGCCAAAGCATTATTGCCTTGCTCAGTTTGTGAGGCTCTTTCTATTGCGAGAATCATACAATTTTTCGAAAACTGTAGTCATTTGATTGTCTGCACATGTACATTACATCTATCGACTTACGTCCCATTTTGATAATTCCTTGATGGAGACATTTTTGTCTTATAATATACAGATACCGTAATCAAGCTTTATAGTTGCAGCTTTATAGTCTCAAAAAAATCAAAAATGTTCAAATGTGTGTGAAATCTTATGGGACTTAACTGCTAAGGTCATCAGTCCCTAAGTTTACACACTACTTAACCTAAAGTATCCAAGGACAAACACACACACCCATGCCCGAGGGAGGACTCGAACCACCGCCGGGACCAGCCACACAGTCAATGACTGCAGCGCCCCAGACCCCTCGGCTAATCCCGCGCGGATTTTCTCAAAACTCTATCTCTCGTAGTCTCAGTACTCATCCTGGTAAATATCTCATAGACGCGTCGCTTCCGCCTTGTCATGCTTGTTTAAACTTTCCTTTCACGAGGCATCCTTACTGTTAACTTTTTTTAACGCGACATTGCAGGCATAATCTAACCGGACAAAAGATGGTCACGCCTCGAGGAATTCTACAAGCATCATTTAATCATTGCGCGCCTGGACTTGATAACAGCCTCAGCCGGCCGTTGTGGCCGTGCGGTTCTAGGCGTTTCAGTCTGGAGCCGCGTGACCGCTACGGTCGCAGGTTCGAATCCTGCCTCGGGCATGGATGTGTGTGATGTCCTTAGGTTAGTTAGGTTTAAGTAATTCTAAGTTCTAGGGGACTGATGGCCACAGATGTTAAGTCCCATAGTGCTCTGAGCCATTTGAACCATTTGATAACAGCCTCGATTCAGTTAGAGTTCACAAGATTGTGCAGGTATGTCGCATACAGATTAAGCCACCTGTATTTCCACCAAATTGCAGGGATGCTGATGTCGACGTTTTACCCACTGCTCCAATATGCACCAGAGATTTTGCTATGGGGTTCAAGCCAAGTGATTTTGCAGGCCAGTCGAGATGTAATAGAGTGGAAGAGTGCTCACCAAAGCAGTCACATATTGTTTCAGCGCATGAAGTTTGCTGCTGTCTTCCTGATGTTCCTCTCTGAGCGATATCCTCTTGCGAGGTGACCAACTCCAAATATTCACTGGACACAGTTGCCGTCGCAATGTTCTCATGGTGACAGGTTGAGATGGACTTTCATTCACTGCCTGCAGCAGTACCTGTTGGTGTTGCCATCGATTTTGATTGACATACCGCGATATGATTCTCCGACCCCTACCAATGACGACTTTTCTCCGACAACAACTCTGTTTTCGTGTCTCTTGGTCACAGTTGTTATACCACTGCTTGTAGACGCACTGAACAGTTCGCCGCGACACAGTAACGAATCCTACAACTTCAGACACCGTATGGCCATGGGCACGGCCAAACACTGTTGCTCCTTTTTGCCATTGTGTCACGTTCTTAATTTTTCCCATGTTTACTTACAATGTCCGCTTGAAATATAAATATCTTAGTGATCGCTACTGCCTTACGTCGACGTAGAGGCGGTGGGTGCGCCGTTTAGCATGTAGCTCGATCGCTGCGTTAAGGATCACTGTGTAAAGGATTAAGGGTTCGGCTGTGCATGAGCACTGGCGTTATTGATTTTTTACCGGTGATCTCATAGAAAGTCTGTGATATTCATAACCAAGGGATGTGGTTCAGCAGATGTAATACTAGCCCAGTCCACTTTCTTCGCTTATTTCATATACAAAATTTAAATGTGGTGCACTGTGAGGTAACGGGTGAGTCGTCGCGCCCTGAAAATATTCTAAGTTCGGAGGATGCAGTGGCCGCACAGGCCGCTCGGCGGGCGACCACGTGGTCCCGGACGTTAGCTTAGCAACCGAGTGATGCCGCACAACGGCCGGTCCAGCCGCGTGGCTGGCAATTCCGCTGTGAGGAGGACGGTGCTTTGTGTCAATGAAGGAAATGCCTATGCCGGGAGTGCCAATAATGGCGGACTTTGTGAAGCCTTAATGGCAGACATTTCACAGTTCGTATAGAAATTAATAGTAGCCCGATGAATCATGATACCTCAAAAAGAAACATGTACATTACTATTATTTGCGCGACGATTCTGATGGTTGAAACGCGTATGTATTCAGTGTATTCATTAACAGCGATGGCGAGGCATGACAGAATCTCTGACCAGAGAGTTATTTATCGTTGCTAGTCTGCGCTTGACCGCGCGAGAGTTCAGTTGAGTTAAGGTCTTTGGTTGAGTTGGAGAGCAGTAGCGCGTGCGAGATGATTCAGTTGCGAGAAAATTAATGTACGTAGCGAGTCGCGAGAGCATGTAGTAGCGCGCGAGAGACAGTAGCAGTTGTGTGTGAGGAGTCGGCGGGCGTCGACATGGGGCTCTGGTCAAGGTTCAGGACGAGGTGTATTTTTAAATAAGGTAATGAAGCAGCATTGCGCTCATCTGATAATGTAATGTATCTTAACAGTAATTAATTTGTTCAAGAATCGCCCCAATAATAATTTTGTTCTGAAAGCAACTTTTTAAGAAAATAATCATTACAATTGAAACAATACTTCCTATGCTTTTCCTGCCAGGATCAATTTATCAGATTTGCACAGGGCCTAAGGTCAGTGCAGATGACCTTATAAAATTTATCAGGTTGATCATAACGTTAATTTTGTGGGGACTTAGCATTTTTGCACATTTTTGTTATCATTGAGTTTTGTTACTGTGGGAAGATGACATTTAGCTCCTATTTGCATTTTCATTCAATTCATATTATTTAAAAATAATTCCGGGAGGTTACACTTAGCACGATGAGTATTCACATTTAAAAATTATCTTTCTTTTTTCTCCGGGGAGGTTACATGGTGTAATCAGATTTTCAATATCTTTATTAGTTTAAAGTTTAGTATCCGACGGTTTATCGTACAAGTAGCACCCAGCAACGAATTTCCAAAATATAAATGCTTCATCCGATTTTGTCGATCGCCGTGTCTTTATAAACGTATTAGTGTAAACCTAAATTGGTATGAATTACAGGCATGTAACTTGAATAGTACATGAGTTATTGGAGGTCAAAGTGGCCGATTACTATCGATCGCGTCACGCCATAAGTACTCCATAGTTTCACGAAGAAACGGTAGCAGCATGCTTGTAAATATATTTGGTTAAATATTTACTGTGTTTTACAAAGCACAGAAACATTAGGTTACTGGCCTACCTTTTGCTTCTTTTCTTTTGATATATGTGTATTTAATTGTTTATGTATTTAATAATGGGTGTTAGAGCGTGTTTATGGTCCAGCCGTAGGAATATCTAATTTCAAGTATCTGAATGTAAATACGGTATTTCGAATATGTTTCATTATGTTTGTCTGACTGTGCGTTGGCATGAAGACATGGCGCTAGCGCTCTAGCCAATCACAACACTAGTGAATGGGGAGACTGGATGGAAGCGAGCTTCGGGAGTGGACACGGGATAGTTTTGGACGGTACGGCACAGGACACGGGGGTGAGTGGTGGGCGTGGACACTACTGCGCGACGGACGCACAGTCGCGGGAGAGACTTGGAGAGTGTGAAGCGGTTTTGCGCGTGGTCGCGGCAGGTAAAAATACTTTGGAGTGCCGACTTGTGCACTTGTGAGATTTCCGTGGCTTCTGCAATGAAGACGTAGTATGCGTTTAGAAGTGAATATCTTGCGAGCTATGTTGTTGTTCGTAACTAATTAGGCGTGAAGTAGGAATCTATTGTTTCCCTGTTATTCAACTTATATTTTATTTAATTGCTGGACCATCGACACCAATAAGTCTTTTGCAGAGATATACCGCATTCTCAAAATTACTTCTGTTATCCCACTCATAATTTAAAGTCGTTAAGATAGTACCTGCAGACTTTATTTAACTGCAATCTTTCTTTTATAAATTTGTATGATACTTTCACAATTCGCAATTTCAGAGTGATAGAAACCTTTGACCATTCGATTCATGTATGTATTCTTATCGTATACTGTAGACTCAGCAGTATTTGGCCTGTAGTGCAGCACCTAGACAACGAAACGAGCCACAACTTTTAATATTGCAACTCTGAGTCTTTAGCTAACACTTGGTTTAAGAATCATGAAAGAAGGTTATGACCTGTAGATTAAAACTGAAGAAACTGCAAAAAGGTGGGAACTTAAGGAGATGGGACCTGGATAAACTGAAAGAACCAGAGGTTGTACAGAGTTTCAGGGAGAGCATAAGGGAACAATTGACAGGAATGGGGGAAAGAAATACAGTAGAAGAAGAATGGGTAGCTTTGAGGGATGAAGTAGTGAAGGTAGCAGAGGATCAAGTAGGTAAAAAGACGAGGGCTAATAGAAATCCTTGGGTAACAGAAGAAATATTGAATTTAATTGATGAAAGGAGAAAATATAAAAATGAAGTAAATGAAGCAGGCAAAAAGGAATACAAACGTCTCAAAAATGAGATCGACAGGAAGTGCAAAATGGCTAAGCAGGGATGGCTAGAAGACAAATGTAAGGATGTAGTGGCCTATCTCACTAGGGGTAAGATAGATACTGCCTACAGGAAAATTAAAGAGACCTTTCGAGATAAGAGAACCACTTGTATGAACATCAAGAGCTCAGATGGAAACCCAGTTCTAAGCAAAGAAGGGAAAGCAGAAAGGTGGAAGGAGTATATAGAAGGTCTATACAACGGCGATGTACTTGAGGACAATATTATGGAAATGGAAGAGGATGTAGATGAAGATGAAATGGGAGATACGATACATCGTGAAGAGTTTGACAGAGCACTGAAAGACCTGAGTCGAAACAAGGCCCCCGGAGTAGACAACATTCCATTGGAGCTACTAACGGCCTTGGGAGAGCCAGTCCTGACAAAACTCTACCATCTGGTGAGCAAGATATATGAGACAGGCGAAATACCCACAGACTTCAAGAAGAATATAATAATTCCAATACCAAAGAAAGCAGGTGTTGACAAATGTGAAAATTACCGAACAATCAGTTTATTAAGCCACAGCTGCAAAATACTAACACGAATTCTTTACGGACGAATGGAAAAACTGGTAGAAGCCGACCTCGGGGAAGATCAGTTTGGATTCCGTAGAAATACTGGAACACGTTGAGGCAATACTGACCTTACGACTTATCTTAGAAGAAAGATTAAGGAAAGGCAAACCTACGTTTCTAGCATTTGTAGACTTAGAGAAAGCTTTTGACAATGTTGACTGGAATACTCTCTTTCAAATTCTAAAGGTGGCAGGGGTAAAATGCAGGGAGCGAAAGACTATTTACAATTTGTACAGAAACCAGATTGCAGTTATAAGAGTCGAGGGACACGAAAGGGAAGCAGTTGTTGGGAAGGGAGTAAGACAGGGTTGTAGCCTCTCCCCGATGTTATTCCATCTGTATATTGAGCAAGCAGTAAAGAAAACAAAAGAAAAATTCGGAGTAGGTATTAAAATCCATGGGGAATAAATAAGAACTTTGAGGTTCGGCGATGAGATTGTAATTCTGTTAGAGACAGCAAAGGACTTGGAAGAGCAGTTGAATGGAATGGATAGCGTCTTCAAAGGAGGATATAAGATGAACATCAACAAAAGCAAAACGAGGATAATGGAATGTAGTCGAATTACGTCGGGTGATGCTGAGGGAATTAGATTAGGAAATGAGACACTTAAAGTAGTAAAGGAGTTTTGCTATTTGGGGAGCAAAATAGCTGATGATGGTCGAAGTAGAGAGGATATAAAATGTAGACTGGCAATGGCAAGGAAAGCGTTTCTGAAGAAGAGAAATTTGTTAACATCGAGTATAGATTTAAGTGTCAGGAAGTCATTTCTGAAAGTATTTGTGTGGAGTGTAGCCATGTATGGAAGTGAAACATGGACGATAAATAGTTTGGACAAGAAGAGAATAGAAGCTTTCGAAATGTGGTGCTACAGATTAGATGGGTAGATCACATAACTAATGAGGAAGTATTGAATAGGATTGGGAAAAGAGAAGTTTGTGGCACAGCTTGACCAGAAGGAGGGATCGGTTGGTAGGACATGTTCTGAGGCATCAAGGGATCACAAATTTAGTATTGGAGGGCGGCGTGGAGGGTAAAAATCGTAGAGGGAGACCAAGAGATGAATACACTAAGCAGATTGAGAAGGATGTAGGTTGCCGTAGGTACTGGGAGATGAAGAAGCTTGCACAGGATAGAGTAGCATGGAGAGCTGCATCAAACCAGCCTCAGGACTGTAGACCACAACAACAACAACGAGTCTGAGGGTGCGTAGTTATTTGAAAGCCCGCAACACGAAACCTAATGTCGATCTATAATTTTCTGTTTGCGTAAAAAAAGTCAGAAAAATTATCATTTCCTAAAAGGCAGCAAGATAAATGCTTGGCAATGATACACAGATCAACTAGAACATTAAGACCACCAATCTACTATCGATATGAACACGTCTAGTTGATATCAGCGTCACCTGGCGAGGGATGACTGGCATGCAGACACACGGACGACGGTACATGCAGTATCGGTGAGCTTGCGGTCCGCGTGTAGAATGGGGAAGGCTTGCGATCTATGTGAGTTTGGCCGCGGCGAATTGTGATGGGCCGGAGAACTGTGCACGAGTATTTCGGGAACTGTACGACTTGTCGGGTGTTCGAGGACTGCTGTGTTGAGTTTCTTTAACACGTGGCGAAACCGAGGTGAAATCACTCCCAGATGTCGTGGGGCTGGGCGGCAACCTCTCATTACACATGTCGGACTGGGCCGACTAGTAAAACAGGACAGGTGGCGAACTGTGGCGGAACTAACATCAGACTTTAATGCTGGGCGTAGTACAAGTGGGTCGGAACACGCGGTACATGGAACACTCCTAACGATGGGCGTCCACAGCCATAACAATGTTAGCACCACGACATCGGCAATTACGAATGAAATGGGCACGTGACCGTCGGCACTGGAAGTTAGCGCAGTGGCAGAGTGTTGCATGGTCTGATTAATCCCGATACCTGCTTCGTCATGCCAATTGGCGGTCGCAATACCGTCGTTTTCCAGGGGAACAGCTCCTTGACGTACGTGCTGCGGGACGACAGTGGCGGTTCCATTATGCTCTGAGGAACATGGATACAGTGGAGCTCGTGCAAGGCACCTCGACGGCAAAGGAGTATCCACACTGATTGCAAACCACGAGTACCCCTTGAAGGTGATCATCTTTCCCGACGGCAGTGGCATTTTTCAACAAGATAATGCACCAAGTCACAACGCCAGGAGTGTGATGGAGTGGTTCGAGGAACACAGTGTCGAGTTCCAAGTGAAGTGCTAAGTCCCCGCCCACAACTCGGCAGATTTGAACCCGATCGAAAACATCTGGGATGTGATTGAGTGCGGGTTCGGAGCTCATCGTCCCCCTCCCCGGAATTTACTAGTATTAGGTGACTTGTCTGTGCAGATGTGGTGCCAACGCCTTTCTGCGGTCTAACAAGGCCTCATTGTTTTCATGCTACGACGCGTCGCCGCTGTTATCCGTGCCAAAGGTGAGGACATACTGGCTATTAGGTAGGTGGTCATAAGCTTCTGGCTGATCTGTGTATTTTCACAGTACCTCAGGGTTCTCATTACCGATATGTTGCGTGACAGGTACCGTACCTGTTTACTCAGCACTTTCAGTTTGCTGTTTTTTACTGTGGGTAGTGATACTTACATGTAGTCATTCCATGCGAATGTTACCATTTTAGGTCAGTCGATACAACCTCTGTAGCAATCTCTTTGCTTGTTCACTGTGACCATCTTAAGCCTTTGAGAGTCCGCTTTGCTTTCAGTCAACAGGATTCAGTTCGTTTGAACGAGAGATGCCATTACGTTTTATTAACTTTGCTTGTTCTCACTCCGCGTGGTGAAGTCGAAGAGGCTCTGTGCTGGGCTCTTATGTTGGGAGAAAGGCTGCCTCTGCCTTGTGGAGGTCCATGCCGTTATACAGACGCGACAATGCTTGAGGAACTGGTTGAGGTCATTGCAAACTATTTTCTCTAAGGATAAGACCTTTACTGATGACTTTACTGTGGGGCTATTTAGTAAGGATCACTCTTCCTTTAGGTATCGGGACATGTGCTTGCGTACAGTGGAATAGGTCTTCATAGGTTTTTAAGGACAGAAAAGTGCGTGACCCATGCTTAACAGCTCATACATCCAAGCTGCTGACAAAATATACAGAAGATTGGGAAAGAAAGTAGAGGATCTTTTTGGCTTTCGGTAAAGGTCCAGAGAGGCAGTCCTGAAACTGCACTTGATATTGGAAACTAGGCTGAAGAAACATCTAGACGCACTCGTAGGATTTGTCGAACTAGAAAAAGCAGTCGACAACGTAAAATCGTACAAGAAATTCTGAAAAAATAGGAATAAGGTACAGGGAAAGACGAGTATTATAGAATATGTTCAAGAATCAAGAAGGAACAATAAGACTGGAAGACCAAGAACACTGTACTCGGTTTGAAAATATTGTAAGACAGGGATGCAGCTTTTAGCCCCTACACTGAAGAACCAATGACGGCAAAAGGAGTAAGATACAAGAGCAGGATTAAAATTTAGGTTGAAAGGATATCAGTGACGAAATTGGAAATTTCTGGTAAGGTTTTATGGGACCAAACTGCTGAGGTCATCGGTCCCTAAACCTACACACTATTTAATCTGACTTAAACTAACTTACGATATGGACAACACACACACACACACACCCATGCCAAAGGGAGGACTCGAACTTCAGACAGGGGAGCCGCACGGACCATGACAACGTGCCCTAGACCGCGCAGTTACCCCGCGCGGCCATTTCAGTGACAAGATTCGCTGATGACATTGCTACCCGCGGTGAAAGTGAAGAACAGTTACATGATCTGTTGAAAGGAATGACCAGTCTAATGAGAACCGAATGTGGACTGCGAGTAAACCGGAGAAAGACGAAAGTAACGAGCAGTAGCAGAAATGGGAATAGCGAGAAACTTCACATCATAGGATTGCAAAGCATACGAAGTTATGGAATTGTGCTATCTTCGAAATAAATTAAACATTGACGGATGAAAGGAGGAGAACATAAAAAGTAGACTATCGTAGACAAAGGCAACTTTTCTGGCCAAGAGAAATATGATGTCATCAAATATGGGCCTTAATTTGAATACGAAAAGACTTAGAATGTACATTTGGAATCCAGGATTGTATCACAGTGAATCATAAACAGCGGCAAGGACGGAGCTGAAGAGATCGAAGCGTTCGAAATATGGTGCTACAGAAGAATATTGAAAATTCAATGAACTGATACGATGAGGAATAAACAGGCTTTTCCACGAAATCGAAGAAGAAAGGAAACACTGACAAGAAGAAGGGACAGGATGATAGGACATTAGGGAATAACCTTTCTGGTACTACAGCGAGTTGTAGCGTGAAAGAAAGAACTACAAGGGAAGACAGAGCTTGGAATACATCCAACAAAAAATTGAGAACGTAGGGAGCAAGTGCTACTCTGCTGTAAACAGGGTAGTGCAGAAGAGGCAGGCAGAATGAAATCAGTCAAAAAAAAAAAAAAAAATCCAATGCGTAACCGTTTGGTAGATTGTTACTGCACTTCATACGGATTATTTTACTTCGTGATATTGTACATTTAAAGACTTCACCCTCTCCTTACGTATAAAGACTAATTTCTCATTCTGTGACGAAGACGATGTTCCTTCTGTTTATAAATTTAAATCTAGAAATTGCCTATTGAAACGCCCTGTGTGGCTGTAACGTTGTCTTCCTGCATTTAGTGATAATATACAAGTTATTAATTCATTTCTTTCGGTTTCACTTAACCACAAACATCACCATCTTCCTGTATTTTCGTTACTTCATTGGGCTACATTGTTTTGGAGTCATCTCGTTACCTTACCAGAGCTAAATGCACAACTCGCAAGTACTCTGATGAATAGCCACTCATCTGTGAAGCTTCCATTAAACAATATTAATAAATAACCCTACTGTGCATGCTATAAAGTCTCACGTGAGGATGAAAGCAGGTCGACGTGGGCGTCATTGCTCACTGCTTACTATGATGAGGCTATGTGGGAAAGAGTGTTGAGATTTACAGGTTCGCTTGATAATTATTTATTTACACTGAATCCACGCTTATACAAATGAGAAGACAGCTTCACCACACAGCTGGACTCCAGAAGCAGAAAGCTAACACGTTTTCAGTGCAATCCATTGCCTTCACGAGCTAATAGATTCATTATGCAATATACAACTAGTAAATTCGCAGCTGCATTTCTTTCATTGTCTTAAAATTTATGAAATGTATGTGTTGTGAGAGTGTTTTCTATTGAATTCACAAGTCAGATAGCATTTCCACACTATTTCCGGGCTATTAGAATTATATATTCTGCTTTTGGGACTAACCTGTGCTTTTGTAAAAACACACACACACACAGGTTTTATGTGGATTTGCTCATGATTGCTTCCACACTCTCAAATTATGATGCATGTGAGCAACAAACGCAACACTGAAGAACTCGCCATCTACTTCTTCCCAGAACACGTTGTGCCAAGCAACAATTACTACAGGGTAGGGAGTGACAATAGCAATTCATACTCCTATTTCGACCAAAAAGAACATGGATGACCGGACTTTGCAAAAAATACCATCTAGTTCACATAATGATTTTCATAAATTGCAGTGTCTCAATATACCTGCTACTTCCCCTATCAAATTCATACTTGGAACCTACGCTGAAGAGGGGCATAGATTTCATTGTACAATGACGCTTCAGAAGTTCTAATATAGCACATGATTATGGTAGTATTCGTGATACTCTGTTAAACAGTGTAATAAATAAAGATGACATAATTGAAGACGTGAAGTAATTATAATGAAGAAAGTTTCCGCCTATGTCACTTCATTAGGGATAACCGGTTTCGATCTTCCATCCAATTGATTCCCAGATAGATTATTTCAATTACTCCAAAATACAGCTTGGCAATGAGGCGCATAGAAAAGAAAATAAAAGGTTTGAGTTTAGCTTTTGCTACAAATTTTGAACTGTCGCTTCGATGCATATCAACGGTAGTCACTGCGGTAAGTAACGATTGTCACCCAAGTTTTTGAATTCGTGTTTCACGTTAATGTATGTAACACTAAATTTGGTTTGACGTAGTCTCCATTCCTGTCTCATGCCAGCTGTCCTCTTCATTTCACCAATTCTTCTGCATCCCGCGCCACAGGTGGCTTGGATTTTGTGCTCAAATCTTGGCCGGCCTCTACGATTCTTTTCCTCTGCTATGCTTTCAACCATTGTTATGTCGATGAAATATTCACGAGCTATCAGTCGAGCAGTGATGTCGTGTTTTCGCAGAGTTTCACCGAATTTCTCACTCATCAACTTCCGGGAAAGTTGATGCCCAGTTCATTCCTCTTTAGGCGCTGGACAACTCCTCTGCCCAGGGCGCAACGGTTGGGTCAATCGCGTTCCTCTGGAAGAAATGTCGTGCCTAGTAGTGGCACAGTGTTATCGCAACGTTTCGACAAATTTCCCACTCATCTTCACAGAAAGAGTGGGTTGATGCCCACATTATTCCTTTATAGTCCTGGACTGCCAACTCCTCCACCGAGGGCTCAATGAGTGGGCCAGTCGCGTCCTTCCAAGCTCAAGCCCCCTCCCCCTACCCGCCCCAAGTAGTGGAGTGGAGAGGGGGGGGGGAGGGGAAGGGTCTGCTGGCTGGTATGGCCGAGCGGTTCTAGGCGCTTCAGTCTGGAACCGCGCGACCGCTGCGGTCGCAGGTTCGAATCCTGCCTTGGGCATGGATGTGTGTGATGTCCTTAGGTTAGTTAGGTTTAAGTAGTTCTAAGTTCTAGGGGACTGATGACCACAAATGTTAAGTCCCATAGTGCTCAAAGCCATTGAACCATTTTTGGGGAAGGGTCTTTTTTTGGCAGCTGTCTCCGCCACTTTCACAACAGAGCATTCATGGCGTATTTTTGCTAACATTACATCTCAGCTCAACGTTTAAACTCGAAAACTTGCTTAGGTCAGACAAAAGCCTAATAAGGCTATGGTCACTTCGCCTCTACGACAGCAGTTGCGAGTGTGGCATGCAGGACATCGTGCAGACACAGCAACGCTTTTCGCAGCGCTGATCATAGTACACACATCTAAAAAAGTATGGCATCACCTCGGTTCCGGGAGGTCCGAAACGTCTACAGAAAATTGGAATAGAGATCAACATAATCACTCCTGTGTCGAGGGAAGTCGTTATCCTGAAGGAAGTCATTCACAGGATGTGCACGATGAGGACTCGAATTGTCATCCACGAAGACGAATGCTTCGCAGTATGCTGCCAATATGGTTGCACTATCGGTCGAAGGACGGCATTCACGTGTCGTACAGCCGTTACGGCGCCTGCCATAAACATCAGCGGCGTACGTCGGCCTCACATAATGCCACCCCAAAACATGGCGGAACCTCCACCTTGCTTCACTCTTTGGACAGTGTTCTAAGGCGTTCAGTCTGACCGGGTTGCCTCCAAACACGTTTCCGACGATTGTCTGGTTGAAGGCATATGTGACACTCATCGGCGAAGAGAACATGATGCCAATCCTGAGCGGTCCTTTCGGCATGTTTTTGGGCCCATCTGTACCGCGCTGAATGATGTCGCGGTTGCAAAGATGGACCACGCCACGGGCGTCGGGAGTGAAGTTGCGCATCATGCAGCATATTGCGCACAGTTTGAGTCGTAACACGACGTCCTGTGGCTACACGAAAAGCATTATTCAACATGGTGGCGTTGCTGTTAGGGTTCCTCCGAGCCATAATCCATAGGTCCACTGGTAACGGTCATCCACTGTAGTAGTAGTCCTTGGGCGGGCTGAGCGAGTCATGTCATCGACAGTTCCTGTGTCTCTGCATCTCCTCCATGCCCGAACGTCGCTTTGGTTCACTCCGAGACAACTGGACACTTCCCTTGTTGAGAACCCTTCAAGGGACAAAGTAACGATGTGGACGTGATCGAACTGCGGTATTGATCGTCTAGGCATGGTTGAACTACGGGCAACACGTGCCGTGTACCTCCTTCTTGGTGAAATGACTGATTGTAACTTACTGGTCGGCTGTCGGACACCCCCCCCCCCCTCCCTCCGTCTAATAGCCGCTGCTCACGCATGGGTGTTTACATCTTTGGGCGGGTTTAGTGACATATCTGAAAGTCAAAGCTACTGTGTCTGTGATACAATATCCACAGTCAACGTCTATCTTCAGGAGTTCTGGGAACCGCGTGATGCAAAACTGTTTTTGATGTGTGTATGTGAGGAATGTTCGCTTCTGCCAGACAAGCCTGCCATGGCAGAGCACAGAAACAACGAAAAACAGACAAAGGTACTGTGCCACCATCGTTCCAGAATTCAGTCATCAAAGAGGCAGTGAAAATATGAATTAATGACAAACTTGTCAACGCGACAATGGCTTCCAACTGAGCTCCACATAGGATGTAGCTTCGTCAAAAGAAAAAAAATTTCAGGAATAGTCTGACGTGAAAGTGCGGAGTTAGGTGTCTGTCGGAATAGACAGGGGACACCGTGGTATGACGCCCAACCCCTCTACTCTATTTGCCCACCCGTTGGACCCTCAGCAGAGGACAGAGGAGTGTGCTGTCCAGCGTCTATAAAGAGAAGGATTGCACATCAACCATACACTTTGATATGTTGCGACATGTCACCACAGCTCAGCTGATAAGCCGAGAGGACTTCATAAATGAGATTCGCTGAGAAATCCAGAATTATCATACAACGACTCATCTCGTAAAATGTGCCCAACAACTCTACCTCTTTGTTTCATTATGTTATTTACTAGACTTTTTTCTCCTTTACACGTTGCAACACGTCTTCGTTCCTCACTCGATCAATCCATATGGTGTTCAACAGGCTCCTCTAGCTCATCGCCTTTGAATGCTGCTAAGAATTTCATTTTTGTCTTTCAGACTGTCGGCAGTTCATATCAATACAGAGCTGTGTCCAAACAGAATTTTCCATGAACTTAGTCTAGTCTCAGTTTATACAGTTTTGAAGATTTAATTCTTTTTAAAGAAAATCTCTTTTCCTTGTGCAATCTGTGCTAGCACGTCTCTCTTGCATTTTCCTCCTCTATCCTCTATCTCACCTACTTCCGAGTTAATAATATTCGTCCGCCTCTTCAAGAGCCTCTTGTCTCTTTAGCCTTCAAGCATTGGCAAACTCCATTGCCGAAGTTTTCTTTTTCTTCATGTGAAAGATCAGGCTCGAGTCATACTGACCGTTGGCATCTGTCGAAAAGGCTACAACTGAAAAAAAAAAAAAAAAAAACCAAGCGAGTCAAGATATGTTAGCATTCAAAGTATCCCTATAATGGGAAAGAATCAGAAAATAATTGCTTTCAATGGAAAGAAGAAGGCAAGTCAGTGGTGACTCATGCGGCCATGAGAGGGCTGAGCAAACACAATTTTGTTGCAATCTCCCTCTCCCCCCCTCCCTTCCAATAAACTGGGCCAAGGAGAACAAAAAGAAGGTGGATACCTGCAGAGCCCGCATCTCGTGGTCGTGCGGTAGCGTTCTCGCTTCCCACGCCCGGGTTCCCTGGTTCGATTCCCGGCGGGGTCAGGGATTTTCTCTGCTTCGTGATGGCTGGGTGTTGTGTGCTGTCCTTAGGTTAGTTAGGTTTAAGTAGTTCTAAGTTCTAGGGGACTGATAACCATAGATGTTAAGTCCCATAGTGCTCAGAGCCATGCCATGATACCTGCAGAGACTTTGCAAAAATGTATCAGTGCTAAATACAGCAAACAATGACTTTTACTTTAAGCTCCAACTTTCGAGGTAATCGTTCACTATGTTCTAGCAACAGAGGAATCCCTTTTTATGTTTATGCTGACTGCATCGTGGAAAAGGGCTAAATTAAATGGGGTAATTTCTTTTTCACTTCATCTCTCATGCCTTGGTTGAGGACACTGAAGAGCTCGACATGGGGTGTCCAGAATGTTTGGTTAGTATTCAGGGATATGACAGGAACTATCACTCAAAGCAAAAGAAAAGTCCAGTAAACATGGGCTCTAAAACACATACCTTAAGAGCCATGTGCAGTTGTTCGGTAGAAGAGATGTGTCTCACACAGTAAAGATGTAGATGTGTTCATAGCCCTTAACGTATGCCCTATAAAGCCCATGTCACTGGAATGTTTTTCTTGTTCTCATACAGAGTGTCACCGCTCAAAATATGGAAACCAAAAGTCATCCGCTAATAGAGATTTGTTTCACAAAATGGCAGATGTAGTGGTCATAGCTCTTAGGGTATGCATTTTTAGAGCCCATGTATATTAGACATTTTTGCTTGGAAGTAAATCGTTCCTGTAATGCTCCTGAATAATGACCATTCCTCGTGGGACATCCTGTACATTTCGTGGTTCTGTTCCTGGTCACAATAAAAACTTCCTAATCTTCCCCTTTGTTCAGTCAAATTATTTGTCTCAAGAACATAAAAATAACATTCTCTTTGAGTGGCTACTTGTCATCAGAGTGCGATAAAAATGATGGATTATAGAACGCGAAGGCACCGGCCTGAAAATTTCAAGGAATGACCGAACCATCCAGTTGTAAGCCACCTTCTTTGACTGTAATCACTGTTAATCCTGAAATGGAAAACACTGTAGAGTCAAAGTAGCTGCAACATGCCCTTTCAAAAATCAGCCTACTAAGATAATATCATCTAAACTAAGTCACTGCCGTATGCTGGAATATGAAACGACTTGTCACGGAGGAATGCAAACTGACATCATAGAACACTAACACAACGTCAACAATGGATAGGCTGTTTGGAGTGCCCGTATCTGCTTATAATTGTATGTTTAACTACAGAACTTGCTTGTCTAGTGCACGATAGCTTTGTAGCTATCTTCTGTTCCTTCTTGTTCTATAACTCCTTCCAATTTCAAGGCTAAAATATAAATAACTGCAAAACCTGATTAAGATTTGCCGTGCTGGTGATGCGAAGTTCTTCATCCAGCTGACCCACGGCTAAATATACGTGATGTTTGTATTATTGCTGTATTATCACAACCATAAACTTTTTAATTAGCTGTTATTACGGAATTATTGCTTCTCTTCCGCTTGACTTAACTGTTTCTTTCCTCTTAAAAAGTCTTTGGAAATTGCTTCATTAATTAAACACTACGGATGGCAACAACGCTAATTCCACATTCGATGCACCAAAGATGTTTAACGTATGAAGCGAAAAGTACTGTGTGTGAACATACAGGATGACAATTATTGAACTATATGAAAAAAAACGTAAATTCCTTACAAACTACGGCGTGCACAAACTTCATTCAACATGTGAATGTCACTACAGATATTCAGATTTAGTATATGACATGTTCGATATGCCTGCCGTCATTGGCGATGATGTGGCGCAGACGAATGGCGAAATTCTGTGTGACCCGCTGAACTGTCGGAACATCGATGCTGTCGATGACCTCCTGAATGGCTGCTTTCAGATCAGTAATTGGTTTGGGGTTACTGCTGTGCACAATGTCTTTAATATAACCCCACAAAAAGGAGTCGCATGTGTTCGGATCCGGAGAATAGGGTGGCCAGTCGAGGCCCATGCCAATTACCTCTGGGTATGCCAGGGCCAGAAAGCGGTCTCCGAAGTGCTCCTCCAGGACATCACTCTCCTACTTCGATGCGGTCGACCTCCATCTTGCATGACCCACATATATGGATAGTGAGGATGATAAAATCTTCGAAAACCTTCACGTACCGTTCGGTAGTGACCGTGCCATCAAGAAATATCGCACTGATTATTCCGCAACTGCACATTTCACACCATAAAGTCATCCTTTGAGAGTGAAGAGACTTCTCGATCGCCAAATGCGCATTCTTTCTCCCCAAATGCGCCGATTTTGCTTACTGACGAAAAGCGATCCCCAAAGTGCTCCTCCAGGACATCACTCTCCTATTTCGATGAGGTCGATCTCCATCTTGCATGACCCACATATATGGATAGTGAGGATGATAAAATCTTCGAAAACCTTCACGTACCGTTCGGTAGTGACCGTGCCATCAAGAAATATCGCACTGATTATTCCGCAACTGCACATTTCACACCATAAAGTCATCCTTTGAGAGTGAAGAGACTTCTCGATCGCCAAATGCGCATTCTTTCTCCCCAAATGCGCCGATTTTGCTTACTGACGAAAAGCGATCCCCAAAGTGCTCCTCCAGGACATCACTCTCCTATTTCGATGAGGTCGATCTCCATCTTGCATGACCCACATATATGGATAGTGAGGATGAAATAATCTTCGAAAACCTTCACGTACCGTTCGGTAGTGACCGTGCCATCAAGAAATATCGCACTGATTATTCCGCAACTGCACATTTCACACCATACAGTCATCCTTTGAGAGTGAAGAGACTTCTCGATCGCCAAATGCGCATTCTTTCTCCCCAAATGCGCCGATTTTGCTTACTGACGAAAAGCGATCCCCAAAGTGCTCCTCCAGGACATCACTCTCCTATTTCGATGAGGTCGATCTCCATCTTGCATGACCCACATATATGGATAGTGAGGATGAAATAATCTTCGAAAACCTTCACGTACCGTTCGGTAGTGACCGTGCCATCAAGAAATATCGCACTGATTATTCCGCAACTGCACATTTCACACCATACAGTCATCCTTTGAGAGTGAAGAGACTTCTCGATCGCCAAATGCGCATTCTTTCTCCGCAAATGCGCCGATTTTGCTTACTGACGAAAAGCGGTCCCCAAAGTGCTCCTCCACGACATCACTCTCCTATTTCGATGAGGTCGATCTCCATCTTCCATGACCCACATATATGGATAGTGGGGATGAAATAATCTTCGAAAACCTTCACGTACCGTTCGGTAGTGACCGTGCCATCAAGAAATATCGCACTGATTATTCCGCAACTGCACATTTCACACCATACAGTCATCCTTTGAGAGTGAAGAGACTTCTCGATCGCCAAATGCGCATTCTTTCTACCCAAATGCGCCGATTTTGCTTACTGACGAAAAGCGGTCCCCAAAGTGCTCCTCCACGACATCACTCTCCTATTTCGATGAGGTCGATCTCCATCTTCCATGACCCACATATATGGATAGTGGGGATGAAATAATCTTCGAAAACCTTCACGTACCGTTCGGTAGTGACCGTGCCATCAAGAAATATCGCACTGATTATTCCGCAACTGCACATTTCACACCATACAGTCATCCTTTGAGAGTGAAGAGACTTCTCGATCGCCAAATGCGCATTCTTTCTCCGCAAATGCGCCGATTTTGCTTACTGACGAAAAGCGGTCCCCAAAGTGCTCCTCCACGACATCACTCTCCTATTTCGATGAGGTCGATCTCCATCTTCCATGACCCACATATATGGATAGTGGGGATGATAAAATCTTCGAAAACCTTCACGTACCGTTCGGTAGTGACCGTGCCATCAAGAAATATCGCACTGATTATTCCGCAACTGCACATTTCACACCATACAGTCATCCTTTGAGAGTGAAGAGACTTCTCGATCGCCAAATGCGCATTCTTTCTACCCAAATGCGCCGATTTTGCTTACTGACGAAAAGCGGTCCCCAAAGTGCTCCTCCAGGACATCACTCTCCTATTTCGATGAGATCGATCTCCATCTTGCATGACCCACATATATGGATAGTGGGAATGAAATAATCTTCGAAAACCTTCACGTACCGTTCGGTAGTGACCGTGCCATCAAGAAATATCGCACTGATTATTCCGCAACTGCACATTTCACACCATACAGTCATCCTTTGAGAGTGAAGAGACTTCTCGATCGCCAAATGCGCATTCTTTCTCCCCAAATGCGCCGATTTTGCTTACTGACGAAAAGCGGTCCCCAAAGTGCTCCTCCAGGACATCATTCTCCTATTTCGATGAGATCGATCTCCGTCTTGCATGACCCACATATATGGATAGTGGGGATGAAATAATCTTCGAAAACCTTCACGTACCGTTCGGTAGTGACCGTGCCATCAAGAAATATCGCACTGATTATTCCGCAACTGCACATTTCACACCATACAGTCATCCTTTGAGAGTGAAGAGACTTCTCGATCGCCAAATGCGCATTCTTTCTCCCCAAATGCGCCGATTTTGCTTACTGACGAAAAGCGGTCCCCAAAGTGCTCCTCCACGACATCACTCTCCTATTTCGATGAGGTCGATCTCCATCTTGCATGACCCACATATATGGATAGTGAGGATGAAATAATCTTCGAAAACCTTCACGTACCGTTCGGTAGTGACCGTGCCATCAAGAAATATCGCACTGATTATTCCGCAACTGCACATTTCACACCATACAGTCATCCTTTGAGAGTGAAGAGACTCCTCGATCGCCAAATGCGTATTGTCTCCCCATATGCGCCGATTTTGCTTACTGACGAACCCAACCAAAGGAAAGTGGGCTTCGTCGTTAAACCAAACCACACTGCGCATACTAATTCGCATCTTGCCCCGCGGTCAACCGTGCAGTTTAAACGTCCTAACGCACACCGTTCAGAAATTATGACAAATTTGTTTCATATAGTTCAGTAATTGTCAATCTGTATATTGCCGTAATCACAGATCGTTCACACGCACATTGTATTTATCAACGTGGCACACATTCCACTTATTAAATACACTACTGGCCATTAAAATTGCTACACCACGAAGATGACGTGCTACAGACGCGAAATTTAACTGACAGGAAGAAGATGCTGTGATATGCAAAAGATTTGTTTTTTCACAGCATTCACACAAGGTTGGCGCCGGTGCTCGGGAAACCAGAACGCTACCGCCAGACCACGAGCTGCGGACAACGAAGCATATAGCAGGGATGACAATATATTCCCTTGCGGCATCCCTAAAGTTACATATATCTCTGTCGACGATTGTCAGTCTAAGAGCCGGCCGCTGGTGGCCGAGCGATTCTAGGCGCTTCAGTCTGGAACCGCGCGACCGCTACGGTCGCAGGTTCGAATCCTGCCTCGGGCATGGATGTTTGATGTCCTTAGGTTAGTTAGGTTTAAGTAGTTCTAAGTTCTAGGGGACTGGTGACCTCAGATGTTAACTCCCATAGTGCTCAGAGCCATTTGAACCCATCAGTCCAACATAAAATATTACTTCCTCCATACCTCGAAATCCGCAGTGTAGTCATATACTACTTGAGCGAAGGTATAGTAAAGGGTCAAATGAATTTTTCAAATCCGGGATCGGAGCACTGCACCATTCAGCCAGATTGATCCTGTCAGTAATGTCACTGACATATGAGAGGTAAAAAGGTCCGTTTTCCATAACAAAGTCACGCGCAGTTGGGCTAGATAGGTGTCGGATCGGCCTGGGGAGACAGCTCCGGTGGCGCTACAGTGCACGAAGGGATGCCGCGATGTCAGGGGCTGGCGGCCGCCCCACGCCTCGTGGCGAGTCAACACGCGCCTCTTCCGGCGCTCCGCCCGAGTGTTTACGCTGCTCTCCACTGTAGATACGCCGTTGCCGTGGAGGCGGAGGCCCGGGAATCTGGGACGCCTTGCCGCCTGACGGCTGACGGCCCGCCGCCGCCGCCGCCGCCGCCGCTGCCGCCGACAGATGGCGCCGTAATGACGCCGCAGCAGACAGACGGCCGCGCCAGCTCGTTACCTGGCTGGCTTCACGGCTCCCGCCGCCTGCAGTACGCAGCGCGTTGGAGTCGATGCCGTCCTGTCGGCGTAGGGCGAGGAGCTACCTGCGTCTCCTACCAGACGTCACTGGCTCCTAATGGCAGAGCGAGTCTGACAGGATGTCAAGTGCAGACCTGCGAGGATCCCTGACATCGAAGTCGTTACGCCTGGGGATCTCAGTAAGACGAACGGCTAGCTTAAGAGACCTACAGTAACTTGTTTAAGGATATCTTGTAAGTCAACTACTGTCACCTTGTAAGCAACATCCTAGTGAGTATCGAACTTACTGTACCCATGATGACTACGGCTGTTTCCACAAATATCCCTGATAAGGATGCCTTAAGGACTGGTCAAAAAATGGTTCAAATGGCTCTGAGCACTATGGGACTTAACATCTATGGTCATCATTCCCCTAGAACTTAGAACTACTTAAACCTAACTAACCTAAGGACATCACACAACACCCAGCCATCACGAGGCAGAGAGAATCCCTGACCCCGCCGGGAATCGAACCCGGGAACCCGGGCGTGGGAAGCGAGAACGCTACCGCACGACCACGAGATGCGGGCAAGGACTGGTCATCTTAGATTGACTTCATACATATATGACTTGAAGCTCAGGGCCTGCACAGGGAGCACGACAGTAAGAATTAAATTTCTTTGAAGATTAGAGGTTTTTAGAGCGCTTTTAAGTGGAATATATTTCCAGTTACAATATCCAACAGAAAAAAAGCGAAACACCAAGAAGATACGTCAAATTTCAGTATGAGACATAGATTCCGCAGTACCAGAACTACAGTTCGGTAGTTTTGGAACAGTACATAAATGACGCAATAGATAGTAGGATTACCAGTGGTACTGGTAGCATTGGTAGGGAAAAAAACATAAACGAATGTCTGAGGGCAAAAGTGAGAGTTGACGACTTTTCTTTGCTTTTTGTTTGCTTTTTTTGCACTTAACTACAACTTTACGTCCTTCAGTGTTAGTCCATCGTCTATTTTATATCCATAAAAAATATAAATTGAGTTTTACAAGTAATTATAATTAGTCTGATCGCATAACTTCTGTGCTTTTATGTAATCAAAGCAACTACTTTTAGTGTAAGTATAGTTTACATTCACAAACACAAAAATATCTATATAATTATTTCATGGCGAGTTTACTACAAATCTGTCACTTTTGCAGTTCATTATATATTTTGGCGACTAGTTTCGAAGAAGGAAGGAAGGAGGAATGGGTTAAACATTCCGTCGTCATCGAATTCATTAGAAACGGAGCACAAGCTCGGAGTGTCAAGGATGGTGAAAGCAATCGGTCGTGCCCTTTCAGTGGAAACATCCCGGCATTTACCTGGAGCTATTTAGGGAAATCAACGAAAACCTATATCTGAATGATCGGACACCGATCTGAACCGTCGTCCTCCTAAATGCGAGTCGAGCGTGCTAACCACTGCGCCTACTCGCTCGGTACTAGTTTCGAAGCGACTAATTAATTCTCAAGCCTAACCGAATGAGACTGTACTGACTGCCTGATCTTAATGACAAGCATCAAAAATTGGTGGTACATGCGACACGCAGTGGTGGCAGATAAACGCCACACTGTTCAGATGCCCACTAAACAAGTCAGTTTGATTCTCACTTGTGTAGGGAGCATATGTATATTGTTACATTTACCTGCCGTCACTGTGTGATGCGTGTACTGCCAATTTTAGATGTTTGTCATTAAGTTCAGGCACTGTCAGTGTAGACTCAGTGTAACAGTGTATGCTGGCTAACGTTATTTGGCAGTGACAAACGGTTCGCTGAACGGTGCCTATTCCTTAAGATATAATTAGAATAAAACACAGCGAATACACTGCACTAACTGATATTTGCCGTGCGTAATAACCAACCGACACAGGCTGTCAAAATCTCAGCCAAGGACGAACTGACTGAAACAGACCAAAAGCTGTTATAGCAACACAAACGATTACAACAAAATTTTCGCCCACAGATGTGCAGTCACTCCCCTAATTCTCAAAAATGGCTCTGAGAACTATAGGACTTAACTCCTATGGTCATCAGTCCCCTAGAACTTAGAACTACTTAAACCTAACTAACCTAAGGACATCACCGACATCCATGCCCGAGGCAGGGTCGAACCTGCGACCGTTGCGGTCGCGCGGTACCAGACTGTAGCGCCTAGAAGCGCTCGGCCACTCCGGCCGGCCCTAATTCTCACAACAAACGAAATAAGAGAAAACAAAATCACACCAACACACATAAAACAGACTCTAAACAACTTGAAGACTCCAGAGTGAGATTTCCACTCTGCATCGGAGAGTGCGCTGATTAGAGATTCCTTGACAGATTGTGCCTGACCGAGACTCTAACTCGGGACATTTGCCTTTCGCAAATGCTCTACCGACTGAGCTACCCAAAGGCGACTCACAACGCGTTCTCACAGGTTTACTTTTGCCAGTAACTCGTCTCCTACATTCCAAACTTCATAGAAGCTCTCCTGCGAAAACTGCAAGAAATCTCATTCTTGAAACATCCCCCAGGCTGTGACTAAGCCATTTCTCCGCAATATCCTTTCTTCCAGGAGTGACAATCTTGCAAGTTTCGCAGGAGGGATTCTGTGAAGTCTGGAATGTAGGAGACGAGGTTCTTGCGGAAGTACAGCTGTGAGATCAGGTCATGAGTCCACTTGGGTAGCTCACTTGGTAGAGCACTTGTCAGCGAAAGGCGAAGGTCCCAAGGTCGAGTCTCGATCCAGCATACAGTTTTAATGAGCCAGGAAATTTCAAATTTGCGTCTCTCGGGAGTTCGAGTTTTCACAACGGACTCGCTCAGACAACAAATGAAAGCGCACAACCGGTAAAAGTTTAGGCAACGGTGGTGTTACTACACTCATAGCGCTACTAGTTTTCGAGATAGCAGACAACCAACTCTATTATGACCTTCCCTCGTATGACTCACAGAATACCTGTTATCCAATGCACCTCTTGCATAGGACACAGCCATCGTTACAGAGGAGCACTATCAAGCTCTCATGCCAACGCCCTTAATTCAACAGCGTCAAGGAACAGCAGTAAGTGCAAGATAACCAACAAATGTGATTAGCGATTGGGCCTCGAGATGATTTTTGCCTAACACCATCAAGCAAATCCCTGTTTCCCAAGATGTGCTATCACAGTGCTCGAGGAAACCCACCACGCACACATCAAATGTTCAAACGTTTGTGAAATCTTATGGGACTTAAGTGCTGAGGTCATCAGTCCCTAAGCTTACAACTACTTAATCTAAATTATCCTAAGGACAAACACACACACCCATGCCCGAGGGAGGACTCGAACCTCCGCCGGGACCAGCCTTACAGACCATGACTGCAGCGCCTTAGACCCGCGCGGCACGCACACGTCGACCACCTTCACACAGAGGTCATCTAGTAACTTCCTAGGGAATAGACAGGCTCTAAACAAGGTGGCCGACTTTGCCTGAAGCAAACGACTCACACCAGTCAGCAGCCACTAGAAGACCACTGGGTATAGTGCCCGCAAAATGCCGTGGCAGCTAGATGGGCAGTCGGCTGGGGAAGCTCGGGTAGAGCAGCAGTGGTGGGGGGTCGCTCAGAGCGCTGTAGGGAAAATGCCGAGCACTGGAGGGGAACTGCGGTTCTAAACTAAAGCCTACAGTCACAATTTTTGCAGATTTCAAATGTGGCTTCTCCACACACACACACACACACACACACACACACACACACACACACACAAATTCAAATGGTTCAAATAGCTCTGAGCACTATGCGACTTAATTTCTGAGGTCATCAGTCCCCTAGACCTTAGAACTACTTAAACCTAACTAACCTAAGGACATCACACACATCCATGCCCGCGGCAGGATTCGAACCTGCGACCGTAGTGGTCGCTCGGCTCCAGACTGTAGCGCCTAGAACCGCTCGGCCACTCCGGCCGGCACACACACACACACACACACACACACACACACACTTGCATGGTGATCATTCAAAAAGATCTATTGTCGCCTCTGCTTTCGTTAGTATGTGAAAGGAATTCCGTAGAAAATGCAAAGATTTATTTTCGCCTGACTTGTTAACCATTTGTAACTTTCAGAGAAACGCCATAAACGACGAATTTTGATTAAAAACTACACATTTCTCTGGTTTCCATGACAAAATTTGCTTCTTTTGCCCAAACACAGTGGAGTTTACACTGTCTCGCCTAACTAACATGTTGTGCAGACACAATAGGGAGAGAATTCTTAAACAGTGGTTTATTAAGTTTATTAAATTGGGAATTGAGGAAAAGTGAAGTTCGCAGCTTATGAAAAAGCACTCCTCAGTACAAAAAAGTGCAATGTCCTCACATATGTTTTTTTTTCAAAACCCATAGCATTTTTAGTAGTTATTTTAATAACACGGTACAAAAGTTTTACATAATAACGATATGCTGAAATACTCTTCTCTTTGTGTGGTATCATTTGCCAAAATCTTATTTCAATATCTAAAACCGTTTATAAATTGTGAGGAATGGCCGGCCGAGCGGTTCTAGGCACTACAGCCTGGAACCACACAACCACTACGGTCGCAGGTCCGAATCCTGCTTCGGGAATGGATGTGTATGTTGTCCTTAGGATAGTTAGGTTTAAGTAGTTCTAAGTTCTAGGGGACTGATGATCTCAGAAGTTAAGTCCCATAGTGCTCAGAACCATTTTTATGTGAGGAACGTTATGGATATTTCCCTCTGACTTTATCACTGGTGTGGCGCGATCACTAATTAGTGTGTTACATCAGATCAATTTTCTCGAGATTGTTGACAGATAGATACCTCTACCCAAGTCTAAAGATAAATTCAAGACACTAGCTAAGTTTCATATGCAACAACATAATATGTAATATACCAGACGCAAAATCGTAGAGACCTCTAATTTTTGTTGCACACTTTCCAGAATTTCGCATGGTGTCTTGTTGTTGTTGTTGTGGTTTTCAGTCCTGAGACTGGTTTGATGCAGCTCTCCATGCTACTCTATCCCGTGCAAGTTTCTTCATCTCCCAGTACCTACTGCATCTTACATCCTTCTGAATCTGCTTAGTGTATTCATCTCTTGGTCTCCCTCTACGGTTTTTACCCTCCTCGCTGCCCTCCAATACTAAATTGGTGATCCCTCGATGTCTCAGAACATGTCCTACCAACCGATCCCTTCTTCTGGTCAAGCTGTGCCACAAACTTCTCTTCTCCCCAATCCTATTCAATACTTCCTCATTAGTTATGTGATCTACCGATCTAATCTTCAGCATTCTTCTGTAGCACCACATTTCGAAAGCTTCTATTCTCTTCTTGTCCAAACTATTTATCGTCCATGTTTCACTTCCATACATGGCTACACTCCATACAAATAGTTTCGAAATGACTTCCTGACACTTAAAACTATACTCGATGTTAACAAATTTCTCTTCTTCAGAAACGCTTTCCTTGCCATTGCCAGTCTACATTTTATATCCTCTCTACTTCGACCATCATCAGTTATTTTGCTCCCCAAATAGCAAAACACCTTTACTACTTTAAGTGTCTCATTTCCTAATCTATTTCCCTCAGCATCACCCGACTTAATTCGACTACATTCCATTATCCTCGTTTTGCTTTTGTTGATGTTCATCTTATACCCTCCTTTAAAGACACTGTCCATTCCGTTCAGCTGCTCTTTCAAGCCCTTTGCTGTCTCTTTCAGAATTACAATGTCATCGGCGAACCTCAAAGTTTTTATTTCTGCTCCATGGATTTTGATACCTACTCCGAACTTGTCTTTTGTTTCCTTTATTGCTTGCTCAATATACAGATTGAATAACAGATTGAATAACATCTGGGATAGGCTACAACCCTGTCTCACTCCCTTCCCAACCACTGCTTCCCTTTCATACCCCTCGACTCTTATAACTGCCATCTGCTTTCTGTACAAATTGTAAATAGCCTTTCGCTCTCTGCATTTTATCCCTGCCACCTTCAGAATTTGGAAGAGTATTCCACTCAACATTGTCAAAAGCTTTCTCTAAGTCAACAAATGCTAGAAACGTAGGTTTGCATTTCCTTAATCTTTCTTCTATGATAAGTCGTAGTGTCTTACTTTCACCGTAAATATCGCAATAACTGTGACCATTAACGAATTGAGAGGCCCATCATCATGAACCTGATGTATAAAGCTACAAGTAAAGCAAAAATGATTTCTTTTTACCGAATAGTTTCTGTAAATTCGTTTGAGGACGATTGCAGTGTGAGTGCCTCAAGTTTGTCATCTCTGGCTGGCCGGAAGGAGAAAACACTTATTAGCTTCCCCTTCCAAACAAACGAATAAACTCGCCCCCAGTGCTTTGGACGAAAACTGGTCATTGGGCATTGGCCACCGTATCCTGCGTGAGCTGTACACAAGCACTGCTGGCCTGGTAGTTAGTGCACTAACGCCACCAGGGAACCAACGAGCCTGACATACATATATTCCATACCTCCCATCAGTAACTGAACGCAAAATTACACTTTGCAAATATGGTAGGTTGAGAGATTGCAGGGCACTCTCAATTCTAATTCAGTGTTATGCCACCTCGTGTTCTTAGGGAAGATGATCTTTATTACTATTTGAGTTCATACATAATGTATGGTGGGCAGTAGTTAATGCTCTTGCTTGCGTACTCTAGGGAAGGAATAACGGTAAGCTTTACCTGAAATCACTTTTACTTCGGAAGACTTCTGCCGGCCGAAGTGGCCGTGCGGTTAAAGGCGCTACAGTCTGGAACCGCGCGACCGCTACGGTCGCAGGTTCGAATACTGCCTCGGGCATGGATGTGTGTGTTGTCCTTAGGTTAGTTAGGTTTACGTAGTTCTAAGTTCTAGGGGTCTGATGACCTCTGAAGTTAAGTCCCATAGTGCTCAGAGCCATTCTTTTTTACCTGTGTTCAGAGGAATAGGGCGCCGATTTAAACAACTGCAGTAAAAGCGCACAGTGACTGTGGGCCGAGGGAAGCGCGTTTTTTCTGCAGGACCTCGGTAGAAACACTTCTGGATGGCTGAGTTCCACGGTCTCATTGTGCAGACACATTGGTGGGCGCCAGTCAGTCAGCATCTGCGTCCAGGTAGACTGAATAGCGCCGAGAAGTCACCGCTGCAATGGCCAGCGCACTGTAGACCGGCAATAAAGCAGAGGATGGGCCCTTGTTAGGCAGGAAGCCGACGAGACAACTGTGAGCGTTCTGCGAATTTCCGTGGGACAGGTCACTGGCGCCCAGACGTCCAGACACTGTTAGAAAACATATTTGTGAAAGCACGAGGCTTTTAACGAGTTTATGACTGTTCTTTAGAAACCTCGAATTGTACACAACAGGGGAGATAACAAGCTTTTTATGGAGGGGTGTGGTTCCATCCTGGTCATGTTGTTAGCAAAAGATATGGCGTAAACGCATGGGAAAGAGGCTGTGAAGCTGAATCTTTTTCCTTTTCTCCCAATTAGCTTTAATGCCTCTGATTGGTCAAATCGGTGTATGTAGAGCAAGGGGCGCTCTCTGAGCTTTGAATGCTGCGCTCAACGTCGTGATTGGCTTGCGCTAAAGTGAGGGAAGTCTAAGATGTAAATGGGGTTTTGCTACCGAGCTAAGGAGGAAAGAGGAGAGAAAGAGAAGATCACTCTTGTACTGGCGCTTGCTAGTAAAGGACTGCAGGCCTCTTCCTAAACAGTGAGACTTGTGTCTTTTGCTAGTGTGACGCTTAGATCCCGTGCCAGTCACTTTGTGAACTGTCAGAGGTACTGCTTGTAGCATCACGCACACAACAAGTGATGGTTGGGTGTACTTATTTATCTTGAGCAGGCCGTCTAAACATTTGACATATTCCGTCATGCATAGTCGTGGCATGGAGTCAAATTGGTTTGGTAGACCAGAAAACGGGTCCACCTACACACTGGAATCCACCGGGGTTTCAGAGGCTCATAGGGCAGTACCTGCCTTTCGAATTAACCGAACGCGAGACCGCATACTTGCATTTTTCGGGCGGTCGTCCATGACTTCACACACCGAACGCATCATGGTGTGCCGCCCTGATCAGCAGTAGGGTAAACTATTCTCTGCTATGGCGTAGGGCTCCAATATATGTTTCTCAGCACCCTGTTCTTTCGAAACATATTATTCTTTTTTTTTGGAATAGTAGAGTATAGATGCTTAATGGTGGCGTAGTTTTTGTGCCATAACCCGGATTCACACGTATGAAGTCAGATAAAGCGATTAGTGTGTCGGTAAGTGTCGTGTGTCAATCCCCAGCTGATCACTTTGTCCACCATATATCCCATGTTAGTAAAGCGTTTGTCAAATAAAAATGTTTGTGTGACGTTTATTTAGTCATTTTTGTTCTCTTGTGATGTTAAGGATGAATAAATCTATTGTCATTTAGATCACAACTTCTCTCTGTGTTCTGATTAACAGTACCTTCCCATTTTTATTCAAATCCAGACTCTAGAAGAGAGTAGCAAGCTTGAAAGGTGATAGCGGCTGATGCCACTTCCATTATTCATCCAACATAGGGTGACCAGTTACAGGTTTCTGCGTCAGTGATGTATGGAGCCTATTGTTCACAATATTCCCGATACATCAGAGTGATACCAACACATTTCAATCGATTTTGGACGCTGTCTTCAGGAACAAACTGATTATAGACACGTGTGCCCAAGTACGTCTTCCAGAAATGTCACACGCTATTGAAATTATCGTGACGAACGCATGGCGCTGGTTTACCTATTCAGCAGCAAATTCGAATTTGCACGCTGAAGTCACTGCGCTGTATGGCCTTCTACGCCATCTAACTTCCTAAATACTGTCGGGCCCTGTTCCAGACTTTCAGTTTACGATCTGTCGACGTATAAACACAGATGTTCTACCAACGGGATATAGTGGCATGCGTTCGGCCTTATTATTTCTACAGCGTCGTTGGACGATATTTCCGAACATGGATTGCGATCCTCAATCTCTTTCTCAAAAACACTTTCTATAGATACTTAAGTTCTTCAGTATAGTTTTGTTGTACTCTCTATATAACTGATTTGCGTGCTAATGCTGCAACAACCCATGAATCTGTTTCTGGATGCAGTTGTACATTGAAAAATTGCAAAAGCCAGTAGTATACTGCGTATCAAATACTGTAGGGCATTTACGTTCGATGTCGGGACTGATATTAAGACCTAACAAAGAAAAAATAGAAAATAATCCTTATAATCAGGTGGAAATATCAGTTATTGTTGAGTAAAGCGATTGGCGATCGGTTACTGGAAACAGATACAACCGTAAAATATATTGAGTTTTACATCTGGAGCGATTAAAACTTATGTGATTTTATAAGACTCGTTGTATGAATTGCCGATTCAGAATGAAATTCAGTGGAGGACTCCCAAGGAATTGTTATAATCCCAGAAAACGGGAGCGTACGAAATACATGTTGGGCTGATTGTTTAATATTGATCGTCAGTTCGGGGAAATTATGAGAAAGGCATTGTACAAGATACAGAAAAGATCCCAGAGAGAGCAACAGGTTTCGTCACGGATTCGCTTCGTAAACGATTGAGCATCAAAGGCATGCTCATACAACTCAGATGGTGAGTTCTTTTTTAGAGTTTTAGTGTATCACAGCTATTATTAAAAATGCAAGTACGAATAAGAGTCAAGACACATTTTACTACCTCAGGGAATGTGCATGAAAGAATCAGAGAAATTCCAACTGATTCGGAGCATTAGCGTACAAGAACCGTCCATTTGTGCTAAACCTCCATAAATGTGTCATTTTAGCTAGTGTGAATCCGTAGAGAACGGTGTAAGAGGCATACAGTATGACTGGCCGTGCTTTTCCATCCTAGTTTTAAGGAGATTAAGACAATCCGACAGACTGTCTTAGAGAGTCGTCATGTAGGAGTAGTTCTGCCTGTTTTGCCGAGAAGCTCTTGAAGTTTATGTCCCTCGCAGAAGCAGTATCAGAGCCATTCGGTTCTCTGTAAAGCGCAGTTCTACCTCCTGTGATTATAATTGTAAGTGATGAAGCGGGAAGGTATATTATTCGGAATAGCGTTCAAAAAAGAATACCATTAAGATCAACTTATTTATTAAAACCATAAACTTGATAATATTGACACAATCAATAATGGTTAATTGAAAACCAACTTAAACATTATTCTTTTATGTATTAACTTGATCTGTTTATGGCGTCGTAAAATCCTAGTAAGTAAGTACTTACGACCTGTAGGCTTCTCCTAATATCTATACCTAGAAAACTGACTTTTATCAGCAAATATTTATTAAGCAAGATAACTTGTTTCATGTCAGAAAAACTGTGCTTTCCCTTCGTACCTCACTGCTGACGTAACGGGCGTTCTCATGTCTAGCCATATGATCCGCAATCTTACTCCCGACTGTGTGCTTTCTGAAGTACCACTTTACCCACTGAATGCTACATAACATTTGCAGACGCGATACAAAATTGGAAATAAAATGTAGCTAGACCATGATGATGATGATGAGCGTTTGGCGTCATTGGCCGGGAGGCCCCTCGCGGGGCAGGTCCGGCCGCCATATCGCAGGTCTTATTGCAGTCGGCGCCACATTGGGCGACCTGCACGCCGGATGGGGATGAAATGATGAGGAACACAACACAACACCCAGTCCCTGAGCGGAGAAAATCTCCGACCCAGCCGGGAATCGAACCCGGGCCCAGAGGTCGGCAATCCGACACGCTGACCACTCAGCTACTGGAGCGGACAGCTAGACCATAATGAGTACCTTCCACCAGCCATTCAATCTACTCTGGAAATCACGAATATGAAAGGCGAGGAATGTTATTAGTAAGTGAAGTAATATTTGACACAGTTTGTTAAGTAGCTTCTTGAGTGCATAGGTAATTCTAAGTGTATACGTGAAAATACACTATTCAGAAATGCCGCGCGGGATTAGCCGAGCGGTCTAGGGCGCTGCAGTCATGAACTGTGCGGCTGATCCCGGCGGAGGTTTGAGTCCTCCCTCGGGCATGGGTGTGTATATTTAAAGTCCCATAAGATTTCACACACACATACTATTCAGAAATAATATGAGGAGGGAATATACTTCGAAATGAGCGGGTGATACAGGACAATGCCAAAAGAAAAGCATCTTGGCGACGCGGAGATTACAAAGTCAGGTATTGGATACTAAGGCGTACCCAGGAATGGATGGACAGTAGACTAAGTAATTAGGAAGACTAGGCTAAAGTTTAAGATATGCGTCAAGAAGGAAGGGGAATAACGAAGGTACGAGGGCTATTCCGAAAGTAAGGTCCGATAGGTCGCGAAATGGAAACCACGGTAAAAATCAAAAATGTTTTATTTGCAACAGTTAGATACACCTTGCAGCTACTTATCCCCATAGTCGCCGACCCGACTTAGACGTGTATCGTAGCGTTGTACCAACTTTCCCATACCCTCGCTATAGAAGGCAGCCGCCAGTGCTCTCCGCCAATTCTCTACGCTGGCCTACGGCTCGTTGTCTTGTGCCGAAATGTTGTCTTCATAACCAGCGGTTCATGTGACCTGAGCTGAAACTCAGAGGGAGACAATTACGGGCTGTAGTGTGGGTAATCTCACATTTCCATTTGAAAACGATGCAGGAGCATCTTCATTGCCCCTGCAGAATGCGGCTGAGAATTGTCTTGAAGACGAAACAGCACGACAGTTATGTAATGTTAGCTGCATAGCTTCAGGGGAAATTTCTCACCAGGCCCCCGTACTTGGCGGCAGACACTATTTTCTAGACATCTTTAGGCACTCACTGCGAGCTCAGAAATGAGAAGAGCGACGTGATGCTAACTGGGGTTATACTAGAGACACTACCCAACACATCTGTGCAAAGCTTTATCGGATTTTCATAGTCGTTTCCATTTCGTGACCGATCGGACCTTACTTTCGGAATAGCCCTCGTATGATGACTGGTGATGTGCATTCGAAGTTCTCTGAGACAGCAGATATTTCAAATAAGAATATCCCAGTAATATTTTCATTAGAGTAGAACCTGATGTTTCTAAAATGTGTTATCGCAGAAATGGGATTACAACTATGTGTAAAAAAAGCAACTGCAAAAAAAAATTATCGATGGAAGAAGTAATAAAAAAAATACCATGAAAATAATGCAATATGACACTCTAAGTCACATAAAAATGAAATTATAAGTGAGATCACAATAACTCTCGGAGCATTTAATAAGAAATAACTCATCATTAAGAGTGCAACACAACTTCATTGTTAAACGCAGAGGAGACGAAACGACTGCATTGAGAACCAGTAAGAGAAGAAACTATTTATTAACTAAGGGAAATAAATTTCCTGTATGAGTCTGCAATCCTTGTCAATGTTTTGTTAATAAAACCGCCTAGATCGCTTAACAAATTTCTTTATTTACTACGCAGTTGCGGCTACTGTCATCATCAGATATCAAAAAGCTTAGAACTTCCGAAGAGGATTCAGTGCCAATATTTTACTCTGTTTTGCAAGTTCTAAACTTTTTGATATTTGATGATGACAGCAGGCGAAGCTGTGTAATAAAAATAAATAAATTTATTAAGCTATCTAGGCGGTTTTATTCACAAAATAAAGAACTTTGTACCTATTGAGCGTGATCTAAGAAGCAGTGTGTATAGATTTGGAGGATCAGTATTATCGTCAGAGTTTGACAGAAATTTGGGAAAGTTACTGTCTCACAAAACAAAAAGGATAGACTACTCTCCTTCGCAGTTTCTAAAATAACTGAGGATAGTTACTTTCAAACCATTTCTCGAGCTTGCTTGTGGAACCTATGCGACTGCAGGCAGACCATCAGAGTTCCAGATAAAAATCAGCCTTACAATCCTGCAGACAGAAATGGTAAATAACTGGGAAATCTACCACACAATCAGCTGATGCTTCCAGGTTGCTTACTGGAATCCTTAACGACAGAAAATTGAGGATCTATTAGATGATGATCGGTTTGTCGTTAGGAAAGATGAAAGCGCCGGAGATGGCGTCAGATACTCCACTTAATAGTGGAAGCAGGACTTAAGAAAAAAGAAACCTTTTCATAGAATTTATAGAGACAGAAAAAATGTTGGACAACTTAAATTAGGGTAAGCTGTTTGAAATCTTCAGAAGAGTTGGCATCTGAGCAGACTGGCTCAATCTACTACCCTCACACTCGACTTACTGACCACTGAAAGCTATAAAATGACCTCTGGTTCGCCGTAAATTCCTATCAAACTGTTCTATTTATTGGAGGAAAAATCTGCCTTTCACCGTTTGGTAAAAGTCCAAGCACCACCTGTGGAAAATAAATAACGAAGACTCCCTGATCTGCGCTCATAGGCAGCCCACCGCGCCTGGTACACGCCGCGCTCTGGGACCACAGCACAGCTACGACACCTGGGGATGAGCTTATAACAGTCCGAACCCGGTGGTATGAAAATAAAGTAATTTGCAACTGAAGCGGTATTTTCAACCTCTACTAACGAATTTGTGTAACGAAATTAAATTTCCTAAGGCAAATCGAAAAAACTTGGTCGAGAAGGTGTATGAGGTCGTGTCGTTGCTCGATGTAGCTCAGAGACAGTGAACAACTCACCTTAAAAGCAGATGATGAGAGAAGGATGTGTTTCTGAAACACAGCATTGTAAGGAAGTGTGTCGTGATCTGCAGGAAGCCCGAAGAGAAGAGAATCGAACGGTTTGAGATGTGTGGTTATAGAACGATGTTGAAAATTAAGTGCACTGATAAGAAATATTGAGCGTCTCGATTAAATGACTAAAGACAGGAATGTAGGGAAAACACTAAGTAAACAAAGGAACAGTTAAGTAGGATGTTTGTTAACTGATCAATGAACTTGTCCCTTGGTACTAAAGGGAGCCATAGAGATAAAAAGTCACATGAAACGACAGAGATTGGAAAACATACAACAAATACTCGAAGAAAATGAATGTGCTCGCCTGAAATGAAGATATAAACCTAGGAGAGGAAATCGCAGTAGGCCACATGAAACCAGTCAGGAGACAGATTACCGTAATAAGAATAAAAAGAAGAAAATATAGCAGGAGATGCCCAGATTGTACCTTTAGCCTTTCTTATAGAATGTGACCATTTCAAGGTACAGAGTAGGAAGTATTTCAGAAACAAAGGAGTGAAATGGAACTATTAGGGAGTAATTAAGAAGATATATTCTGAACACACAGTGCTCTGCATCTAGACGTGTCCGAAGAAATTCATTGTGACGTTAACCGCAGAGGTTGTGTAAATTTTATTTTTATTTTCTCTTGCTGAAATAGCATTCCGCGCGGAGTGGTCGTGCGGTTTGAGGCGCCCAGTCACGGACTGCGTGGCCGCTCTCGCCGGAGGTTCGAGTCCTCCCACGGGCATGGGTGTCTGTGTTGTTCTTAGCATAAGTTAGTTTAAGTCAGGGATCCCCAAACTATTTTGGACAAGTGACCCCTTTTCCAAAATGAACTGTTACCTCACACTCCCATGGCCAAATTACCTACTTTTAAGACCAACCCCCTTATTCATAATGGTCCGCTAACTTAAAACAGCTCATTATCTTGCACTAACTTGTCCACACAGACTTGCCAAGTTTTTCATCTTGTACGAACTTGAGACTTACATTACTACAACAATGCTATTTCCTACAAAAATATTAATTATTCTTAGTACACGTAACACAACATAAACAATACAGTAATTACCTATCTTGAAAGTTTTAAATAAGAACTTGTGTTAATTTAATAGGGGTCGATTTTTAGACCTCGTCGACCCCCAAAATCAGTTTTCGTGTATGTCGACCCCTAAGAAACCGATATCGACCCCAAGGGGTCGATATCGACCACTTTGGGAATCCCTGGTTTAAGTAGTGTGTAAGTCTAGGGACCGATGACCTCAGCAGTTTGGTCCCTTACGAACCCACACACATTTTAACATTTGAAATAGCATGGAAATCCTTCAGATATATTCAGGTTTCACAGCACCGCATCTCCCAAACATTTTAGCTGTTACCCACCAAAGTAAATGATGTTATGTATGAGTGTAAGAAGAAATAATCAAGAATTATGAATAATCTTGAAATTGCCGGTAATGGACGCAACCTCTGTTAGCCAGGTGGAATAAGAAACTGTTAAACTTATACAGTCTTTACATTTAACCATATCCCAACGAGTTTTTTGATAAATGAATACGAGTCAGCAGAAGCAAAAGTACGAGACTGGGATAATTTGTAAAATATTCCAATCGATTCCAGACTTTGTCTTGCTTCAATCGCGCAGTATTTTGCTCGGCGCTAGGTGGCGGGCATTCAGCCCCGAAAGCATGAAGGGACGAGACACAGACGGTCCGGAGAGTTTGCAACTTTGGACGGACTAGGAGATGTCACGGATGAGAGACTGAGCGGCTTGCTGTGCGCTGATCAATTGCTGGTTTATGGACTGGCAGGTGATGTGGTGCGAAGGTGTGCTCGCATGATTGTAGCAGATATCAGTCGAGGTCGAACAGTGTATATGAATGCGTATGTAACGGCTGCTGCGTTGGCAGTGTGATGTCCGCAGCTCGTGGTCGAGCGGTAGCGTTCTCGCTTCCCGCGCCCGGGTTCCCGGGTTCGATTCCTGGCGGGGCCAGGGATTTTCTCTGCCTCGTGATGACTGGGTGTTGCGTGCTGTCCTTAGGTTAGTTAGGTTTAAGTAGTTCTAAGTTCTAGGGCACTGATGACCATAGATGTTAAGTCCCATAGTGCTCAGAGCCATTTGAACCATTTTTTGGCAGTGTGATGTCTGGAATGTATATCAGCGGAAGTGTAATTTTGACAGTGTGAAGTGTAATTTACCCTTCTTGCACAGGCTTGTATTGGAAGTAAGCTCCGCGACGCATCAAGTTGCGTGGGCCGTTGTGACACCACTGGGCGGAGGCACTCTGTGGCTTGCTAAATGTGCCGCACTGTGGATGCTATGCACAGATGTTTTGCATGGTCGAAAGTTATTGTATGAGGTTGGATAAAGGAAAACTTCACTGCATAGTTATGAGGGTGAGCAAGGATATCAATAAAAACTATGTTCCTTTCCCGTGGTTTGATTGTTTGAGTCGGTTCCCGTCCTGTGTCCAAATGCAATGACCTTTACTCGTTTTATGTTAATTTCTTTTCTTGTATGTTACTTTCATTTGCCGATGTGCCGAGTGCAGTTAAAAACAATAAGGCTTTGCTATTAATTGTTGTTTTTAAGGCTTGTTTAAATTAACCTTTAGGGATTTAGATTTAACAAAGTTGTTCTAAGCTGTGCCCGCGTTTTATTAAAAGAGATTGTCATTAATTACAGCAATTCGGGACCATCGGCTCATTAACTGACGGCAGTGATCATTTATAACCTGTTTTGGTACTGGACGGTTACCTATAGTGTTTGATTTCTTAAAATCATAGTAACAGCTGAGTCGTTATTGCGGAACCATTTAACAGATGCAAGATACTTCAATCTAAAGCTTTTTTTGAAGAAAAGTAAAGCTTTTTGATGTACGCAAGAGATTCTTTAATTAACAACTGCTAGAATTCTGTCCATTTTTTGTTCATTCCGATTCCAGTGCTCCGGGAGCGTTTTAATCCTTGATGGTATGCGCTTTAAAGTAATTGTGTTTTAGTTGTTACATGTATGTTCATTCCTTGTTTTAGTAGTCATCTGTACCGCCCTGTAACCAGCCTGTTCGTGTCACTGCAGGCGGCGACTTTCGCCATAATATGGTGCCTGGAGGCGCGTTGTGCCAGTCTTTTGTGACAGATGATTGAATTAATGGAGTTTGCAGTTACAGTTTTGTAATACAGTGTAGTGAATTTAAAACTCTGTTGCCTCTGGGTTATATTGTTAGCACTGCCGAGTTTGAACGTAACTTGTTCTTTCCCTTGTATTACTGGCTATCCTTTTACTCTTTTTTAATTATTGGAAGTTTAAATTGACAGAGATACGCACTTTACTCTCTAGTATGTCTTAAAATTTTATTATTCAGTGTTTCAGAGAAGGGTGGTGGTGGGGGGGGGGGGGGGAGGGCGGGGCGGTGGGCAGTTCACAAATTCAGAAGCAAGAAACACAAGAGTGGAATGTTGGCGTGACTTGTGGTATAAACGATTTTCAATTGCTCTCAGTTAGACGTACTAAGAAGAAGATGGAGATCAACATAGACGTAGAAAGGCAGCCAGCACATCGAAAATGTGTATGATGAGCAGGACTGCATCACAACACCACCTATGAATAAAATGAGACCGAGGGGAACAATATGTTCACCCATTGCTCAATTAGCGGGCATGTGTGCAGGAGAGCGTGCTTCTGGTGGCACTGCAAATGCTCATGTCGACGTGATAGTCGAGGGAAGCGTTGTCGAGTCAGGCGAGAGCAACGCATCTCATCGCGGCGAGGTCTAGCAGTCTGAGCACCGGCCGCGCTGTCAAAGAGTGCCTCGATTCGTGGAAACTTGCCGCCGTCAGATTCAGTTGTCGTGGGCTTCAACGTGTCTTTAACAATGGATGCCGTCAACCAACGCCGATTGTAACAAGAGAGCAACAAGTTCAATGCTGGTCAATATTATCTGCTCTGAAGACATATCACAGTGAGCCACGCCCTCGCTGTCGGCTGCGGAAAGTTGCGATGTTGCAGTGTAATTTCTCTTCGCCGGCGGCTGTCTGAGCCCGAGTAAGACATGTCCCGCTCAGTGGCACATACAAATTATATTTACGTTCCACCATCAGGCAACACGAGTAATTATTCTGTATAATTATTTTTACAAGTTTCTTTCTAATGCCTTCGTAGACACACGATGTACGTATAAAGCGGGCATGGCTAGAGAGCGCAATGCTAGCAACGGCCAACTACTGGAACAGCATAGAAGTGTCATAGATTTTTATGTAGTTATTAGGAACCTAGTTTAACCGAAAAAGCACTTACTTCTTTCTAGGAGAAGCTCAAATGTAATTGAGAGCAACGGCAAAGTATTCTCGACACGTTTATTTTTCATTTGTTTGGTATTTCGGCGCAGCTGTACCTTAGGACGTCAGCGTGAAGAAATCATCATAAATGAACAGGAAAGCTCAATCAAACATCTCATTTGGTGTCTCATTACCGAATATATATACGTTAAAAAAGTTATATACTGTCTTTAAAAAGATTATTCTTTACTCTAATATTCAGAATCAACTGCAGAAAACACAAATTTCTGATAATTAATTCGTGCAGTTGCTAAATTACAAGCTTGAGTACGCAGACTCGTTCCTAGTACATCAGGAAACACACACTCAAGTGTTCAATTGTCTTGGACTACAACCTTCAGCTGAAAGAAAAAAAAAAAAAAAAAACACGAAGAGATTTTAAGCTGAGTTAAGTAATATCAGGCAAATCGGTAGCGAAATTTCTGAACTATTTATGTCAAAGCCATTCCTACTGCGTGTACACACAGGGTGTCCCTCCTAAGAGTCTTCAGACGTATCCCCTCTGGCGTTGTAATTTCGTTTCCAGTATGTGTATATCGACTCAGACCAGACAAATAATGCTCATCACGTCATTCATGCAGAAAACGTCGGTTTATTTCCTCTCGATGGAAAACGTCGATTTATTTATCGCTACAAATAAAATAATTTTGAAAGCGGAATTTTACATGCCCATTTGATAGATATGTGTACAGTGATCACTTACAACATTATGACCACGGACCAACTATCTACATAAACTCGTCCATGCGACAGCAGCGTCAACGGGCGAGGAATGAATGCTAGTCAGACACAGGCATTGTGCGTGTAGTCTCAGTAAGCGTGATGTTCGTGTGCAGAACGGGGAAGGCGCGATCTATCTGAGTTTGACCGACAGCAGACTGTGATTGCCCGGAGGCTCGGCACGAACGTTTCGGAAACGGCACGACTTGTCGGGGGAATCTGTTCAAAACTAGTGGCGAAATCAAGGCGAAACCATATCAAGGCGTCGTAGAGTTGGGCTGCCACCCCTCATTACAGATGTCGGACGTCATAGGCTGGGCAGACAGGTGGTAACAGGAACTGTGAAACTAACTTCAGACTTTAACGTGAGTCAGAATGCAAGTGTGTCTGTACACACAGTGCACTTCCAACGATCGGCCTCCACAAACGACGATCCATGCATGTGCCAACTGAACCAACTTTGTTGTCATCAGGAACCGTTATGCACCGCGACCGCAGACTATAAGGAAGAAGCGGCACACAGCAGTCAGTCGCAATCCCATTACTTTTTAGAATAATAATTATTCTAAAAACTAATTGGATTGCGTTTGACTGCTGTGTGTCTCTCCTTCCTTGGGCCAATGTTAACACAGCGATATCGGCAACTACGACTGAAATAAGCATGTGATCATCGGCACTGGACTTTGTCGCAGTGGCACAGCGTTAAATGACCTGATGAGTCCCGACACCTTCTTCATCATGCCGATGGGAGGGGGAGAATCCGTCGTCTTTCAGGGGAACAGCTCCTTGACACCTGTACTGCGGGATGGAGACAAGCTGGCGTGGGCTCCATTATGCTCTGGGGAACATTGACGTGGGCATCCCATGGCAAGGCACCATGACCACTCATTGCAGACCATGCACACCATGGCGATCATGTTTCCCGACGGCTGTTACATTTTACAACAAGATAATGCGCCATGTCACAAGGCCAGAAGTGTGATGGAGTGGTTCGAGAAACACAGTGGCTGGCTCCTCAACTCACCAGATCTGAACTCGATCGGACATATCTGGGATGTGATTGAACATGGTGTCAGAGCTCGTCGCCCCCCCCCCCCCTCCCCGGAATTTAGTTATGCGACCTGTGTGTGCAGATGTGGTGCCAACTCCTACCAGCGATCAACCTAGGCTTCCTTGCCTCCATGCCATGACGTCTCGCCGCTGTCATCCGTGCCACAGGTCGACATACCAGCTATTAATAGCTACTTATAAAGTTCTGGCTAATCAGTGCATATAAATCAAGAGAGAGAGGGAGAGACTAAGCCAGAGAACAGCAATTATTAAACTTATTCCCAAGAAAAGAAAGAGATTGGCCAAGCTCGCATTTTAGTAAATCAGCGAAACTATATTTTTTAAGAATGAGAGTTTCACTCTGCAGCCGAGTGTGCGCTGATATAAAACTTCCTGCCAGATTAAAACTGTGTGCCCGACCGAGACTCGAACCCGGGTCCTTTGCCTTTCGCGGGCAAGTGCTCTACCATCTGAGCTACCGAAGCACGACTCAGGACTGCCCGTATCTCGTCTCCTACCTTTCAAACTTTACAGAAGCTCTCCTGCGAAACTTGCAGAACTAGCACACTCCGCTGCAGAGTGAAAATCTCATTCTGGAAACATCCCCCAGGCTGTGGCTGAGCCATGTCTCCGCAATATCCTTTCTTTCAGGAGTGCTAGTTCTGCAAGTTTCGCTGGAGAGCTTCTGTAAAGTTTGGAAGGTAGGAGACGAGATACTGGCAGAAGTAAAGCTGTGAGTACCGGTCGTCACTCGTGCTACGGTAGCTCAGATGGTAAAGCACTTGCCCGCGAAAGGCAAAGGTCCCGAGTTCGAGCCTCGGTCGGGCACACAGTTTTAATCTGACAGGAAGTTTTATATTTTTTAAACCCATGAACGAAACAAATCTGTTTCGCGTGGTTTGCGCTCACCATCCGAACGAATGAAGCATCTTGTGTATCACACTAAAATAGTCTTAAGGGCAGCATTTTTGAAATAAGGCATGTGAGTGTTATGTGCAACGGAAGGACGACTCTATTACCATTATCTCTGGAATAAACTTCCCCGTTACGATCTCTTCCAACAACTGTGTCTCTTATCATCAAACGTTGAAATGCCAAAAAATGAACACTAGGAATGTTCGCATGGACTGGTGAGTCTCGACACACGATGGTTCACGCAAACGACAGGATGTGAGCAAAACAGTGTGCAAGAGCTAATCATGTAATCCTTTTGCGATTATTATTTGCAGGAAACCTGGTTTCGCAGCGTAGAACTGTATAACGGTACTCTCGTGCCGGATAGGTTTTTTGCGGAAGTATAAGGGTATATCTGTGCTGGCGTCTGTTTGAAACAGATGAGATCCAACGAGAGAAAGGTGACTGAAAAAAATGACGATTTCACTCGTAGTGCAATGAAGCCTATCACGGCCGATATTTTCTTAGTTCAAATTCAAGATTTTTTACATGGCAGCGCATCAGCAACTGTGCGTGTAAGAACTTCAGCGAATTATAAATAACAGACAACCAGTTGGAAAATACAGGTTTATTAAACCTGGGCCGTGGTTTCGACGGTTTTAAAACGGTCTTCTTCAGAAGATGCAGCACATAAAATTACTTTATGTGTAGTCAATGTGGGAGTCGTTGACTCCGTATAGTACATGTCATCCACTGTCCGCAGCTCGTGGTCGTGCGGTAGCGTTCTCGTTTCCTACGCCCGTGTCACCGGGTTCGATTCCCGGCGGGGTCAGGGATTTTCTCTGCCTCGTGATGACTGGGTGTTGTGTGATGTCGTTAGGTTTAAGTAGTTCTAAGTTCTAGCGGACTGATGACCATAGAATTTAAGTCCCATACTGCTCAGAGCCATTTTTAACATCCACGTAATATCCATTTAAATGCATTATATAAAAGTAATAGCTGTCTACTGTTGATCTTTGTCTTAAAACTATCAAATTTTTTTAATACCACATATATGACAACAGAGACAACAACATGTACTACGCCACTTGAAAGATTTGTATCAAACTGACATTTAAATATAAAACGTCACATCAGATCCTACAGTCACTACTTCTGAACGTGACATATTGACGCTCTATAGAGCCAAGACGGAACGGTAAGAGCGGAAGACCATGAACGAAGTGCTCGGATTAAAAAGGGTGTAAGACAGGGATGTAGTCTTTCTCCCGTTCAATATAAATATCGAAGAGCAATGAAGCAAGAGTGGAATTAAAATTCAAGGTGAAAGAGCATCAAAGATAAGATTCGCTGATGACACTCCTATCCGCAGCGAAAGTGAAGAAGAATTACAGGATCTCCTGAATGGAATAAACAGTCTGATGAGTACATAATATAGACTGATAAGGGAATGGTCCAATAAGACATGTCTAAACCTACCCTGAAATTTTTTTATACATAAAGGAAAAGAGAAAAGAAATGCACTGTCAAAATTTTAGCTGGTAACAGGCACTGAGAGTATTAAAAAAAGTGAAAATTGCCAAACTCGTCGAGCGCCAAGCGGCGGTGGAAATGTATACCCCTGCTGACGCTGTAGCAATTGCGAATGTGCAACTAGGCACAACCACAGCAGAGGTCGGCGGTACATTTGTAAACAGGAAACATGATACAACCCGACCGCAATGTGTAAAAGACGTTGCAGGATACCGCTCGCTTATAGTTTCCCTGACACTACAGTACTAATTCTCTCGAGTTAGTAACTCAAGTAACATCTATTACAAATTATCAGTTCCTTTTTGCAGTATTGGTAAGTATTGAAAATATAGATAAAGCTGAATTAATATTTATTGTGCTTTCGTAAGACATACCTGCTAATAACACCTTTTTTTCTTTCCGGTTTAGTGGTAATGTGGAATCCAATTAACGTTCTCAATTTAGCAGTGATGAAACATGGAGAACGTGCTTTTCAGCCGAAATCGCCTACTTCTCCTGAGGACGTACATATGTGTCATTTGTTAGTTGATTTCCGTGACATTTATTAGAATAATATCTACATTTCGTTTGAAATTGTAGATCCGTTACAAGAAATAGGAAAGCACTGTGACGATTCCATGAATTGTGGTTCGGTTCTGCCCGTAACAGTTCTGAAGAAGAATACTTTCCAAGCCTAAAGAAAAAAAAAACACGTACTACAACGGTTTTTCTCGCCAAAGAAAAGGCAGTGAAATATTTGTTAAACGAAGGAGGGAAAGAACGCTTGAAGTTACGCAGTGTGCAAAGGCGTTTTCGTTTCGTAAAATCGGAGCGTGAACTGTAGAAACGGAAGAATGTATTGCGTGAAGTAAGAAATATGCGCCAAATGAAAATCCGAAACCATCTGAATGAAAAACTGTTCAAAAGATTCAGAACTGCTCGTGAGAGGATATGCACCGTTACGGATGGAGATCTACGAGGCTGGGCCGTCCGAATTACACCTGAAAGGAACATTGTTAATCTCCAGGCTTCGTCGACCTGGCTACGCAATTTCAAGAAATCGTACAGAATAGGAAGTCGCAAAATTACCAAGTTTACGTCACGTAAACGTGTAGAGCAGCTACCACTCATAAACAACGCTATAGAGAAATTCAGCCAGCCGCTGTGGCCGAGCGGTTCTAGGCGCTTCAGTCTGGAACCGCGCGACCGCTACGGCCGCAGGTTCGAATCCTGTCTCGGGCATGGATGTGTGTGGTGTCCTTACGTTAGTTAGGTTTAAGTAGTTCTAAGTTCTAGGGGACTGATGACCTCAGAAGTTAAGTCCCATAGTGCTCAGAGCCATTTCAACCATTTGTTATCCCCGCAACTGCTGTTTATAACGCTGATCAGTCAGGTTTCGTGAAAGAACAGCGTGCACACAGCACTTTATCATTTCGGGGTGAAAAAAGACGTAATCAGTTGCCCAGTCAATGAATGCGATGACACATTCATTTACGATAACGCCAGTGAGATGTATGAGTGGTTTACTGTTCCCGCAAGACAAATTAGAACCAAAAATTTAAAAAAAAATGGACGGTTTAGTTGCAAAAATCTTGTAATTGACGTATCAAAATCTGGAGAAATGGGAAAGAATAATTTTCAGCATTTCGTTCGAAACGTATTCCTACGAGTTGCTGAAACTAATTCATTGGTTTTGTTGGATTCATGATCTGGACATAAGGACAACTCTGTTTTTGTGGAGGACGACGAAACATCTGTAGAGGTAATGTGGATTCCGCCTGGAACTACTAGTGCGATTCAGCCTCTCGATATAGAATTTTTTAGCCAGTGGAAAGCGTTTTTCAGGAAATTATCAGACAACATAATTTCTGATACATCTCCCTCATTTCAGGTTTATCAGCGGAACAGTGTTATTAAGCTCCGGTTATTTGTGCATTACCAGGTTTCTTCGGCACGCTTTACGAATTGATCAACTATGCCTAGTACGCAGCGCAATATGCAGAACAACGGGCCGGGACCATTTCTAACTCCATCCCAGTTTTGTCAAAATAAAACCAGTGGTTACTGCGAAGCGCCTGACTGCATCAGTTTTTCCTTTGTCCGGTGAGCCTGCTGCAAGAAAAATGTTTGTTTTGGTCATTCAATAGACACTTCGCATTTTCGTGACGACTACATGGAATAAACAAAGAACTGTTTCACTGACAGTCAAATGTAGAGCATTCAAACATTATTATAAGAAATGGCCTACAGGAATTGTTATAAAATGTAGTACTGAAAGGTACATTTCATTTTAACAAATTACAAGTCTTGATTAGGAACGATGGTACACTGTAGAAATTTGACTGAAAATAGTTTTAAATAATTTTGACATTCATTTATTTATTTTTAATTCCTTTACCGGACATGCAATTAGTAGACGAATAAGGACAAAGCTACTTCGGTGTACATTGGAAACATTGAAGTGGTTATCTTCTATGGTCTCGAGTAGATAAAGGAAAAACAAAAAAGAAAAAAAATCGGCTTTCGAACGCGGGGCGCAAAACTGAAAAGCTGCGGCGCTAGCAACTACGCCACTGCTTCGGTAGAACTAAGTACTCCTTAAAAGGTGCATGAAGTACCCCGAAAACTTTCACCGTCGTTTTCTCGTAAACGCTTCAGGGTGAGGTAAGCAGTAGTTCTGTGCTTTCCGGACGACGCTCCTACATCAAGTGTAAACAACAGCACAATCTATTTTAACTGCAAATATCACAAATAAGCCGTTAAACACGATTCCACACCTCATCGGATAATTATCCGCAACGTTTGGCAACTGTGTGCTTAAACATGGGAAGCTCAACTTCAATATTCGTGAAAGAAAACGATAGCTACTTAAATTTTCTGTCTATTGCTGTTTCGAAATTAATCACTGAAATGTATTTAAACAGTAACATGTAATCTGTGATGACTTTCATTTTGACATTTCAACAGACTTCAAAATTTCCGTTTCTTTAGATAAACAGTCGCGCAAACATAGGCATGCTGCCTCTTCTCCAGTACAAGCAGTATAATTCCAGGTAGAGTATGCAACAGAACTGTATCACAAGTCTTTATCTTTACCTACTTCTTCACAGATGCAAAACAATTCATTAGGTTCTTTGCTACGAATAGCGAATGATTTCAACGCGCCAGTAATCTGGCTCTCGAAATCATGGTCACCTCACCTTCGTCAAATGCTGGAAACATCCGATACCTTCGATGGCTCTGCTGTTTCCTCCTTACTTCTCCTTTTCTTTTTATTCTTTTCTGGCTGCTCAGTAAAGTACTGACGAATGGCTTACCCATTTTTGTTCTTAAAAAGCGGTCTGTTATTCCTTTTCATTCCTAACTTTCATCTTAGTTTCATGTTCTTTCAGCGTCGTCTTCAAGGGGACATCACTAGTACAGTGAATCACAGGTCATAGTAACATATTTGGACAAAAGCAAATTATTAACAACTGTAAACCTGCCTTCTTATTTTCCGTCTGCTGAAATTAACAAAAAACTGGCCAGTTTTATTTGCTTCATACTCATTCCATAGCTCAACTGGATTCTGACATCTTGTTCGTGTTTGTTATTTACAGTAACCATAACATCTACATCTACATCTACATCCATACTCCGCAAGCCACCTGACGGTGTGTGGCGGAGGGTACCCTGAGTACCTCTATCGGTTCTCCCTTCTATTCCAGTCTCGTATTGTTCGTGGAAAGAAGGATTGTCGGTATGCTTCTGTGTGGGCTCTAATCTCTCTGATTTTATCCTCATGGTCTCTTAGCGAGATATACGTAGGAGGGAGCAATATACTGCTTGACTCTTCGGCGAAGGTATGTTCTCGAAACTTTAACAAAAGCCCTTACCGAGCTACTGAGCGTCTCTCCTGCAGAGCCTTCCACTGGAGTTTATCTATCATCTCCGTAATGCTTTCGCGATTACTAAATGATGCTGTAACGAAGCGCGCTGCTCTCCGTTGAATCTTCTCTATCTCTTCTATCAACACTATCTGGTACGGATCCCACACTGCTGAGCAGTATTCAAGCAGTGGGCGAACAAGCGTACTGTAACCTACTTCCTTTGTTTTCGAATTGCAGTTCCTTAGGATTCTTCCAGTGAATCTCAGTCTGGCATCTGCTTTACCGACGATAAACTTTATATGATCACTCCATTTTAAATCACTCCTAATGCGTACTCCCAGATAATTTGTGGAATTAACTGCTTCCAGTTGCTGACCTGCTATTTTGTAGCTAAATGATAAGGGATCTATCTTTTTATGTATTCGCAGCACATTACACTTGTCTACATTGAGATTCAATTGCCATTCCCTGCGCCATGCGTCAATTCGCCGCAGATCCTCCTGCATTTCAGTACAATTTTCCATTGTTACAACCTCTCGATATACTACAGCATCATCCGCAAAAAGCCTCAGTGAACTTCCGATGTTATGCACAAGGCTATTTATGTATATTGTTAATAGCAACGGACCTACGACACTCCCCTGCGGCACACCTGAAATCACTCTTACTTCGGAAGACTTCTCTCCATTGAGAATGACACGCTGCGTTCTGTTATTTAGGAACTCTTCAATCCAATCACACAATTGGTCTGATAGTCCATATGCTCTTACTTTGTTCATTAAACGACTGTGGGGAACTGTATCGAACGCCTTGCGGAAGTCAAGGAACACGGCATCTACCTGGGAACCCGTGTCTATGGCCCTCTGAGTCTCGTGGACGAATAGCGCGAGCTGGGTTTCACACCACCGTCTTTTTCGAAATCCATGCTGATTCCTACAGAATAGATTTCTAGTCTCCAGTAAAGTCATTATACTCGAACATAATACGTGTTCCAAAATTCTACAACTGATCGACGTTAGAGATATAGGTCTATAGTTCTGCACATCTATTCGACGTCCCTTCTTGAAAACGGGGATGACCTGTGCCCTTTTCCAATCCTCTGGAACGCTACGCTCTTCTAGAGACCTACGGTACACCGCTGGAAGAAGGGGGGTAAGTTCTTTCGCGTACTCTGTGTAAAATCGAACTGATATCCCATCAGGTCCAGCGGCCTTTCCTCTTTTGAGCGATTTTAATTGTTTCTCTATCCCTCTGTCGTCTATTTCGATATCTACCATTTTGTCATCTGTGCGACAATCTAGAGAAGGAACTACAGTGCAGTCTTGCTCTGTGAAACAGCTTTGGAAAAAGACATTTAGTATTTCGGCCTTTAGTCTGACATCCTCTGTTTCAGTACCATTTTGGTCACAGAGTGTCTGGACATTTTGTTTTGATCCACCTACAGCTTTGACATAAGACCAAAATTTATTAGGATTTTCTGCCAAGTCAGTACATAGAACTTTACTTTCGAATTCATTGAACGCCTCTCGCATAGCCCTCCTCACACTACATTTCGCTTCGCGTAATTTTTGTTTGTCTGCAAGGCTTTGGCTATGTTTATGTTTGCTGTGAAGTTCCCTTTGCTTCCGCAGCAGTTTTCTAACTCGGTTGTTGTGCCACGGTGGCTCTTTTCCATCTCCTACGATATTGCTTGGCACATACTCATCTAACGCATATTGTACGATGGTTTTGAACTTTGTCCACTGACCCTCAACACTATCTGTACTTGAGACAAAACTTTTGTGTTGAGCCGTCAGGTAGTCTGTGATCTGCTTTTTGTCACTTTTGCTAAACACAAAAATCTTCCTACCTTTTTTAATATTTCTATTTACGGCTGAAATCATCGATGCAGTAACCGCTTTATGATCGCTGATTCCCAGTTCTGCGTTAACTGTTTAAAATAGTTCGGGTCTGTTTGTCACCAGAAGGTCTCATACGTTATCGCCACGAGTCGGTTCTCTGTTTAACTGCTCAAGGTAGTTTTCAGATAAAGCACCTTAAAAAAATTCACTGGATTCTTTGGCCCTGCCAACCGTTATGAACGTTTGAGTCTCCCAGTCTATATACGGCAAATTCAAACCTCCACCCAGAACTATAACGTGGTGGGGAAATCTACTCGAAATATTTTCCAAATTATCCTTCAGGTGCTCAGCCACAACAGCTGCTGAGCCAGGGGGCCTATAGAGACATCCAATTACCATGTCCGAGCCTGCTTTAACCGTGACCTTCACCCAAATTATTTCACATTTCGGATCTCCGTCAATTTCTTTCGATACTATTGCACTTCTTATCGCTATAAACACGCTCCCCCTTCACTGTCCAGCCTGTCTCTGCGGTATACATTCCAATCTGAGTTTAGGATTTCATTACTGTTTACATCTGGTTTCAGCCAACTTTCTGTCTCTAGTACTATATGGGCATTGTGACCGTTTATTAATGAGAGCAGTAAGAGGGCAACAGTGGTCGGAATTACTCACGTTTATCGCAAGCTTAAAATATCGAATGCGTACGATTACCCACTGTGCAAAATCACTCGATTCGTCTTACTCTTTATTTGCAAATATTAAAGTAGCGTAACATAAGGCAGTACTACTAGCTTCAGCACGTTTAATGGCAAAAATGGTACAAATGGCTCTGAGCACTATCGGACTTAACATCTGTGGTCATCAGTCCCCTAGAACTTAGAACTACTTAAACCTAACTAACCTAAGAACATCACACACATCCATACCCGAGGCAGGATTCGAACCTGCGACCGTAGCAGTCGCGCGGTTCCGGACTGAGCGCCTAGAACCGCTAGACCACCGCGGCCGGCAGCAGCATGTTTAATACTTGTCTGGAAACTACAGATTGTCTGCAACCCTGTGGACTAACATCTTACAACCCATATTGATATGGGAATGGAGTTAATCTGTGCACGCAGAGACGAATATGAACACCGATACTAATTTACCAGGATGACATACCACTCCGTCTACGTATCACATCTGATGCCCAACAACTGTCCAACGAAACTGAGTGTTGCGATGTCTCGAAGAGGAGATGCGTTTGATGTTCACTGGAAGTGAGAGATATTCTCGGGCAGAAGGCACGTTTTGCTAGATAAGCTCTCAATGAGAAGCTGCAACCAATCACGATATGCCAAACCTCCCATTCAGATTTCTTTTCACCTCTTCAATATGTACGCTACTCGTCATAAAAAGAAGAAATGCAAATGATAAACGAGTATTCATTGGACAAATATATCATACTAGAACTGACATGTGATTACATTTTCACGCAATTTGTGTGTATAGATCCTGAGAAATCAGTAGCCAGAACAACCACCTCTGGCCGTAATAACGGCCTTGATACGCATGGGCATTGAATGAATCAGAGCTTGGATGGCGTGTACATGTACAGCTGCCCATGCAGCTTCAACACGATACTACAGTTCATCGAGAGTAGTGACTGGCGTATTGTGACGAGCCAGTTGCTTTGGCCAACATTGACCAGATGTTTTCAGTTGGTGAGAGATCTGGAGAATGTGCTGGCCAGGGCAGTAGTCGAACATTTTCTTTTTCCGGAAAGGCCCTGTACCTGCAACATGCGGTCGTCCATTATCCTGCTGAAATGTAGGATTCCACAGGGATCGAATGAAGGGTAGAGCCACGGGTCGTAACACATCTGATATGTAACGTCCACTGTTCAAAGTGCCGTCAGTGCGAACAAGAGATGACCGTGACGTGTAACCAATGGCACCCCATACCAGCACGCCGGGTGATATGCCAGTACGGCGATGACGAATACACGCTTCCAATGTGCGTTCACCGCGATGTCGCCAAACACGGATGCGACCATCCTGATGCTGTAAACAGAACCTGGATTCATCCGAAAAGATGACGTTTTGCCATTCGTGCACCCAGGTTCGTCGATGAATACACCATCGCAGGCGCTCCTGTCTGTGATGCAGCGTCAAGGGTAACCGCAGCCATGGTCTCCGAGCTGATAGTCCATGCTGCTGCAAACGTCGTCGAACTGTTCGTGCAGATGGTTGTTGTCTTGCAAACGTCCCCATCTGTTGACTCAGGGATCGAGAAGTGGCTGCACGATCCGTTACAACCGTGCGGATAAGATGCCTGTCATCTCGACTGCTAGTGGTACGAGGCCGTTGGGATCCAGCACGGCGTTCCATATTACCCTCCTGAACCCACCAATTCCATATTCTGCTAACAGTCATTGGATCTCGACCATCGCGAGCAGTAATGTCGCGATACGATAAACCGCAATCGCGATAGGCTACAATCCGACCTTTATCAAAGTCGGAAACGTTTTGGTACGCATTTGTTCTTCTTACACGAGCCTTCAAAATAACATTTCACCAGCCAACGCCGGTCAACTGGTGTTTGTGTCTGAGAAATCGTTTGGAAACTTTCCTCATGTCAGCACGTTTTAGGTGTCGCCACCGGCGGCAACCTTGTGTGAATGCTCTGAAAAGCTAATCATTTACATATCACAGCATCTTCTTGCTGGCGGTTAAATTTCGCGTCTGTAGCACGTCATCTTCGTGGTGTAGCAATTTTAATGGCCAGTAGTGTACTTTAAATGGCTAATTTCTTACATCGATCTGCCTTATACCAATCTTACGCTTCTGTTTCTCTCTTGTAATCTATACTATACCACTCTAATTAGACTGCATTTGCTTCACGATTTTCTGGGACAGCATTTGGCGCTTACTGTTGGCTACGATTCTTCCAGAGAGCGTTAGGTGACCATGGCCGATGCTTCTGGATGTCAATGCCTTCTCGGCCTGGCTTCTGGGAACACTCCAGGTCTGGTGCAGGCATTTCGGGTATGAAGCCTTCCCTAGCGCACAGAAAATGCACCCCACAGGTTTTTGGAGAATTCATTTTAAGTTTTATACATATTAGGTAAGAAAAGTACTTGTAGAAACCATTGTATATCACAGGAGATACTGAGTTCCATTGAAAAAAGAAGAAAATATAAAAATGCAGAAAATGAAACAGCCAAAAGCGAATAATAACACGTAAAAATTAGAGTGACATGAAATGTAAAATGGCTAAGAAGGTCTGGCAACAGGTTAAATGGACGAGGATGTTCTGAAAAGTAATGCCTCCTAGTTTTTCATATGAAAAAATGTTAATAACGTTTGTTTTATATAAGAAGCTTTAAGTTTTATGTGAAAACTCTTAAAGTTTTTTAGATAAAATAAACGTTATAGCATTTTACGTCTTTATTTTTTATGTCTACATATTTACTGCTCAACGTAGTCTCCTGGTGGCGAACAAATTTCCCTGAATGAGAGACGAGTTTTTTGATACTGTCACTGTATGAAAATCGAATGGGGCCAACTCAAGACTGAATGTTAGTAACGTTTGTTTTATTTAAAAAGCCTTAAGAATTTCCACATATAAAATTCGGAGTCGTTACTTTTCAGGACGACCTCGTAAGTCTACAGAACCATGTACAGGTATATCTAGGGGGAAGAAACACAGGAAAATTAAAGAGGCCTTTGGAGGAAAGAGAAGCAGATGTATGTATATCAACAGCTCAAATGAAAAACAAGTAATAAGTAAGGAAAGGGAAGCTGAAAAGTGGATGAAAAACACTGACGTGACAACAGTCATGGGTACCTCCTTACACCATGTCGCACCACCATTCAGCCGGCATAAAGCAGTAACTCAACGTGGCATGGAGAGAAGTAGTTGTAGGTTCCCTACGGAAATACTGAATCATCCTGCCTCTATAGCAGTCCATAATTGCGTAAGTACTGCCGGTGCAGGGTATTGCGTAAGAACTGACCTCCCTATTATGTTCCATGAATGTTTGATGGGATTCATGTCAGGTGACCTGGGTGGTGAAATTATTCGTTCGAGCTGCCCACAAAGTTCTTTGAACAGATCATGAGCCGGGTGACATGGCGCACTGTCAGCCACAAAAATTCCATCGTTGCATCGTTGTTTGGCAACATGAAATCCATGAATGGCTGCAAATGGCCTCTAAGTAACTGAACGTATTTCCAGTCAATTATCGGTTTATTGTGACCAGAGGACCCCACACCATTATGAACCCACCACCAGCTCGCACAATGTCTTATTGACAGCTTGGGTCCAAGGCTTCGAGGAATCTGTACCTCACTGAACCCTACCGTCAGCTCTTATCAACTGAAATTAGGACTCATCTGACCATTCTTGCACTTTGGGTCTCGGAATATTGAACTGTCAAACGATTTCCGAAATGGAGTGTCCCATGCGGCTAGCTCCAATTATTCTTCCGCGTTCAAAGTCTGTTAATTCCCCTCGTGTGGCCACAATCACGTCGGAATCTCTTTCACATGAATCATCTGACGAAAAGGTAACAGCGGGACATTGCACTGCCCTTTCATACCTTGTGTACATGGTACCACCGCCGTCTGTATATGTGGATACTGCTATCCCATGACTTTGTCACCTCTGTGTACATTTCTGTAGAGGGCTGTTGCTGGATTTGAGAAAGCTTACGTCGGTGTTTATGTGTGTTGGTCTGTGGTTCATTTCGATAAGGTGCTCTACAATTGTGGGAAGGCTGCTGCTGTTACTTTTAAGATTCCTTCTGTATTCAGAGTATTTAGTATTAATCCTCAAATTTCTACCAATTTAGAATCATATTTTCACTCTGCAGCGGAGTGTGCGCCGATATGAAAGTTACTGGCAGATTAAACTGTGTGCCGGACCGAGACTCGAACTCCAGACCTTTGCCTTTCGCGGGCAAGTGCTCTACCATCTGAGCTACCCAAGCACGACTCACGCCCCGTCGTGACAGCTTTACTTCGGCCAGTACCTCGTCTCCTACTTTCATATCAGCGCACACTCCTCTGCAGAGTGAAAATCTTATTCTGGAAACATCCCCCAGGCTATGGCTAAGCCATGTCTCCGCAATACCCTTTCTTCCAGCAGTGCTAGTTCTGCAAGTTTCGCAGGAGAGCTTCTGTGAAGTTTTGGAGGTGGGAGACGAGATACTGGCAGAAGTACAGGGTGAGAGTCGCGCTTGGGTAGCTCAGATGGTAGACCACTTGCCCACGAAAGGCAAAGGTCCCGCGTTCGAGTCTCGGTCCGGCACACAGTTTTAATCTGCCACGAAGTTTCTGCCTATCTGTTCATAACAAACTGCGTTGCAGTCTTGACACTGTTTTTTTAATACTTCGATGCGGTTCGTATTACAGATGTGGCGTGTTCGTCTGTGTTAGTATTTGTTATCTAAAGTTTCTCTGTATAGATTTGTTGTTCTGTTCGTTATTTTCAGTCCTCGTGTTTGACTGTCTTGTACGGTGCTTTGTAAAATAAGTAACATTACGCTCCATCAAGGAAACCCCATCACCCCATTAATCTTTCCTCGTAAGAATCTAAAGCATCTCAAGTAATTGATAATTTCCCAATTTTAAAGGCTTCTCCATTCTATTAGATCTTAAGTGTCAGCGAAAACTCTACGGTCGTGATTTTAATCTGCCAGGAAGTTTCTACCAATCTGTTCATAACAAACTGCGTTACAGTCTTGACACTCGTTTTTAACACTTCGATGCGGTTCATATTACAGATCTGGCGTGTTCGTCTGTGTTAGTATTTGTTATCTAAAGTTTCTCTGTATAGATTTGTTGTTCTGTTCGTTATTTTCAGTCCTCGTGTTTGACTGTCTTGTACGGTGCTTTGTAGAATAAGTAACATTACGCTCCATCAAGGAAGCCCCACCACCCCATTAACCTCTCCTCATAAGAATCTAAAGCACCTCAAGTAATTGATAATTTCCCCATTCTAAAAGCTTCTCGATTCTATTAGATCTTCAGTGTCAGCATAAACTCTTTAAGCGAACGAGTGGGAGAATTCGACTACGGTCATGATTCCCAATTTCATTCCCTTAGTCTTTTGTAGTATGACGTCACCATCTCCCGGCGCCTCGCGGAGGGTGCCTGTCGCTGTCATCCCATTACGGAGGCCGGGACGCCATCCTTATTAATCAGACGGGCTTCCTCCAGCACTGGAGAGCAAAATAAGAGCGCCTGGAGATGCGCCGCGGCTGACGACGAATCCTCGCCGTCTCCCTCCCACCCATCCCGTCCCGGCGGAAGGCTCTCAGCGGCCGAGCGGGAAATGAGTCGGTCGTTTAGGGCCGCGACGCGATGCGCCGCCGATTGAATAACACTGCCGTCCGGCGGAATTGCGGCCTTAATATTGAATAAGAGCCCAGTAAGGGGCGGCGGAAAGGGCCCGCCAAAGGGAGGCGGCAGACGTCGAGTTTAAAAACTCCGCGGCGCCGGCGGCGCTGCACCCCCCGCACCTTTTCCGCGCATTAGCTCGGTCCTTCCGCATTAAATATTCAGGCTGTAAGGACGCAGGAGCGGCGCCCGGAGACGCGGCACGGTAAGCCGCCGCCGCCGGAAGACACTTGCCGAGTTTTTACTGGCGGCGCCGACGTCACTTCCGGATGGGCCACTTTGTTCCCAGGCACAACCGGCACGCCGCTATGCACCTGAGCTCCGAAACGGAACGCAGCACACTCCTCTGTGCGTCCTTAAAGTCTCAACTACAATAAACACGACGATCCATTCAAACCTCCCACATACACTACTGGCCATTAAAATTGCTACACCAAGAAGAAATGCACATAATAAACGGGTATTCATTGGCAAATATATTATACTAGAAGTGACGTGTGATTACATTTTCACGCAATTTGGGTGCATACATCCTGAGAAATCAGTACCCAGAACAACCACCTCTGGCCGTAATAACGGCCTTGATACGCCTGGGCATTAAGTCAAACAGAGCTTGGATGGCGTGTACAGGTACAGCTGCCCATGCAGCTTCAACACGATACCACAGTTCATCAAGAGTAGTGACTGGCGTATTGTGACGAGCCAGTTGCTCGGCCACCATTGACCAGACGTTTTCAATTGGTGTGAGATCTGGACAATATGCTGGCCAGGGCAGCAGCCGGACATTTTCTGTATCCAGAAAGGCCCGTACAGGACCTGCAACATGCGGTCGTACATTATCCTGTTCAAATGTAGGGTTTTGCAGGGATCCAATGAACGGTAGAGCCACGGGTCGTAACACATATGAAATGTAATCTCCACTGTTCAAAGTGCTTCAATTCAAACAAGAGGTGACCGTGACGTGTAACCAATGGCTGTAACGGATCGTGCAGCCACTTCTCGATCCCTGAGTCAACAGATGGGGACGTTTGCAAGATAACAACCATCTGCACGAACAGTTGGACGTCGTTTGCAGCAGCATGGACTATCAGCTCGGAGACCATGACTGCAGTTACCCTTGACGCTGCATCACAGACAGGAGCGCCTGCGATGATGTACTCAACGACGAACCTGGGAGCACGAATGGCAAAACGTCATTTTTTCGGATGAATCCAAGTTCCGTTTACAGCATCATGATGGTCGCATCCGTGTTTGGCGACATCGCGGTGAACGCACATTGGAAGCGTGTATTCGTCATCGCCGTACTGGCGTATCACCCGGCGTGACAGTAGTGTACTAAAGGCGCAGAAAAAAAAGACTACAGTAGTGCAAAAGTCTCACCAATACCCAAAAAGGGAAGTAGGAGTAATTCGCTGAATTACAGGCCTATATCACTAACGTCGATTTGCAGTAGGGTTTTAGAACATATTGAAAGACGTGCACTTCATTCGCCATTCAGTGCTCGTATTTCATATTTCTAATCCCAGCATTATGGTTCTCGGTAAAGTAATAATTCAGGGAATATTAATAATTTCTATGGGTTTCCTGTTTTATTTGACGATTTTTACAGCTTGTCTCACACTGATCTGTGAGAGGAGCTCGGCGCTAGAAATTTTCTTTATTTACGGGCGAGCCATGATGGCTCCCCGTTTCCCATCCCTTTTCCGATCGCCAGGGTAGCACGTGGTGTCGTTTGAACATTCAGTAGTGGCCAAAGTTTCTCCTGTTCTCAGTTCCCCAACCTGGCTTACCAACCTTGTAAACGCTATTTCTGCTATTTTCGCGAGGTCGCCTCCCTGTGAAATTCCGGCCCTATGATTGGGCAGTTCAGGTGCGCGCCCGTTTTTCGCGGGCGGGCGCCAACCGCCCTCCGCGGATGGGTGGTGGAGAAAGGGGTAGTTGGGCAGTTCTAGTGTGACCGTGCCGGAGACAGGAGGTGCCGCTTCCAGGAGATGAAGTTCGGTAAGGATGAGCGCCGACGTGCACTGTAGATTCGTGCCATGCGGCCCAGAGGGAACCTGATAGGTCACTGCGAATAGTTTTGCGTCTTGCGGGTTTTATTGCTTTAGTACGGGAGGCTACCGAGCAATTCTTCTCAGTCTTTGGTTAATTCCTGGTGGTGTTCGTTGCACGCCTGCAACCCCTTCCTTTACTAAATGGGATTCTATTTGATAATACGGCGATCGTTACTAAAATTCCTTTCGTCCTGCTATCGTGGCGTGTTATGAACGTACGTTGGGGCAGGCTGCTGAACTCGAATCTTTCTTCCCCCCACCCTGATTTGGTTGTATTATTGTTCGATTCTCAACTGTTTAATAAATGAGTCCGTAAATCTTACATTCTCTCTCTTTCCTTACGTGAACTCACCGCTAGTGTAACAGAATAATGCGGAACTATAACGGTTGCTATAAGGTCGTGCAGGTCTCGCGCCGCTAACGATAGTATAAAGATTCAATATCGCGCGCCTGGCACGACCATTGCGCGCATGGCACCGATAACAGTAGTAATCATGTTCAACTATTCCCCATTGATAAACTGGGGAGTGTTCACGGTTCAGTTTGAGTACGAGAGCACTAAATCCACTTGATGTGGTGGAAGAAGTGGCCTCTGTTTTGCCTTGCTGGTTTAGACAAAAAATATAAAAAATCACAGCCCCTACAGCAAGGAATAGTAACCTGTAAAATAAAAACGAGCCACCGCTTTTAATATACTGTGTTTGAACTATATGAAGTACCTCGAAGAAAACGATTTATTGACATAGAGTCTTCACGGATTCAGAAAATATCGTTCTTGTGAAACGCAACTAGCTCTTTATACTCATGAAGTAATAAGTGCTAACGACAGGGGATGTCAAATTGATTCCATATTTTTAGATTTCCAGAAAGCTTTCAACACCGTCCCTCACTAGTCTACCTCGACTCCATAATGGATTATATCAAATCTTCTAACCAAACTGGGTGCTTACGGAGTATTGCTTCAGTTGTGCGACTGTAATCGTGATTTCCTGTCACAAAGGTCACAGTTCGTAGTAATAGACGGAAAGTGATCGAGTAAAACAGAAGTAATATCCGGCGTTCCCCAAGGAAGTGTTATAGGCCCTCGATTGTTCCTGATCTGTATTAACGACATAGGAGACAATCTGAGTAGCTGTCTTAGATTGTTTGCAGATGATGCTGTCATTTAGCGTCTTGTCAAGTCATCAGATGATCAAAACGACTTGAAAAATGATTTAAATAAGATATCTGTATGGTGCGAAAAGTGGCAATTGACCCTGAATAAAGAAAAGTGTGAAGTTATTCACATGAGTACTGAAAGAAATCAGCTAAATTTCGATTACGCGATAAGTCACACAAATCTGAGGGCTGTAAATTCAACTAAATACTTAGGGATTACAATTACAAACAACCTAAATTTGGAGCGATCACATAGATAATATTGCGGTTAGAGTAAATCAAAGACTGCGATTCATTGGCAGAACACTTAGATGGTGCAATAGGTCTACCAAAGAGACTACTTACACTACTCTTGTCCGCCCTATTCTGGAGTACTAATGTGCGGTGTGGGATCCGCATCAGGTGGGACTGACGGATAACATCGAAAAAGTACAAAGAAGGGCAGCTTGTTTTGTATTATCGCCAAATAGTGGACATATTGTCACAGACATGATACGTGACTTGGAGTGGCAATCATTAAAATAAAGGCGTTTTTTGTTGAGACGGGATCTTCTGATGAAATTGCAATCATCAATTTTCTCCTCCGATTGCGAAAACATTCTGCTGGCACCCACCTGCATAGGAGGAAATGATCATCACGATAAAATAAGAGAAATCAGGACTCGCACAGAAAAATTTAAGTGCTCGTTTTTCCCGCGTGCCTTTCGAGAGTGCAACGGTAGAGAGACGGCATGAAGGTGGTTCATTGAACCCTCTGCCAGGCACTTTATTGTGAACAGCAGAGTAATCACGTAGATGTAGATCTAGATATGATAATGAAGTTGCACCATATGCGACCTAGAGCATCTCAAATAATTTATATTCCTGCGTCAGATTGTCCAGCTATTATCGCCAGAGTGCAGTTTGATCACATGAGCTGAAAATAACAACTCCGCAGTAGCACGCACGAACTGTAGTCTTTGAGGAAAGAGAGTCCCCCATGTCTGTGCAAAGAAATTATCGTCTGTTGTACGGATGTGACTCTCCCGACGTAAAATCAATTAAGGAGCTTTATCGTAAGTTTCTGGCAACAGGAAGTGTTCTGAAACGTTCTATCGACTATGCATATCGTAGTGTTTTGGAATAGAAAGTGCGGGTCAGGCCATCAGAATTCTACGTGAGTCACTTCGTCATCCGTGCAACTTAATGTACGTCGTATAACATTGCATCCTATAGTAAAACAGCGTCTTCATTTGCATGCTTACAAAGTGAAAACCCTGCAACGTCTGATGCCGAACGATACACCACGTCGACAACAAGTTGCCATAGATATGCTGCAGCGTATTCACATGAATGCCAACTTTCTGCAAAGATGTTTATTCTCAGATGAGAGAACCTTTCATTTCTCAGGAGCGGTTAATCGGCATAGCTGACTCAGTTTTTCGGGTTAGCGTATGGGAAGCAGCTGTTCAGAAAATTGTACGACATCTGCTGATAGTGTTATAGTGTTGTGAAACAACTTGTCTGAAGTGTGTGTGTGTGTGTGTGTGTGTGTGTAGTGCGTGTGCAGTGACTGAATAGTGTAGCATTAGCCTATCATCATTATTAAAAAACTTGTTTGTAAAACTTGTTTGGGGGGGGGGGGGTGAACCTTGCTTTTCTTTCAGTTTAATCTACTGGCTTCTTTGCACTAGATATTTTTTGTGGAAACCACGTTTTCCTGGGCTTTGAGTTAATTACATTAAAACTAATGATATATGAAGTATAAAATCGTTGTTTGATTATAAAATTCACGGTTCCACGATTCACTTGCAATGTGTTAAATATTCACAGATTAATTGGTATCTTAGTATCTACATTTGGTATTGTTATATATAAATAGTGTGTTTGCTAATTGTAGCATACAAATGCACTCATTATAGAACCAGCTGTGCCTGTAGTCAGACGTTCCATTGGTTCCGGCAGCACATATGGAGATGGAACTCCGCTGGGATGAGCTGTCTACGTCATCACTACACGCACTGAGCCATAAAATGGAGCTGCTAGCGTGGGCCTGTTGTCGCTGAAGCGTTTTAAAGAGAATGGCCTTGTATACGGGAGGGTGGAGGCTTCAACCTTCATCCAGCCATCTTGATTTAGGTTGTTATTTGACACTGTCAAACGGGAAGACACACGATCTGCTGTGTTAAAATACGTGAACAAAAAATTCTTAGGTCAAGCTCGCTAAAAGTCCTTTACTTGATAATTAGTTTCTGTTCATTGACGAGCCTCCTACATATCAATAAAAGTTTTGTCAGTTGATTACGTGTTTACCAGGCCTGGTGGCTGGTGTACGCAGAATCAAGCCACAAAAATTTTTTTTGATCTGTAGATTATTCGTCAATGAATTGAAACTAGTTATCAAGTAAAGGAATTTTAGCGATCTTGACCTAAGAAATTTTTTAATCGACATATCCTGATGTACGTTTCCTTGGTTTCCCTAAATTGTTTCAGATAAATGCCTGGCTGGCAGCGGCCACGACCTTGTCATTCTACACCTACAAGTCTGTAAATGTCTGTAGAAGTGAATCGCTTTATTTTTGTTATTCTTAAATTGTAATACCAAGATACGTCTACTATCCTTGCAAAAGACATCTACAGATAAATGAAAAAACCAGTACTACCACTGATACTGACGTTCAGGTTTGTGGCTCGCAACAGATTGAATACAAACTCAATATTCTTCGTGACATAAATGGTCTACATGTAGAGGTGTACTTAGATTATTGTTTTGGAGGTTAACAGGTTCATATTTAATAGTTTCTGTGAGTAGTGCGTTGGAAATAAATGCGCCTTGCATAATTTGAGACGCACATGTCTGAGGGCACAAAACGTTTCAAATCACGTTCATATGAGGTAGAAATCCAAAATTACATGAGTGTAATACATGTTTTACGAATGTTCTAGCTAAAGACGATCAGTTGCAGCCACAGAAAATCATTGAAAAGCCTTGTCGAGATACGCTATTGTTGTCTTTCAGTAGCATCAGGAAGTTTACATAAGGTTAACCAAAATGTAATGTGTCGTTCCTCAAAAGATGTAATGTTTTTTAATGCTAACTGTGCGTCATCTTTTCATTACTGTCTCGTCCGTATGTGGTGTGATGTATATTTTACCTTGTGAGATGTGGGATTCATTTATTGTAGGGTGAAACTTTTTGCCTCTATCATTTGTTTGAGAGTTTGTCAAGGTGTAGAATTGTGTATTTATGACATGAGGACTGATTTAATGTCAACGCCGAGAAGAAGATTCTTGATTTTAATATTGTGCATGGTTGTGGTTCACACAGCGGATACTTCCCAATGTGATACTTGTGTTAGAGATTGTATTTTCGTGGACGATATCTCTCTGCGTCGTACTGCCTTTTTTGCTAGTAAGTGCTGCAAAATGTCGGTAGAGTCACCCTTGCTTAACTTGTGGTGAAGAGAATATATTTCATGCAACTGGACTGACTCATAAATGACTGCACCAGATATTGGTTAAAAATTTGGGTTTGGGGGGGGGGGGGGGGGTGAACCTTGCTTTTCTTTCAGTTTAATCTACTTGCTTCTTTGCACTAGATGTTTTTTGTGGAAACCACGTTTTCCTGGGCTTTGAGTTAATTGCATTAAAACTAATGATATATGAAGTATAAATCGTTGTTTGATTATAAAATTCACGGTTCCACAATTCACTTGCAATGTGTTAAATATTCACAGATTAATTGGTATCTTAGTATCTACATTTGGTATTGTTATATATAAATAGTGTGTTTGCTAATTGTAGCATACAAATGCACTCATTATAGAACCAGCTGTGCCTGTAGGCAGACGTTCCATTGGTTCCGGCAGCAGATATGGAGATGGAACTCCGCTGGGATGAGCTGTCTACGTCATCACTAAACGCACTGAGCCATAAAATTGAGCTGCTAGCGTGGGCCTGTTGTCGCTGAAGCGTTCGCCACCCCAAATACTTCAGCTTGCAAGCGTTGTCAACTGGCAGACTTTTCGCAAAAAAAAAAAAAAAAAAAAAAAAAAAAAAAAAAAAAAAAAAAAAAAAGTTCTTTCCTTCTACGGAGGTAAGTTGTACATAACGAAATAAGTTATCACATACGTCTTAGAACGATTCTGCTTTTTTCAACCCATGAACATACAACCCATTCATATGTACAACTAAATCGATTTGTTTTAATAACCTTTTCCACAACGAGAACTAACTAATGTTAAACACTCAATCATTTGTCAGTGTAAATATAAGGCAAATTCTGTCTTTTGGTGAAGTAACAGTTGCCCACAGTTAACAACGCGTCCGGCCGAATGAGGTGGCAATAAATTTAAATTTGTTGTGATCTAAATCAGTTATTTTCAATTATTTGACAGGTTCTCGTAGACCACTGTCCTTGTGGACTTCTGACACAACTGTACTGAAAATCAGCGTTTTATTGTGTGATATTCCAGTGTGGAACAATTTCATTTCACTATGTGAACTGTTTTGAAAAGAACATTAGTTTTTACTTTAAAAGTTAATTTTTTAGAACTTTGCTTACCTTTAATAGTCTCAAATTTGTTAAAACGTACACAAAATTTTTATGGAAGTCATAAAGCTATACTTCAGTTCTGTATCATTTTGTTTACACCAAGTGGGACACAGGTTCCCTGGTTTATATTGAAAGTTTACTAATACACTTTTTATGTACTATTTTAGAGGTATCTCAGTTATTTTCCCCGTATTTTGTCATTGTAATCAAACAGCATTGATGGCTCAAAATTTTTTTGGACTTTTCTGGTTGAATAGTGTTTGGTGTTTCTTAGTGCTTGGGTCCCAGTGCTGGGTCGAAGTGAGCATTTTTTAAATTCCATTAGTAAATGGGTATCGGGTTTTGCTGTAAGAAGAATTTTAATTCTTTTCAAAAAGAAAGGCTATGGGGTAATGTGACATGACAGTCAAATCTCACTGAATCTCACATTATTATTTTTCTACAATTTTTTGGCTAACTTTGAGGAAAGTACAAGGCTTCCTAATTCATCAATACGGCTTCATATTAAAAAAAAAAAAAAAAAAAACAAATCTGCGAGCCGAGATGTTCGTCCCGTGGGCTGGCTTGACCATAGGATGGTAGTCACAGAGGCTCTATCGAAGAAAAACGAGACCTCAGTGCACTCCCTACGTACAGATCTAAGTACGGGCTGCCACGGCGCCACTCGGCCACCTAGAGATAATTCTTTGCCTTTCAAATGGTTCAAATGGCTCTGAGCACTATGGGACTTAGCTTCTGAGGTCATCAGTCCCCTTGAACTTAGAACTGCTTAAATCTAACTAACTTAAGGACATCACACACATCCATGCCTGAGGCAGGATTCGAACCTGCCTTTCCCTCCAGATCTTGTTATCTAGTGAAAAGAGTCTTCATGGACATTTTATTACAAATCGGTCATAGTTGCTGTACATATACTTGGGTGACTGGTTTCACACCGACTAGTGTCGCACCGATTGGTTCATTCTCAAGCCTGACCTACTGAGGATGTACTGAAAGTACCTGATCTTCATGACAACCACCTAAAATGGGCAATACATGCATCACACAGTGAAAGTAAATAAATGTCATGGTTCTATATGCTCACTATACAGGTCAGAATCGCATCTCTCAGTCTGAAATTGCCCAAATGAGTCTTCCCCACCACTGCACTCAAACATCGAGGGCTCAACCAATGGGTGGGACATAGTTAGCAGCCAGTATCAACCTCTTCAAAGTTAAGACGCTTTTTGTAAAGCAAGAATGGTAAATTTTTGCAGTGGTCCCCTTATTGACGTAAAAAAAGCGAAATTCTCGCCGGTCACTGTGGCGATGGCTGGGTGTCATCCACTCAGTGTAGAGTATTTCGAAAAGTTCGGAGTTCTTTGTAAAGAGGGACAATTTATGGCACTTGCCGTCGTGCCGTGGAGGGAGAGAGACTTGCCGTCCTGCTGAAGGAGCAATGGATTTCTTATCCGGAGCCGACTGGGGCGTATGTTTGCCGAGTTTTGGGTAAGTATCGCTTCTCTCATTAACCCTATCCACTTTCTGAGCAAGATGACAATTTGCGGGATTCGTTGGCTGATTAATTTGTTATATGAATGCATGGTGTATGTTTTTTCAGGGACGTCCGAAAGAACAGACAGACACTACGCATTCATGTAATTGATTCGCCTCGATGGGCAATGAATCTACAACCTTCAATACGTATGCACGTCAACGTTCGGTCTCCGGCGGAAATTTTAAATTAGCAAGAATGGAAGACATGGAAGGAGAGTGCGGATAGGTGGTGCTAGGCGGGAATGTGTGTCGGCCAGGGAGCTTGCAGGGGCAGTCCGTGTATTTGTCTGGGTGGTGCAGTGATTAACACAGCTAGGTAATAAGCAGAAGATCGCGGGTTCGAGTCCCGGTTCGGCCAACATTTTCACTCGTCGCCTCAGATTCTTCATAAAAACCCGATGCAGGTGATATCATTAGTCCCTACGCTTCCCTTTCCTCTGTCTCCCCCTCCCCCCTCCCTTCAATTTACATAATACGGAGTGTTTCAAAAAGAATATACGTATTACGAAGTATTATTTTGTCCAAACTATAGATCGCTGTGCCTCGTCTCGGCTATTGGGGAAACGAGTACATAGTCTAATTTACATTAATAGCCGCTAGATGTTAGTTGTCTTCTGTTTTGCTTGGTTACGATCATGTGTTTAAAATGGCTACTCCGCAGCAGAAATCATTTCGTATTCTCGAGTTTGGGAAGTGCAGTTCCGTGATCACCGTGCAAAGACGTTCAGGTTGAGGTACCAAATTGGTCCTCCGAATGGGTGGAGCATTCGCATTTGGTATCGACAGTTTCTAGACACAGAATGCGTATATAAAGGAGAGAGTCCTGGCAGCCCTCCTGTTCCTGGAGAAAATGTTCCACGAATTCAAACTGCTTTCCAGCTTAGTCCATCAAAATCAACTCGTCGTGCCAGTCGATTGGAAACTCATTCTCAGTCATTTTTATGTGCTATACGGCCAGATCTTACAGTAAACAAATGACTTATTAACCTCAGACTGGACTTGAATCTCAAACCCAGACTATTGTTCTAAAACTGGTCGAGGTAAAACAACCCTTGGAACACAAATATACCTCTGCATTCCTAAATTGCTCGTCTCACTGTTATGGTGTTCCATTGTAAAGAGGTCCGCCCCCAGTAGCTGAATGGTCAGCGTGACGGATTGTCAATCTACTGGGCCCGGGTTCGATTCCCGGCTGGGCCGGGGAATTTTCTCCGCCTAGGGACTGAATGCTGTGCTGTCCTCATTATCATCCTATCATCCTCATCGACTGTAGGTCACAGAAGTGGCGTCAAATTGAAAGACCGGCACCTGGCGAACGGTCTGTCCGATGGGGGGCCCTAGCCATACGATTAAATAAAATGCAAAGACGATGGCAACCCATTTTTGTTTAAATATGAGAGTATTTTGGTCTTTTTTTGTCTTATTATGTACGAGCATTACACTAGCTCGTTATAGATGTGTTAACAGCTGGTTAAAGAGAGCCGCTAGTAAGATAGGCGGGCAGGTTTTGTTTACGCCGACCCTGATCGAGGATAACATGACGCTAACTATTCACTCTCCTGCGGGCACTTCTGCTGAGACACGTCGACTGCAGATGACTACAACTTCCCTCTCTGCAACTCCTTAGATTGCTGTTTAGCTTCGTCTGCCGCAGCATCAGTTAAGTTCACGCTGCGAATGTGATTTCAGGTTGCTGTTTACCAGTCAGTGTTAGGCGCATTGGTCTAAGGTTGAGAGCTTCTTTATTCGAATTACGCTGTTCGCGACGGCTCACTCGTGATTCAAGAAATTGAGTTCCTGCACTTGCTTTGCCTTAGCCCACAATGATCGATGCAGTCGTCTTGTCTGATTCTGAACCGTGTATTTAATACCATCCCTGTAAGCGAGTGTTTAGTTCCAGGTACATTCCTCATCCGTTTCCCACTGACTTGGCCACACCATACCGTTCTCATTTTAACTGAACACTGTACAGATTCTGTAGTCCATTTCCCTCTTATCTGTTGGATAGGAGAAATGATGGTTTCATTCAGCCAGTGTTAGGCACTCCATTTTAGGTTCGGGCATTTCAGCTCACAGTTTCCGTCTTTACTGTTTTGTTCTTGGATGTGTATTCGCTTCCGTTAACGAAAACGATACCAAAATTTTTGAGGTGCCACGCCACTCTCTCACTTTAACAAAATCGTCAGTCACATTATCATTCATACACTCCTGGAAATTGAAATAAGAACACCGTGAATTCATTGTCCCAGGAAGGGGAAACTTTATTGACACATTCCTGGGGTCAGATACATCACATGATCACACTGACAGAACCACAGGCACATAGACACAGGCAACAGAGCATGCACAATGTCGGCACTAGTACAGTGTATATCCACCTTTCGCAGCAATGCACGCTGCTATTCTCCCATGGAGACGATCGTAGAGATGCTGGATGTAGTCCTGTGGAACGGCTTGCCATGCCATTTCCACCTGGCGCCTCAGTTGGACCAGCGTTCGTGCTGGACGTACAGACCGCGTGAGACGACGCTTCATCCAGTCCCACACATGCTCAATGGGGGCCAGATCCGGAGATCTTGCTGGCCAGGGTAGTTGACTTACACCTTCTAGAGCACGTTGGGTGGCACGGGATACATGCGGACGTGCATTGTCCTGTTGGAACAGCAAGTTCCCTTGCCGGTCTAGGAATGGTAGAACGATGGGTTCGATGACGGTTTGGATGTACCGTGCACTATTCAGTGTCCCCTCGACGATCACCAGTGGTGTACGGCCAGTGTAGGAGATCGCTCCCCACACCATGATGCCGGGTGTTGGCCCTGTGTGCCTCGGTCGTATGCAGTCCTGATTGTGGCGCTCACCTGCACGGCGCCAAACACGCATACGACCATCATTGGCACCAAGGCAGAAGCGACTCTCATCGCTGAAGACGACACGTCTCCATTCGTCCCTCCATTCACGCCTGTCGCGACACCACTGGAGGCGGGCTGCACGATGTTGGGGCGTGAGCGGAAGACGGCCTAACGGTGTGCGGGACCGTAGCCCAGCTTCATGGAGACGGTTGCAAATGGTCCTCGCCGATATCCCAGGAGCAACAGTGCCCCTAATTTGCTGGGAAGTGGCGGTGCGGTCCCCTACGGCACTGCGTAGGATCCTACGGTCTTGGCGTGCATCCGTGCGTCGCTGCGGTCCGGTGCCAGGTCGACGGGCACGTGCACCTTCCGCCGACCACTGGCGACAACATCGATGTACTGTGGAGACCTCACGCCCCACGTGTTGAGCAATTCGGCGGTACGTCCACCCGGCCTCCCGCATGCCCACTATACGCCCTCGCTCAAAGTCCGTCAACTGCACATACGGTTCACGTCCACGCTGTCGCGGCATGCTACCAGTGTTAAAGACTGCGATGGAGCTCCGTATGGCACGGCAAACTGGCTGACACTGACGGCGGCGGTGCACAAATGCTGCGCAGCTAGCGCCATTCGACGGCCAACACCGCGGTTCCTGGTGTGTCCGCTGTGCCGTGCGTGTGATCATTGCTTGTACAGCCCTCTCGCAGTGTCCGGAGCAAGTATGGTGGGTCTGACACACCGGTGTCAATGTGTTCTTTTTTCCATTTCCAGGAGTGTATTTCAGATCATGATCTCAGTGTTTGCCAGTACGTGTGTGGTTTATGACTTTTTTACATGGAGAAATTGTGTCCCAAATGTTCTTGTAACTGCATGTGTAACAGAGGGGCCGCAGTGGTGGCGATGGAGAACAGGGAGAGATAAACTGGGAACCGGAAATGCTGAGTGCTGCGACATGGCCGTGTGAGTGATTCTGGGAAACAGCGCTCAGTGGACTTTACTTTGCAGAAGGACTTCTGGCCGATTCCTCCTTCCGCTTAAGGTTGGACAGAAGGACACCGGTTCGTAAAACATTTTACGTGGGCCAGACGGCAGTCCATTACGAAGGCAGCTGGATGGCGGAAAGTGGATGGAAAAAGCCATTGAAGAGAGACTGCTGTAAACCGTACTTTTGTGCGATCTGCGAGAAGGTCAATACATTGCATGCATTCTCGTGTAACAGGCTGGGACGATATGGACAGAGCAGCTGGTATGCATGTTTAGTTGGGGCAAGACGGTAATACCCCCCCCCCCCCCCGAAGGGAGGAAGTTGCCATATTGTTTTAGCGAGCGGAAAAAACACGTATTTCACAGGCACGACTGTCTGGAAAGTTGAACAGCCTTCTTTCAGAAATTGGAAATGGTCGGCGCAGAAAGATTAGATCTCTCCGTCTAGGTAGATTGTTTATTTTTTATTTTTTTTTATTTTTACAAAAACATGGCCATGCTTAACGTGAGAATAAGGCCTCCCAAGTCTCAATTCTTCTTTTTTCAGACAAGAGAGATTTGGAATCGCTGATTGGCTCCCCTCAGGACATGTAAAGCAGAGGCTTGCTCATCCAGTGTGGGAACCCTGGTGCAGCGAGTGGATTGGCTACAAGGCCAACAGAACAGTCAGGAGGGGAGAATCAATGAGTTAAGGATAGCTTGATTAGTTTGTGCAATGTGGGGGCGGTACAGTTTTTACTAATTCGGCTCCCGTACCGAGATTTGGTGGAAAGCGATTGTGATTCTTGGCGTTCTTCCACTTCTGGCTCTCCCCTGGTGGAGCACTTCTGGTTTCTCCCTGGTGGGAGAGAGTTGTGGTCCGTGTCTTTTGGTGGACTAAGAGCTAATGGCAGTATCCAATTGTAGCAACAGTGGAAGTTCGTATCATCACCGACATACCGTGAGTAACGAGGGTGAACTTATTCGTCCTGTCTGCCGTCCGATGTCTGACAATCCCAGCTTGCTCTGCCGTGCCTGTGCTCGAATTGGTTTGGTCAGACCAGCGAACGGATGCACCTCTCACTGAAATCTGCCGCTTTCTGAGAATAACAACGCCAGGCCGCGTAGTTCGCATATTTTCGTGGAAGCGTCAGAAAATTACAGCTGCACACGGCGCACCCTCCTCACCAACAGCGTACCGTTTTCTGCTGCCGGTTGAATCAAGGTGAAAGGGTAGAGTACTGCTGCACCGGCGAAGGGCTGATAATGATATTCACAGCTCCCTATTCTCGGGTGAACCATAGTTTGTGGTACACTTGGTCGTAATTGATTCCATTTCAATAGAGCTGGGCCTCACAATGGATTCATGTAAACAAAGTCAGATTGCGTTGTAAAAGGTATTGATTCAGGAGACAGTTTTATAGCTTCCACCCCAATGTATTCTTCACGACTAAAACACCATTTGTTTTCAGATTTGTGTCTCTCATTTTTGCGTAAGATTTATCAGCTAGTTCTAATTACAAAAGGATTAATAAGGCTTGTCATTAATTTGTAAAATTAAATACGCCACTGTCCTCATCTGCATATTGAGCAAGCAGTAAAGGAAATAAAAGAAAAATTCGGAGTAGGTATTAAAATCCATGGAGAAGAAATAAAAACTTTGAGGTTCGCCGATGACATTGTAATTCCGTCAGAGACAGCAAAGGACTTGGAAGAGCAGTTGAACGGAATGGACAGTGTCTTGAAGGGAGGATATAAGATGAACATCAACAAAAGCAAAACGAGGATAATGGAATGTAGTCGAAGTAAGTCGGGTAATGCTGAGGGTATTAGATTAGGAAATGAGACACTTAAAGTAGTAAAGGAGTTTTGCTATTTGGGGAGCAAAATAACTGATGATGGTCGAAGTAGAGAGGATATAAAATGTAGACTGGCAATGGCAAGGAAAGCGTTTCTGAACAAGAGAAATTTGTTAACATCGTGTATAGATTTAAGGGTCAGTAAGTCATTTCTGAAAGTATTTGTATGGAGTGTAGCCATGTATGGAAGTGAAACATGGACGGTAAAAAGTTTGGACAAGAAGAGAATAGAAGCTTTCGAAATGTGGTGCTACAGAAGAATGCTGAAGGTTAGATGGGTAGATCACATAACTAATGAGGAGGTACTGAATAGGATTGGCGAGAAGAGGAGTTTGTGGCACAACTTGACCAGAAGAAGGGATCGGTTGGTAGGACATGTTTTGAGGCATCAAGGGATCACCAGTTTAGTATTGGAGGGTAGCGTGGAGGGTAAAAATCGTAGGGGGAGACCAAGAGTTGAATACACTAAGCAGATTCAGAATGATGTAGGTTGCAGTAGGTACTGGGAGATGAAGAAGCTTGCACAGGATAGAGTAGCATGGAGAGCTGCATCAAACCAGTCTCAGGACTGAAGACCACAACAACAACAACAACTGTCCTCATTCATACTCTCTCTGCTATACACTGTTTTCGTTTTATTGTCGTGGTACACGGGTAAACCAACAATTTAGGGTTCAGTCTTATTAAATTAGTTAATTTGAGTTCTGAAAGTGACCACAGGCATAGACAGCAAAAGTGCCATAAGTAAATTCAGTAATTCATACACAAAAATTAAGGTTGTAGCTAACGATTTGAAGGTTATTGAGAAGATAAGACTTTTCCCTATGTAAAGATAGTAACATTTAGCATCACTCAGGCATATATTTATGATTAAAACAAGCAACATCTTGCAAGTTCTTGTTCTATATTTGTATTTCTTTCCATGTTGTGTCTGTTTCTCACTACTAGTACTCGGGCAACGTCACTGATGTGGTCGTTTGTTAAATAAATTAGCACATAACATTGCAAGATGTATTAAAACCATACGTATTGTGCAGTTGCACCTACAAATACATTGAATTACTCGGCGAAATAGCGAATTACAGTGTGAGAAACGATCACGAAAATGCGAGATGGTAAAATACTTTTAAAAAAATGTTCTGATAAAATAGAGAAGTTAGTTAAGGGTATGAGAACTGGCAACAATCTCTGGATATGCCCCGAGGATACGATAAAATATCGCCGGGGAAGGTCACGACGGTAGAATTGCTGTCTACATAGGTATAATAACCCGTCAGCGCCCATGGTCTTCAGTTAAGGTTAGCTAATTGTTTAGCGGAGGTCGAGCGTTCAATGCTTAAATGCGTATTTGCTGTTGGCGAGTACATCCTCTGTACGGATCAGAATTATTGTATCAACCAACGTCAGATTTCATTTAGATGCGTTGCTCGTACATGAGAACAAGTTCTGATGGAAATAACGCATAACATGTGTTCCGCAATGGGCACGAATTCAAATGAAGCTATGGATGTATACTCGGCTTATATCTGAAAGACTGGAGCAATAGTAACTGCACTATTTACTAATCTGAACAAAAATACTAAGAGCGTAAGATTGTCTTGGAAACTTACGGAGGTGTGGTGGCAGTAGGAAGAGTGTACGTGTAGCGAAAACGGCGGACATTCGTGTCAAATCCACAATTTTCGAAGTGTCACAGGACACAAGTGGGGAAAATGAATGATTTCTCGTCGTCCCTGTAACGAATATATCGCCAGTTCTGGTATTTTTGAAAACACTCCTCAATATAGTTTCAGTAGCGAGTTGTGCACGAATATTTTAAACCAAACTACGTGTCTCCATCTACTCCACGTTAAATGAAGAAAATCGGAGAGCTTAGAACTTGAAGGCACATGGTAAGACATTCCGATAGTGTCCGGTTTTACTTCATGTTGGTCGTACCTTGAGGGTGAATAGTTGCTACCATACGAGGAACAATAAAAAGGTTGTACCAGGTATTTTAGTTTTCCTTCATTAAGACGGTAAAATAGCAATAATGAAAGTGGAGTACTTTCGCAAACCTTCTTCAGCCCATCTAGTAACAGCGTTCTATATCAACACATTGTGGCACTGCATAAGTTTAGAAAATGTCCTACACTGGCGTACGTGTAAGTCATCATCCTATTATTGAATGCATGAACTACAGAAAGTGAAACGGACATTTGAATTTATGGAAGCCTTATGGATATGCTACGGTAGACGTCGCCAACAGTTAGGCTTAGGTGAAGGCAATTAGAAGGCCATTATTGAAAAACTCGGTTACTCCAAGATATGTTCATGCTGGGTACCGAAACTGTTGAACGCCGAGAATGAAATGGCAAGGAAAGCAACTGCATCCAATCTACTGCAGTGCTTCAGTATGCAGGAGGAGAAGTTTTTGGCGAAAATTGTGGCTGGAGACGAGACTTAGGTTCAGTTTTCTGAAAATGAGTTTAAGAGGAAGTCGACGGACGGCATCACACAACACCGCCGACAAGAAAACTTTCGAAACTGAGGGTACTGCTGGGAAGGTTATTGCGACAGTCTTTTGGGATGCAGGGGATGTGATTCTGCTTGATATTTTTAGAAACAGATTGCACAACAAACTTCTAAATACGTGAAATCCTGAAGGAGTTGAAAGTACATCAGCGAGTTCGTTCATCAAAAGTTACACTGAATGTTCCTCTTTTGCACAACACTGCAAGACCACATCCCTTCATCAGTGGCACAGTTGCAGAAAATGGGCATCCACAACACAGCTCTGACCTTGAAGCACCTGACTTCCGTCTTTGCTGTCATTCAAACAAGCTTGTCGAGGAGATCATTTGAAGATGCGGACACGCTGAAAAATTCTGTTCCTCTGTATCTGAGGAAGCAGGATCATGACTTTTACTGCACTGAATAATACAATTGCTTACTTAAATATCCATATGTTATGAAGAATCTTAACATGTACGAATTATCTCATAGCTTTGGAAACGTTAAAACGAGTTTTTAAGAGAAGTTGCGTCATATTTACAGATAAATTATACTTACCTTGCAAAGTTGATATGGGTGTCAGGGCTGCCTCCTTTGTTCCTGTACAACCTATTGAAAAGAGTTTGTCCAGAGTTCACTTAAACACTAAGTCACTGGAACATTATATTGCTGTTACCCATGTTCTTCTTTTATTTGCAAATATCCATATGTTATGAAGAATCTTAAGCTGTACGGATTATCTCATAGCTTTGGAAACGTTAAAACGATTTTTTAAGAGAAGTTGCGTCATATTTACAGATAAATTATACTTACCTTGCAAAGTTGATATGGCTTTCAGGGCTGCCTCCTTTGTTCCTGTACAACCTATTGAAAAGAGTTTGTCCAGGGTTCACTTAAACACTAAGTCACTGGAACATTATATTGCTGTTACCCATGTTCTTCTTTTATTTGCAAATATCCATATGTTATGAAGAATCTTAAGCTGTACGAATTATCTCATAGCTTTGGAAACGTTAAAACGAGTTTTTAAGAGAAGTTGCGTCATATTTACAGATAAACTATACTTACCTTGCAAAGTTGATATGGGTGTCAGGTCTGCCTCATTTGTTCCTGTACAACCTATTGAAAAGAGTTTGTCCAGGGTTCACTTAAACACTAAGTCACTGGAACATTATATTGCTGTTACCCATGTTCTTCTTTTATTTGCATTTCTTGAATTACGTAATAAATACTTTTTCAAAAATAAATATTGCAACAAGTTTGCACCATACAAAGAATAAACCTGTCTAATAGCAACATATACCAAACTCTAAAAGTGCTAATCCCACTCTGACGCGGTTGGCACCAAAAATCCTCTATGTGTTGCAGTTTCATGTTTCAGAACCGTCGAGAACAGCAACCAGGACAAGTTAGCATTGACTTGACTGTCTTAACTGAAATTGTTTTTCAAATTTAGTTCAAATATTATTTTCTAAAAATAAATATTTAAGTGAAGATTTATAGGCCTAATGATCAATAACAAAGGTTGCAAATCCTGACAATTTGAAAAATAGAAGCTTCCTGTTATTTTATAAAATAGATTTAACTATGGATAGTAAAATTATAAAATTTATAAATAAAGAAAGAAATTTTGTTTACACGAAAACTGAAGTATAATAATATTATGTTTACTGTATATGAGGGTTGTCCAGAAAGGATGTTCTGATTGTTCACGAAATGGACACCACAGTTGTAAGGTGTCAGGCAAATCCAACACCTTCCATGAAAACCCTGACATGACAAGCAAATCCAGTAGTATGTCACATAGCTCCGAATAAATCGTGACATTAAATTAACCAAAGTAATACGAGTAACGAGTGAGCAAATGGAATATCACAGACTAACACAAGAATGCCTAAATGCATGTCATACCTTCCCACCATGACACAGACGCAGTTGCGAGGGGAGAAACGAGAACAGAAGCCGAGAGCAGAACCGTGTTAAGCTGGAAGGCCCTACGATAAGGGACGGACACCCACGTCGCCAGCTAACCGCTAGGACCGCCCCCCAGCCCATGTTAAAAGCTAAAGCCCGCCAGAAGAACAGTATAGATCTTACGATAACACAAAAAGGGCTACCCCAGCTGCAAGTTTTAGCGTGAGACATTTTCGCGTCTCTGTTACGTCAGGACCACCCCCCAGCCCATGTTAAAAGATAGAGCTCTCCAGAAGAACAGTATAGATCTTACGATAACACTAAAAGGACCACACCAATTGCAAGTTTTAGCGTGAGACTTTTTCGCGTCTCTGTTACGTTGCAAACTTTAAAAACACTGCCCCACCACGAAAAGTATGACGTTTCTCATTGGATAGACAGAATTTTTGTAGGCGGAGCTTAACGTTAACATGGAGACCCTGATTGGTCAGATGAAAACACAGCCAGATAGATTTTTTAAACCAACTTCGGTAAATTGTAGTAAGGAGAAGTTAGGAGAGAGTTGTTTCCGAGACGGCGAGGTGAGCGGAGCTGTGCTGCTCGCCCCCCCCCCCCCCCCCTGACGAACACCGACAAGGTAATGAATGCACACGATGCCGTATAACAGCGCATAAAGCTTCACTCAGAACTGCAGAAGTCTCATCTGTTACACCCCCTTTTTGCGTAATACTAGTGTCGATCGTCAATTAAAGCTCATGGTGTTCACATTTGACACTTGAAGTAAATATCTGAAACGCGATGATTTTTCTGTTAAATAGTTATTGAGAAGCCTCATCAGCCACTGTAATTTGCGACAAGTTAGATAAGTAATTAAAGATAATTGAGGGTCACTGTAGACCATTTTGGTAGTTTTCTCTTTTGTGAAACTTAATTTAAACCTAGATTATAGATGTGATATGGCATAGGTCATCCTTCGATCTATTGTAGAACTTGGAAACCCATTCAGGGAATATTCGTTCACATTTTTGTTGAACGCAGTTGGTTTTTTACCATCCTGTATTAAAACATATCCTTTTATCAATAGTGCAATTTATAAACAATGTTTTGTGAGTAGAACAAAATTTCCAATGGTAAACGTAACTGCTTTTTCGACGTTATTTTACCAGCTAACTAAAAATAGGAAAGCCTTGAACCCCTTCCACTAAATCTAGTTAGTATTAAGATTCTTTTGCAGGAAGTGCAGTGGAGCTGACGCTGAAATCAATAAGTATTTGGTTATATCATCGCTGGTCTCACTGAACTCTTCTGAACTCTACATGTTATGTGTGGTCTGACGTCTCCTTACCAGCAACAGGTCCCAGGTTCAAACTGGTCAATTCCCTAAAAAACACACTCAGAGCGTCGTTGCGCGAAAGTGATAGGGAGACACGATATAGAACAAACAGACACCATGCAGAAACCAATATCAACAAGCGGAGTAAGAAAAGAGAATACAGATAGAAGAGGTGGAGGTAAGACCACCAAACCTCGAAAAACGTTCGAATTGACAGCTAAGCGCCCATGCCAAAGAGAATGACGCACCGACCCAGGACAATTGCAGCACCTTGAACAGAGAAGTAAAAATCTTATCACGAGAAGAGAAGAAGGAAGAAACAAATCCGCAGGGACCAGATGAAAAAGAAGACAAGAAAATAACAATATCGTGTTGGGACGAAATTAATTGGGAGAATACTGATGAGGAAGATGAATTACCAGAGGCATGCACAACGAATGTAGGAGGAATGGACGAAGTAATGAGTATTGCAGAGCTATTTGAGATGGAAACCAGGGAAAGCGAATTCAATGAGGATAATGCGGAGTCGACAGAAGTTGAAAATAAGTTACGAGTGGGCACACAACCCAACGTATATAATGAAGGAAGTTATGAAGCGATAATTAGAGCATTTAGATGCGATTATGTGGAAGCAGGGACGAAGAAGGAGAAGATAGATGAGGATGAGGAAAAAGTAGAGGATGTTGAAGAAAGCGTAAACGAAGGAAGAAATAGAGAAGAGTAAATAAAAGAGAGAGAAGTAGCAGTCGAAGCTTATCCTACAGAAAGTTCGAATTCACAAGGGAAATTCCTAAAAAGGGTCATGTATGATTCAGTGGAGGATTCGTTGGTGCAAGAAGAAGAAGAACAGAACCAACCCTTTCAAATTCAACCAATTGTGAAGGCCATCATAAAGCATATCCCAGTCAATATTGTAATTGATATCGGAAGTGAACTGACTGCGATCTCAGAAAATTTATTCATGCTGTGTAATGCCAATGAGGAATTGCCAGTTCTGAAAACACATAAGAGTAAAGTAAGAGGTCCTATTAGAAACAATGCTGCGGAAGTTACGAGACAAATAATGTTAACTCTTTCGTGCCAAGGTCAAAATATCGAAGCCAACTTCGTGATTATACCTAAACTAACTGTAGATTTGATTATAGGTGCAGATTTTTTAAATGAGAGACGAGTGATAATAGATATGGGGAAAGGTAGTGTAACATTCGGGAATGTCACACTTCTCTTTGAGCAAAAGCTAAAATTAGAAGAAATACCAGTTATAAACAAACAATTAAGCATGATGCGAGATAAAGAGGATGAAGAATTAGAATGGTATGCACAAATGGGGGAATCGCCTCAACTCATGTTAGAAGTCCATAAGGAAATCGACGAAAAATTGCAAGAAGTTCAAGGTATTTTGGAACACAGTAAAAGAGAATTAGAGGGTATTTTACGAAATAAAGCAGGCCGACAGTATTAAACACTTTCAATACAAGTTTGAAGATTAATTTTATTACTGGTAAATAATCAGCACAATATTTCAAGATTATGTTGCAGATAAGATCGCCAGGAGAAAGAAGAATGAAGAGAGAGGAAGGTGGGATAAAGAAAGTAGTTTCAATAAAAACAAAAACAAAAATTACACCAATAGTACCATAGATTAAAGTGAAGGGATAAAGCGTAGATAGTCTAACAGCATGAAATACTAAAATGCTATACACCACGACACTACACAAAAAATAAAAAAACGAATTTGCGGATTTTTGTAGAAGTTAAGACTCAAAATATCTTAGAATTGTAACATGGAAAGGGCGCTGAAATTTGTAAAGCTTTTTAAGAAGGTGTAAAACAATGTAGGTACTAGACATATGTTAGTTGATTATAAGTAAATCTTTTTGTAAGAACCATTGTAAAAACTCCAACAAAGACCAGATGCAATGACCCACAAGTAGCAACGCGAGAAGCATCAAGAATGAAAAGGACGTAATTAGCAAGATACGATTCCTACAAGGCAGAAGCGTAGAGAGAGGGAAAGGACAGCAAGACCAACAGAGGGTAGCTGAAGTGGGCAGTAAATCTGCTGAACCACGGGGTGGTGGAACCCTGCTGGGACAGAAGACGGAACCACAGAGTGGCGGAACACGGAAGAAGGGACCGGTGCGGGGACTGACAAGCAAACACCAGACTTTCACCGCTCGTAAACCCCGGGACGCCCCGACTCAGTGGAGCGAGCAAAAAACGCGGCCCGACGAGAAGACGGCTTGGGCAAGCCACCACTGGCAAAAAATATCTGTAAAAGTCACACTACCGCTATTAAACAGCACGCTGATGCACAAAACTGAAGAAAACGCCACAAAGGAGAAATGACATGACCAAACCATTTATCAAACTGTTACTAGGAGCAGAACTTCAAAGCGACTAGTTATCAATAAATATTTCCATATCCTGCCCAGAGAAGAACCAAGAAGCAAGTAAGAAGCAGAGAAAAAGCAGGAAGAACAGAAGTTGAAGATTCGCAAGATTGAGACCAAGAAAGAAGATGGGTGAAGAATAGACGACATACCTTCCCAAATCCCTATCCTATTGTAAACTAGTCGTCTGCGAAGTATTACAACGAAAAACGACCACTTTCAGCGACGCATAATGATGACTTTCACGCATACAAAGCCAGTAAACCACGAGATTCTGCACTCACAGCTCCATTCCATTATGGGACCTCCACAACAGCAACACACACTTGCAAAGCCAACAAGGAACAACAAACGAAGCTGTACATCAAATACTTGCCCACATCCACCTCCCTCAAGTCCATCACCTTCATGCAAAAAACATTTGCCAACCTCATGCTTAAACATAAATAGGATTGTCTGAATGTGTGAAATCAAATTACGTGATGTAGGAATTGTGCAAAAGAAATGTGTGAAAAACTAAATAAGTTAGGAACACCAGACAGCTAATAAACTACAAAATAACAGTCATTGACTATGGACTTAAGTAAAAAATAGACTATTGATAAAAATAAGTCATTAGTTCTCAAATGGACAGTATATAAAGAACAAAAGTAAGGCATAATAAACACTAAAACTATATGCCACTTATTTTCTCCTCATAAAAATAAAAGAATAACTATATTTTACTTATTTTCTCCTTATAAAAACAAAGAATAAAAAATTATCTTGTTGGATGTTTCCCCCTTTTTTTTAACATTTGTACCATTTGTTAGGATAATATCTCAATACTTGTGTATGTATATTTCTTTGTCAAAGCAATTGTTGGAAATAATTCTGATTTGTTAGTGTAACAATGTTGAAATGAGTGTCTAGAAAAAAAAACATTTTACTTGTACATGATATTTAGAAAATGTGTTAGGAATAGATTTTACTTAATTACTACATTTATAAAAACAATATTTCTAAGAAAATCGATGTGAAAGACTCCTCACTTTCGATAACAAACTTCTTAAGAAACAAACTTCACAATTAAATAAAGAAAGAAAATAATTAAAAATAATGATTATAATAGAATAAAAATATCTTCCCTTATCAATATAAACATATTTTTGATGATAATGTGGAAGAATATAAAAATATAAATTAGTAATACAAACTAGCATATAACAGAATAACATGGCTGAATAGTAGGCAACAAAATTTAGATAACGAAATAATTTTTGACTAGCTTAGACAACGATTCAATCATTGCCTAACTTCAGTACAAAAATTAAGTTCGAAGGGTGGTGGTAAGTGAGGTGTCAGGCAAATCCAACACCTTCCACGAAAACCCTGACATGATAAGCAAATCCAGTAGTATGTCACATAGCTCCGAATAAATCGTGACATTAAATTAACCAAAGTAATACGAGTAACGAGTGAGCAAATGGAATACCACAGACTAACACAAGAATGCGTAAATGCATGTCATACCTTCCCACCGTGAGACAGACGCAGTTCCAAGGGAAGAAACGAGAACAGAAGCCGAGAGCAGAACCGTGTTAAGCTGGAAGGCCCTACGATAAGGGACGGACACCCACGTCGCCAGCTAACCGCTAGGACCACCCCCCAGCCCATGTTAAAAGCTAGAGCCCTCCAGAAGAACAGTATAGATCTTACGATAACACAAAAAGGGCTACCCCAGCCGCAAGTTTTAGCGTGAGACTTTTTCGCGTCTCTGTTACGTTGCAAACTTTAAAAACACTGCCCCACCACGAAAAGTATAACGTTTCTCATTGGATAGACAGAATTTTTGTAGGCGGAGCTTAAGGTTAACATTGAGACCCTGACTGGTCAGATGAAAACACAGCCAGATAGTTTTTTAAACCAACTTCGGTAAATTGTTGTAGTAAGGAGAAGTTAGGAGAGAGTTGCTTCCGAGACGGCGAGGTGAGCGGAGCTGTGCTGCCCCCCCCCCCCCCCCCCCCCCCTGACGAACACCGACAAGGTAATGAATGCACACGATGCCGCATAACAGCGCATAAAGCTTCACTCAGAACTGCAGAAGTCTCATCTGTTACACCCCCTTTTTGCGTAATACTAGTGTCGATCGTCAATTAAAGCTCATGGTGTTCACATTTGACACTTGAAGTAAATGTCTGAAACGCGATGATTTTTCTGTTATATAGTTATTGAGAAGCCTCATCAGCCACTGTAATTTGCGACAAGTTAGATAAGTAATTAAAGATAGTTTTCTCTTTTGTGAAACTTAATTTAAACCTAGATTATAGATGTGATATGGCATAGGTCATCTTTCGAGTTATTGTAGAACTTGGAAACCCATTCAGGGAATATTCGTTCACATTTTTGTTGAACGCAGTTGGTTTTTTACCATCCTGTATTAAAACATATCCTTTTATCAATAGTGCAATTTATAAACAATGTTTTGTGAGTAGAATAAAATTTCCAATGGTAAACGTAACTGCTTTCTCGACGTTATTTTACCAGCTAACTAAAAATAGGAAAGCCTTGAACCCCTTCCACTAAATTTAGTTAGTATTCAGATTCTTTTACAGGGAGTGCAGTGGAGCTGACGCTGAAATCATTAAGTATTTGGTTATATCATCGCTAGTCTCACTGAACTCTTCTGAACTCTACATGTTATGTGTGGTCTGACGTCTCCTTACCAGCAACAGGTCCCAGGTTCAAACTAGTCAATTCCCTAAAAAACATGCTCAGAGCATCGTTGCGCGAAAGTGGTAGGGAGACACGATATAGAACACACACACACCATGCAGAATGTTAGACAGTGAAAACGCGACAAAGCTTTGCACAGATGTGTTGGGTAGTGTCTCTAGTATGCCCGTCGGTAGTATCAAGACGCTCTTTTCAGTTGTGAGCGCACTGCGAGCTAGTGAAGGTGCCTAGAACAACGATGTCTCCCGCGAAATAGGAGGGCCCACTGAGAGGCTTCGTCTTAATGAATGCAGCCCACCTAACACAACTGCCACGCACTTCCTTCTTCATGGCAATTCTCAGCTGAAATCTGCAGGGGCTGTGAAGACACCCCTGCAGCCTTTTCGATGGAAGGTGTTCGATCACCCACAACACATCCCTAATTGGCTCGTCCTGAGTATCATCTCTGTTCACATGAAACGCTGGATACGAAGACAACACTTGGGTAAAGGCTGTAGACCAGCGTAGAGAATTATAGGAAAGCACAGGTATAATGCTCCGACAAATGTCTAAGTCGGAGCGGCGACTATGTAGAGAAGTATCTGGAAATGATGACCAATGCTCATTAGATGACAAAGGTGTAGAAATTGGAGGAAGAAGAGTAGAGTGTTTAAGGTTTGCTGATGACATGGTCCTTCTAGCCACAGGGGAAAAAGAATTACAGGATTTGGTGGACACCATTGAAACTAACGGAAAAAATATGGAATGAAAATTAACACAAATAAAACAAAAGTATTGACACTAGGAGGAAATAAGGAAATAAAAATTATGCTGAATGAAGAAATACTAGAACAGGTGCAAAATTTTAAGTATCTTGGAAGCAGGATAGACACCGACTGCAAGTGCACCACAGAAATTAAAAGAAGGATAGCAATGGCAAAAGAGGCGTTTTATAAGAAAAGGAGAATTTTCTGCAGCGGTCTGGACAGAGAACTCAGGAAGAGACTCATAAAATGTCTTGTGTGGAGTGTTCTTCTATATGGCGCTGAAACATGGTCTATGAGGAAGAAAGACAGAGAAAGGCTGGAGGCTTTTGAGATCTGGACATGGCAGAGGATGGAAAGAATAAGTTGGATGGACAGAGTAAAAAATGAAGAGGTATTGAGAAAAGTGGGAGAGAAAAGACAGTTACTAGAGGTAATAAAGAGAAGAAAAAGAAAATTGTATTGGGCATATATTAAGAAAGAATGACGGACTGAGCAAAAGAGTTTTAAAAGGTTATGTAGAAGGGAAAAGAAAGCGAGGAAGAAAGAGATTCAAGATACTGGATGACATGATGGACGGTACAACATACAGCAGCCTTAAGAAGGAAGCAATGGGTCGCAGAAAATGGAGAGGCAAAGGACCTGCTAATATAGCAGATAACTGATGATGATGATCTGGAAAGTGTAGCTAGCTTTTGCAAATAAGGTGTTTCTGATATTCACTTTGGTTTCCATTTAGCGGCCGATCGGAACTTACTTTCTGGGCATCCCTCGTATTTCTTTTTAGATAATTCAAGTTGACAATTGTAACTGCTAATTTTTATGGTACAACACCGATACTACGAATATTTCGATATACTTATATCAAAAATATACTGACTGAGAAATGTTTTTTTGGCAAACAGACAAGTCCATAAATATCTACAGATGAGAAATATATAATTTAAGTAGGAAAATTAATCCAAATATGGCGAAGTTTTATATGGAATCGAACAATCCTGTTGATAACGCGAAAGTTCCGAGGAGGCTAGATTCATAGAAACAGGTATACAGGCTATTGCTGCAGTATGGAAAAAAAGCTGCAGAAAAGATTGTGATTGTATTGAAAATTGTCAAATAATCGTGAATGCTGAAAGTATTATCCAATGTGTATGGCATTTAATTTTCTTGTAAAACGAAAATTACAAGAATAGGAGTCATTACTTTGTGACAGACCCCGGTAATTAGTTCTGCTGCCGCTTCGCTGCACCAGCTGCCGCTGCAGCGGACGCGACTGCAGAGAGGGCTCGCCGCACTGGGTTCGCCGCATATCGCTTCCCCCCACCCCCTGGGCGAGCTGACACGCCCTCTGTGCCAGTTAGCGAGCGAGCCGCCTGATTGACGAAATCGGCGCCTGTCGGCGTGTCCCGCGCTCCCATCGATCGGCGCTCATACGCCGGCACGTAATTAGCGCGTGGGGCCGAATTTACCAGCGGCCGCACTCTGGCGTGCGGTTAACGGCGCCGCGCGCGGCCGGCGATTGAGCTTTGGGTGGGCCTCGCCGTGCCCAGATACGAGAGTTGGGTCAGCGCGCGAGCGCTTCCGAGTGCACTCTCTGCCGAATTAGTGCCCAACTTATCGTGATTGTTATCATCTGGAAGTGGCGACCCGCAGCTAGCTCTCTAGCACCGACGTCGGCTGGTCATTTGTGCCAGACTGGGTAAACTTTTCCTGTGTTGCACTGCGTAATTTTGCGATGGGCTCTGAGTATTCAGCAAACCGCTTTTGCAGTTGGCGTTGTCAGACTGCGCACGGGGAGATAATTATGGAAGGGCACGTGAGTGGGAATATTACACTATTGAACGTCACTGGTTCTGCGAGAGCTATTTCTCGTTTTTTTTTTTTTCTTTATTTTTTCGTTTTTTCAAAAATGGCTCTGAGCACTATGGGACATAACAGCTATGGTCATCAGTCCCCTAGAACTTAGAACTACTTAAACCTAACTAACCTAAGGACAGCACACAACACCCAGCCATCACGAGGCAGAGAAAATCCCTGACCCCTCCGGGAATCGAACCCGGGAACACGGGCGTGGGAAGCGAGAACGCTACCGCACGACCACGAGATGCGGGCTTCGTTTTTTCCAGCCTCCCATCGGTCGACATGGAAACCACACCACAGTGAAAATACTGTTTCAATTGTGCAACATTTAGCTACACCCTCCTCTATCTACTTCTCCACATAGTTGCCACTCCGATTTTTGCCGAAGCGTAGTATCAGCTTTCCGATAGCCACCTCCCTATGGCTGGTCTGTAGCTCGTTCTCAGTGCCAAATGTTGAAATGCTGTCCACGTAGCTAGCGAGAGATGAAAATCAGAGGGAGCCAAGTCCAGGATGTATGGTAGGTGATAAAACACTTTCCATCGAAAACACTGCATAAGCGTCTTCGCTGCCCCTGCTGTATTCTCCCAAGCTGTATCTTCATGAAAGAAACGCCTGACAGTTACGTTATGTGGGCTGCATGAAATCAGGCGAAAACTGAGCAGAACTTCTTACTTGAGGGGAGACATTATTTTCTAGGCATCTTCACGTGGTCGCTGTACGCTCAGAACTGAAAAGTGCGACGTGATGGGCACACTAGAGATATGGGGCAACACATCTGCACAAAGCTGCATCGGATTTTTACTATGGTTTTAATTTCGCCACCTATTGAGTGCTGACAAAAATAGCCTATTGAGTGTTGGAAAAGTAGCCCTCGTATTTTACTTCCCTTCCGTGTCCTGCTGAGTAGTGAAAGGCAGATGCACTGGTGAGATATTGCGAGGTGAAGAAGAGTTTGTACCTTCTTAATTCTGGCGAATTTTGCATGAGAACTAGACATGCACTCTGTGAGGTGCCGGGGCTAGCAGTGTGTTTAGCACTAAACTCAGCTAGAATTTTCATATGGAAATGATGCTCTAAGCCTCCGCCCCCTTTCCTGACTTCGACGTTTGCTGTTGCACATGGATTAAAAAAAGAAACTGATTGTAATCGACCCCGCAAGTGGAATAGGGAAGAGTTTGGCACCTGCAATAATTTAATTTGATAAAATTTAATTTGACAAGGGGAAAATAATTTATGTCGTGACAGATGAAAGGGTTGTTCTACAGAACTACAGAATGAAAGTTCTGTTCAAGATAACAATGGGACTTGTTCTTACTAAATTCAAAATGAAAAACACATGAAATGTTTTCAATACATCAGTTTGATACACAGACAATTGCTGTGAAGGTGAAGTTGTCCATAAACTAGCTTGTGACATTTATGACCAAGAGGTATGTGGAACCAATTATTTGCAACTCAAATCATAAGAAAAACACCCAGCAAACCCGACGTTAATTGCGCTGCAACAGTTGTGAGAACTCAGACAGTGAAAACCCAAGACGGAACCAGGATATAAAAAACGAAAACAGGCGCTCTCTGCTGAGCTCTGATTGTCACGTAGCAAAATTCCCTAGTGTGTCGACGCTGCGGACATACATTACCAGGCTGTCTTCTTTACTGCAGCAACACGATCTGGCATACCGGAGACAATGGCTGGTAGCTTCGACGTCCCGTCGTGGTGATGATAATGTCCCGAGTATAGCCCGATACTAATTATACTGGCCTGGTTGTTCCAGACTAAAGACTTCCTACCAGTTCAAATGCGCCTCTGAGGGAGACGAAGAAAACTCGCCACACAATCACTGATGGTATAGTGATTGATTTTAGCAATCGAAATCACACAGTAACTCCAATACAGTCAACTTTAGCCAAAACTGCTAAAGACGGACAACATAGGCCGTTTCTACGCAGAATGCTCAATTGACAACTGTAATCAGAAAGTTAAGTTGAAGCCGAAACTTCAGCAACTTCTTCAAACAGGTACTATTAAACAAAAGTGTATTAGACAGCCAACAGAAAGCAGACTGCCTAGAGCAGCGAGTGCTCATTCTTTTAACCTACTCAGACCGGAAGGTGAGACTAGACTGCCCCACAGAGCACCCATACAAACTGAATCCAGTACATTAACACCCCCACCACAGTGGCTGTGGTAAAACGTGCCAATCAGCAACTTGATAACCAGTGGAAAATTCCACTCTATTGTCGAAGCACTTCTGCTACACCAATGGACATACTTGGCGCCAATTTCTGAACCGATTTTGCTATGTCACGGAGCTTTTCCCTGAGCAAGCCTATCATAGGTAATCTTTTACAGAAAACGCGGGAATTTGCTCGCAAACACTGCCTGGGAACTCACGTCGTTCCCACGCCTCCCTCGTAGCTCGCCAGAAGGTGTGTTTACCGAATTTCCGCGAAGAAACGAAATATCTCACTCCAGGCGCTCCCTCAGAACCCACCGTGGGCGTGTCGTCCTGCTCTTTTGCCAATGTCGGCGTCGGGACAGCATCGACCCCATTCAACCAGTCCCTCACACCAGCCGGCATAACCTTTACTTGACCAGCAGAACCCTCCTGTCTTTCCAGATCAACCAGGCGATGAGAGACGCCACATGGGAAGGAATAGCAACTCTTCACCGCATGCAGTTAGAGAGGAAAACATTCATATCTTCCGAGTTCTCGATATTAACTTTGTAATGACCATTCTCGGCTATACCTCCCCAAATCGAATTACTAGGAGTAACATGATTCCTGTAACCATGAGAGGGGGCAGGCCACTGCGTGCATTGGAAAGGCATGCCACCGCTCGACTCGACCCGCTCCTTTCCTATCACCTAATTAATCAACGAAAGGAACTGATGGCTAGTTGGTAAAATAAGGAGTGCACACTCACAACAATTTAATAAAAAATCTTAATCTACTCAGTTAAAAATGGGATTTTATTATAATAAACGACAGGACAGGGGATTTTGTATCTATGAAATGATATGCAGATTAGATATTACAATGAGATTTATTATAAATAAGAAAACAAAGGTACTTGATTGTCGATACAGACAGTAAGCTAAAGGATAGGGTATACTGAACTATTATGAGAATAAGAGTCGGCTTGAAAACAAGGAACTCCTACTGTCTGTGATGCAATAGACTGACAATAGTGACTGGAGGTTCTAATGAATCAAATATTACTGCCCTGACGATAATGCAGTATTGTGATTAGTAGTGAGAGCTCAAAAGGGAACACCTGGAGAAACAAACAAGGTGGACCTGTAGCAAAGAGAGCGCACATGCTGCTGAGGACTTCAGTATAAAAATGATATGTACTACAATTCTGGAGCAGGAAAATACTTCACCAGTCCTGAAACCTGCAGTACGTCGTCGGTAAGCAGCGTTCTTATGATGTTGGTGCCTACTCCTGCTGTGCAACAACTCTGTTTCAACCTGTGGCCTCGAATGCTGTCTGAGAATCCCAAGTTCTGCTCACATGGCCAAAGCAGAGAAACTCCTGGCTGCACAAGGATGTACCTCCAGGAAGAGACACAGCAAAACCGCCTAAACTTGCCCAGTCAGTACAGGTGCGAAAACACAGAGTAAGAAGCTGGGTCTTAAGTCACAGAATGAAACTGAAGTATGACCGAAGTCATGTTCCACAACGATTCCGAAAAGAAGTGCGACTAAGTCGCAAGACCGTCCGATTCCGATGAACATCAGATCCTGAATGTCATGCAGCTGTGCAACGCAAGGGTGAAGCCAATGTTATTCGACTCCCCACTACCCTCAGAAAGCCGCGAATCAGCATTCAGTGCTGATTCCAATATTCCGCCACACTATCTCAGAACATAATTCGCGCCAACTGCGACTGTTCCCTCCAATTTAGTACAGGGCTTTATGACGTCGACTGGTCGATCATGCCGCTGCTATTTAGCTGGGGTCACTGAACTTGCCATTTGACTGGCTAAGAAAACAGCATGCAAAAACCACCGGCTATTCGGTGCCAGTCAGTCGCACCCTACAGCGCACCGTCCACAGGAATTCTCAGAATCATGAAGACAATACAGTCAGTTGGCGCCAGCAGTCTTCATTCCAGACGCACTGGAACAGTAAACACATAAACTGCGGCAACAGTCAGATGGCTCGCAGGTCGCTTCGCACTCCATACAACAGCGAAATTCGGCCGAGGTCAGTAGCCCCTGAAGGCGCTCAAGCCAATAGTGTACGAACCTCTCCGTGTTCATGGAAATGCAGATCCCCCACGAAAATGCAGCTTGTCGCATCCTCTGGTGCTCGCCTCGCAACACGCCACACAAGGAAGTAACAGAGAAAACAAAAAGCAAGACCACATACAGTTCCCAACATGCATAGCAATCAAGTGGAAAATAATTCGAGCTCTCAGTACAAATACTCTCTTCAGAATAACCTTATTTGGCCTGTTCCCACCGTGAAATGATATAGATCATTAATTAGATCATTAATAAATTTGATGAAAATGAGAGGTGACATAAAAAAAAGAAGGCATGGAACCTATCATCACCCCCCACCCCCCCAGTCGCTTTAGATTATTTAATGTTAGTGGTTGACTAACTTGACAGAGGTAGTGTGTTTATCATCTAAAAAGAATCTGTCTAAACAGTTTCCAGAATATCACAACAAATTGCCATGTTAAATTGGAAATTGATAAAAAGGAAGGTAGAATTTTTCTTATGACTTTGCCAACGTCTTACATTGATAAATAAGTCACACACAACACAGATTCACCCTCAGGGAACCCACTGTCATTCAAGGACATACTCGCACATTCATACAAATGTTGAACACTTGCCAAAACGACAAATTCGAATCTGCAATAAAATGTTGACCTATTGGCCACGCAAGCTTCTCATTAAGGTAACATTTAAGATTTGGTGACTGATGCCAAACTCATACACACACATACTTCAGCCTGAAGCCAAAAAGAAAAACAAAATTTCTATGCTTCATGGTTGAAACATTTAACCACACTCACACTGTCTCCCTGAACAGAAAGCGTGAAAAATTTTTCAAAGTGATTGATTGACTGATGGTCCATTCACCATCAACCAGAATTGAAACCACTGAGATTCCATTCACATACACAAAACAAACAAAAATACTCTCTTGTAACTGTGGCATATCATTGCATATAGCATTTTGTAAATATTGGCACATACACAAGAAATTTGTACACATAGTGACAATTGACAGGCATCAGCATGAGACGGAGAGATGTAGTGTATTCAAAAAAGACAGAAATTGTATAAGTGTACCTGTGTGATTGAAGATCATGTAACATAACGTGCATCACAAAAAAACCTGTTCCAAACTGACATGGTGATAGGCAATCAGAAAATCTTGAACATGAACATGTATGGGATAAAAATGGAAGCTATAAAATAGAACAATATACATGTAGGTGACATTGTATTTCCTGGTCCTAGTTTCTGAAATAAAGATTGGGGAACAAAAAAAAAACTATGTTTCTGTAGGGGCACCAATTTTTACTGTGTTTACGCAGTTGTCTGAGCGAAAAAAACAGTTGACCGTAACATCCTTCTCACAACATCACACAACAAATCACTCAATACACAGACATACGAGGCCTGTTCAGAAAGTAAGCTCCGATTGATTGCCAAATTGAAACCACAGTGAACATCAGAAATGTTTTACTTGTAACAATTAGCTACACCTTTCAGCTACTTCTCTACGTAGTCGCCGTTCTGACGTCGACTTTTGTCATAGCGTTGTACCAACTTTTCAATAGCCTCATCATAGAAGGCAGCCGCCAGTGCTTTCCGCCAATTCTCCACGCTGGCCTACACCTCGTTGTCTGTGTCAAAATGTTGTCTTCAAAGACAGCGGTTCATGTGACCAGAGATGAAACTCAGGGGGAGACAATTGCGGACTGTATTGTGGGTAATCTCACATTTCCATTTGAAAACGATGCAGGAGCATCTTCATTGCCCCTGCAGAATGCGGCTGAGAATTGTCTTGAAGAAGAAACAGCACGACAGTTATGTAATGTTAGCTGCATAGCTTCAGGCGAAATTTCTCACCAGGCCCTCGTACTTGGCGGCAGACACTATTTTCTAGACATCTTTACGCACTCACTGCGAGCTCCGAAATGAGAAGAGCGACGTGATGCTAACTGGGGTTATACTAGAGACACTACCCAACACATCTGTGCAAAGCTTTATCGGATTTTCATAGTCGTTTCCATTTCGCGACCTTTCTGAACGCCCCTCGTATCAGCACTCACCCGTGGAGTGGGGTTGTGGTTCCTGGTGTGGACATAGGACGCCTGCTGGGTGGAGTGCAGCTAGTGGTATGGGCCACAAATCTACTGTTTCTCTGAACCAGGTGCGGATATGGCATACGGAAGTATTTCCAGTTATCCTTCCCTCTCTGTAGTTGCGCTGTCAGGCGACAGGAAGCTCGTATGGTGGTAGGACAGCTTACTGTTGATTTGCAAGTACTGTGCGACATGATGGCAAGCTCATGTACAGGCTATCACTTGGCCTTATCTACACTGAAAAACTGCAATACAGGATACTACTCTTAGACTGACTCCAACGCTCGTCAAGTCATCCGATGGAGGTCGAAACAAGGATATCAGATCGATCAATGTGGACGATTGCTCTTTACTGTTTTCTGTAGGAGAGGAGATAATCATGACAAACTGCGGTCCAGCAATACCCTGCACGGAACTTCTTCAGGCATGCAGTCCAGCCTATTATAATGAGTTATGTGAACTCGTGTAGGAAGTGAAAATGGCGTCCGTCCATAAGTTCCGTAGGTGTGGCTCAAGAGCCCTTCTCTCCAATGCTTCGTGCCACCATTATTACAGCATGTCTTTGTCGTCCGGCACCTCTTCTGCAGTGGCATCCCCACTTCTGCATCACTGCTGAGCAGCTCTGTGCTGTTTCCCCCGCCAGCCACTAATGGGTTCCCCCGTCCCAGTGGGATTCCGAGGGTTTTGTCCGCCCTCAACTGACCCAGATGCATCTGCCAGGTGAGGCACTGCCTTACTTTCACTGCTCTGAACAGGTAGGCGGCACGTGTGTCCGAGCCCTCCGTTAGAAGGGGGGATGTGTCATGCCGGACAGCTGCCTCCCTGAGGCTTCTCCCTGCTGCTCGGGCCCATTTACTCTACACCGACCACCCTGTAGCGTTAGTTCTCGTCCAGCAGTCATTGCTGTTCACGGTACTGGCACAGTACTTAAATCCTTTTTTGAAGTGTGCCTCCTCAAAACATTTTAGAAATACAACATTAACAATTCCTTAAAATCACCTCAGATAATACTTTGTACATTCAATAAAAAAATAATAGAAATGAATATTTACATGAACGGAACTCTTACACTAATTCACTATAAATATAAACTGTTTTATACTCTGCTGACAAAATTTATGATAGTGCGAATTATAACGTATAGTGACTTAATCTATGAGCCCAGTGTTAATACTAGTGTGTGTGTAATTATTGACTCATTAAGATAAAGCTGAGGTGTGTACCCACAACCCTAAACTACAATATATAATCCTAACTATAGCCTACCCATCACGGGAGCATGCTCAAAACGACTGATGACAATTTAACTTCACTAACTGAGCTATCTACATGTGCCACTGCACATCCCTCACCGTCTCTGATCCCAGAGGCCTCGATTGATCCTTGAAACCGCTCAAGACTGGCAGCCACACACAAATACACAATGAACACATATTAGACGAGATAAAATTAGCAGCACTTGCTGTAGTAATGGAAATTAATAAAAATACTATATGTAACTTATCGGCTACATCCAATTACCATACATACGCCCCCATCCTGCCCCGTTGAGACAACTCAATGGATGTTGCTGTCTCTGGCGTGGTCGATATGCCCGAGATGAAACTGGATGTGCTGGAACTTACGGTGGAAAATTTACACAAAAACACGGCGTTTTTAAGCCTCTTTAAGCAAGTTCTTCAAAATATCATCCTTTCGGACTGCTGTTTTGTGCTAGGTCTGACACCAAGACACCAATTACCGGACTTGTTGAGGAATGAGGAATTCCATACCTTCTGTATTACTTTGCGAAAACAAACATAATGTCTTACGGGATAACCGCAATCAGTGATTTTATAATGTTACTTAAAATCCGTCTTGATTGCAAATTTTTTTTTATTATTCATATGACCGGTTTCGGTTCATTCAGAACCATCTTCAGATCTGATATTTCAGTTACAGGAGTAACCCGTCCAAATCCAGCAACTTTCACATGCGACGTCATTACGTCATGACGTAGCATGTGAAAGTTGCTGGATTTGGACGGGTTACTCCTGTAACTGAAATATCAGATCTGAAGATGGTTCTGAATGAACCGAAACCGGTCATATGAATAATAAAAAAAAAATTTGCAATCAAGACGGATTTTAAGTAACAAACTTCTGTATTACACCACTCATACGATAAATCCCTACGACTACACACGTTCAGAGACGTGATGTACCATCGTACGAGAAACTTGCCAGATTCCAGAAAGGTTACGCCCAGCAGATTTAGATGCATGGGTCATTCCAGTTTGGAAATCGTTAGGAAATTCAGTATTCCGAGATTCACAGTGTCAAGAGTGTGCTGCAATACAAAATTTCGGGCGGCCGACACCCTTCACTTGATGACAGAGAGCAGCGGTGTTTGCGTAGTATTGTCAGTGCTGGCGCCGAGATTTGGCCTTAATGGGCTGTGGTAGCAGACGACTGACACGAGTGCTTTTGCTAACAGCACGACATCGCCTGCAGCGCCTCTCCTGGGCTCGTGACCACATCGGTTGGACCGTAGACGATTGGAAAACAGAAGCTTGGTCAGATGAGCCCCGGTTTCAGTTGCTAAGAGCTGACGATAGGGTTCGAGTGTGGCACAGACCCCGTGAAGCCATGGGCCCAAGTTGTGAACCAGGCACTGTGCAAGCTGGTGCTGGCTCCATAATGGTGTGAACTGTTTTTACATGGAATGGACTCTGGTCCAAGTGAATCGATTGTTTACTGGAAATATTTCTGTTCGGGCACTTGGAGACCATTTGATGCTACTCATTGACTTCAGGTTCCCAAACATTATTGTCATTGGGCCAGAATTGTTCGCAATTGGTCTGAAGAACATTCTGGACAATTCGAGCAAATGATTTATTCATACAGATCGCCTGACATGAATTCCATTGAATATTTATGAGACAAAATCGAGAAGCCAGTTCGTGGACGAAATCTCGCACCATCATCATCATCATCATCATCATCATCAGTATTCTGCCAAAAGGCAGGTTTTCACATGGTCGTTCTCCAGGCTGTCCAGCCATCTGCCATCCTCTTCAGGTCTGCATAGTTCCCTCTTCCCTTTATGTCGTTTATCATCTTGTATCTCCTTCTTCCTCTCAGTCTTCTCCCACAAACCAATCCATCCAAAGCATCTGCTAGCAAGCACTCCCTTCTCAATGAATGTCCCAATCAGATCTCTTTCTTTTGTCTTACAACATTCAGCAGACATCTTCTCTCACCAACCCTTTCCAATAATCTTTCGTTACTCACTCTTTCCATCCAGCTTATTCTCTCCATTCTCCCCCACGTCCAGATCTCAAAAGCATCTAACCTTTTTTTCATCCTCTCGTCTCAGCGTCCACGTTTCTGGCCCATATAGTGCCACACTCCAGATAAAACATTTGCCAAGCCTTTTACTTAGACCTTTATTTAGTTTGCCACATAAGAGTCTCCTCTTTCTGTTGACTGCCTCCTTCGCTATGGCTGTTTGAGTTTTCACCTCCTGGTGGCATCTCAAGTCTTCAGTTATTGTGCTTCCAAGAAATTTAAATGCACTTACTTGGCTAATGGTAGATCGTCCTATTTTAATATTGGACAGTCTGCGCCTTGTACTGATGACCATACTCTTTGTTTTTACTGTGTTTATTTGCATCCCATATTCCACACAAGCTTCATTCAGATCTTTCAGCATGTTATTCACTGTCCGCTCACTTTCTGCCACTAACTCCATCTCATCAGCAAATATCATACACTCTATTCTCTTTCCACCATCACATATTGCTCTTTTTACATCTAAGCCTTTCGCAATAACCTCTTCAAGGTATGCATTAAACAACAGTGGGGAAAAGCAACAACCTTGTCTAACTTCTTGTCCAGTGCTGCTTCCTTCTAAAATTTCATTTCCAATCCTTATCCTTACTTTCGGTGTAAATATAGATTCTGTATCAGTCGTCTCTCTTTCCAATCTACTCCTTTCCTCTTCAAAATATTCATCGGCTTGTTCCACTGAACTCTGTCAGAAGCCTTTCCTAAATCTATAAAAACAGCAAAGATTTCTCTACCTTTTTCCATATATCTTTTCCCTGTAGTTCCTAACAGACCAATAGCATCTCTTGCTCCTTTTCCTCTTCTAAATCTGAACTGCTAATCTGCAATCCGTCTTTCCAGCATGCCATATAGCCTTCTGCTCAGCACTCTCAGCAAGACTTCAGCTGCATGAGAAATTAGACTAATGGTTTGGTGCTCTTCACATTTTTAGTGTTTCTCTTTTTCTCTATTAGTATCGTAACTATTGCAGGGAAGTCGTCAGGCAATTCCCCTTTGTCATATATCTCGTTGCAGAGGGAGAATATTTCTTTACTTGCCTTGTTTCCCAGACTCTTCAACAGTTCTGCTGGCAAATCATCAATTCCAATGTCTTCCTATTCTTCATCTCCTTCAGCGCCTTTTCTACTTCTGCTTCTAACATGGTGAATCCCTTTCCATCTTCCGGCACATAGTGCTCTTCTTCAACCTTAAATTCGCTTTGCATTTCATCCCCCTTATACAGACATTCCACACTTTCGCTATTATGATGGCCTATACAGGCAGCGTGGCTCAGTACTTCTGCAAGGATGTCCAATGGCTGGTTGAGCCCATGCCACGTCGAGCTACTGCACTACGCTAGGCGAAAGGATGTTCGACACAATATTAGGAGATGTCTCATGACCTTTGTTTGAGTGTATTAATGCCTGCATGACTTAGTTAACTGTTTTGAAATATGTTTCCTTTGTCAGTAGGGGTATGTAATGAATTTTGGCCCAAAAAAATCGACTTTTCACAAATATTATTTTCTTGATTTACACCGTTTAATCTACGTTGTGTGTGAATTTAATCGTGATACCAGCCTTAGAAATAACTTTAAATTGTTAAACTGATTAATTCTGTACTGGCAGCCACTCCCACCTTTTCCGACATTTGGGAAACTGCTTGCTTCAGCGGAATTTTTGTTGGTGTGAAGGCTATTTTCTTTCAATATCTTTGGCTGACATCTACATCTCTGGCTGACATCTATGTCTGGCTGACATCTATATTCTTTTTCTTTCTTTCTTTTGCTACCGCCTGAATCCCGCATTGTGTGCAGGGTCGGCAGGGTTAAGTACGGATTTGGTGGCATGGTTAAGTGTAAGGGGTGGCCGGATGCTCTTCCTGCCGCCACTCCATACCCCCCGGGACGGAATTAGTGTACCACAGCTGTCTGCATCTAATGGAAATCGTGAAATAGTGTGAATGTGTTTCAAATGTCTGCGAGTCGTGTAACTGAGGCGGGATGTGGGAACCAGCCCGGTATTCACATAGTAGGATGTGGAAAACCGCCTAAAAACCACATCCAGGATGGCCATCACTCCGGTCGACGTCGTTAATCCGCCAGGCGGATTCGATCCCGGGGCCGGCGCGCCTACCCGAGTTTTATTTACATTTTGACAATACTGACACGTATTAGCAGGTGGAAGGTTGAGTTCACAAACCTTTACTTGGAAGTCAAGATTTAAGCGTTATGGGTGGTGGAAAACCTGTGTTTAGGAAACGGAGGTTTCTTGGAAAACGGTTTATCAACAAAAAAGAGGAAGCAACTCGAAATGAAGAACATAAGTTCTCAACTTCGTTATCCAAACTTGGGACAGGAGAATTGTGCAGGTGCGTGAATGATGTTGATGTGGATTCCACTGGATTCAGACTTATTGGTTTAGAGCTTCTCTGCCAGGCTATAAAGTTTTCATGTTCATGTGTTAGCTGTAAAAATACAGAGTGATTGTTGTTGAAGAAAGAAGAGTGGGAATAGCTTGTGGTTTTAAATTAATTTGTAAACCGTGTAGCTATGAATATTCATTTTCCTCCTCCAAAAAAACGGACACTGGTACCTATGAAATCAATTTTAGGCTAGCATGTGCTCTGAGATTACTTGGGCGAGGCAGGAATGGAGGAAATTTATTGTGTGGTTTTCTGAACATGTCTCCACCTTGTGCAAGATTTGAAAAAATAAAGAAATGTCTGATGCTCTATGCGATACGCCAAAGTCTCTATGAAGAGAGCAGTGGAGGAGTTGGTCGAAATAAACCAAAAAGAAATAGATCCTGGGGGTATATATTCAGAATAGTGGATCTCCTACAATAGTTACTTACCTGTGCTCTTTATAGAGCTGCATCTGTTATAGGTACTGAGTCAGGTAAAGTTTTAAAAAATTTTGGAAATTTGTGGTCAAGTTCTATGGGACCAAGCTGCCGAGGTCATCGATCCCTAGGCTTACACACTAATTTATGTAACTTATACTAACTTTACTGAGGACAACACACACACCCACGCCAGAGGGAGGACTCGAACCTCCGACGGGGGTAGCCGCGCCAACCAAGCCTCGGATCGCTCGGCTACCCTAAGCAGCGAGAAGTTTTAGTTGTAGAAATTATGTCTAATTACTGCCACCAGTGTGCAACAAGGAAAATGTCTAACAATGAAGATAGTGAGAAGCTGTGACAAGAAAACAAGGCAGTAGCATGCTCTAAAAGTTATGGTGGCTGAAGTGGGGCATGGAGGATGTACTCCAAATCTGAGGACCAGTATGGTGGTACATATAGTAAATACATTGTTAATGAGGAGTCCTCTTCATTCAAAGCTGTAACAGATAAAAATCCTATAATACAACAACAGAAAAGTTGGAATGTTTTGGCCACATCCAAAAGAGGCTTGATTGTAGGCTTCGTCGCTTGCTGAAAGAGAAGGAAAACCACTAAGAGGAAAAGACAGGCTTACTCTGAAAGAAATTGATTCTCTTCAGTTATCTTATGGGAGAGCTATCACGAAAACCACACATAATTTAAAGGCAACGAGGCGTGCTGTGTGGGCAATTTTTTCCCCACAAACTATCCACTGACCAAACACCAGTGTACAATCTGTGTCCGAAAGACGATAGGTGTAAGTTCAACAACAGAAATGATACATATTCACATAAGCATTCATTACCAGAATGGAATTAAGCCCACATTCAGGTTTCTTGCAAACCCTGATATATTGAGGAAGTGTCTTCACGGAAAGACATAAAATGCAAAAGAAATACTCAAAAAGTTAATTTGGATTAGGTGCTAAAAAAGGACATTCTGTGGACTAGAAGTACTCAAATAGGTATCTATGATGTTATTTTATGTCACAATAATGGAAATAACGGCAGAATTGTAGTGCCGAAGAGAGTTGGTATAGATCCTGATGCGTTTACAACGAAAGTATTTTACACCATCGACGAGAGAAGGGTGGTGATTGTAGCAGATCAGTGTCTTACCTGCAAATACAGGCCAGGCAGATTCGAAGAGGAGCGAAGAGAAACTTGGAGGATGAGGAGTATCAATATAGAGGATTTTAAAATTGACATAAGCTTATTACATGTAGAAGCATGAGCAGAAAATCTTTGAACCTCATTTTCTCTGTTTTATATTTTTTACGTTATTAGAAGCCTTTTCTCAAAAAGCATATGCGCTAATGCTTTGAAATTTACGGAAACTGTTGGCATCGTGTTGCTGTCTCCCTGGAACTAAAAAATACGAGATCCTAAAATTATATTCAGATTTTTAGATGATTGTATGCAGAAAAAAAAGTTAATTTCGGACGTGCAAAATTTAAAACTCTGTTAATGATACAATGTGTACCATAAATTAATAACTGTAATTCAGTTGTGTTATAAACTTCGCATGACACTATAATAAGATTTTCAGATTAATTGTGTGATTAGAATTTGAGTTACGGCTTTTTACAGAAAAGACAATAAAAAAATCAAAAATTCAAATTTCTGGCTAAATATTAATCCTGAATATTTTATTATATTTTTATGTTAAAACACAGCTCTTTTGCTTTACACATGCAAAATTTTAGATTTTTACATTAGTAAATATGGATGTAATGATTTTTTAAATAAATATTTACCTTTTCCGTTACATCCCTCCTTAAGATGAAATACCTCGTATCATATTGTAAATGAACTACGGATGTATAAACAGCCAATTAAAGGTGAATACACCAGTAAGCTCCGCGATTCTTTTAGGAATCGAACTCCCATATATAAAAAAGATTACTTTATAAATGAGTTAATGTGGTAAATATTTGACGACAGGCGTATAATACCTTTATGCCTGAAGACGCAGAACACTTTGTTGGTTTTACTAGTTTCGGATTAACCACCCAAAATCGCACGAAAAAGACAAAACGAAAACTGGATGAGCGCAATTCGCGCTCTGCTATAAGGAAAGCTAGTTTGTCATGCATGCATCTCATTTTCCACAAATCTCAATGTTTACGACGTCTTGTCTCCTGAACTATTTGTCGTACAATGATGCAATTGTCTAGATACACTGAGAAGTGTATGTGGTCTGCAAAATGTGTTGTGAATAACAGTTTTTACGAAATAATAAATTGAAAACTATTTACTGTGAGAACAGCGAAAATGTGGTAAACTATAAGTGTTTTCGTTTCGTTATTTTGTGGGAAGCATCAGTGGAAAAACGTTTCGACAAGGTTCGCAAGTATTCGTTTGTTGGAATTAGCTAAGAGCTCTGGTTGGTTGGTTGGTTTTGGGGAAGGAGACCAGACAGCGTGGTCATCGGTCTCATCGGATTAGGGAAGGATGGGGAAGGAAGTCGGCCGTGCCCTTTCAGAGGAACCATCCCGGCATTTACCTGGAGTGATTTAGGGAAATCACGGAAAACCTAAATCTGGATGGCCGGACGCGGGATTGAACCGTCGTCCTCCCGAATGCGAGTCCAGTGTCTAACCACTGCGCCACCTCGCTCGGTAAAGAGCTCTCCTTCTCAAATACTAGATGAACAGAGTCTGGGTGATTGGCTCGCCTCGAGTTACCCTGCCTCAAGGTGTATACACAGTTTCTAAATTTAATACCTGAGTTTATGTGTTACACATAAGCTACTGCAGCATTTTAAATTTTTAAATTCGACCAATAATTATATGAAATACTGAAAATCAAATTTTGGTTGGCCCTGGAAGCCGTTAAGAAGGCAATCTGTATCAGGAAGTGTGTGGCCGTTTTAGCCGTTTAGTAATATTGTTGTGGCCATCAGTCCGTAAACTGGTTTGTCGTAGCTCCCCATGCTATTCTATCCCGTGGAAGCCTGTTCATCTCTGAATACCTGCTGTAACCTACATCCTTTTGAATCTGCTTACTGTATTTATCTCTTGATCTCCCTCTACGACTTTTACTGCCTACACTTAACTCCAGTACTAAACTGGTGACCCCTTGATATCTCAGAATGTATCCTACAAATCGATACCTTCTTCTAGTCAGGTTGTGCCGCATAGTGCCTTTCACCCAACTGTGTGATCTAGCCATTTAATCTTCCACATTGTTCTGTTGCACCAAATTTATAAAACTGCTATTCTCTTCTTGTCTAAACTGTTTATCATCCATGTTTCACTCCATACATGGATACACTCCATACAAATACCTTCAGAAAAGACTTCTTAACACTTAAATCCATACTTGATGTCAACAAATTTCGTTTCTTCAGAAACGCTTTTCTTGCCATTGGTAGCCTTCACTTTATGTCCTCTCTACTTCGGCCATCATCAGTTATTTTGCTGTCCAAATAGCTAAATTCGTCTACTACTTTAAGTGTCTCGTTTCCTAATCTAATTCCCTCAGCATCACCTGATTTTATTCGACTATATTCCATTACCTTTTTTTCATTTTGTTGATGTTCATGTTGTAACCTCCCAACAGATAAATAATACAGGTGTATAATTCACATTCAGTGTAACTTCACAACAGAAAAATTCCGTAACCTCCCAACAGAAAAAATAATTATATCATTCACTTTTAGCGTAACCTGCCAATAAAAAAATTTCCGTAACCTACCAATAATGCAATGCGACTAATCTCCTAATAAATTGTGGCTCACTTATAACCTTTCAATAACTGACTGTGAATTTAAACTGGTAAATTTTGGACGTCAGCAGTGCTCCGTCATGGCCCTGAAAGATCATTCAGAATAAATAGAAATTTCTTACCTCGATAAGGTTGCCGGATAACGCGTATATATCTGCTCCTATAAGAAATTTTTCTGGCACAGCTGAGTGCAATGCTGGCCGATAGTTTGGTCATGTATAAAAGGAAACAACTGACTTTTCTTTACAGTAATCAGGATGACCATGGATTGGAGAAATTAGTAAAATCTTTAAATTGAGATGAATGATTGTCAAAAGTTAATTTTTATAAGAAAGATTATTATTAAGAGATTTTTTAAAACATTTACATGGGACTTGATATAACAATAATATATATGTGCGAGGCTGCTTTTACCTTATACTACAACGCTCAGGCTCCGCCATCGCTCCCCACGACCGGCCCAGACAACTCCATATTCAAGAATGTTAGCAACTACTAACTTCTACTGACACACAGTTCCTACTGCATACAACACTGCTCTTTAGTCTGAGATTCTCCTATACCTTACATATCGCAGGCAGCGCGTGAGCAGTCCATCGAAATTACATCTGCTCGAGTGCGCTAGCAACAAATTCCTTAATCATGGACCTCTTACAGTGTTATATTTACCTTTCGAGACACTGTCCATTCCATTCAACTGCTCTTCCAAGTCGTTTGCTTTCTCTGACAGAGTTACAATGTCATCGGCAAACGTCAAAGTTTCTATTTCTTCTCCCGGAATTTTAATTCCTTCTCCAAAGTTTTCTTTGGTTTTCTTTAGTACTTGGTTTCATTTTAGTAATGCATGTTGTATAATAACGAGAAACTTTATCTGCGTAACTACTGTTTAAGAAAATAAACCAGTAAAGAATCGAGAATGAAACTTCCCTTCGAAAATATCAGAGAACATCATGAAAAACTGGTGATTACGGTCATATAGACATTTTTTGTCGGAAAAGAATACTGGTGATAAAGAGTGATTATTATCGCCTGATGGCACTGGCAGGATGCATGTGGCGAAACTGTTCGCCCTCCGTGGCCCTTCTGACAAGTAGCTGAGGCAGACTTACAGCTGCACCTCCCTATTGCCTCACTATACCGCCCCCTCCCTTTTCCCAGTAGCAGGGGAAGGGCCGACCGACCCTTTGAGGCGGCAGGCAGGCGGCGAGCAGCGAGGGCCAAAGCCGCGAGTCGCCGCGGCATTGTGAAGATGTTCCCGGTTTGGCGAAATAACTTTGGCTCACGGGGAAGTCCCGGCACCATTGTCTGCGGCGCCCTCATTGTGGGGGGGCGGCAATAACGCGCACCACGCCAGCCGCCGCTCCGCCCCCGCACAGCCACGGCTTCCGACCCGCCGCTTTCATCATCCGCTCCGCCCCCACCCCACCCGCTGATCCGACCGGCGCCACCAGCACAACAGCCAAGCACTGGGACTGTCTGTCTGTCTGTCACCCACAAACCATTTATACAGTTCCTACAAAAGCCGAGCGAGAATAAACTGTGAAGTCAAACGTAGGTGTCCTTTTTTCCCAGTACCCAATAGTTATACATGACTATAGCTGTCCACCTGACAAGGGAAGTGCGTGACCTCGAAGGCTCAGAATCGCAAGTACTTGTGCTTAGAATATAAATCGCTCGTCCCTAAGGCAGCGGTACGAGCCACTAGCACGCAAGACTGCATGTCATACCTCAAGAGACATTTGAATGATCACATTTTCAAAGTCTAATAAGGAGACCACACGCCAATATGATTTTTGTAATCTAAATATATACCGGGTGGTTGTAATTGATCTTTCCCCATTTGACACGTTATAACACGGAAACTAATTACCCTGCGAGGACCATACTTCGTAGTATCCCGACACACCCCATTTCAGCAGGAGCACAAAACCTACGTTGAACCTGGCGCCTGAGCGCTACTACTGCGACGACAGACAACCGAAGCAGCAAGACACCAGGTTAGTAATAAAGAAACCAGAGAAGGAAGGCAGAATCGCTTCCTTCCCGCTTAAAACTCACACATACACTACTGGCCATTAAAATTGCTACACCAAGAAGAAATGCAGATGATAAACGGGTATTCTTTCGACAAATATATTATACTAGAATTTGGGTGCATAGAACCTGAGAAATCAGTACCCAGAACAACCGCCCATGGCCGTAATAACGGCCTTGATACGCCTGGGCATTGAGTCAAACAGAGCTTGGATGCCGTGTACAGGTAACAGCTGCCCATGCAACTTCAACACGTTACCACAGTTCATAAAGAGTAGTCACTGGCTTATTGTGACGAGCCAGTTGCTCGGCCACCATTGACCAGACGTTTTCAATTGGTGAGAGATCTAGAGAATGTGCTGGCCATGGCAGCATTCGAACAATTTCTGTGTACAGAAAGGCCCGTACAGGACCTGCAACATGCGGTCGTGCATTATCCTGCTGAAATGTAGGGTTTCGCAGGGATCGAATGAAGGGTAGAGCCACGGGTCGTAACACATCTGACATGTGACGTCCACTGTTCAAAGTGCCGTCAATGCGAACAAGAGGTGACCGAGGCGTGTAACCAATGGCACCCCATACCATCACCCCGGGTGATACGCCAGTATGACGATGACAAATACACGCTTCCAATGTGCGTTCACCGCGACGGCGCCAAACACGGATGCAACCATCATGATGCTGTCAACAGAACCTGGATTCATACGAAAAAATTACGTTTTGCCATTCGTGCGCCCAGGTTCGTCGTTGAGTACACCATCACAGGCGCTCCTGTCTGTGATGCAGCGTCAAGGGTAACCGCAGCCACGGTCTCCGAGCTGATAGTCCATGCTGCTGCAAACGTCGTCCAACTGTTCGTGCAGATGGTTGATGTCTTGCAAACGTCCCCATCTGTTGACTCAGGGATCGAGACGTGGCTGCACGATCCGTTACAGCAATGCGAATAAGATGCCTGTAATCTCGACTGCTAGTGATACGAGGCCGTTGGGATCCAGCACGGCGTTCCGTATTACGCTCCTGAACCCACTAATTCCATATTCTGCTAACAGTCATTGGATCTCGACCAACGCGAGCAGCAATGTCGCGATACGGTAAACCGCAATCGCTATAGGCTACAATCCGACCTTCACCAGAGTCGGAAACGTGATGGTACGCGTTTCTCCTCCTTACACGAGGCATCGCAACAACGTTTCACCAGGCAACGCCGGTCAACTGGTGTTTGTGTATGAGAAATCGGTTGTAACAGTTCCCCATGTCAGCACGTTGTAGGTATCGCCACCGGCACCAAACTTGTGTGAATGCTCTGAAAAAGCTAATCATTTGCATATCACAGCATCTTCTTCCTGTCGGTTAAATTTCGCGTCTGTAGCACTTCATCTTCGTGGTGTAGCAATTTTAATGGCCAGTAGTGTATGTCCACATTACATACGTCCAGTTTCCTGTTGTGTGTGGATGACGAAGGTTGCTGATGTGGTTGAACTACAGTTCTCAATGTGTGAATTCTACATTGTATTACTATTCATGAACTTGAGAGCTAACGTGATTTTATGTTTTAACATAATTGACATGTGACCTCCATTCCAGTTTTTTTTTATGTCAGATGTTCGTCACTGACTAAAACCGGTAGAAATTTAATAAAGCCGAGGGTCATGAGTCTATTGTAACAAATTTTTATATTCTCCTAATCATTTGCACAGCTGCTGACGATCCCTCGAGACACACTGTAGTCCGCGTTGTGACTTAGCTGCTGATGTTTTTCCTCTTTCCCTGTATATGGTATCAATCTTCGACACAGTGCCTCGTGAAAGACCAAACATTGCGGCTACCTCGTTTACCGAAGCATCCACGACACGAGCGCTATCAATTTGAACACGACAGAATTCACTTAGCTCCGATACAATGCACTCACAACTACATGGAACACTGGTATGACCACGATTGACACTTGCGACTTATTGAGGGCTTTGCACAGGTGCCGTCGGCGGTGAAATACAGTACTGCAACCTACAGGCTTGGCTTGCATTTGCGTTAATGTTCAAGCACGCATTTCGCATAGTGTTTCCATCTTTCCGTCCAGTCCGTGTACCTTGTGTACTAAACGTTGCAAATGTGTTGATATTATCTTGGTGCAGTTTGGAAACGTGTGAAGAACGTGTGCAGAAGCAATACCAAGTTGTTTTCTGAAGAAAAAAACTTCTTCCAAACAGTCCAGATCAGCGGGTACATAAACGGTACGGGTCGTGACATCCTTCCAATATAACGAGACAGGCTAATCGCAGCTTGTATTTCACGACCCAATAAACTCTTTCTCGTCGATAAATCAGGGGAGTGTTTTTGCGAGCTTCGGCTTTACGGTGCCTGGAGGCGGTGGCGGAGGAAGCAAGAATGGGGGCGGCAGAGGGAGGGTGGTGGGGGATGAAAGGCGCCCGGAGTGGGGGGGGGGGTGGTAGCACAGTCATGGAGGGAAGGAAGGAAGCGAATTTTCTTCAAAATATATCTGAGCCGGAACCGAGGGAAATTAAATGTTACGATTCCAAGTTCCTTAATGAGGCAGTGTCCCTTTAGCGTTTATCCCCTTAAGTGTGTATTTACCCGGGCCGAAGGAAGCCGGCTTCCGCCTTTTGTGCGCTCCTCCGTCGCACGCTGGCGCGGTTTGTTTTGTGTAAAGCTCTGCAGTTCTTTGATTAAGAGCCGGCGCAATGGCTGGCCTACTTTGGGGTCGGCGGCGACTGACGCTCTTTTGGGCAACTTTAATTCGGCCGAGGCACCACGCCAAGTGGCGCGCAGACTGGTAACGGCCGGTCTTCCGCTGGTTATTGCCCGAGCCCTAATGAAGCCCGGCTGTGGGATCTCATATCGCGATACGCCGGGTCCGCACAACGAGCCGGGCGACCTCTGTAAATACTGTGGATGCCGCAGCGGGCGGATCGGTTTTGCCGCTGCGGGCCACCCACGTTTGTTACACATGCGAGAGCTTCCATAGTCCTATGTAGGCAAAGCGGCGATCTACTCTGTGGATACTGGTAGGCTCCCTGGCGTACATCCCACTGTTCCCAAAGTATCCACACCATTCAGTAACATATGTGAGCAACGAAGCCAGTACACTGACGTGATAAAAATCATGGCATAGCGATATGCGAGTATACAGATGGCAGTGATATCGCTTACACGAGATATAAAAGGGCAGTGTACTGACAGAACTGTCATTTTTATTCCGAACGGGGAACCTGACCAGGCCCGGACACCGGAATGATTGACAGATTGACAGATTGATAGCTCTTTGCGAGGTGCCGGGGCTAACAGTGTATTTAACACTAAATTCTTCTAGAATCTTCATATGTAAACGATGCTCTAAGCCCCCCCTATTCTAACTCCGACTTTTGCTGTTGCACATGGACTAAAAAGAAACGCGAACTGACTGTAATCGACCCTGCAAGTGGAGTAGAAAAGAGTTTGGCACCTGCAATAATTTAATTTGATAAATAAGATAAATAAAGGAAAGTTTCATTAATGTAATGAGAAATGATAGGGTTGCTCTACCGATTAACAGAAGGAAAGTTCTGTCCAAAATAACAATATGATTTACTATGACTAAACTCAAAATACTAAACAAAATACATGAAACATTTACAATACATCAAATTGGCTCAAAGTGGATACTCAAATAAATGCTGTGAGGGTGAAGTTGTCCCTAAACTAGATTGTGACATTTATGACGAAGTGGTATGTGGAGCCAATTCCTTGCAACTCAAATCTTAAGAGAAACACACAGCCAACCCAACATTAATTGCTGCTACAGTAGTGAGAACTCAGACAATGAACACCCAAGACAGAACAAAGTTAGAAAAGACGAACAGGCGTGGTCTGCTGAGCTCTGATTATCACCTAGCAAAATTGCCTGCTTTGCTGGTGCTGCGGATGTACATTACCAAGCTGTCTTCTTAACTGCAAGCACACGATCTGGCGTACCGGAGGCGATGGCTGGTTGCTTAGACGTCCCGTCATGGTGATGATAATGTCGCGAGTATAGCCCGAAACAAATTGTCCTGGTCTGGTTGTTCCAGACTAAATACTTCCTAGCAATACAAATGCGCCTCTAAGGGAGACGAAGATGGCTCGCCACACAATCACTGACGGTACAGTGATTGATTTTAACAAGCGAAGTCACACAGTAACTCCGATACAGTCAACTTTAGCCAAAACTGCTCAAGACAGACAACATAGGCCGCTTGTACGCAGAACGCTCAATTGCCAACTGTACTCGGAAAGTTACGTTGAAGTTGAAACTGCAGCAACTTCGTCAAACAGTTACAATTAAATAAAAGTATATTAGGCAGCCAACGGAAGGCAGGCTGTCCAGAGCAGCGAGAGCTCAGTCTTGTAGCCTACTCCGACCGAAAGGCGAGAGCCGACCCCCACAAGAGCACCCGTACCAACCGAACACAGAACATTCCCGCCCCCACGACAGTGGCTGTGGTTAAACGTTCCAATCAGCAACTCGAAAACCGGCGGAAAATTCCACTCTATTGCCGAAGAACTACCATTCCACCAATGGAGATCCTTGGCGTCAATTTCTGCGCCGATTTTGCTACGTCACGGAGCTATGGCCTGAACAAGCCAATCACAGTTACGATTTTGCAGAAAACGCGGGAATTTGCCCGCCAAGACTGCCTGAGAACACAAGTCATTCCCACGCCTCGCTTGTAGCCCGCCAGAAAGTGTTTTCGCTAAATTTCTGCGAAGTAACGGAATCTCTAGCCCAGCCGCTCCTTCAGGCCCCTGCGTGCGTGTCTCCGCCGCTCTTATGACAATGTCGGCGTCTGGAAAGCATTCATTCGACTCCCTCAAACCCGTCGGCTTAACCCTTTCAGGGTCATCAGAGCCCACCTGTCACCGGACCACCCGGGTGACGAGAGACGCTGCGTGGGAAGTCCGCGTGTGAAGGAATAGCGACATTTCACCGCATGCAATTGGAGAGGAAGATCGAATTACTCAGACTAAGACAGAAATATGAGAGGGGCCTCATGCCACCTCTCATATATAAAAGGGCAGTGTACTGACAGAGCTGTCATTTGTATTCAGGACGGGAAACCTCACCGGGCCCGGACACCGGAAGGATTGACATATTGACAGATTGATAGCTCTTTCTTGATTTGGTGGGTGGTGGTGCATGGCCATTCTTAGTTGAAGCACCGATTTGTCTGGTTAATTCCGATAACGAACGAGACTGTAGCCTACTAACTAGTCGCGTGACATCCTTCATGCAGTCAGAGATTAAATTTATAAAGTATAATGACTTTTCTGGAGAATAGAAATCTACTCTGTAGGAATCAGCATGGGTTTCGAAAAAGACGATCGTGTGAAACCCAGCTCGTGCTATTCGTCCACGAGACTCAGAGGGCTATGGACACGGGTTCCCGGGTAGATGACGTGTTCCTTGACTTCCGCAAGGCTTTCGGTACAGTTCCCCACAGCCGTTTAATGAAAAAAGTAAGAGCATATGGACTATCAGACCAGTTGCGTGATTGGATTGAAGAGTTCCTAGATAACAGAACGCAGCATGTCATTCTCAATGGAGAGAAGTCTTCCGAAATAAGAGTGATTTCAGGTGTGCCGCAGGGGAGTGTCATAGGACCGTTGCTATTCACAATATACATAAATGGTGTTGTGGATAACATCGGAAGTTCACTGAGGCTTTTTGCGGATGATGCTGTAGTATCTCGAGAGGATCTGCAACGAATTGAGGCATGGTGCAGGGAATGGCAATTGAATCTCAATGTAGACAAGTGTAATGTGCTGCGAATACATAGAAAGAAAGATCCTTTATCATTCAGCTACAATATAGCAGGTCAGCAACTGGAAGCAGTTAATTCCATAAATTATCTGGGAGTAGGCATTATGAGTGATTTAAAATGGAATGATCATATAAAGTTGATCGTCGGTAAAGCAGATGCCAGACTGAGATTCATTGGAAGAATCCTAAGGAAATGCAATCCGAAAACGAAGGAAGTAGGTTACAGTACACTTGTTCGCCCACTGCTTGAATATTGCTCACGAGTGTGGGATCCGTACCAGATAGGGTTGATAGAGAAGATCCAACGAAGAGCAGCGCGCTTCGTTACAGGATCATTTAGTAATAGCGAAAGCGTTACGGAGATGATAGATAAACTCCAGTGCAAGACTTTGCAGGAGAGACGCTCAGTAGCTCGGTACGGGCTTTTGTTGAAGTTTCGAGAACATACCTTCACCGAGGAGTCAAGCATTATATTGCTCCCTCCTACGTACATCTCGCGAAGAGACCATGAGTATAAAATCAGAGAGATTAGAGCCCACACAGAGGCATACCGACAATCTTTCTTTCCACGAACAATACGAGACTGGAATAGAAGGGAGAACCGATTGAGGTACCCAGGGTACCCTCCGCCACACACCGTAAGGTGGCTTGCGGAGTATGGATGTAGATGTAGATGTAGATGATCCACGTGAAAAGTTTCCGATGCATGTACGACGAGAAGTAACAGACTTTGACAGGAGAAACTGTACTTGGTGCTACACGTAAGGGACATTCAGTTTCGGAAATCATTAGGAAATGCAATATTCCGAGATCCACAGAATCGAGAGTATGCCGAGAATACAACATTTCAGGCATTAACTCTCACTGCGGACAACCCAGTCGACGACGAGCTTCACTTAACGACCGAGAGCAGGGGCGTTAGCGTAGAGTTGTCAGTGCTAACAGATAAGCAACATTGCTTGAAACAACCGCAGAAACCAATGTGAGACGTACGACGAACGTGTCCGTTAGGATAGTGCGGCGAAATTTGGTGTTAATGGGCTATGGCAACAGACGACCGACCTGAGTGGCTTTGCTAACAACACGATATCGCCTGCAGCGCCTCTCTTGGGCTCGTGACCATATCGGTTGGACCCTAGACTACTGGAAAACCGTGGCCTTGTCAAATGAGTCCGATTTAAGTTGGTAAGAGGTGCTGGTAGGGTTCGAGCGCGGTGTAGATCCCACGAAGCCATGGACTCAAGTTGTCAAGAAGCCACTGTACAAGCTCGTGGTGGCTCCATAATGGTGTAGGCCGTGTTTATATGGAGTGGACTGGGTCCTCTGGTCCAAGTGAACCGATCACTGACTGGAAGTGTTTATGTTAGCTACTTGGAGACCATTTGCCGCCATTCTTGGACTTCATGTTCCCAAACAATGATGTCACCAGGCCACTGTTGGCGACTGGTTTGAAAAATATTATGGATAATTCGAGGAAATGATCTGGCCACCCATATCGCCTGACATGAATCCCGTGGACCATTAATGGGACAAAATTTAGAGGTCAGTACGTGGGCAATATTCTGCATCGGCAACTCTTCCGGAATTATGGACGGCTGTAGAGACAGCATGGCTGGATATTATTTCTGCAAGAGACTTCCAACGACTTGTTGAATCCATGCCACGTCGAGTTGCTGCACTACAGCGGGAAGAAAGCGATCTTACACGACACTAGGAGGTGTCCCATGACTGTTTTCACTTCAGTGTACAGCTGCATCAGTATTCTAGAAGCATCCTTTCGGTGTGTGGTGGAGAGTAATTCTGCTTTACTTTTGAGTTAGCCCCGTTCCTGCTCCAGTAGTAAATAACTAACCTCGTCAAAAAAAAAAAAAAAAAAAAAAAAAAAAAAAAAAAAAAAAACAAAAACAAAACATTGACCCTGAACGAGATCAAATTACATCCACTACCCGAAAAAAACTTGGGACATAGTTAAACATTAGATTATAAATAACAAGCAAGCGCTGCAATTCTTCACAATTGCTAACTATATCTGGGAATTGTACATCCGTCCTGACCAACACAACCACCCTCTCTCTGTCTGTCACCTCTTACCCCGCCTATCTGTCCATCTCTTCCCCCCATCCCCACCCCCACACCACCACATCTCTCTTTACTTCCTCCTCCTTCATCTCTCTGTGCGTCTCCTCTTCCTCCCGGGCCCTGGTCTTGAACGTTTTTTTACTCTTGTAGCCTCTAGCTATCTATCTGTTCATCTTCTCCCCCTTCCCCTCTCTCTATCACTTCCTCCATCATCTATCCGTGCGTCGTCTCCTCCTGCTTCCTCTCGCTGCTCTTGACCCGTTTTTACTCTTATAGACAACAGTCTACTGAGCATAGTACATGGACTGAGAGTAAATCAAGAAGGACGAAAATAATAGGAAGTAGCAGAAATGAGACCAGGAAGGAAATTATCATCACCATGAAATAGATTAAGTTAAGGAATTCTGTTACCCAGCAGCAAAATAAACCATGACAGAGGAGCAGAGAGGAATTAAAAACCAAAGTAGAACTGGCAAAAAATGCATTTCTGGCCAAGAGAAGTCTACTAGTATCACACATTAACCTTAATTTGAGGAAGAATTTCTGTAAATGTACGTTTGGAGCACAGCATTGTATGGTAGTGAAACATGGGCTGTAGGAAAGCCAGAACAGAAGAGAGCGAAGGATCTGAGAGGTGGTGCTACAGACGAACGTTGAAAAGTAGGTGGACTGATAAGGTAAGACGGGACAGGAAGGTAGGACATCTATTAAGACATCAGGAAATAACTTCCATGGTACCGGTACTAGGGGGAGGTGTAGAGTAAGACGGAGGAACACAGTAGACAGCAAATAATTGAGGAAGTAGGTTGCAAGTGCTACTCTGAGATGAATAGGTTGGCACAGGAGAGGAATTCGAGGCGGGCTTCATCCAGCCAGTCAGAAGACTGATTTAAAGTAAATGGGTGAAGCCGTTGGGGTCATTGGTATATGAGGTACGGGAGATCTTTCCTGCTGCTGGATTTGTGAGGATAGTATCTTCAATGACAGTATTTCGTATAGTTAAATCTACAAACGGATAGGATTACAACGGTTCGCAAGATAGAGATTCCTTAGTAGCATTCTGTTAGGCGGTAAGCCATACATACTACTGCAGGGTTTTCTTTTTTAACTGGCTGTGCAAAAGACAGCAAAACTGTACACCGGCATGTTTAGAATTTTTGTCGAAAATTATGTATAATGAAGAAGAAATATACGGGAGAAACAATTTGTCTGTTGGCTCAGTTGATTTGTTATCGTAATTAAAACTGACTGCCACAAAGGAAACATAAGCGCGCATTATCACAACGCAGCATAGCATACCATTTTCTTTCTCGCAGTCTGTTTTAACGGAAAATCTGTACACTGTTGTTTACAAGTATATGTAGCATATGCTCATCTGAATATATATTAGAGTATTGTGTAAAAATTTTAAGGAAATTGGTCAAGAAGTTTTGGATATTTTTTGCTAACTACTTTTCCCTGTTATATATTACGTATATATTAATGTCTTATGCACATTAAAAATATATATCATGTGTCCGTCTAAACGTTTACCACAGCATCCTCTAAAAATTTTAAATAAATCTATCAATAACTAAAGTGATTTTTGCTATCAACGTTTCATCTGTATATATTATTACAAACGCATTTATTCACCATATATAGTATAAAACTTTTGTTAGAGTATCGTGTAAAAATTTTAGGTAAATCAATCGCCCAGAACTTAGAATGTTTTTTGCTTACAATGTTTACCAGGTTTTTGCAGAAAAATGGCTCTGAGCACTATGGGACTCAACTGCTGAGGTCATCAGTCCCCTAGAACTTAGAACTACTTAAACCTAACTAATCTAAAGACATCACACACATCCATGCCCGAGGCAGGATTCGAACTTGCGATCGTAGCGGTAGCGCGGTTCTAGGCTGTAGCGCCTAGAACCGCTCTGCCACTCTGGTCGGCAGGTTTTTGCACGTTCTGACGTCTGTTACAATATCGTGTTAAAACCTGAAGTAAATCGGTCAAGTAATTTTAAGGTGTTGGGTAACAACATTAAACCACGACTTGTCTTTGTATAACAGCATAGATTAAAATTCCTGTTTTAAAATTGCAAATCATGTGTAATAATTAATGAGAAGACAACTGAACTTACATGCTTTCAATTTTTTTCACTACACCAAGCAATAATGCGTCAGTGGGGGGTTTGGCAGTGATAACTTCTGACAGTAGTCAATGGAAGGCTTACTTTCACACTTGTAAGTTGTGGGAAATGGAGTTGGTACTTTTAAGAGCTCCTCCAATAATAGTATCAACTAATCACCGACTTTCATTGAAATAATACCAGTTAGGTTTCAACGAAAAGTGTTCGGAGTGCGTTGCCTTCTCGTGCTCCAATAAATTGTGCTTTCACACAAATTTCACTGTCTCAAAACATTCTTTCTTTTCCAGAATCTTGTCTTAGAACCCAGATATTTGCTTGTCATTTTTCGAAATTAGGAAAAGAGTTGCTATAACAATTTGTTAACGACGAAGGGTTATAACTCCTAGCAATGGACGGACAGTAAAAGAAATAAGTAGAACATCAAAAGAAGTAAGTAGAATACCGAAAATGGTCTTGAATACTCTTGATGAGACAAATAAAATTTTAAAATAAGCCTTTTACTGTGTATGAGACTGACTGCTTATACAGTGCATGTTACAAAATTTTCATGCATTCAAGGTAATGGAGCACAGCAATCAGTTGTCCTTTCCTTTCAGTTTTAATTAAAATAAATCTTGATTTCGAATAGTGCCTAATCATTAACAGTGCATTATTTCACAGCTTCAACACATATTCAGCTCCTTATTATAGTTATATTTGTCAAGTGATGCTTTGTTTAGTCTGTGCAGCATATATCTGAGAGCAGATTCTTTTCGGGGCTGTAGGCAGTGAGCTGATAGATCTAATATGGTGTTTGTGTTTTCCCTGTAAATACTGAATGAGTGTTGGTTATTTTTCTTTCTGATGGATGTATCTACGACGTTTATTTGATCTCCTGCCTGAAATATATTCCTTATCTCCTTTGGTTTCTTAAATAAAAATACGACGCTTAAAATGGCTCAACACGTCTGCTTTTCAGTGACAAGGGAATCTAAGTGTTCTAATAAATCCCGGAAATACTCTTAACAAACAACTTTTTATTACAAACACGGAACAAGTAAATATTCTTAAGTATGGCAAGACATTTGTTTTTTATGTAAAACTAAACACCAGTTGAACAATTAGAAACAAATATTAATGGCACAAAACAGATTTTAATTTTTTAATTAATTTTATTTCCATTGCTCTAATGTCTTGGGGAAACTTTTCACTTAGTTTGCCACTAACTGCTCCTATTTTTTCAGAGAACCAGTCCATGTTTGAATGGAGAGAGCGTAGTTTTACAGACATTCAGAATCCAATGAAGTTCTTTCTCCTCGTAAGGGTTTTAACAAAACATTTGTAATTTTTTCTCTTGTTTTTTCAATGAAAGTCATTCCCTGCCTTCACAACAGCCCTCCATGCAGTCGCTGCCTTTTCTATTTTGCTTACTTTTCTAATGTCAGGTTCAGTGTAAATTCCTTCCTTCAGTTTAGCTTCATCCAGTTAAGAAAAAGTTCTGTCAAATCCTTAAAACATGCACCTTCCTAACCCACAGCTTTCACCAAATTTTTCATCAGTTCATGTTTTGTACGAAGTGGTAACGAAGTGGGACCAAGTAAGGGAGCTGTAATATTTTTTCCACATGGCTCTCAAAATACTCTTTTGGGCCAATGTTGGTCTGTTGCTCTACCGTCCGATAAGCGTAAAACACAACAGTACTTCTGTAAAATGAAGGCAGCTGTAAACTCCAAATCCTCAAATATTTGCCGCTTAAATTCATCATACTTTTTGCATGTCTTAAAATCCCCGTATTATCATGTGTCTTTATCACTGAAACTGAGAGAGCAACTGGAATGTATGATTTTGGTTGGCATTCTGAAGTAAAATTACTTTCAGTCTATATTTTGATTCATCAATGAAGCGACACCATTCTGTACGGTCATGATCTATTCCGAACTGCTCCGTTAACCCGTGTGGCGATTCCCTTACTTAATGGGACTCGCAACACTGATTTTAGCAAATAACAATACCAACCTCCCTTTCCTGAGTGCTTCACAAATACTATAGTTCTGCCTCTGGTGAACTGTCCATCAACAAAGGCGTCTGTCGCAAAATCCCGGTAACGGAATCAAATTATTGTTTAAAAGTCTTCTACTGAGCCTGAAATACACATCTGACTTCCTATGCACTCGTAGTTTTTACGGTCATAGATGTTCAAAAGTTAAAGAGGAAAAAAAAAAATACCTTCAAGGACAAAATAATTCTTTCCTCTAAGTAATATTCTGTCAGTGAATGAAAAACGTGCTCTGCAATGTAAACTGGTAAATTAGTCATATCATCACATTTACGCATCCACCATTCTCTAGGAACAAAACTTGAAATATATCTTCTGAAATAATAAACATATACGCAATCCCATCGTAATCTGAAATGTGCTTTCAAGTTAGAGAAAATTACACAATAGAAAGATCAGCCAGATGCGGGAAATTTAAAGATGCAAGAAATTCAAAGTTTCGCGCACGTATTCTGCCACGTCATGAAATCACATTCCAACAGCGATGGGATTTTCATTATTTCAGTAGTTGCTACAAAAAAACTTAATCATTTGAATGTTAAATAATTACTAGCAATGAATGTTTGGCCGATGCGTCATGGATTGCTCGTGACGTTGTTCAGCAACCATTGACCTTGAAAATTTAGTGAAATTCTTACACCGTAAAAAGATGTAAGATTAATCTCATCGGACATCGGTTCTGACAGAGAGAGAGATAATTTCTCTAACGCGAGAACGATTAATGATACAGTCGACATAAAGCTCAAATCGTTTGGTAACTGAACAGTGCGGGTGCAATCCTTATTGAGGATGGCCTCCAGTAAAATACTAATTTCGACTTCTGATTAATTAACGACATGAAACAAGTTAATTGAAATATTCCTTCTAAACTGATCCCCGTTACTTAAATTATTTTTGTTCCTTGATCAATAATCAGGATATACAAGACAACTTACATCTTGCATCTTCATAATATAGAATCAGACAAGAAAGAGTTAACCTTGCAGTGAGAAATGAAACGGATAGCCTTTCCTTGTTACAAACAAATGGCGGATCGTATAAGCTGCTTCACAGTGTGCAAAGGAATATTTGCTTACATGATTAATTTTATACATATGGGGATGAAAACTAGAAATCTGTTTCTCGAATATAAAAACGTAACAATATAATATTATTATACTTTCTCGTTAACTGAGGTTCAGGTAATATCAAATGCTATGACTGGCGCAACCATAAGCATTACGTCAGTCTCAAACAATACAATGCAATGCCTGACGCAGTGCAATATACACTGATGGAAAAAAATTCGCAGCACCAAGATTCGGTTGTGCGACCAAGATGAAAGTTAGTGGGCATGTTTCTACATCTGAAAAATAATGTGTACTGAGATTTTGCTCCAGTCGCACGAGAGTGACGCTGGTACTGCTTTCAAAATGTTCAAATGTGTGTGAATTCCTAAGGGACCAAATTGCCGATGTCATCGGTCCCCAGACTTACACACAACTTAAACTAACTTCTGCTAAGGACAATACACACACCCATGCCCGAGGGAGGACTCGAACCTCCGGCGCGAGGGGCCGCGCAGTCCGTGACAATGCGCCTCAAATCGCGCGGTCACATCGCGCGGCGATACCGCTTTAAATATAGGCTGTAACCGTCGTGAGCTTTAGTTACCTTTGAGCTTTAGATACCTTTGAGATAGGACGTGATGAGTTGATGTTGGTCAAATTTGCCCTTAAGGCGACAAAATCGCCATTATGAACCGATCATTGATTTTGAACAAGACCGTGTAATATGACGACGAGAAGCTGGATGTTCCTTCTGCGACACTGCAGAAACACTTGGTTGGACTGTAGCCACTGTACATAATTGCTGGTGGCGATGGTGATGCGAATGCACAGTGCAAGGAGACCGTGCTCAGGTAGGTCATTTGGCACTACCGAGAGGGAAGACCATAGTGTTCGGCATGTGACTCTGGAGCATCGTACTGCACCTGCAGCAGCAGTCTGAGCAGCATTTAGCACCACAGTGGCACAACGAACTGTTGCAAATCGGTTCTTTCAAGGACAGGTCCGGGCCAGACGCCCTGTAGCGTGCATACCACTGCCCCCAAATCACAGCCATTTGCGACTTTGGTAGTGTAAGCGACGGCTCACTGGATGCCAGGTTCGAGGTCTTTTGCGTTTTCTAATGAATGCTGGTTCTGCCTCGGTGCCAGTAATGGTCAATGGTGGTGTGTTGGTTAGAAGGAGGCTACTTGAGAGCCTGCAACCAACATGTCTACGTGCTAGACACACTGGACTTTCACATGGAGTTATGGTCTGGGGTGCGATATCATATGGCAGCGCGAGCACTCTCGGGATTATCTCACGCATCGTGACTGCCAATTTGTACGTCAATCTGGCGATTCGACCTGATGTGCTGTCATTCACGAACAGCATTCCAGGGAGAGTTTTCCTACAGGATAACGCTCGCCCACATACCGCTGTTGTAACCCAACATGTTGCCTTGGCCTGGTCGATCACCAAATCTAATAGAGCACATATGATACATCATGGGACGACAACTCTAGCGTCACCCACAAACAGCACTAACCGTTTCTGTACTAACCGACCAAGTGCAACAGACATGGAGCTCCATCCCACAAACTGAAATCCGGTAGCTGTACAACACAATGCATACTTGCATTCAACATTTTGGGGCTTACACGGTTGTTAATGTATCCACCTTTGCAATGGTTTTTATCGCGCTTACATTACCCTGTGATCTTGCAATGTTAATCACTTATGTTTGTTACCTCGACAATTGTATTCCCGAAATTTCATTTCTCTACATTAAGGGGCTCCGGAAAGGCTCAAAATCATGAAAAGTTCAATTTTTACTTTTTTGCGTTTTCTGAATCTGCAGACTATTACCTTTTAATATGGTTCAAATGGCTCTTAGCACTATGGGACTGATCATCTTAGGTCATAAGTCCCCTAGAACTTAGAACTACTTAAACCTAACTAACCTAAGGACATCACACACACCCATGCCCGAGGCAGGATTCGAACCTGCGACCGTAGCAGTCCCGCGGTTCCGGACTGCAGCTCCAGAACCGCACGGCCACCGCGGCCGGCACCTTTTAATAGATATATAATTTATTCAATTCCGAAGACTACAACTATTTTTAAATTTTTTTTGAAATGTGTTCTACATGGGCATGACCCACTGTGGCGCTGTTAAACTGCTGTCAAATGGTGTTATTATTAACGTCCGTGTTCATCAGGTACATTTTAGTGATGTGAGATAAAGTATGTGTTGTGGCTAACCTGTGATGGTTCAATATATATCGCTGGTGTGATTGTCGATTGTTTCATGTTTATTTACTCTGTCGTTATCTCGAAAATATTCGTAATTAATTCTGTTTCTTGAGTCTCTGTTTTGTTGAAGTATAATAATGAGTAAAAGTAAAGTTATTAGAAATCCTCTGAAGGCTTTTAAGAAAAGTAGAAATGTTGGAAAGCCAAAGGTATGTGTTATTACTGTAAACAATAAAGACGATGAAAATCCCCAACATAGCTTGTGTCCCAAAGAAGAAGACAGTTGGTGTAAATATAACAAAGGATTGCTAACTGGTGAAGTATACACTCATAAGCATAGTCTGCCCCATGCAATAATGGAGGTGATAAAACCTATTTTCAGAGACTTAGCAGCACCTGAACTGTTGAAAAAGTGTATTCACGGAAAAACTCAAAACCCCAATGAAAGTGTAAATAGTGTTATATGGTCGAGAATCCCCAAGACTGTATTTGTTGGAATAGAAACACTTCACTTTGGTGTGTATGATGCTGTTGCGACTTTCAATGATGGCAACATTGTAAGGTGCAAGGTATTTAGAAATATGGGAATGAAGATAGGTTCTAACATGTTACGAGCGATGCTTGCTTTAGACAAGGAACGCCTTCGGGCTGCAGACAGGGCTGTAAAGAGTCTAGAAATACAAGCAAGAGTAAACAGGAGGAGGAACAAGAGGAAGCTGGAGGAGGAGTTTGCAGAGGATGAAGATAATCCATCCTATGGACCTGGAATGCACTAAAAAGTTAATCCAATCTTTGTCGCTCGATTCCCAAAACTTTTATTTTCTCATACTAATTACATGTTTTCTAAGGATCTTCCAAACATATTTGTTTCAAACTTTCAGTAAATGTTACACAGTACCTTCTGCATAATTTAACACAGCCTTTTTCCAAAAAACTGTATATTTTTGAATATATAAATAAAAAATTGCAAAAAAATGTTGTGAATTTTCATTACAATTGAAAAAAAATCATCTTTAATAACTGAACTAAAATTTTGTAAAATCCCTGTGTTAAGTTGTAGTCCATATTCCAATAAATAATCTGTAAAAAGTTCAACTTCCTACCTCAAATACTTTGTGAGGAAAGATGTAATTTATAAGCGTTATTTTAACATTGCAAGTATAGGGCGTTCCGGAGCCCCTTAATCACTTTTGGTGTTACGGTTTGGAGATGGAAATGCTGTGTGGCTAGGGCCTTCCGTCGGGAAGACCGTTCGCCTGGTGCAAGTCTTTCGAGCTGACGCCATTCCGGCGACTTGCGTGTCGATCTGAATGACATGACGATGATGAGGACAACACAACACCCAGTCCCTGGGCGGTGAAAATCTCTGGCCCTAGCCGGGAATCGAACCCGGGCCGTTAGGTATGACATTCCGTCGCGCTGACCACTCAGCTACCAGGGGCGGACAGTGTTACGGTTTTTTTCCGTTAGTGTATTTCACCTCTTCGTTAATCTGGCCTGGCTTCCGGATGCTCTTCGCTCGTTTCCCCACTGTCACATTACCGTCAGCACTCACGCTGCTTACATGTATAGTACTCCGTTTCTTGGCTGGTGAGTTACTGTGCGGTGGCCCGTAAATTACTTGCACAATTAGAACCATGTTATATGGTCGATTATCGTTGTTCATGTCGATGGCTCTTGGGCGTTCTCAAAAGACATTTACTGTCCTGATCGGATTGTTACCGTTGTGTTAAGACGTGATCTGAGAGAGACGACAGGATTGTTTGGAGAGCGTTCTCTGTTCAGCGAAGTCCAGCACTGATGTGCGCGCAACGAAAGAAGAGACGTGTAGTGGGCCTGCGGACAGCAAACAGACAGTTGGTCCACAGTATGCCAAGGAAGGAACATGGATTGAGTGTCGCCATCGTGGCTGATGAAGGCGGAAAGTGATTGTCGACTATGGTGGACAGATGTACTGTACGTCGATCTTCGGAAGCCGGCCGTTGTGGCCGAGCGGTTCTACGTCCTTCAATCTAGAACCGCCCGACAGCTACGGTCGCAGGTTCGAATCTTGCCTCGGGCATGAATGTGTGTGCTGTCCTTAGGTTAGTTAGGTTTAAGTAGTTCTAAGTTCTAGTGGACTGATGACCTCAGAAGTTAAGTCCCATAGTGCTCAGAGCCAATTGAATTGATCTTCGGAACTTTTGTGGCTTTGAGCCCGTTCAAACTGAGGGTTCGGGATTAAAGCCCCGCCAAAGGAGGTGGTCAAGTCGAAGAGCATTGTAGAGCTATGTTAAGAACGTGTTTCTGTTAGAAGCGTAACGGGATATTGAGAACACCGTTAACCGGAAGATTTTTGCAGAAAGATGTTTCATGGAACTAGTTTGTTTATGTATTGGAGAAAGATGTTTCATCGAACTAGTGTGTTTATGTACACAACTTTCCGTCTAATGAGCTACGGCGAGCTGACTTACATGTTGGAACGCATTGCCAAAGGTGCCGTGTTGACAGTGAGGCCAGACAGAAGTGGCACGTATAATTTGGAAAGCTGAGCAGCCAAAGCGTTGAGTAAATGTTGCGTAACTGTTTGTTTATCCCCAATGGGAAATGGTAAAAGTTGTGGAACATGCAAAAGGAAAATCTAAAAAATTTGTGGCGGAGACTGGGGTACATATACGAGAATTTCTTTCAGACTTTTTAAAATGAGTATTTGCTGGTTTTGTCGAGTTTAAAGTTGTCTAGACTTATAACATGGCTATTAAAGTATAAAGCCCATGGCCTTAACACAGCGGTTACACCAATTCCCGTCAGATTACAGAAGTTTAGCGCTGTCGGGCTTGGCTAGCACTTGGATGGGTGACCGTCCAGTCTGCCGAGCGCTGCTGGCAAGCGGGGTGCATTAAACCCTTGTGAGGCAAACTGAGAAGCTACTTGATTGATCCGGTCACGAAAACTGACAAAACGACTGGTGGAGTGGTGTGCTGAACACACGCCCCTCAAAATCTGCATCCCGTTACGCATAGAGGTTGAGTATGATACGGTGCTCGGTCAGTACCGTTAGGGTCTTCCGAGACCTGTTCGGACGGAGTTAAGTCAGTTTTTATTAAAGTATAAATTAATATACATACTTCAAACTCAGCATTACATTTATGAGTGTAAAATAATTTTATCTAGGCTCAAGTCGAGTGCGTAAACATGCCCCGTGTATGGGACAAGTTTAAGCACGTATAGCGTGTTAATTCATCAAACATGGCATATCACGCGGGGCTGCCTACTGATACGAGTGTGTCTCCAAACATCGATGCCCCACACTTGTCCGCCAGTCCTCGCCGTTCTCTGCAGCCTTGGATGAGAGAGACTGACCATGCTCGTCTTTAAATTTTTCGTCTGGGATGGCTCCCTGGATTCATCGTGCACGCATATTATGACTTTCGCTATACTGTATACTTTGTGTCTGATTAGCCATTATAGACCACAAGAATCGTCTGTTTCTTCCTGGTCTCTGCTTCATTGTCAGTGTAAGTCATCGAAATCTGTATTACTTACACCGAGTAGGATAGCAAAACTACCACAGAATGAATCACGAATCGTTATCGGGAGAACTACTGTAGGTAAACCTACGTAAGCTAACGAACGCATCTTTTCATCGTTTATTTCATTGAATATATCTTTTCTGCATCTTAGCTTGGTACATATGGACTTATAACTTGAAACGCAAACCTTTGAGAATCGTACAAAATCTCTCTTGTAACATCTGCGACTAGGTTCTAATGCACAGCTTCGTAACACATTGAATACTCTGTATCACATCTATCCAGTAAAGGTAGGGTAGTCAGTACCCAAAAATCAATTGAACGAGAGTTTTGTGAGCTACCTCGTAGTAAGTGAATTACATTTCATTGAGTCTCTGCTTCTCCTACAACTAGTTTTATGGCCTCTTTCCAATTCTTGTTGCCCTTGGTGGTTAGTGCCACATTTTTATGATTATTATTCTTTCCATTGATTTATCACCAATTGTATACCAGAATAACAATGGCTTTTCCGAATGTTTATGCGCAATACAATACCTCTATTTATTTTGAAGGTCGTTCGCCAGTCCCTGCACGAATTGTTACTGCACTCTAATTCTAAATGCTTTTCACCACGATTTTCTGGAGTTTAAATTTCCTACATAGAACAGCATTAGCTGCGGTCAACCAGAACTGTCTACATTCTGTTCCAAATCTTTTATATATAGGGTGTAAATTTTAAGTTGACAAACCAGAATAACTCGAAAAATAAGCTTAACACAAAAAAATTGTAGTATGTAAACTTGATTATTTTCGAGGGGGACATCTGCTGGTGCTAAAATTAGCCCGCCACCCCAGCTCCCTGGGGGTGGGCCGGGAAGCAACTTTAAAATTTCAAATGGAACCTCCGTTTTTTATTGCAGAATCAGATTCTACATAAAAAATTGCGGACATTTTCTCTTACACATTTGTTTTGATTCTTGGTAGTTGGCGCTGTAATTCAAGAAAATCCATGTTCTCTTTTTTGCGTGGAAAATGATTACGGATAAATAAAAAATACTTATTACTTTGTAAATTTTTATTCGCTAAAACTAAAATTCTCCCTTTCCTGTATGATGAATCAGTCCTTCCGACAACCAGTCCTTTATCGATTTTTTTATATTTTTCACTCAGCCATTTCGCCTTAGCTTCCCTGCACTTCCCATTTATTTCATTCGTCAGCGACTTGTATTTCTGTATTCCGGAGTTTCCCGGAACATTTTTGTACTTCCTTCTTTCATCGATCAATCGAAGTATTTCTTCTGTTAACCATTGTTCCTTCGCAGTTATCTTCTTTGTATCTACGTCTTTCTTTCCAACTTCTGTAATGGCACTTTTTAGAGATGTCCCTTCCTCTTCAACTGTACTGCCTACTGAGCTATTCCTTATTGCTGTATCTGTAGCCTTAGAGAACTTCAAGCGTATCATCATTCCTTAACACTTCCGTACCCCACTTCTTTGCGTATTTCTTCTGTCTGACTAATGTCTTAAACTTCAGCCTACTCTTCAACACTACTACATCTTGATACGAGTCTATATCTGCTCCTGGGTACGCCTTACAATCCAGTGTCTGATTTCGGAATCTTTGTCTGACCATGATGTAATCTAACTGAAATCTTCCCGTATCACCCGGCCTTTTCCAAGCATACTTTCTCCTCTTGCGATTCTTGAATAGAGTACTCTCTATCCAAGCCCATATTCTCCTGTAAACTTTTCTTCTGCTCCTTCCCCTACAACTGCATTCCAGTCCCCGTGACTATCAGATTTTCATCTCCCTTCACGTACTGTATTACCATTTCAATATCCTCACGCACTTTCTCCAGCTCTTCATCTTCAGCTTGCGACGTCGGCATATGCACCTGAACTATCGTTGTCGGTGTTAGTTTGCTGTCGGTCCTGATAAGAACAACCTCATTTCACTTCACTGACCCCTAGTATACCTAGACACAGCCTTTGCATTTCCCTTTTCAGATTTTCTAGCTTCCCTACCACGTTCAAGCTTCTGACATTTCACGCCCCGACTCGTAGAACGTTATTCTTTCGTTGGTTATTCCATCTTTTCCTCATGGTCCTCTCCCCCTTGGCAGCCCCCTCCCGGAGATCCGAACGGAGGACTATCCCGGAATCTTTTGCCAATAGAGAGATCATCATGACACTTTTTCAGTTACAGGCCACATGTCCTGTGGATACACGTTAAATGTCTTTAGTGCAGTGATTTTCGTTGACTTCTGCATCCTCAAGTCGTTGATAATTACTGAGTCTTCCGCTTTAGAATAGTTCAAATGGCTCTGAGCACTATGGGACTTAACATCTGAGGTCATCAGTCCCCTAGAACTTAGAACTACTTAAACCTAACTAACCTAAGGACATAACACACATCCATGTCTAAGGCAGGATTCGAACCTGCGACCGTAGCAGTCGCTCGGTTGCGGACTGAAGGGCCTAGAACTGCTCTGCCACCGCGGCCGGCTCAGCTTTAGAGGCAGTTTCCTACTCCAAGGACAAAAGAGTGCCTTGAACCGCTCACCGCTCCTCCGCCGTCTTTGACTGGGCCGTTGGCATTATGAGGGTGAATTATAATGCCGGAAGTGTTTGGGCGCCAATGCTGATTGTTAATCAAAATTTATGCGATGACGGGTTTCGAACCTTGGACCGAATACGTTTTGTGTACTCTTCAAAGACGGGACACCTTTTTTGCATTTTATTCGTTATTGTTCATTGTATTTGGCTGTAGCGGGCGTCACAGGACATCACTTGAAATTCGGTTTTGATCGCTTCAGTCAGTTTTTTTATTAATGAGACAGGCCAGCGCTCTGATCAAACACGCAGAGCTACCGTGCCGGCGTGCACCTATACCACGGGTCAGCCTTATGAATCTGAAAAGGAGTTTTACTGTTATACGAAAACCACACAATAACAACAATAAAGGCTGTTTGTTTGAAATTACATAAATTTCTTATTTGCGAAAATAAATTCTTCTGCTGCTGGGGGAATTTCATTCTCTGTCCTTTCTATCTCTTTTCTGTCGTTCAGTAAATGTTCAATATAACATCGATGTATGAGTTTGGTACTACTACTTTATATAGTATCTTTTTTGTGATTGCTGATACTGGTATATCATCATTTTCTATTTAAATAATATGACACCCAAGATAAAGGATTTCGTTAACTATCTGTACTGCTTCGATATTAATGATTATTTTGGCCCTAACTGCCAAGAGCCATGTTTCTGATATGGCGATTTTACGTTGTATTCATTCCATACGTGCACAGTCAGCTACGACCCGCTTCACCTGTTCCAACCGAAATTACTCAGTCGTCTACAAAGAGCATTGTGTCTAGGATAGCAGATATTAATATTGTTGTGGATTGGCCAGAGCGCCAACCCACAATGAGAGGAAGCCGAAAGGCACGCGTTTAAGCTCACGCAGGATGGCGTGAGGTCTGGAACAGGACAAGTAGTGGAGACTAGCAAATAAAGTACGTAGCTTCTGGAATACTTAACTTTAATCCGTAATTGGTGAACATCGCTCTTGACGGTACATGCATCACAAGATAAATAGCAAATGATAATGGCGCCTTGCTAGGTCGTAGCAAATGACGTAGCTGAAGGCTATGCTAACTATCGTCTCGGCAATTGAGAGCGTAATTTGTCAGTGAACCATCGCTAGCAAAGTTGGCTGTACAACTGGAGCGAGTGCTAGGAAGTCTCTCTAGACCTGCCGTGTGGCGGCGCTCGGTCTGCAATCACTGATAGTGGCGACACGCGGGTCCGACGTATACTATCGGACCGCGGCCGATTTAAAGCCTACCACCTAGCAAGTGTGGTGCCTGGCGGTGACACCACAAATATCTTTTGTTATACTTTTTTTCGTCTATTTATGGAATCTTTAATATATAAATTTAACAGAGTTGGGGTTATATGGCGACGATCTCTCTACACTAACGCTGCTCTATACATGCTCTGTATTTGCTAGCTATGATCTTTCACAATATTCATACAGTAGTTTTTGTCGTCTCCAATATTCACTTTATAACTTTAAAGCAATAACGGCAGCATTTAAATGTTTGGTCAAGGATATCGCAATGTCGGAATACCCCCGGTGTCGTGCAGAGCTCTGACTGCGAACGCTCTTCTGATGATACGTCCCAGCAGGCGGCACATCGGTCTTAGCCTGGAGAGCGGCCGGGCGCAGGGCTCTCATCACGGATTTCCCTCGCGATCGCCGCGGGGCGGTCTTGCAGCCTGAGAGACTCGCTAATGGCCCGTGTAACGAACGGACTGAGAACTGCGGCCCTCTCCTGCGACACTGCGGAGGCAGCCGGGAACGGCCAGCACCTCTGGGAGCGGGCAAGAGGGAAACTCTAGTGGGTCTCAGACACTGCACAGCACTACAACCATTCCGTCGACCACGGCAGGAATTTTTTTGTAACAAATATAAAAGATGAAAATTTCCATAGGAGCACTACGTACGAAAGGATGGAATTTGAAGTTCAGTCGACATCAAGGATAAAGAGTTAAAGAGAAGCGTGTGAAGCCTCAGACTGGGCAAGAAATTCGGGTCTCCAGTGGCAGTAGCAAGCAAAAGACAATGGTTATCGTCTAGGACAGTGCTTCCCAACCTACATTAGACTGTTACCCCTGAATGCAATCATACATTAGCTAGTTCCCTTCCCTCCCCCAAATTACCACCAACTTTAGCATTTAACTAAACTGTGGAATGAAAGACTTTTCTTCATAGTGCATCGCAAGTGCTACCCACAACTCCTTCCCGTATAAGAAAGCTAACTAGCCACAGTCTGGGTAGACAACTGTTAAAAACATACTTCCCTTCCACTACTCCTCTCCATTGCGGCCCTTGGTTGACCTGCGCATATAAAATCCATATAAAATATGTTCCATATAAAATCAGCCAAGTTAAAATCGATGCACTATACTTACTGTTTGTAAATCACTTAATTGCTGCGCCCGCATCTCGTGGTCGTGCGGTAGCGTTCTCGCTTCCCACGCCCGGGTTCCCGGGTTCGATTCCCGGCGGGGTCAGGGATTTTCTCTGCCTCGTGATGGCTGGGTGTTGTGTGCTGTCCTTAGGTTAGTTAGGTTTAAGTAGTTCTAAGTTCTAGGGGACTTATGACCACAGCAGTTGAGTCCCATAGTGCTCAGAGCCATTTGAACCATTTTTGAACTTAATTGGTGCACTCCTTACATCTGAACTGGCAGAAAATGGAGGACTTCAGTCTGTTAATTCTTTGTGTCTAACCAACCTAATAATAATAAATAAATGTCGTGTGACAAGGGCCTCCCGTGGGGTAGACCGTTCGCCGGGTGCAAGTCTTTCGGTATGACGCCACTTCGGCGACTTGCACGACGATGTGGATGAAATGATGATGATTAGGACAACACAACACCCAGTCCCTGAGTGGAGAAAATCTTCGACCCAGCCGGGAATCGAACCCGGGCCCTTAGGATTGACATTTTGTCTTGCTGACCACTCATACTGGGGGCGGATATAATAATAATAATAATAACAATAACACTGTGTGCAGCACTATAGTAGTCCTTGTGTAATTATTGCTGTGTTGTGCTGTCAGTTAATTCATTTCCTTGTCTTAAAGCGAGTAATGAAGCAATTTATGGACTACCGCAGTTACTATCTACAACTTGGAGAACACCTTCTCTTGAGATATTTACCATTTGTTACGTATATGTCTCACTTTTGTGATGAGCAATGTACGGGGCAAAGCACAACATACATGTGTAGTGGGTGGACTATGTGACTAACTTGCAACCTCCACCGTATTAATGCTGGTAGTTGAGAAAAAGTAATTATTTATAACTTATATAATCAGTATTAGTCTTACAAAATTATGGTAATAAATCTTTTCAAAACAATTACTTTCGTAACTGAAACAGAATCCGATCGTTTAGTTTGCAACCCCCAGAAAATTTCATTTTATCAATCACGGGGAATTATCCCCAGATTGGGAACTTCCGACCTAGAAAATGACAGAAAGGTTATCTCCAATGACAATATCAAGCAGAAGACAATGTTACCCACTAGGAAACCTATAGAATATCAGAATTACAATATTATGCAGAAGACAATGCTTATCATCTATAAAATCAGCTAGTAAACTATCTCTGTGTATACATAACCGTGCTCACAACGGAAGTGCCATATTTGAATGAGTGAAACAGAATAAAAATAATTCTAAAATATATTTATCTGTTCTGCAACCCATGAAGTGCATATAAGTAGGAATACAACAGCGCTTCGGACCAAACCTGAATATTGACTTTAAACTCTACCTTGATCTTCCACTCTTCTCCTCCCTTACCTGTCCGCCACTCTTTCCTCCTTGCTTTCCATCCCCTTCTATATCCCCACCTCCCCGTCATTCCTACGTCACACCCCTCTCCCTCCATTATTATTTGCACCTATTTTGGAAATAGTTCAGTCAGAGAGCTTCTAAGCCAGTAATTACCATCAACCTGGGGGTAATTGTGCACTGTAAGGTATAATATTTTTGATGGGTAAAAACAAAAAAAGATGAACTATATTTCAGTCATGAAATTAAATTATTTTAAGTAGATCATTAACAATCACTTTTCTTAAGACTCTAAAGCTGATTGCGAATGTTACCAATAATTTCATTTTTCCAAGTACTAGCATTAATGTGGTCACAATATGGTAGGGGTTACAGTTTGTATAATAAGTATATGAACATCATCTTTCTGACATAATAAACCGCCTACGTGCATCTTAGTACTTTGCGAAAGGCTTCAATGGCGGTAAAATAGAGACATATACATCACGTATGCTTAAACATCTCATGAAAATTACTTCTCCAGTTTGTACATAATTGCCGCAAACAACCAGAAAACACTTCATTATTCGCTTCGCAACAATAAATCAACTTACAGCACGCCACGAAAGCTACTGTGCAATGATTATTACACTGCTGTAGGGCTCACACTGTATTACAGGGTGTCACACACGAAACTGGTACGCCTCACTTCCTAGATTCAAGTAACAATGAACTAACTAAAAGAATATATAACAGTAATGTTAAAAATATGTAGTTACCTGTTCATAATAGATGCTGGAAGTGGTGGCCATGAGCATCCAGACCCCTCTGGCTTCGTGTGGTGACTTTACCAGCAACACGCTGTAATTCTGCAGGCATGATGTTGTCCTCTAGTAAAGTTCCGTTTAAGATCGTCTATGGTGCGAGGACTGTCAGCATATACTTTGCTTTTTAGTGTGCCCCATAAATAGAAACAACATGATGTCAAGTCTGGGGACCTTGTGGGCCAGAACCTCTGTCTTCAGGGAACACGTTGGTGATTAGTCCATACTTTGGCTGACTGTGAGCAGTTGGTCCATCTTGTCGGAACACCACAAACAGCTTCTCTGCATCTGTTGACTGTGCATCAAAAGAGTCAAAGATCTCTAGTAGATATATGGCATGGTCTAAGTTGTAATTGAATAATAGTGGGTCAATAATGCACATTCCAGAGAACGAACACTAAACACATATTTCCTCTGAATGGAGATGTTCTTCAAGCAGAATATGTTGGTTGTCCTGTAACCAGTATCTACAATTGTGGAAGTTTACATAACACAAAAAATGAAACCAGACCCTACCTGGCAAGAAGTATAGGAAGGGGTGCGAGGAACTGTTACCAGCTGATGTTAACAGCCACTTACAATAATTAAGTCTTTTTTTCGTGATCCTCAAATTTCACTACTTGCACCACATTCACATGATAGGCTTTTAATTTCATGTCTTTTAGCACACGATGACTTGATGTACGAGGTACACCACCCTGCTGTGGTGACTTCCTTACTCACTTGGGAGGGCTTCTCACAACGTCCATGCGGATTCTATCTACAGTTTCAGTGGTTCTCACTGTCGGTCGCCCATTCCTCTGCACATTCTGAACGGATCCTACACACCTCCATTTCTTGCACGTATCTTGAATAGTGCTGGTCACGGGTAGTTTCCTACCAGGACACTTAGCTTGAAAGATTTATTTACATTCCTTGATAGAGCCTGTCTTTATGTGACACTCCACAATATTAGTTCGCTCTTCTAATGCAAACTGCGTCATTTCTGTAACACACAACAATAGGACCTTCTCACAACAACAGACGCACGGTCGCACAGCTGCGCTCAGCTTTCCAGGAAAATGCAGTGAAGTCAACCTTCGAGACAGTGTTGCCACGTCACAATCAATGCGACTAGAGATGATAAATCAGTGCATGAGGGGTACTCGTTTTATGTGGGGCACCATGTATTATTATTATTTCTGTCTTGTCTCAGACGTTATGTCTGGTTATTATTATTATTATTATTATTATTATTATCACTACAATGGGCAGATACAATGCATTTCCAGTTCAGAAGTAAGGAGTCCAGCGATCAAGTGACTTATAGACAATATGACTAGGTATTGTTTACGTATTTAAATTTGCTTGATTTCAATCAGAGTGAAGGGTTTTGGTGAAGCACACGTCAGTAGGAAGAGAAGTGGTGCAAAGGAAGCATGTTTCGTAACAAGTGCCTATCGTCAGTGTAGACAGCTATCTTCCCTGAGGCACTGAGAACTGTCTCGTCATTCTATGAAGAAAGTTATTAGAAATAAGAGTCCTTCTGTGGAAAAGGTTGTTAGAAATAAGCAGTACAAGTTGTCTCATTGACGTATTAGTTCGTGGTTTAGCAAGACGTTTAGAAATACTTTCATTTATCTTTCACTAAAAACCGAAGTGTTCAAGCAAAATTGAATTTCATTCTAAAGCTAAATTAGACACTAAGTACAATGATTGAGGGAGGGGGGGGGGTACTAACTAACATGTGATTGTGCTCAGTGGTCTTAGAGAGGTTGGGAACTACCGTTCAAAGCTAGCAGCACTCCCAATCACAGCTCAGTATTTTGTTGCCGTAAAAATGGAACCTCCAGTCAAACAGCTTCCCACGAGAAGAATATGATACGACACCTTTCTTTTCCAACCGAGGCGAAAATTGCGTAATTGTCCAACATTACGCTGTTTGGAAGAAGCAGGGTGAAAGGCGGTGATGTGTAGCTCAGCTGGTGCCCACTGGCAACGTATAACCGACATTTGATGGTCAACTCTCGTTTAGATGAGGTACAGATACCACCTGATAACCTCTCCTGACTAAACAAAAAAAGTGAGACACTTACTTTCTGTGATGGGGTTTGTCGTAACAACTCTAGAACTCTGCCTATACGTTCAATCCACCTTCGAAATAGAGTACAATCTCTCGCTGCCTGTTCGCAAGCTCCAAGGCGTGCTGTTTAAATTCGAAACCCAACATAATAATTTCGTGTACTGTTTCCAAATTTTCAAGTTTCGAAACGCATTTTTTCTTGCTGTCTTTCAACTGGCGGAATATTTTCATACGCAATTACCCATTCTGCAGTTGAGTCTCTCACTTCATTTTCCACAGCCATTCTTATGTTCACCAAATTTATCTTCAAGAAGGTACTGCCGTTTCCTGAAGTTCTTCAACAGATATTATTTCATTATCACGTGAGTTACTGGTTGTCACTCTGTATGCTAGCAAGAAAAGTAATCGCTCAACCAATCCATTTGGTTTACTTCAGTGGTCGCAGCTGATGTGTGCTGACAGTCTGTTGGAGATCTTCTTCCGGTCTTTGACATCAAGGCCATTATCGTTCTTCCCATGCCTGTATACTTCCATGCCATTTCAGAACCAAGCTATAAATACTTTTCGCACTGGTAAGATTATTTTGTAATAGGTACTCGTGCGATCATCTGTGTTTCTACTCAAATATAATATATAATTACAAGCTATCGCACCAAATAAGTATTCCAAAATAATCTTCCCAGTATGAAAATTAATCACCGATTCTTTAGTCAGTATCGCCATTAGACTGTTGTTTACCTACAGTGTTACATTTACACTTACACAATCACGATCTCGGCTTCAAAGTGCCATTATCAAGTGTTTTAAGTGTTATAAATTGCCTAAGATGGCATATTGTCGTATTAAAATACACTATTAGACACATTATCTAAGAGTCGATATTTCTGGCAGAGCCTACTGCTTGGTCACGAAGTTCTAATATTCGGGTCTGGTGGTTTAGCGTTCACGGCACTGTAGATGAGCGTGTTCGGTCATAGGGCTGGCTGTCCTCAACAATGTAAGGAGATGCCAGAAATGACACCTGGTTCGGATTGCATGATAAACAGTTGGTCCCCTCTCTCAAGTTGGATAACTGGGGTAGGTTATGGAACATGCAAGTCGCGAAAGTGGTGTCCATTTGAAAGGCTTTTACAAGGCCTCTGAGCCACACGAAATTATTTTTCTTTTAGGATAAAATTCAGTCATCGGTTGCCAATAAATTAAAGTAATACTACAGTTGCAGAAAATTACTGTCATGAATAAAAATAACTAATTATTGTTCTTATAATATAATAGTGTAATTTTATATATTATAATTTATAAGTCGCAAAATTATAATTTTATCTGAAACTATCATAAGTAAGCTGTAGTAAAACCACCAAGTCAGAAACATCTTCTACTTAGCTTTGACACCGTCGCGAATCAAATAGTGATCCAGAAAGTGCAGAATGAATTTCTTTATTTCAGTACCTGATCACAGACTTGTTAGGTCCTCAGACTACCGGTTTCGGTAAGCAATGACCCTCTTTAGACATGCATCAAAACACGGCAACTAGTGGATTATCTACAGCTTAAAACAATGAAATAGGCCATAATGTAAAGTATTCCTGACATGCGAGTACATGTGAAAATAACGCGCTTTAAATATTACGAGGCATACCTGTTTTAAAAACATGTCGTAGTGGATTGGAGTCATAGTGGCATCGTCAAAAGATAGGTACAGAATTAGATCAGCATCGTCTTTTGTTAACACCGCTACAATTATAAACAAATATTCTTCAATCATATAACTGTGGAGTATGAAATAAAAGTAAAAATACAATCGGTCAAGTCTGTAGTAGGCCTACCAGATGTATAAGTCATTACAGTAATAAAATACAGTAATTAGGCGGTAGACAATCCAGCAGTTGTATTTGTGTTTTCCCAGGTTTTGCTGCACATCTGAAGGTGATCATTGCTAACCGAAACCGGTAGTCTGAGTACTTAACAAATTTGTGATCACATACTGAAAGAAAAAATATATATTATTTCGATTACTAAACCCCTTCTGCAAAGGTATGATTTACTACTACATTATATTTTCGTAATTTTTCCGAAAGTTAAACTAGTTAACAGACTTAGTTCCATTCTTAAACACGACAAGTTCGAGTATAACAGCAATTACTTTCATCCAGCTAGAAAGTGAGAACCACTTTTAATTAGTTATCTTACTTTATCGATTTTAAACTCTGATTTATTAATATTCTTTACATCAAGGACATTGTTGTAATTGCTATCCATAGCAAGCATTTGCTAATATTGTGTTGAAGGACTAATGAAGGCCCTTGTGTAGCCTACGCAGCTTCTCTTTTTCGGATTTCTTCTTGCACTTCGACATTCCGGTAACTCGCAATACGACGATTTTCTCTTTTTGCAATTCTCAATGCACATGGAGATTTCGATAAGTAACTATGATGATTTCTTTGTGACAGTGATAAGTTGCAGGACAGTTTATTTCCGAACTTTATTCATTTCAGCAATACATGTAACGTATTCTTGGTCCCTTTCAGATCGTCATGCTGAAGTTGTACTTCGAATAATGAGTCTATACTCATTTTGAGTGACGACTATTGGGAGGATTTATTAAAATATTATCGTTCTTACGAATAACAAGATGATTTATGTTAGGCAAGAAAGATAATGCGCTTTTCTCCCTTTTCACGTCTGAGTTCCCATGAAATAGAAGTCCTTGGACTTTGATTTCGGCAAGAAGATTTTTAGGAGCGGGAATGGAGTGAATTACGTATATGCGAATGCTGTACTGCCGCACACGAATTTATAAGCAAGGGTGTAGCAGAATAATTCGTATAAATGTGACGCTCATTATTATTGTCGCTCAAGTTAGAGTCAACCGCCAATCTACGGATAAAATTGTTGGACAGTACTCTAAGCACCTGTCCAATGCATTTTAGCGGTTAGCCGGCATCGAACATAAAGCTAAGTTTGTTTTAGATTTGTAAAAAGATATCACGCTTTTCCACATTTCACATGCCGTACATCTGTTCTCATTGACGAAAGTGGAAATTTGCTTTATACTTCAAACAAACAGAAATTAATTGCACCGCAGTTTAGTTTATAAAACCGCAACTGAAAACGTTCATCAGCCTCTACATTAATATATGTTAGTAGAACCGACAAATCCTGCTTTACATACCATTCTGTGGACATATCCCATCTAGTATTCCGATATGCACACATCTCTGATGTAAGCTAATTTAGATGGACCTCCTATTTTATCAAATAGTACACTCTCATAATTAATTAAACAGATAATTGAGTTCAGTTTATTCAGTGGGTGAACTGAAATATTTAAGGTCTGTAATACTAACAAACCAAACTCGGACGTCAATAATGTGGTATCGAAACAGATCCATACTGTGTGCTTCTACAGTTTACATAGTTCACAACTTGTTCTTCTCAATACTAGAGTGGCACAGTGAAAAATTAAGCAACAACCATCCATGACAGATGCTTCCGCACTGTTGTCTTGCTAGGTTACGGTAGGCACGCAATTTATCAACCTCACATCAAAATGTCCACAGAGAAATCATCTCTATGATTATCTGACACGAAAACGTGGGACCCTGAGGTAACAAATAGCTTAAAACCAACAATAGATGTACAAATCTTCTTCTTCTTCACCTCATGGATTAGGCACTCTTGCCTGTTCCAGCTTCACATTTGTCTCTAGCGTGACCTGAGTTGTTCTCGATCTCTTCTTGCCCTCGTTGTGTAAGAGCCATCCTGGCAAATCCAGTGTTTTCCATTCTCCGTATGTGATCACACCAACTGTATTTGTGGTGTCACCGCCAGACACCACACTTTCTAGGTGGTAGCCTTTAAATCGGCCGCGGTCCGGTAGTATACGTCGGACCCGCGTGTCGCCACTATCAGTGATTGCAGACCGAGCGCCGCCACACGGCAGGTCTAGAGAGACGTCCTAGCATTCGCCCCAGTTGTACAGCAGACTTTGCCAGAGATGGATCAATGACCAATACGCTCTCATTTGCCGAGACGATAGTTAGCATAGCCTTCAGCTACGTCATTTGCTACGACCCAGCAAGGTGCCATTACCAGTTTATATTGAGATTGTAATTAATGTATCAACAAGAGCGATGTTCTCCAACTATGGATTAAAGTTAAGTATTCCAGCAACTACGTTCTTTTCTTACTAGACTCAACTACTTTACCTTGTTCCAGACCTCACGCCAGTCTGCGTGAGCTTAAACGCGTGCATTTCGGCCTCCTCTAGCAAAACGGTGTTGGCTCTTCTGCCAACACATCAGTATTATTAAATAATTTATTACATACCGTTTCTGTATTTAGCTATTTTCTTATATCTTCATTGGGTATCGTATCATCCTCGTATATCCTTCAACACTCCTTAAGAATTTTATTTCTGCCGACTGAATTTTACCCCGTTGTTTTTAAACGTCACCCACGCTTCGCTGTCATTAATCAATATGACTAAGGCAATTAATTTATAGAATATCTTTCCTAAGTTTATTTTTAAAAGTTCTTCGAATGTCCGCTACCCAGATCGCAATTTTCTAACTTTCTGTTCAAACTTATGGCAAAGCCAGGAAATTTAAAATTCGACAGTTGGTCTAAAATGTTGTTTTAGAACACTAATTTTGCGTGACTGGGTCCTTTTCTCTAAAAGCCATGATTCTGATTTTATTAAATGATTGTGAGATTTTAAAATTATGTGATTGACATAGATTGTTTAAAATATACACAGATCTCTGTAATTCTGTTTCATTCACATGAATCACTATTTAATCGTTTGCAAATAGAAGATTGACTGAGTAGACGTTAGTTAATTCAATTCCTGGATGTACTAGCAGTTTCCATTTGTTTGAAATGTCTTCAGTATATACAGTATATTGAAAAGAGTGAGTGATAAGCTATAGCCCTTCTAACAATAAGTCTTGTTTTGCTCGAACCTGTTTACTTATCTTAATTTGTGCGTTTATGACAAAATTAGTCTTTATATACACACTCCTTATTACCAAAATTATCTGTGACGGCTAACCTCGATTTTCTAGTATTTGCCATATTTTCATTTATTTACCTTGCCAGATGGCTTCTCAAAATCTATAAACGTGATATGTTTTTCTAAATACTTATCTCTTTTTTATTCTGTGATCTATTATCTATTATCCATGAACGATCTCGCTTTCCTAAATCGTCTTTCTCCTTTTCCTAGCACATAATCTGTAGTCATTTTTAATCTGTTGTTTATTAGTTAAGAACGAATTTTATATTCTGTATTCATGAGACTAAGTCTCCTATAAATTTCACAGTTTAAACAGTGATCTTCTTTGAAGATATTTTTAAGTTAGCTATTTGCGAAGAGGGAGGCATTTGACTATTTTCACAGAAGCTATTGATTAGATTTAAAATTCTCAGTCTGCATGTTATTCCACTGTATTTGATAAGTTCCACATTCACTCCTTCTGATCCAAGTGCCTCACTATTTTCTACAGATCTTAGTACTGTACGTAATTCTTGTACAGTTTACTTCTGGCCTGTTATCCCCATGGGAGCAATATATTTCTGTTCCATTCACTTCCTCGTCATACAACAACTGTTTACAATGCTTTTATCCATTGTTGTTCACTTATTAGGTTTAATCTTGCAATATCTTACTCTGATTTATTTATATGTTCAATTACGTCATATCCAGTTAACTGCCTCATCCGTACATCTTGTATTAACTTATTCCCCGCTTCCTCATGAGCCTTTACGACTATTTTCTGGGAATTTTTCTTTTCCCTTTACGTAATTAACAGGATAGATCTGTTTTATTTTGTAAATATAGCTTATATGCTTTCCGTTTTTCTTCAGTTGCTTGCTTTATTTCTGGATTCCATATTCGCAAACCCCATATACAGTTTTCTAGATTGTCTGTATTATATTGCCCCCTTCTTTACTTACATTTTCATCAGTGGATGTTTCCATTAGGTACTTTGTAAGTCTACCTCCGTAAAAGTTCTTAACCTTTACTCTTGTAGGAGATAGAGCTTATACACTTCTAATTTTCTCGGTTGTAATTCGGGTTATTTTTCTTACTTTTTCCGATTATTCTGATATTTGGAAATACGAGATGGAGGCTCGAATATATATCACTTTTCTCTGTACTGTTAACATCCTGTACCATAGAACTTAATTTCTTATTGACTATTATATAATCGGTTAATGATCTGTAACCTCTAAAACCCATCATAAACCTACGAACATCTTTCTTGCAAAAACAGATAATTGTTAATTTCACTGGTTTAAAGCTGGAAATTGCCTAATTACATCTCCATTTTCATTTATTGTTACTTCCCTGAAAGTTACCATTACGTTTGGAGTACGTATTTTGTTTGCTCGAGCATTTAGTTCTCGAGCAATAATCAGTTGGTCACTCTGATAGATTTATCTGTTACCGATTCTAGTACTTCATAAAACTATTCTGTTTCGTCTTTTTTCCCCTTCTTTATGAACGTACACGTTATCACTGTCATATTTCCTCGTTCTATTTTAAATCAAACACTTACTTTTCATTCATTTTTGTGGGAATAACTTTCGAATTTCATCTTCCAGTTTTGATCTGTTAATAATGACTACTCCACACAGAGTTCTTTACTTCTGATCTATTCCACCATACGGGATTTTGGAGGTGTAAGTGGAGATATTGTGATGATTGGCACCTTCATATGACCTCACATTCGTGTGTTAGTTTTTCTTTTCTGTCCAACAGTCTTTCCGCCAACATGTAACGTAATTTAGTATACCTGTCAGTATAGACTAACCGTTTTGGGTCCACGCCTCCACACTTCAACACCTGATTTGCATTCCGGCGGACATAAGCATTTATGGCTTGCTCTTGCCGCCTTTATTTTGAGGTACAAACCAACCTAAAAACATACTACTCCTAATAGCTGTAATTACTAGTATACAACTGACGCAAATCTATGGTTCCTTGTAATTTCTTTTTTGATTCGGTTGTAATAGCTATATTTGTAACTTTATTCTTTAGTTTTGATTCTGACTCTTACTCTTTCGTATTTATACCACTCACATTTGCCGAGTTTTACTTGTCTTTCATTCCAGATCCAGATCTATTACTTTTAACAAATCCAGGACGATTTCCATTGCATCCGTCTTGCTGCATACTCTGAATCTCAGTGAAATTTGTTTTACGATGAGAGACACTTGCAGTCTGAACAACCCCTACTAGACGGGGTACAGCGAAAATACTTATATATGTATAAAGTGTCCGTCCTAAGAGTCGTCAGGAACATTTTCTCTGATATTCCGGCATATATTTGCGATTTCGTTTTTGAAATGTGTAGCTGCAGTCAGACCAATTTTATGTGAGGCCCAGTGTTGACGGAAAGCATCGGTTTGTTTCCCGTTACAAACTAAATTTCTTATAGAACTTCTTCAAACCAATCTTCGGATTGTAGAATACAACAGTACGTGCAATGTAATACAAGTCTCTTCACTCTTTGGAACACCTGCATGTATTCTGAGTAACATGTGTGTGACGATGTGGTAGCTTCCTCACTATTTGTAAGCATTTTACCAAACCAATTTTGTAAGTAGATTTCTTGTAGAATTTGAGGGTTTTCAATTAAATTAAATTTTCACATTTTGTAGCAATTTTTTTTGTTGAGGTTATAGCTTCATTGTATTTTTTGAAAGACATTTTTTCGCCGTCGACTATACTTCTTATTAGGATTTCCTTGATTGAATTTTCGACCTGAAAACAGCAACTGTTAATACTGATAAAATGAATAAAATGGACCTAGGCTTGTAAAGGGTACTGCTATCTTTAAAGTTGTGACTTATCGATATTGTATTCTGTAGTTACCGAGGGCTTCTGGAGCTTTCGGAGCAGAGCGCGCATCTTGCCTGAGAGACTACTCTCTTGCTCAGTGATGAGAATAATGCCCCAGTGCGAGTGGTCGCACACCCTCTTGATGTGTCCAGAAGAGTCGATGTTCACCACCCACTGGTAACGATCGCGCGCAACCGCGTCGTGGGTAATTACACTACTGGCCATTAAAATTGCTACACCACGAAGCGGCTATGAATGCTTGTTTCCCGCCAGTTCTCGGTTTGAAATGCACTCCCGTTACGGAATCCATGTATGCCGCTGCCAGCTATTGGAACTTCACGAAATTATGGAGGCTGAGGTGGGAATATTCCACTACGTCTACCGAAACTGGCGGAGATAAGAAGCTGAATTACTTACTGACTGCCCCTCATATGAGGCGCGTTTTTTAATTTTGGTGCGTTTTGTTGTAGACACTAGTGGTTCGCGCGCATACCGCAACGAGCGCGTGACTCGTGTACCGGCATGCCTCGGGAACAACTGGCTCAGTTTCAGCTCTGTAGTTAACCTGTAGGGTTCTGTTCTGTGCTTTCAAAATGTTTAAGACTATCAACCGCCGCGTGTGAGGTTCGCTCAGTGATACGATTTTTGTAAGAAAGGAACCTGTCTGCTGCAGAAATTCACCGAGAGATTTGTAAAGTGACAGTGACTCTGTTATGAGGGAAAGCAAAGTGCGTACGTAGGTACGAGAATTCAAAGATGGCCGTAGCAACGTCCATGATGAGGTCCGCTCCGGTCGGTCTTCTTTGATTACAGACGATTTGGTGGCTCCAGCTGAAGCGAGGATTTGTGAAAACAGGCGCTTCACAATAATAGGTCTCTCAAACGAATTTCCTGACATGTCGAGATCAGCGCTTTACAACATTGTTTCTGAACACCTAAAGTTTAGGAAACTGAGTTCTCATTGGGTCCCGAAACTCCTAACAGAGCACCACAAATACCAAAGATTTGAGTGTGCGCTGAAGTTCTTGACTCGTTACCACGAAGAAGGTGACGTCTTCTTTAGTCAGATCGTAACTGGAGTCGAAACATGGGTTTCGCATATCACGCCCGAATCGAAGCAACAGAGCATGGAATGGAGACACACACACACTTGCCTGTAAAGGTGAAAACCAAACAGACTCTGTCTAAATGGTTCAAATGGCTCTGAGCACTATGGGACTCAACTGCTGAGGGCATTAGTCCCCTAGAACTTAGAACTAGTTAAACCTAACTAACCTAAGGACATCACAAACATCCATGCCCGAGGCAGGATTCGAACCTGCAACCGTAGCGGTCTTGCTGTTCGACTGCAGCGCCTTTAACCGCACGGCCACTTCGGCCGGCTGTTTTGGGATAGGCATGGTGTTTTGCTGGTCGACTTCATGTAATGAGAAACGACTATCAGTGCAGAAGCATACTGCCAAAGCCTGAGAAAGTTACGCAGAGCGATTCAAAACAAAAGATGCGGCTTGCTGACAAAGGGAATTGTCCTTCTCCATGACAATGCAAGACCTCACACTGCAGGTCAGACCCGCAATTTATTGGACAGTTTTGGCTGGGAAGTTTCAGACCACCCACTCTACAGTCCCGATCTTGCGCCGAGCGATTACCATCTGTTCCTCCATTTCAAACAACACCTCACTGGCAACCGTTACAATGATGTCGACGACGTGAAAACGGCAGGGAACTCCTGGTTATCGGAGCAGGTGGTAAGGTTTTATGAATAGGGTATTTTAAAATTGGTTGAGAGGTATGATTCGTCTTTGAACAAACTTGGAAACTATGTAAAAAAAAAAATAGAGTGAATTAATTACTTTCTGAAAATAATTTTACTTTTTTGAAATAACCTTTCGTTGTGTACTTATGTTCAAACTGATGTTACTTAAAAAACACACCATGTCCTCTATGTAAAGTTCCCATAACGGAGTCCGATAGCCGCCCAAATTTGTCTAAAATAAAACTGAGAGAAGGAGCTTTGCAGACTCTATGGCTCATGTCAGTATTCGTCACATAGGCCTACACCATAGCTACGTAACTAAAAATTAAGCTCACCACACTAGAAGGTTATTCACACCTGGAGAAATCATTACAAGCATTATTTAAAACCTTGTACTTCCGCCCCTGGAGTTGAAAACCGCCTTGATTCGGTTAGGAAATGAATGCATGAGGTTTTGCATTAACGTCGCATCGAGGTCAAGCCATTCTCTGAGAACTGGATCACCTGGATGGTGATGTCGACGTTTGCTTACTGCTCCAACATTTTCCATACATCCTCTATGGATTTAATACCAGGTGATTCTGTAGGCCGTTCGAGATGTAATAGGGCGGGGAAGCGTTAAGAAAACCAGTCACATGTTCTTCCAGACCGACTAACTTTACTGTTGTCGTCTTTATGAACATGTGTGACCAATGGCCTCCTGTGACGTGAACGACTGCAAATGTTCTTTGCATGCGGTTCCCGTCGTAGTTTTCTCTCGTTGATTGGGATTGTCCTTCACTCACTGCCTGCAGAAAATCCTGTCGCGTTCGGTGCGATTTTGATTCACAAGCCATAAAACGCTTCTCCGATACCTCTCATCAGGATCTTCTTCGGCTCACAATTCTGACGTCGTATTTCATGGCCATGTGTGTTGCACCACTGCTTGTAGATACGTTCAACAGTTCGCCGCGAAACACCAAGAAATCCAACAACTTCACACACCGTACGGCCATGGGCACGGCCAAACACAGTTGCCCCTCTTTGCCACCCTGTCAAATTCTTACATTTACCCACGTATACCTACAACGTCAACATGAAACTCATTGATCGCTACTCCCATATGTTCACGAAAAGGCAGTGCGCGCGAAATTGAGCACGTGACTGGATCACTGCGCCATCTGTAACGCCTTAACGATTCATATGTGCGTGTCACTGGGGTGACTAATTTTTTGTCCGGCGACCTTAGATTCGTGCTTACTGCACGTGCGTTACGCACGAATGTAGTTTCAAAAGGGATTTTATTCCATCTGCTAGATGCTGTTGGTGTATGTGACGATTACGGATAATGGGCACAGAGGCTCATGTCATTTTAATTCATTTTATCAGTGTTGGTAACTGTTAGGTTTAACGACTCGAAAACGACTTAAAATGACATTTCAGTCTTGGAAATTACTGTAAATAGCATTAACGGTAACGAAAATTTTGTAGGAAATTTGCCAATCGATATTTGCCTTGCGAAACTAGTTCAAAAAATGGTTCAAATGGCTCTGAACACTATGGGACTCAACTGCTGTGGTCATAAGTCCCCTAGAACTTAGAACTACCTAAACCTAACTAACCTAAGGACAGCACAGAACACCCAGCCATCACGAGGCAGAGAAAATCTCTGACCCCGCCGGGAATCGAACCCGGGAACCCGGGCGTGGGAAGCGAGAACGCTACCGCACGACCACGAGATGCGGGCGCGAAACTAGTCGTCAGTAAATAGTAATGTGAGATTGTATATCAGGTATTGTATTCTGACCACTTGCTGTTGCTCCGTGCCACCATGGGAAACATTACCTTGAAAAGATCAATGCTTACGAAGTGTGATATAAAGTAACGGGACTGTAATTGTCACAGAGTTAAATACGCGTATGCTGAAGATGAACGGCCAATAGCTGTATAGCGTTAAACCTTCTCAGTCGAATGCGATATCTCTCGTGTCTGTAGACAAATAAGTGTGGCCATGGCCTTTGTTTCTATAAGAGCTATTATTTTGTTTCGACGGAGTGATGGCAACTGTAATAATAATGCAACGAATTGTCGTAAGGTTTCACAGGATACTTGGAAAAACTGCTACTCAAAACTATCTTTTAGAAAGAGAAGTATATGTCGGTGGCTGTTTATCACGTTTTCGAGTTTTTTAGCGGTTCGAGCGTTTCCAAGGTGGCCCAGAAGACGTTGAAGGTAATTCACGCCTAAGACGCCGTTCAACATCGAAAACGGATGGAAATATCGAGGAAGTAGGTAATCTGACTAGATCTGACCATCGGCTGAGTATTCCGCTTGCTGAAACTGTAGGAAGCGCCATAGAATTGTTACATAATAAATATAACATGAAAAAAGCGCGTGAGGAACTGGAGCCGAATGTTCTCACTATCGAACAAAATTGAAGGTCGTGAAAATGTTTGCACTGTCGTTTTGAATACCACTGAAAAGTGTCCTAATTTCTTGCAAAGAGAGAAAACATGAGACGAATGTTAGTTTTTTGGCTTAAGATCAGGAGGCTAAACGGCAATACATGCACTGGAAGATCACAACTTCACAAAAAGCGGAAAAAATGGTTCAAATGGCTCTGAGCACTATGTGACTTAACTTCTGAGGTCATCAGTCCCCTAGAACTTAGAACTACTTAAACCTAACTAACCTAAGGGCATCACACACATACATGCCTGAGGAAGCGTCTAGAACCGCTCGGCCACTCCGGCCGGCAAAGTCGAAAAAGCTCGAATGAGCAAATCAAGATTGAGTGATGGTTTTTTTTAGATATTCATGGAACTGTGCATCTTTAGAATATTAATACCTTGAGGTTCTTGCTCATCCCCCTTAGAAAATCAGAAAAAAACCCGATTTGTGGTAGAACAGGTCGCGGGTTTTGCCTGATGACAAATCACCGGCCCATACCGCATTATCTGTTAAGAGGTTTCTAGCGAAGTACACGATCCCAGTGTTAGACCACCTGCCTTACGATGTAACTTTTATCTATTCACCAAAGTCAAATCTGCACTGAAAGGAACAAGATTTCAGTCCTCTGAAGTAGTGAAAGATGAACCTCCACGCATAGTCAAGGAGCTCACAGAGGAAGACTTCTGACACTGTTTCTATTGATAGAAAATTCACGTGAAGCATTGTAAGGACAGAGGAGGGGAGTGTGTTAAAGGTGACAATAACTAAATATATATGTCCATCTTTTTGATTTGCAGCTCCTTGTATTGGCCGTGTTTGCAGTTAAAAAGCTACCTGTAATAACTAACACAGAAGTGATACAGAAAATTCATGTTCACCAAATGTAAAAGTATTTACAAAAAGACACAATCTGTTGTTTGAACTAAAAATGCACATAATTTTATAATCATTTAAAAAAATGTTCACATTGCAGAATAAATAAAAACGAAAACCCACTGATGATGGCACAGTGGTCCCGAAATATGTTTGGGTACTGAGAAAAACGGTGTTTTGCGTAACTGGCGGACCTCACATCTAAGTATATATGCTTTCGAACTAAACTGTTTTACGGCAATAGTCCGTTTATTTTATAGTCACACTCTGTATTTCATGCAGGACAATACAAAAGCAGATGTCGTAGGTATTGGCACGTCTGTAACAGTGTTATGATGAGGTTGTGGCGACTGCATCCGGCAGTCTGCCTACGGGAGTATTTGTTCCCGCACAGTCTTGTAGACAGTATTTCCCAGAACAAACTGTCTAATATAACTATGACTAACTCTGTAGCGTGACATTAACTGTGGTTGGGTATGAACTGGCTGGTAGTCTTGGGATCTATGGTCTACTCGTTGTGTGCTGTGCCTAAGAATGAGGATTAACAAGATGACACGATTTTCTGGCGCCAACTTCAGAGCGCCCCATGCTTGTTAAACCACTGAAAAACCGGCGTGTTTTGTCGCACGAGGACAATACAGGTCGTCATATCCACGGAGAAGGCTGGAGTAACAGATAATAAGGCTTAGTAATTGTTTACTTGCGCAGAATTTTGAGCGGGAGCCCACCCTGAAACGCAGGCGACACGTAATCCGAGGCGAGCTCGCCCTCGCCAGCAAACTCTTAATTGCGAGCAGCGCATCAGGCGCGCGAGGGGGCTGCTTACCATCATAACATTTCCACCCTGCGAAACAGCCTCATTAAAAGTTGCCAAGAATCGCCGCCGTCGGAGCTTCCGCGGGAGTAGCAAGTTGCCTGTTACAGGGTTCACCACTCCCTGCTCTTCACAGTCAATGAACCGGCAAGCTCGTAAGCATTGCAAACTTCGCCCCGAGTGGGATTAGTAAAACTCCAAGATCGAGCCTCAGTAGTGCGGCAGCGGTTGCCAAAATGAGACGGAAACACGAAGTGCTCTGATTTCTGAAGGTCAGGCCAATAAAAGGCTTACAGGGCGCCGTTTGTTAACACATGTTAAGGTACACACAACGACTACAACTCCTTCAGAAAAGTAAGGAGAATCTTACACACTACAGTACGACTAAAATTACTTGATAGCTGACTCTTCAAGCGTATGAGTTGGTTTCCTCCAATAAGATTGCTCAAGTCGAGCCCGGATTTATCACCGTTGCCAAGCTGCTACAATTAGTTCAGTTGCGATTCCTTGTCCGGCTTTCTTTCTCGTCGTATTTGAATCCCGAATCCTGGATGTGGCCTTTTCATCACACATTATAACCGCACCAAAAACAACGCACACACACACACACACACACACACACACACACACACAAACACACACACACACACACAGCGATACTAACGAAATACCCAAGTTTTATACACAGTACTAACCAAAAACTGATAGATACTTCCACAAAAGACGCTTTTTTGTGGTTTTAGGGCGCACAAAAGACGCGTATCACCGTTACACTTGCACGGTGATTTTTTTCCCACCCAATACAAACCCTAGGGATTGATAGATAAGAGAATACGGAACGAAAAAGGTCTAATGAACTTATGTCCGGAAATGCACGGTTTCCATGCTAGAGACCATATATTAATTCATACATTGTTACAGAGTCTGCGGACTAATATGCGCTGTACCGTGCACGCACAGTTACAGTATGTGTCGAAAATGGTTTGAATGTGCCTCCACGTATGCGTGTACGCGCCATAGTATGTTCTGTTTCACACGTTCACATCGTCCAGGCTGCATTCGAACAGTGTCAAATGCCGGTGTGAGTACACTGCTCCATTGTCTCCACATCTGGAATGGGCTCTGCATACACGATACTTTTGAGATGGCCCCATAACCAGAAAACGCTCAGGTTGAGATCCGTTAAATGAGCAGGCCATGAAACTGGACCCCCTCGTCTGATCCATCGACCAGGGAAGAGAAGTGTCCGGACGTTAACGGCAAAGTGGGCTGTAGCACCTTCATGTAGCAGCCATATAACCCTTCGAATCATCAGTGGCACTTCTTCCAGCAGGTGAACCAAAGTCACCCGAAAGAAACGCCGATAGTTCCGTCTTGTTAGGCGACGTGGAAGGAAGACTGGTCCCAAAATCGGTCACCAGTTATCCTGGCATACACATGTCGGCTGCATTGATGCTGATGATTCGGTGTCACCATATCATGGGGTTCTGCATACAATCCCACAGATGAATGTCATGAAAGTTGGAGATAGCACTCCGCATAAAGGTGGCCCCATCTGTGAGTGGGCTGGATGGCACAGATCCCGGAATGGTGGTTGCCTGGTGAAGAAACCAGTGACAAAACTGCTCCAGTTGTCGAACATCTATCGCTAGTAAGCCCTGCACACACTGTAAGTGATAACGGTAGTTCCAACTATCATGGAGAGTGTTCCACACGCTCATATGGCTCGCCCTGTACCGGCGGGCCAACGGCCTGGTACTGACACAGAAGTCGCCTTCCACAGAGTGAATCACATTTTCCTCCAAGTCTGGAGTCCGAACATCTCGGGTACGCCCTGAGCCGTGCTGCGGCTCGCGTTGGTGCTGTTTGTAGGTTTCCGCCCTCTGTTGGAGGCCAGACCGTATCGTTTAGTTGGCATGCTTGCGGTTGTTTGTCTTCTTCTCGTCTTGACTGGCACCACTCGGTTTCGCAAGCGTTGCCCGTCCGCTAGTGGCAGCAGCGGCGGTTGTCGATATGTGGTAACTGTTGCCCTATCTTTGGGGCGACGTCGTTGTTTTTCCGTGTCGTGTGTGTGTGGAAGTTCGGTTGGGGACTCAGGAAGAGCCAGGTCAGCACAGTGCCGGAACACGCCGGGACCGCTGACGGCACGCATGAACTGCTGGATGGAAGGGCTGTGGTTACGAGAGTGCACGACCTCGTCGTAATCCGGATCCAGCAAGCTTTAAGATGCGTGCATTTCAATCCACGTATAGAAACCTCCACCATTCTGATATCTCGCGATTCTCCAGTGACGTGGGTTCGTGTTGCTGCTCGTATTGTCGCCGAGGCGAAGAGCAGCGAGTGGAGTGCTTGGGGAAGGCGGATCTGATTAGCTTTCCTCGACTTCTTATTACCATTTAATGCGTTCAACTTGTTACAGTTTGTTAAGTTCAACCAGCGGTAATTTTTCTTGCCTGGTGGTCGCTAACGTCCCTGCCCTAGGGGTTAGTGTATGCAAGGGCAGTGTACGTTTCCTCGCCCTGCCGCTGCTGTCCGGTAAGGCGTATAGTTTTGACAACTTTCTTGATTGTAGGCCGGTTGGTGATTCTTCTACACTTATGGTAGTGGTTAATTTCTCGTTCCGGGCGCTCTAAACACAGTATTCTGGGGACGTAGTGAAGACCGCCGGTTCCTGCTTTGGTGTATTCTTCCATCGTTGCATTTGGTTTATTGAACGTCAGGAAGCTTCAGCAAGATTATCATTAGTCATTCGTTAGACTGCCATTAGTCTGAGTTACCATATTGCGAAGTGAATGCAACTCTTTGCTGCCTATCTCATCGCTCGCGAAAGTGTTTGTTGCCAGACTTTCTCAGAGGTCGATTCCTGGAGCACCGTCTGTGGTCCCTTGGTTCTTGTAACACATGTGTGTTCTAAAAGGAGGTCTGATGGCCAGTAGTTAAGTGTAACGCTCCTTCAGCCCACGCCTTCTGAGGGTATACTCTGCCTCAGTACCTTTAAAGGAACTTATGCACTGGTCCTTGCGCTTTGTTATTGTATTATTTATTACAATACCTTGTAACGCCTACATATGTCTAGTTAATAGTTCTGGTCACCTTCTGGAATAAATCCAGCAGTGTAGCGTTTAGTGGATCTGACTTGTCCGTCTATTGACAGAGTCATTAGGGAAATCGTTTCTCGGTGTCAGTTGTATCGTGTGGCCAAGCCGAATAACGCTCTTCAACAGGGGTTCCTTAGTTCTGAGGGTGAATCTTGCCCCATGGACAAACTCTATATTGATTATGTAGGCCCCTTACATGGCACCAAAAGAGGCCATAGGTATGTATTAGTTATTATTGACGCGTTTTCGAGGTTTACCTGGTTTCTTCCGAGTCGTAATGTGACTGCTGCCACCACCATTGCGCATTTAACTAACGTATTTAGTGTTTTTGGACCTCCTAAGAAATCGTTAGTGATAATGCGCCGGCCTTTCTCTCGGTTCCCTTCAAGACCTTCTGTTTTCAAAGCGATGTTAAGCATGTAACTACCACTTCGTATTATCCGCATGGGTCCTTTGCGGAAAGGGTCAATCGTAACCTCAAATCCACACTGATTATCTTTCATCGGAAGTTTCCCAGTAAGTGGGATTCTAGTCTGCCTTGGCTTGGCTTTGCCTTCAATACCGCCAGCCATGAGGCTCTGAAAGCTACTCCGGTTTCCTTGATGTATGCTTAACCTGTTAATTTCCCCCATTCGAACTTATGGGGGATTCAAGATCTAGTCCCCATGGAGATAACCCCTCAGGTCGTCAAAGTAAACTGGAATCGTGCGATGCGCTATATTCTCAGGGCCCACAATAGACAAGCAGGTCGTTATAACCATAATCGGCGAGTCTTCAGGGGTAAGCCGGGGGATCAGGTGTATGTCCGTAATTCTCCCGGGAGGGAGGTACATGTTGGCAACCTTTGTAAGTTTACTCCCCATTTTCTGGGTCCGTGCAAGATTATGCGGATTTTAGGCCTAGTTAATCTTCTGGTTAAGGACAACTCTATGTTAAGCAATACCGGGTCCACCTTAATCAAATTGTTTGGTTAGGCGGCTAGTTGGGTCTCCTAACATACCTCCCCCCCCCCCCAGGGTTTCTCCTTGAGAGGGGGAGGTTGAGCCGTGCTTCGGATCGTGTTGGTGCTGTTTATAGGTTTCCGAAAAAAAAAATTGGTTCAAATGGCTCTGAGCACTATGGGACTTAACTTCTGAAGTCATCAGTCCCCTAGAACTTAGAACTACTTAAACCTAACTGATGTGAGGACGTCACACATATCAATGCCCGAGGCAGGATTGGAACCTGCGATTGTATCGGTCACGCGGTTCCAGACTGTAGCACCTAGAACCGCTCGGCCACCCTGGCTGGCTGTAGGTTTCCGCCCTCTGCTGGAGGCCAGGCCATATCGTTTAGTTGGCACGGTTGCGGTTGTTTGTCTTGACTGCCGCCACTCGTTTCGCAACCATTGCTTGTCCGCTAGTGGCAGCAGCGTCGGTTATCGATATGTGATAACTGTTGCCCTATCTTTGGGGCGACGTCGTTGTTTTTCCGGATCGTGTGAGTGGGCCAAATCGTTTGGGGACTCAGGAGGAGCCAGATCCAGGCAGAGTGAGAACACGCCGGGGCCGCTGGCGGCACACATGGAAGGGTGTACGACCTCGTCGTCTACCAGATCCAGCAAGCTTTATGGTGAGTGCATTTCAATCCAAGCAGAGAAACCCCCACCATTGTGATACCTCGCGATTCTCCAGTGACTTGGGTTCGTGTTGCTGGTCATGGTGTCGCCGAGGCGAAGAGCAGCGAGTGGAGTGCGATCGTTTGGCGTGTCTGCGTTTTGACAGTTTACTTGATTGTAGACCGGTTGGTGATGCTTCTACTCTAGTGGTATTGGCTCCTTTCTCCGTCTGGGCACGCTAAACACAGTCTTCTGGGGACATAGTGCAGACCGTCGGTTCCGGCTTTGGCGTGTTGTTTCATCGTTGCATTTGATTTATTGGACGTCAGGCAGCTTCAGCAAGATTATCATTAGTCATTCGTTAGACGGTCACTAGTCTGAGTTACCATCTTGTGAAGTGAATGCAACTCTTAGCTGCCTATCTCAACGCTCGTGAAAGGTGTTTGATGCCAGATCTTCTCAGAGGTCGATTCCTGGAGCGCCGTCTGTGACTGGTCCTTGTGTTTTATTATTGTATTATTTATTACCATACCTTGTAATGCCTACATTAAGGGTTATGTGCGTCTAGTTAATAGTTATTGTAGTGGACTGACAAGGCAGCCAGTCCACAGTGACGGGTAACCGTAAGGCACGCGTACACACACGCCGACTGGCGTTAAGTCTGAAACAGGATACGTGATGAAAGCTATAAAGAAAAGAACGGAGCTTCTCGTATACTTAACTTTAATTCATTGTGGTACATTTCTCTTGATAATACAAGTGAGACTCTCTCCAGATATGGTTAACGCGCCTTGCTAGGTCGTAGCCATGGACTTAGCTGAAGGCTATTCTAACTGTCTCTCGGCAATTGAGAGAAAAGCTTCGTACGTGTAGTCGCTAGCAATGTCGTCCGTACAACTGGGGCGAGTGCTAGTAAGTCTCTCGAGACCTTCCGTGTGGTGGCGCTCGGTCTGCGATCACTGCCAGTGGCGACACGCGAGTCCGACATGTACTAATGGACCGCGGCCGATTTAAAGCTACCACCTAGCAAGTGTGGTGTCTGGCGGTGACACCACACTTATGGTTGCCTTCTGCTATAAATCTAGCAAAGTAAGGGTTGTGTTACAAAGTTGCCATTATCTCATTTCACCCATTCGGTGGTCAGTTGCTTTTTCTTTTAGTTAACCTTTGCTTGTATTTGCTGTTTTACAGTAGTTTTCTAATTTTTTTATATAATTGCCGTTCCTGGCGTGTAAAGCCTTCAGCAGTGTTTGTGGTCAATTGCTTTCAAAAAATTAATCCGATGTTTGTATTTTAGCAGTAATCCTTAAAACCTTATTTACTGCCATTGTGTTTTGTAAGCCTTCTGTTGTGTTTGTGGTCACTTACTTTTTAGTATTTCAATACCTGTAAGTTGTAATTGCAGCTATTTCTTAAACATTCTTAATATGTCCATTCTTAGTGTGTAAGGCCTTCAGCCATATCACATTGGCTTGTTTATTTTTAAACATTATCTGTATCTGTATTTTATGGTGATTTGCTAAATTGCAACGCACTGAAAACACTATTATTTACACAGTTTTTTATTCCTTCATTAATAACGTGTGGTGTTTTTAATTTATTGTTGAGTCTGGAATTACTGTTTTAAAAATAAATATTCGTAACTGTACAAGGCAACCAATAGTAACTGATTACGGCCCCGTCCATAATTGCAACCGAATCCTGACTTCGCTTTCACAAAACCATACACACAAATGTATTTTGCTCGACTTCGACGAAAGCAGTGGCCTGAAAGTACCTACGATTACTTTTGTATAGTGTATTTTGGCGATTTGGGTGATGGGTGCAGTGACGAAGCGTCAGTCAGAACTGCAAATACAAGATTTTCAGGAGGTAGGGAATATTCTTTGTCATACTATGGCGAGCCGTTGAAACTAAAACCCTGGCGGTGACATGCAAATACTCACGCACTGCCGCGTGTGGAGTCTCTCACAAATAAAATGCTTTCATTGGTGGCACGCTACAATAATGATGTCTAACACTGTTTTCGGAATTTTTACTAACATTTGAAATTATCAATAAGATATGACGGCCACTGCAGCAGTATCTATCCGAAGCGACCTAAAGCGAAATCAGCACATCAAACAAGTTGTAGGTAAAGCTGATGCTAGAGTGAAATTCGTAGGAAGAATCTTAAAGAAACTCAATTCAGCCACATTTATTTATTTATCATATCCTTTTTTGTCAATCTAAAAACAATTAGTAGAGTGTACAGCATAATATATACAATATAAAATCTTAGAAACAAATTACTAGTGTATTTATGTAATGTATTGACTTTAGAGTCACGAGCACGAAGTTCTGTGGTTTACCACCACCTGATCTTGTGATATATTCTTCTGAGATATGTGTGATGGTCTGTGGTTCTTCGAATTCACAAAGTGTAGATGGTTGCTTACCCCACTTTCGTAGGGAAAAAAAGTGCACATCTTCCATGTTGGTTTCAAACTCTGTTTAGCATTGACCATGTTTTGCGTAGTATGTCAAATCTGGTTGGTTTTTGTGTGATAATTATTATTTTGTTTCCAGCCCATTCCAGAACCTACCCATTAGTAAGGTTGAACTCATCTTCCACATGACTCTTACTGTTATTGTTGGTGGTCGTCTAGAGCGGAGTCATGTATGGTATGCACCGTCGATATCTTGATTGATTGGTAGATTTTTATTACCCGTGATCTTTTTTACTCGTTTATGAGACCATTTATGCGTCGTACTTGAGGGGTGGAATGTGTCCCAGTATTTACACCCAATGTCTATGTGTTGATGTGATAACACCAGCAGTGATTTCCATGGTGTAATTTAGTTAGACATCTATCTTTTGTTATTGAATGAGCTATTTAGCCACAATATTCAACCGCTGAGAAGACAGGCAGAAGTAGGTACGGCTTTCTGCTGGTCTTCCCCGGATTGTACCACATAGCTTAAAATGATATTATTTCTTGTTTTCTATTTTCCGGCTATTTTTATTAGCTGCTCTCTGAAAGACAGAGTTCTATGAGAGGCTACTTCCCAGGTTCTTTGGTGTTTCGTTGTATGTGTAGTGTTTTCAAACCGTATTTTGAGTTTTCTTCCGGTGAGATAATTATTTTCGTGGAAGCAGGGAACTCGCGGATTGGTGGCCTTTGGGTTGCAGTCTCCATTTGCGAAAATACTTGCAGCTAGGTCCTCCGCTGGAGACTTTTCTGACTTTTCAATTGAAGTACACCTTGTTGTCGCTACCCAGTCATCGGCGCAAGCAAAATTCCTTGACTTTGATCTGGGGGTGTCTGCAACGCACATGCTGAAGAGAAGTGGGACAAGGAATGGTCCATGTGATACTCTTGGGGAGCTGATGTGTCCAACGACGGTTTTCTTGGGGAACTGATGTATCCTACGATAACTTCCAACAGTCTTTCGTTTAGCATATTGCCGATTAGATACGTGATGGCTGTGTGAAGAAGATGGTGTATCATGCCTTCTCTCCACATTACGTCATAGGCCGATGGTAAGTCAATGAATGCAGCTGTAGCTTTAAGTTGTCTTTGAAATACTGTCGCGATGTGGGCCACGTGACAGAAACTGATCTCTGCACCTTCGATATAGTTGTTCGAGCAGGATTGCTTCAAGTAATCTTGTACTCATTCTATTGCAGATAAGCAGCGCGTAGGTCACAGCGGGAGGGCTATTCATTTGCAGCTCTTAGTGCTTTCAGCTGGTTTGCCTGGTTTTAATACAGTGATTATTTTTGAGGTGCTTAGCAGAAGTCTACACGTGCACCACTGCTAACGCCAACTAGGAAGTCTCACAATATTGCGATTTCTTGACAAGGAGACATGTTCTATGCAATTCAACCACAAAATAAATGGCTTACAAAACACTTATTCGTTCGATAATTAAGTACTCTTCGTCACTGTGGGACTCTTAACAGACTGATTTAACAGACGAGAGAGAGATGATCCAACGAACAGCGGCAAGTTTCATCAAAGGTTAGTTTAGTAAGAGCGAGGGCATTAATCAGATTCTCAACAAACTCCATTGCCAGTCGCATCGCACCGAAAGGGACGGTCTGCATTGAGGAGGAGATTATTGATAAAATTCCTAACGCACACGTTTCAACAAGAATCGGGCAACATATTACTTCTGTTCATACTGAAACGTCCCTTTAGAAAAATTAATGAATTACTATGGTGATAAACCTCTTACGTTATTTGATTTTCAGACAGCTGAGCAGAACTGAACGTAGTCAGACATTTCTCTCTTTACTAACTCTGATCAACACTAAACTGACACACAATATTTTTAGCGCAACGCAATCTGACTTTCAATAATACCTACAATAGAATGGCCATGACTAACAATAACCTATACCTTCCATGAATCACTTACCTCACAAAAATCTTCGTTACTCGAACTACTGCAATACAGCGAGCGCCAATACTGCCAGCTAAATAAAAGATTCTAACTACTGAAGGCACTAATTACTGACAGGTGTAGTTAGCAAATGAAAGGTTTTGATAGAGAACAAACAATGTATTTACCTTAATAATATTCAAAAGTCATCATATATACACGGTGGTCCAAAAGTCCGGAAACACCCTGATAAAATCCAAATGGAGTAGCAAACAAGGAAACAGAGTCCCTACACACGAGGAACGGGAAGGAGGAAACTTTATAGGCTATGCCACCGACATGGCGGCCATCTCGAAAACCGCCATTTTGGATTCAACTCCAATATTTCATGGTCATGTGACATATCAAGCAGATAGAGAATTTCACCAGAAAAACAATGCCGTTGTTATTTTAAACATAACTTTATTCATTCTCGGCTTATAGCCAATTACTTGCGGCAGCAGTGGGACGCTCGGCAGCGTGAGTATTACGTACTGAGAAGTCATTAAATGGAGTCTGAAACGGTGCAAAGTGACTATCCCATGCCTGATATGTTACATGTGTTTAACTGTTAGGTATCATTTAGTCATGCTAACGTTTTAATCATTGTTTCCGTGCCCGCATCTCGTGGTCGTGCGGTAGCGTTCTCGGCTTATAGCCAATTACTTGCGGCAGCAGTGGGACGCTCGGCAGCGTGAGTATTACGTACTGAGAAGTCATTAAATGGAGTCTGAAACGGTGCAAAGTGACTATCCCATGCCTGATATGTTACATGTGTTTAACTGTTAGGTATCATTTAGTCATGCTAACGTTTTAATCATTGTTTCCGTGCCCGCATCTCGTGGTCGTGCGGTAGCGTTCTCGCTTCCCACGCCCGGGTTCCCGGGTTCGATTCCCGGCGGGGTCAGGGATTTTCTCTGCCTCGTGATGGCTGGGTGTTGTGTGATGTCCTTAGGTTAGTTAGGTTTAAGTAGTTCTAAGTTCTAGGGGACTGATGACCATAGATGTTAAGTCCCATAGTGCTCAGAGCCATTTGAACCATTTGAAGCCATTGTTTCCATATTTACAGATTACAAAATGTCCTTAACACATGAAGAACGCATTGAAATCATCTTGATATCAAGAGAAAGAAGCACACGGGTCATTGCTCAGGATTTCAACAGTCTTCACCCAACCAGACAGCCCATCACTCACAGCGCAGTTGCCAAACTTTTGGCCAAATTCCGAGCAACCGGTTCTGTCGCAGATAAACCTAAGACTGGAAGACTACAATCCGCCACCGATCAAGCAACAACAGTGAGCGTATTGGCATCATTTAGAAAGAGTCCGCAATGGAGTACTCGTCGCCCGTCACAAGAATGTGGGGTTAGCCGTACCTCCATACTGCGAATTTTATCGCAGCACAAATGGCACCAATACAAAATTCAACTGCTCCAACACCTGAACGAGGATGACCCAGACCGTCGGGTACAGTTCGCAGAATGCGTGACACAGCAGCTGCAGATAAACCCACGTTTCCCCTATCAGGTGCTGTTCAGTGACGAAGCCAATTTCTTTATCAATGGTGAACAAGCAGAATCACAGATACTGGTCCGACACAAATCCGCACTGGATTGATGCTTCCAAAACGGTCGACTCACAAAAAGTAATGGTCTGGTGTGTGGGGTACCAAAGTCGTAGGACCTTTCTTTATTGATGATACGTTAACAGCCAACGGTTATTTGAGGTTATTGGATGAAGAAGTGTTTCCCTCATTGTTAACGGAGGACGGGACACTTCCGGAATTCTTCCAGCATGATGGAGCCCCACCACATTATGGGCACAATATGCGAGCATACCTGGATGTGCAGTTCCCTCAAAAGTGGATTGGTCGTAGGGGTGCTGTGGAGTGGCCACCACGTTCACCAGATTTGACTCCTTTGGATTTTTATCTTTGGGGTCATGTCAAAGCACTGGTTTATTCTGTTAAAATACGGGATTTGCATCATCTAAAGCAGCGCATTGTTGATGCGTTCTGTCAAATTCAGCCAGATGTGTTGGTCAAAGTTCATCAGGACTGGGTTCGGAGGATAGCATTAACAATCCAACATAATGGACAACATATCGAGCCATTCCTATGATCGTTGGTGGTCTCTCGGGACTGTGTAACACCGGCGCAATGTTTTTTCGGCACATAACACACATGCTGCCGACTGTCCCACCGCTGCCACATGTAACTGGCTATAACCAGAGAATGAATAAAGCTATGTTTAAAATAAAAACGGCATTGTTTTTCTGGTGAAATTATCTATCTTTTTGATATGTCACATAACCACATTCCCATTTGAAATTTTGGAGTTGAATCCAAGATGGCGGCTTTCAAGATGGCCGCCATGTTGTTGGCATAGCCTATAAAGTTTCCTCCTTCCCGTTCCTCGTGTGTAGGGACTCAGTTTCCTTGTTTGCTACTCCATTTGAATTTTATGAGGCTGTTTCCGGACTTTTAGACCACCCTGTATATCAGTTCATGATATCCAATATTACAAATATACTCTTTCTGATGCACACACGTCCAGATCGTCCGCTCTCAAAATTCTGCCATCTCTCTCCCCACATCCACCACTGCTGGCGGCTCAACTCCAACTGCGCAACGCTGCGCGCTGTTCCCATCCAACTGCCCAACACTACAATAGCAAGTATTCCAACAATGCTAACCAGCCATAGACTTCACACAGCACAGTCAGTGATTTTCATATAGAGCGCTACATGGCGTTACCAACATAAATATCTAAACAGCCTACTTACAATACATGTCCCACGAAGACGACGAGGAATTCAGAGAAATCTGAGTTCATTCAGACGCTTAACGACAATCGTTCTTCCCTTGCACCGTTTCGGAATGGAACAGGGAAGGTGGGTGTACAGTCGTGCAAGACGTGCACTCCGCCACAAGCCGTAAGGTGCGGGCGGAATATAGGAGTGGATATAGAATGGGTGTCTACTGGTAAAACTAGACGTTGGACAGATGAGAAGTGAACTAAAATAGGTATGAGCAGGTCGCTGTCGGTTTTGTCGGATTGTGGGAGTGGATGATGAGAGTTAGATGCGGAAGCTATTAGTTAGCTTTTATGGGGTGTGAGTTGGAAATGGTGGCAACGTCCTTCATTTCTGAAGCGTGTAATACATGAAATAAGTCTGGCAGATGAAAGGTAAGAATTTATGTTTGGATGTCTTGGTCAGGGAATGAGAACTGGTAACAGTTTCTGTGAGGCAGAATGTGGAGCATACAGAGGTAAGACACCTTCGACACGAGAAGTTGTGCTTATGGATGCAACGTTCTGCTTGCGTGTTCCGGTTTTCAGGTTACAGCTCAGCCGTCGGCGACAGTTTGGTTACTACATACGTAATCATTATTTATGAACTGTTTTCATCAATATCGTTTTGTGTCTATTCGGAAATCGCGAATACCATATTACATCAGCCATATGTGTTACAACAGACACATGAAAATTTGTGCCGGGCTGGGACTCGAAACCGCATTTCCCGCGTATAGCCTCGCTAACGGGCCCAACCTTCCACATGTCATAGTGTCTGTGTCCGCAATGCTCGCACGGCGTTCGTGTGATTTCCACACAGAGACAGACAACGTTTTCCTCGTCAGTTTGCCTTGCTTTGGTCTGATATATACTTAGTGTAGTGTCTGTATTAGTGTCTGCATAGTTCGATATAATGTCCTTTCGATGTAAATGTCCAATTTGCGAATACAGTTCATAATTTAATAGAATTGCAGATGGTGAGCACTGTCTGTTCCTTTAGACATGCATGCATGACTGAAGAACATTTGCAATGAACTGTACAGACACTGTAAAATACTGACACTGTTCTAACTGTAACTGTTTTCACATTTCATTGCATCTTCGTTGATTTCACCCTCACCAATCGATGTATTAAATTTCAGTGAATTTAATTGGTACACATCCCTTGGGGCAGTGTACGGTGCATTCTTTCAACTAATCCTCTACAGCAGTGTTGCTACTCCCACATACCACATGGGAGATGAGGCATTCGGTGTAACCATAGTGTCTTGCGTCCCTTTTCTGGAACAATTTCATCATTGGTGAAAAGAGTTGTTAATTGCCATCCTTCAAGTGTGATAGCTTGAAAGCCTTCTACTTACGTTTCAAATCTAGACATTAATAATAAAATGGTAAGGTACTGTTTATCATAACTCAGGGAGAAGTTGTGATCTAAATGACAATAGATCTATTCATCCTTAACATCACAAGACAACAAAAATGACTACAGAATCGTCACACAAACATTTTTATTTGACAAACGCTATCACTAACATGGAGTCTATGGTGGACAAGGTGATCAGCTGGGGATCGACACACGACACTAACCGGAGCACAAATCACTTTATCTGACTTCATACATGTAAATCCGGGTTAAGGCACAAAAACTACGCCATCATCAAGCACATATATATTGTACCATTCCAAAAAGAAAAATACGGTACGAAAGAACAGGGTACTGAGAAACATATATTGGAGCCCTACGCCTTAGCATCGAATACTTTACCCTCTTGTTGGTCGGGGCGGCACACCACGATGTATTCGGCGACTGAAGTCATGGATGGTCGCAACCTGTTATTAATGGCGTGCGCCCGAAAAATGCAAGTACGCGGTCTCACGTTCAGCTAATTCGGAACGCAGGTACTTTCCTACGAGCCTCTGAGTCCTCAGTGGATTCCAGTGTGCAGGTGCACCTGTTTGCTGGTCTGCCAAACCACTTCGACTCTGTGCCACGAATATGTGTGACGGAATATGTCAAATGTTTAGACGGCCGACTCAAGACAAATAAGTACACCCACACATCACTCATTGTGTGCGTGATGCTAGAAGCAGTACCTCTGACAGTTCAGAAGCTGACTGGCACAGGCTCTAAGTGGCACACTAGCAAAGGACACATGTCTCACCATTTAGGTAGCGACCTGCAGTTCTTTACTAGCAACGCGCCAGTACAAGAGAGATCCCTTCTCTTTGTGCCCGCTTCCTCTTCAGCTCCATAGCAAAAGCCCATTTACATCTTAGACTTCCACCAGTTTAGCACAAGCCAATCACGAGCTTGAGTGCGGCATTCGAAGCATGGAGAGCGCCCTTTGCTCTGCATACACCGATTTGACCAATCAGAGACTTTAAAGTCAAATTGGAGAAGAGGAAAAAAAGAGTCAGCTTTGCAACATCTTTCCCGCGCGTTCACGCTGTGACTTTTACCAACAACATGACCAGGATAGAACCACAGCCCTCCATAAAAGGCTTGTTATCTCTCCTGTTGCATCCATTTCGAAGTTTCCAAAGAACAGCCATAAACTCTCTAAAAGCCTCGTGCTTTCACAAAAATGTTTTGTTAGAGAGTCTGGACGTCTGGGTACACAGAAATTCTCAGAACGCACACAGATTTCCCGTATTCTTCCTGCCTGATAAGGCCCCATCCTCTGCTTTATTGCCGGTCTACAATGCACTGGCCATTGCAGCGGCGGCTTCTCGGCGCTAGTAATTCTACCTAGACGCGGATGCCGACCGACTGGCGCCGAAGAACGTGTCTGTTCGACGAGACCATGGAACTCGGCCGTCCGAAAATGTTTCCAGCCAGGTTCCGCAGAAAAAACGCGCTTCCCTCGACCCACCGTTGCTGTGCACTTTTACTGCAGTCGTTTAAATCGGCACCCTATTCCTTAGAACGCAGGTAAAGCTTACCGTTATTCCTTCCCTAGAGCAAGCAAGCAAGAGCAGTAACTACTGTCCACCATTTCATCAAGATGTATGAAGTCAAATCGAAACAAAGATCATATGCCCTAAGAACATGAAGCGGCATAACACCGAATCAGAAATGAGAGTACCCTGCAATCTCTCAAGCTCTTACTGGAATATTATCCCATAAATGGTGAATTTTTCCCCAATCTAGAGGTGTCCTACTCGAGTTTTCAAAGTATGTTATAAATGTTGCACATACTTCAATCAGTACTGTTGTGTTGTTTTTGTAGTTTTCAATCCGAAGACTGGTTTGATGCAGTTCTCCATGTGCTCTATCCTGTGCAATCCTCATCTCCAAATAACTACTGTAGTCTGCATCTTTCTGAAACATTTTATTATATTCATCTCCCTATTCATCTCTTAGTCTCCCTCTACAACTTTTACTCCCCCCCCCCCCCGCACTTCCTTCCAGCACTAAGCTGGTAATCCCTTGTAATCCCTTATTTTCGTCAAGCTGTGACACAAATTCTTTGTCTTCCAAATTCTGTTCAATTTCTCCTCCTGAATTACGTGATCTACCCATCTAGTCTTCAGCATTCTTCTTTTAGGAAAGACTTCCTTACAATTCAATCTACACTTCATGTTAACAAATTTCTCTTCTTCAGAAACACTTTTATTGTTATTGTCAATCAACATTTTTTATCCTCTCTACTTCGGCCATCACCCGTTATTTTGTTATCCAAGTAGCGAAACTCATCAACTTTAAGTGTGCCGTTCCCTAATCTAATTCCCTCTACATCACCTGATTTAGTTAGAGTGCATTCCATTATTATTGTTTTGTTTTTGTTGATGTTCATCTTATATTCTCCTTTCAAGACATTTTGCATTCCGTTAAACTGTTCTTCTCAGTCCTTTGCAGTCTCTGACAGAATTACAATGTCATCGGCAAACCTTAAAGTTCTTATTTCTTCTTTCTGAACTTTCATTTCTACTCTAGATTTTCCTTTTGTTTCCACTACTGCTTGCTCAATCTACAGATTCACACTAGAGACGCTAAAATTTGAACCTCTCATAATCTGGCTGGGATACAATCTGCTTAGCGATTATGGTAAAAATATGCGGTAGCTACATGGGCGACTGTGCTTTTGAACTTCCCACCAGGCGAGCTCGCCGTTCCAGGGCTCACCGTTCTCCGAAGGGTGGCGCCACGTGAACACGCCACCAAAGGACGCTGGATTGGCATGACCTTCGACCATAGATACTAGTAGACTGGCCTTGCTGTGCGGAAGCTATAGGGCTCGTGTGGCTCCAACATAAACCACGTGACTGTTGGCAACACGTGGCGGGATTTCAAATCAGCGGTCTGCCATCCTGTGTTTGTATCGTATTTTCCCCACATTTCTCAATTGACTGCCAAACGCTTCCAACAAAAATTGACTTTTTTATTTGCGAAAAATTATGCCAGAACTACATTTGACCTTTATTTGTTCGCAGTACCATTTTAAAAATCTAACAAATAGTACATCGAAGGCCACTCTGGTGGGCAGCGGGACGAAATTACTATAAGCTATCAATTAAAGTAAAATGTCGTTAAAATCCTTTTAAACAGTAAGAGTGGGCTCGTGTCAAAACTTTAAACATTGGATTCGCCGAGTTTTGAGCTCTGGTCACTTATAAAAGAAAATGGGATGTGGGAATTATTCTAACAACATTCAGACTTACAGGCATTGGAAGCACAGATTTCAGAAGACGAGGCAACGTCTAGCGAACGCCTTTTAGTATGCGATTTACGGAGCTTAGGCCTCTTCGATTTCATATGCTCCGCAAAATCAAAAAGTGTCGGGATAGCATCACTACTTAGCCAATTCCCTCCAGTCTTAGCCCTATAAAAACATGTTTTAAAAATGACAGACAGTGTAAATATAAATTATAAATATACATTGTAAATAATAACTAACCTATCAAAACACTTCTCCTCGAAGTGCTTCGAGCAAAGGCGCGTATCTGCAGATGGCTTAAAGTTTTTCCGTTTCAGGGCCTGTATCCAAAGCTGCCTTCGGTTTTCATCCTTAGGGAACCTATGAGTAGGAACGAGGAACAGTTATACTTACTTCTGTAACCGAATTATCACAGATACTTTCCTAAATGTAATATGAGTCTGACTTTACAGGCATCACTTTCAACACTTTAATTTACGTGATACCCTATTTCAAGTGTAAAAAACATATAAAAGTCACTTCAGCAGATTTCAATAAACGCATCTGCACTATCATAGAAACACTTACACGTGAAATGTAATGCCATTTCCCCCGACAAAACGCTGAGTACAGCCATAAGCGCAACGCGAAACAACCATGTTTTGCCAACATTCACGTGACTTCAGCCCAGAGATGTTGGAGCCACGAAAATGACGTCAGGGCCAGTCTATTATATTTATGGTCGAAGGGCATGACCTAAGTGCCCTCGACTCCAATTGTCCGGCGCGTCTTATTAAGCAGACGCACTCATAATTTTGCTCCCAGATTCAGTGCATCTACAGACTCACAAAAATTACTCCATAAGAATGAAGTGAGGCTACACATCAATGCAGCACGATGCCACACGAGCATGAATAACGTTCAGAGAACATATAAGTGTGCGAGCTCTCAAGACTATTTGTTGGGATGAAGGTATTTACCCTCTTTGTCTGTTGCTCAGCGCCACAGCAGAACCTTCAGAATTTAAAGTTACATATAACTATTATTAGGAGTACACATTGCATATGAAATTACTAATCTGGTATCTTTTTCTAGATATCTGGTCGTCGTTTAATCGTCACATCAAGTCACGGAATATCACTTTCAATTTTTTATTTATTTATTTATTTATTTTTTGCTACTCCACGAAGATCACATGCTAAAGAAGCGATATTATCCCGACAGGAAGATGATAACATGAGGACAGTTTCCAAACGATTTCTCATACACAAACAGCTGTTGACCGGCGTTGCCTGGTGAAACGTTGTTGTGATGCCTCGTGTAAGGAGGAGAAACGCGTACCATCACGTTTCCGACTTTGATAAAGGTCGGATTGTAGCCTATCGCGATTGCGGTTTATCGTATCGCGACATTCCTGCTCGCGTTGGTCGAGTTCCAATGACTGTTAGAATATGGAAGGGGCATCTTATCCGCAGGGCTGTAACGCATCGTGCAGTCACGTCTCGATCCCTGAGTCAACAGATGGGGACGTTTGCAAGACAACAACCATTTGCATGAACAGTTCGACGACGTTTGCAGCAGCATGGACTATCAGCTCGGAGACCGTGGCTGCGGTAACCCTTGATGCTGCATTACAGAACGGAGCGCCTGCGATGGTGTATTCAACGACGAACCCGGGTGCACGAATGGCAAAACGTCATTTTTTCTGATGAATCCAGGTTCTGTTTACAGCATCATGATGGTCGCATCGGTGCTTCGCGACATCGCGGTTAACGCACATTGGTGGCGTGTATTCGTCATCGCCATACTGGCGTATCACCCGGCGTGATGGTACGGGGTGCCATTGGTTACACGTCTCGGTCACCTCTTGTTCGCATTGACGGCACTTTGAACAGTGGACGTTACATTTCAGATATGTTACGACCCGTGGCTCTGCCCTTCATTCGATCCCTGTGAAACCCTACATTACAGCAGGATAATGCAGACCGCATGTTGCAGGTCCTGTACGGGCCTTTCTGGATACAGAAAATGTTCGACTGCTGCACTGGCCAGCACATTCTCCTGATCTCTCACCAATTGAAAACGTTTGGTCAGTGGTGGCCGAGCAACTGGCTCGTCACAATACACCAGTTACCACTCTTGATGAACTGTGGTATCATGTTGAAGCTGCATGTACAGCTGTACCTGTACACGCCATGCAAGCTCTGTTTGACTGAATGCCCAGGCGTATCAAGGCCGTTATTAGGGCCAGAGGTGGTTGTTCTGGGTACTGATTTCTCAGCATCTATGCACCCGAAATGCATGAAAAAGTAATCACATGACAGTTCTAGTACAATATATTTGTCCAATGAATACCCGTTTATCATCTGCATTTCTTCTTGGTGTAGCAGTTTTAATGGCCAGTAGTATATATACACTCCTGGAAATGGAAAAAAGAAGACATTGACACCGGTGTGTCAGACCCACCATACTTGCTCCGGACACTGCGAGAGGGCTGTACAAGCAATGATCACACGCACGGCACAGCGGACACACCAGGAACTGCGGTGTTGGCCGTCGAATGGCGCTAGCTGCGCAGCATTTGTGCACCGCCGCCGTCAGTGTCAGCCAGTTTGCCGTGGCATACGGAGCTCCATCGCAGTCTTTAACACTGGTAGCATGCCGCGACAGCGTGGACGTGAACCGTATGTGCAGTTGACGGACTTTGAGCGAGGGCGTATAGTGGGCATGCGGGAGGCCGGGTGGACGTACCGCCGAATTGCTCAACACGTGGGGCATGAGGTCTCCACAGTACGTCGATGTAGTCGCCAGTGGTCGGCGGAAGGTGCACGTGCCCGTCGACCTGGGACCGGACCGCAGCGACGCACGGATGCACGCCAAGACCGTAGGATCCTACGCAGTGCCGTAGGGGACCGCACCGCCACTTCCCAGCAAATTAGAGACACTGTTGCTCCTGGGGTATCGGCGAGGACCATTCGCAACCGTCTCCATGAAGCTGGGCTACGGTCCCGCACACCGTTAGGCCGTCTTCCGCTCACGCCCCAACATCGTGCAGCCCGCCTCCAGTGGTGTCGCGACAGGCGTGAATGGAGGGACGAATGGAGACGTGTCGTCTTCAGCGATGAGAGTCGCTTCTGCCTTGGTGCCAATGATGGTCGTATGCGTGTTTGGCGCCGTGCAGGTGAGCGCCACAATCAGGACTGCATACGACCGAGGCACACAGGGCCAACACCCGGCATCATGGTGTGGGGAGCGATCTCCTACACTGGCCGTACACCACTGGTGATCGTCGAGGGGACACTGAATAGTGCACGCTACATCCAAACCGTCATCGAACCCATCGTTCTACCATTCCTAGACCGGCAAGGGAACGTGCTGTTCCAACAGGACAATGCCCGTCCGCATGTATCCCGTGCCACCCAACGTGCTCTAGAAGGTGTAAGTCAACTACCTTGGCCAGCAAGATCTCCGGATCTGTCCCCCATTGAGCATGTTTGGGACTGGATGAAGCGTCGTCTCACGCGGTCTGCACGTCCAGCACGAACGCTGGTCCAACTGAGGCGCCAGGTGGAAATGGCATGGCAAGCCGTTCCACAGGACTACATGCAGCATCTCTACGATCGTCTCCATGGGAGAATAGCAGCCTGCATTGCTTCGAAAGGTGGATATACACTGTACTAGTGCCGACATTGTGCATGCTCTGTTGCCTGTGTCTATGTGCCTGTGGTTCTGTCAGTGTGATCATGTGATGTATCTGACCCCAGGAATGTGTCAATAAAGTTTCCCCTTCCTAGGACAATGAATTCACGGTGTTCTTATTTCAATTTCCAGGAGTATATATATATATATATATATATATATATATATATATATATATATATATATATATATACTGGTTGCTGCCATTATTGGAATTAGACATCTTGGACTTTTGGAAATAACTAGATCCACCTTATCGTGCACGTACATCATAGTACGAATTTTTGCGTAAATAAAGTCCTTGCCTGGAAGACACCAATGAGTAAGTTCGGCCACCTTGTCGAAAAGCGTTTTCTTCCGGCACTCACGATTACCACTGCCTTGCGGAAATGTGAAAGTTGTGTCGTATGTGAATTTGTAGTAAGTAGGTAAATGTAATTGATGCATGTATAGTGTAGTTTTACGTTTGTGTTGTATGATGTCGATGATAAGAGTACGGAGAGGGTGAATACCGGTGCTGGTACATAGCCTACTACTCTCAAATAGCATCAAGGGGACCGCTCAGGCTGGCCGAAGCTACAGATCGCCGGCCGGTGTGGCCCAGCGGTTCTAGGCCCTTCAGTCTGGAACCGCGCGACCGCTACGCTCGCAGGTTCGAATCCTGCCTCGGGCATGGATGTGTATGACGTCCTTAGGTTAGTTAGGTTTAAGTAGTTCTAAGTTCTAGGGGACTGATGACCTCAGCAGTTGAGTCCCATAGTGCTCAGAGCCACTTAACCCATTTTTTTGGACCGCGCACATCTGTGTCCCTCTCAGATGGAAGGAACACCAACCACACACTACGAAGAGTTTCGTAATTTAATGCAGGATATTGGCGCAAACAATGATGATCAGAAACTTCACGCCACCATCTCTCTTCTAGTTTTTAGGTGGTCTGGTGGTTTACAGAGTACGAAATGTGGTACACAGAGACACTACCTGTGCCAGAATTCTAACATTCTAACCCAGCTAGGCATCGACTTAATCTGAGCTTGGATGGCAGATGTGGGTACGTCATTCCATGCTGCTTCAACTCTGACACGAGTTCATCATAGAAGCTGTGAGTGGTGGCATGTTAGTCTCTCGTCAACTGATGACCTGTTTTTTTTCAGTGGGTGAGAGAGAAGAAGAACCTACTGATTAAGGCCGTAGCTGAACACCATCATATCGAGATAAGTCAAGACAGCACAGACAACATGCACTCTTGCGTTATCTCTTCGAAAGATAATGTCACATAGACCTCGAACAATAGGGCACAGCAACAAGCTGTAACACGTCAGAAAAGTGACATCTATTGTCCAAATTAACTGCTGTGCAGATCAGGGCCGATTGTGTTATCTACCCAGCGGTATGGCATATCATCAAGACAAGTGGTTGCCGCAACGTGCAAAGTGTAATGTTGCCGAATGCAATCTGACACCATTTTTTTCTACTCGGAGCCCTCACACAGTGATACGTCCATCGTTTTACTGTACGCAGACATATAACACGTCTAAAATCATGTTGTCATTCCTGGGCCCGTTGCTGCTGTGTGATGCACCACTGTTCGTCCGCCCCCTTTTGCTGCCACATAGAGTGCAGTCGCAAGAATACCCTCGTGCTGATAGCCCAGGCTGCTGTAGAAAATGTCGCACTGCTCGTGTGGAATATTAGAAGCAAATTCTGCGAGGACTGTCGGAAAATAATTACGAAAACTAAAAATGTAGAGTTGCTAACAGCGAACATCCAAAAATGAGCACACTTTTGACAATATACAATCAGGAACATTGAAAATAACGCACCAAGAGGGGAGCATCGGAACGATATATTTACTAGACATAATGATACAGAACGCATATTCGTTTGAACCCAAAATCAATACATATAAGCAAATACAGTGAGTTTGAGTAGGCGGATACAGTGCAACACCAATAAAGCGTTGCACCACATTTTGCTATTGTTCATGCCCCAGCACGGTCCGGTATCGTGTTGATACACGCCTTATTTTGTCCCAAGGCAGAGTGGGCCACAGATCTTGAACAGCCACCTCCAAATCATGTACAGAGTGACGCAGCGGTATCTGGCGTTTCATCTGGTCCCACCCACGCTCTATAGTGAACAAGTCTAGAAAGCAGGTCAGCCACGGAAGAATCTGAGCATGACGTAAAAAGTCTAGAGCAAGTAGAGCTGTATGCGGACGAAAATAATCTTCCTGCCCGTGGTTGGCCATGTGAGAAAGGTCCCACATGATGTTGAGGAACATAACCCTGGCCCGTTAAGATTCCGTACCACAATTAGAAAGGATCGGATATCATGAACTATGGCCCTCCCGAACCATTATGCCAGCTGCGCTAATGTGAAACAGTACCGTTCACCGGGTTGCCACGACACCGGTATCCAGTTATCACTCGCCCCCAATACGAATCGGGATTCTTCACTAAACACCACGTTTTACCAATCTATGGCTGTCCAACTGTTGTGTCTTGGCACCACTGTAGAGTGAGTCGCCGATATCTCGGTGTTAATCGCAGTACACTACAAATTCGCATCTGCAAGGCGCCTGGAAATGGTATGTAGCACAGCTGGTTCCCGTACATCCGGTTATGTTGTCGAGCGAACCGAAGTAGGATTCCTGATCTCTTGCCACACGATCCTTCGATCCTCTCGCCTCATTGTCTTTCTGGTCGCACGTCGTACGTGAGTGCCATTTCATGTCCACTGCTCCCACCATCGTCTGACGAAACATTCCGAACGATCGACCTGGCAAGACACAAGGCGTGTCTACAAGCCTACATTTCTCGTGCCACTGATTAGACCCCCCATCAACCTGGCTTAACTGTACAAATGTGGTCTGGCACATGTACCTGGCATTCCGCGCCTACTGACGTCTTCCTCGAGTCGGGATACGATCGTTACTTGTATGACTCGTCCACTGTGCGCCGTGTAAGTAGGGCCACCTGCCCGACTGCAGCACCACTGCAGGACTGTGCTGTGGGCATCCACATTGGCAACAAACTTGGATCATTTGCATTTACAAAGAACTCAACAAAAGACAAATAGAAAAAACGGAGTATGATGTCACCAACAATGTCAACTAGCGCACGCCAAAACAAAAGCAGTGAAAATTTAGGAAAATTTTGGAAATTCAGACAGGGATAGGAATACAAATATCAACAACGGAAATGTACAGAAGTCCTCTTCACAAAGCGGAGATATGAACACCAGCATCCCACACCACAGAACCAAACACAATAGCAACCAAACCAAGAGCTTGGCGACGTGCAGCAGCCTGGAGGCAACAACTTGGGGTGGTGCTGATCACAGGTTCTCCAATGGACATGAATCCCCACAATAGTTGCAAACATTGTGGAAGAAAAATCTGTTATAGTAACAGATTACGTCGACGATGCTTGTTACTACGGCGCTATGGTCTGATGTGGCGAGACACATTAAACACGAATCTTTCCAGTGGCAACGCACCAAATGGCGACCTTCCTTAGCGTAGAAGAGCTGGAAGAGGAAGCCCTCAGTAAAGCAGACTTTAACAACAACACACAAAACTCAACAGAAGTACGTGAAAACGACCATAGACATCCGAGATACGGTCATGTCCACCAAGAACACAACACACCACACTTAACAGAAATACATAAAAATGACGGTAGACATCCGAGACAAGGTCAAGCCCATCCAGAACAGGATCATGACTCCAGAACGTCTAGACACACCGAAACGATATAAACGGAAATTGATTCTTTCCTCACCAGTGGACGGGTTACCGTATAATGAAACAACAACTACAGAAAAATATGAAGTGGCACATCAAAACGTGAACGAGACACGCAATCCGTAAGTTTCATTACTGTGGGAATACGCACGAAAAGACCGTTCAGATGTAAGAAACAATCATCAATGTGAAACAAACGCAAACGGAAAACTTCAAGCAACAAAAAGTCATCACGCACCGTGTGGTTACTATAAACAACATGAACTCAAAAACTCACAACGCTCTTCAACTGACGAGACACCACAGCACCCAAAAGCGGAAACTACATCAAGAGGTAAACATCACGATCCAGTACATCAGACAGAGTTAAGAAGCCATTAAGTAAGAAACAAAATAGAACTTCCGCCTAACTCAACTGGAAAGGAAAGAAGTTTTTCAAACTGCACTGAGACTAGTAACCAGGCCGAATTACCCACTGGGCGACACTATATGCTGTCCCACCACTGACCAAGCAGCAAATTATGCTAAGCACCGAAAACCTATCAACAGATAAACGAGAACTGTGAAATCTTTTATGCTAATCATTTTGACGAAGAAATAAAGGCATTAACCTTGACAACGTTTACAAGGATGTAGTACGTGCACATACCGGGTGATCAAAAAGTCAGTATAAATTTGAAAACTTAATAAACCACGGAATAATGTAGATAGAGAGTTAAAAATTGACACACATACTTGGTATGACATGGGATTTTATTAGAACCAAAACAAAAAAAACAAAGTTCATAAAATGTCCGACAGATACTTGCGCGTGTCGTTTGGTGATGATCGTGTGCTCAGCCGCCACTTTCGTCATGCCTGGCCTCCCAGGTCCCCAGACCTCAGTCCGTGCGATTATTGGCTTTGGGGTTACATGAAGTCGCAAGTGTATCGTGATAGACCGACATTTCTAGGGATGCTGAAAGACAACATCCGATGCCAATGCCTCACCATAACTCCGGACATGCTTTAAAGTGCTGTTCACAACATTATTCCTCGACTACAGGTATTGTTGAGGAATGATGGTGGACATATTTCCTGTAAAGAACATCATCTTTGGTTTGTCTTACTTTGTTATGCTAATTATTGCTATTCTGATCAGATGAAGCTCCATCTGTAGGACATTTTTTGAACTTTTGTATTTTTTCGGTTCTAATAAAACCCCATGTCATTCCAAGCATGTGTGTCAACTTGTACCTCTCTATCTACATTATTCCGTGATTTATTCAGTTTTCAAATTTATACTGACGTTTTGATCACCCGGTAGACGCGTGAATCTCGATCACACCCAGATTGCGCCGAAGTACTTTGTTCTTATTAAATTCCCATAGTGAAAGTCTTGCAGCTAAACTGTATGGGAAGCACGTCGGAGTATGCACAGATTGACAGGCAGGTGAACCAGGTATGTATGGATATATTATGTCTTCAAGAACCGTACACACGAGGTGGAAAAATTCCAGGTCTTCCGAGGCAGTACATGCAAATCAGAGACGCAAACATGACCATGGCTGCAATCGTTGTAGAAAACACTAGCATTACAGTAACGCAAATAATGGAACTATTCACATAACATACTTTTACAGACGGAATAACGTCAGGCAAGGAAATATGGATCACCCCGTCGATATGCGCTCAATACTCATTTGATATACAGCCTTTTGCTGGAGTAATAGAAGAAGTTGCGCCATTTGCAAATGAGAGACGACTGCTTATCTTAACAGACGTAAATGCAGGACAAATAATCAAATAATAGTCGAAGTTGTAAATGAACACAATCTTCTCGTTTTAAATAAACCAGACCAACCGTCAACTTACCAAGCAAATAGTGGAGTAGGCAGCAACATAGACATTTCTCTGGCAAAGACTTAATACTGCCATTTTTACTATTCGAATGGTATCAGAAGTGAGTGATCGTTCGACACGAAAATTAGTCTACTTTGCTGATTTTCATTCGCTTATGTCGTATGGTATTATATTTTGGGGTAACGCTTCCCATTCTAGAAGGATATTTTTGGCTCAGAAACGAGCGGTTCGGGAAATAACTGGTGTAAGTTCACGAACCTCTTGTCGACACTTGTTCACGAGTCTGGGTATTTTGACATTGGCCTCTCAATAAATGTATTCCTTACTGTCATTTCTTGTTAACAATATTAGCTTATTCCCTAGAATAAGCATAAGCAGCTGTCACTCGGTTAATACACGGCAGTAAGCAAACCTCCGGGCTCGGATGGCATCCACTCCGAAACCATCAACAAGCTACTCCACTTACCATACCTTACACACTTACCAACCATGTCCAAGGGCGAATATTGAACATTTGGAAGGCGGAAAACGCAGTAAGAAATCAAGAAATCAGAGGACAAAGATCCGACTGGCCCTAAAATAAAGACCAATACACCTCATTAACATTCTGTCAAAGGTACAGGAGAGATTGCTATGCATCAGACTTCAGTCACTCCGGCAGCTCTTTGGCCTTAGACCACATCAGTTTTGCTTTCGACCACACAAATTCATCGACGATGCAGTAAACAGGGCCATAGAAATCATACAGAAAATGCATGACAAATACGTAGTAGCAATCCCAATTGGCATAGCTGGTGCTTTCGACAACCTTTGGTAGCTGGCGCTGTTTGCGGGACTTAGAGACATGGGTATTCAGCTTGCTCTATACAACAGACTTAGAGACTGAAATGGAAGACTGTTCGCCAAAAGGTTATAAAGAAGGTAATCAGGAGATGCACGCAACGATAAAAATGCCGACCAATTTTCTGGGACATAGCCATAGAACAACTACTGAATGCACTAGAGGACAACGAGATGGCAAAAGGCTGGTTGCGTATTGAGGTCCAGTTAGAGAGTAAAGCCACGCGGCTCCTCGGGTTCATCAGTGAATGCTGCAAGAATATAAAACACAATATCACCTAATTAAGCATTTTACTTACTTCTAAGAGGCAAAACTGAAAAGAAATCCAATTATAAAGCAAAGTAACATGTCTATAAGAAGGAAAGCTGTGACAAGATACCTTGGCATTTATGCTGACGAACATTTACGCTTTAACGAACATTCGAGACTAACAAGTAACAAAGCGACGAATCTCCTGCAAAAAGTTGCAGACTGAACACTATACGACACAGACTACTCCTAAAAACAATAACATATTACATATCACTCTTTGAGTCAGTAACTTGTTTTGCGGCTAGTGCTTGGGCACATCGGTTATGCTTAGGTACGCATAAAACCATAGCAATGCGAGGCCAGAGGCGTGTTCTACTCAGAATCTCGGTGGCTTTCGGCACGATCTCGATTGACGCACTGTGTGTGATACTGGGAACTTTCCCTGTAGATATTACAATTCGCCACAATTCAGCGGCCTACTTGCTGAAGAGGGAAGGCGAGACAAAATAAGAGAAATAATTGGACAAGACATAACCGAAAAATGGAAATTAGACAAATGGGGAATTGATACGTGGCAGACAGAATGGTACAGAACTAACACGGGAACACTTTCTGCCCCAGTATCGGATGTCGGATGAATTTGAAGTACATAAACCCAACACGGGGTGTTGTGCAATTTCCAGGGCCCACGGCCCGTGTCCTGTGCTTCTCCACAGGTTTGGCCTAAAACAGACACACACTTGGGCCTGTGGTGAGAATAGCACACATGAAAACATAGTGCTCATCAGCGATGCCCTAGGACATCTAAGATCGAGTTTAGAGAACCAAGACATAGAACATTTATTACGCAGACAGGATGACTGGAACTCCATAAACAACCTCACAGACGAAGTATCGAGAGTACTACATGCGGTACACAAACGGGAGAGAGCATACGCGAGAATAAGACAGATGAGCAGTACACAGTAAACTACACAGATACAGACACAGAGACTGACTTGGATCCTATAGCACATACAGGAAGTGAAGAATAGATGTGCGTACAAACTTGGTAAAGTAAGCTAGGGTTTTCTAAGTCTAAATCGAATCAATCTGAAAATGTGACACCCTATGTAGCTGGTTGTTATAACATTTCGTAACATGTAACACTATCAGAAGATGTGACATTTCTTCTTCTTTCGTTGGGTCAGGTGTGACTGGCTCAAAGTTTTACTAAGTTCTCGCAGCTAGTGCAACTATAACATGTTAAAGCAACCCCCAATCTCCGCAGTTACCTTAAGCTCGGAAATACAATGTAAAATTATTAATCAGTAAATTAATTATTAAATATTACCACAGTCAAGAAAACATATGAAACATATGTACACCAAACACGTAGAAAGTTAAAGGGAATAATTATCACTTCTAAGTCAAATTTATTGTCATCTCTTTCTTCTTTCATTAAATACAACTTTAATTTTAACTTAAAATACATCCAAAACGTACTGTGTATATTATTTATTATCTTATCTACTTTAGCAACAAATTTAAACGAAATTATGTACATACATTTGTACATTTTTTTTATTTTTTATTTATTTATCCTCTTGTAAAATTCTCAGAAGAATTTTCCAACTAATAAAACTGAATTTGTATCATATAACATGCAAGATCACAATTTACGACCTGCTATACAACAACAGGCGATAGGTCTTTAATTGAGAAATAAGTAAATATTAGATCTCCATGTACTTACCTGCAATCTTTCGCGCTTCTATCTTCCTATTTCCAGCGTTCCTGGGTGTATGTGGCCTCTCTACAATGTGCGAAAAATACATTTTGGACTCGATATACAAGCAAAATTTTTTGAAACACATGCTAAGTCGAGACCTTTGCAGTGTTATTAAGCTAAAATTCAGCTCCCAAGGTAAAATATTCCGTGCATCATGTGGTGCAAGTCAGTCAAAACTGAGGAAGTTGTTGTTAACCATACGAAGGTTGAACAATGACTACAGAGAGTTGTCAACTAAGGACTACATAGTTGTGCAAAAATGTTTAAGATTGCAGATTATGGCCATTTGACCGAATTTTGCATATCGGACAAACAGTTGTGCGCATATCGAGGTTAAGCCGACCTCTTAAAGAAAGACTGTTTCAAAGCTAGGAAGTTACCAAATTGCATACTCTATAAGATTACGGATAAGAAGTGTTCGAGGCCAGGAAATAAATATGCCTCTTATGAGATGCTGCTGCAAAGAGAAGTGGCTAGATCTGGCTGTTGAAAATAACGCTCTTGAAGTCAGTTTAGGTGTAAAACGCCCAATTTTGAAAACTGCGCGGAATGTAGGAAGAAGTAATCGCAGACACAAAAAGCAGAAACCTCTTTCAACGCGTCTTCTGAATTGGCGGCTCCCATTAATCTGTTGGGAAAACCGAATTGATCATACCAGGACTAGTACCTGTGAAGGCATGGAAGAGCGACGGAAAAAATACAAGTGGCCACATATTTTTAATGCGTGCCCAATTTGGGTGCCCTTGTACTTTTCATCTATAACTATTATGAACTATTATCAATCAAATCAAAACCCAAGGCGTATATAAGAGATACTGAGAATAATAGGTAGGCATGTTAGGCAGGATTCTAGTGACCTGGTAGCTCAAGGTGTTAAGCCTGGGTACGGAATACAGTCATTTAGGGAAAAACTCTAGTCTGTAGAAATCAGACACGTGGTAATCTAATTAGCATAGAGGCAAATAAGAAGGTTCCTCCCTTTCGCAGACTCGATCCCTCAAGGCAGATCTAATGGAATCGACAGTAACGTAGCGGAATCACCGGAAGCTATCGCGCCTGATAATCTGAAACCTATCGAGAATTTGAACTGTTCCCATAGAGCATCACAGCAACTTTAGACACGCAACATAAATTAGAATATGTGCATTAAAATCTTCAAAATAATCTTCATCTAAATAGATTAGAGGACCCCAATACACTTCATGTGGTCTTGCGTTACATTTCTAACGTGACACACACGAAACGAGGCTCAGTGGTCCTTCAGACTCCTGAAGTGATTTGCCGAATCCAGTTGAAAGTGAACAACCTATCAACGATCGTATGAGAACTCCTGAGGCAGATTTTCACCAGGAGGAAAGAAGTTCTTGATCTGGGACAAAATGATAAGGATTTTACGGAACTGTCTATTTTTTTTCTGCAGATAGCTGCACTTTATTCCCAAATTACCGGTTTCTGGCAATGTCAGACATCTTCAGATCTGTTTAACAATTAAATAAATTACAATGTGGTTTTCATTCTATGTCTACGGAGCTTAATTTTTTAAAAACTGGTTACAGTACAGAAGTTGTGTAACATGCTATATGTTGTGATTAGTAATAACCTGTAGTAAAGGAACGGTAAGTTCGCTGTGATGTACTAAAAATATACTCGCATGCTGCCGCTTCGTACTAAGATTTTAAAAGAACTTTTTTTTTTGTCATCAGTCTCCTGACTGCTTTGATGCAGTCCGCCACGAATTCCTCTGTTGTGCTAACCTCTTCATCTCAGAGTAGTACTTGCAACCTGTGCCCTCATTTATTTGTTGGATGTATTCCAATCTCTGTCTTCTTCTTCAGTTTTTGCTCTCTACAGCTTCCTCTAGTACCATGGAAGTCATTCCCTCGTGTCTTAACAGATGTCCTATCATCCTGTCCCTTCTCCTTATCAGTATTTTCCACATATTCCTTTCCTCTTCGATTCTTCGTAGAACCTCCTCATTCCTTACCTTTCAGTCCACCTAATTTTCAACATTCGTCTGTAGAAACACATCTCAAATGCTTCGATTCTCTTCCGTTACGATTTTCCCACAGTCCATATTTCACTACCATGCAATACTACGTACATTCTCAGAAATTTCATCCTCAAATTAAGGCCCATATTTGACATTAGTAGACTTCTCTTGGCCAGGAATGCCGCTTTTGCAATTGCTAGGTCGCTTTTGATGTCCTCCTTGCTCCGTTCGTCATTGATTATTTTACTGCCTAGGTAACAGAATTCCTTCATTTCATCTACTTCGTGACCATCAATCCCGATGTTAGGTTTCTCGATGTTCTCATTTTTACTACTGCTCATTACCTTCGTCTTTCTTCGATTTAATCCATTTTCTGTACTCACTAGACTGTTCATTCCGTTCAGCAAATCATGTAATTCTTCTTCACTTTCACTCAAGATAGAAATGTCATCAGCGAATTGTATCTTTGATATCCTCTCACCTTGAATTTTAGTTCCACTCCTGAACCTTTCATTTATTTCCATCATTGCTTCCTAGATGTGTAGATGGAACAGTAGGGGCGAAAGGCTACATCCTTGTCTTACACCCTTTGTAATACGAGCACTTCGTTCTTGGTCGTCGATTCTTATTATTCCCTCCTGACTGTTGTATATATTGTATATCACGCGTCTCTCCCTATAGCTTACCCCTACTTGTTTCAGGATTTCGAACATCCTGCACCATTTTACATTGTCGAACGCTTTTCCCAGGTCGACAAATCCTATGAACGTGTCTTGCTTCCGTTATAAACCGCAACGTCAGAATTGCCTCTCTCGTGCTTTTACCTGTCCTAAACTCAAACTGATCGTCATCTAGCGCATCCTCAATTTTCTTTTCCATTCTTCTGTATATTATTCTCGTAAACAACTTGGATGCATGAGCTGTTAAGCTGATTGTGGATAATTCTCGCACATGTGAGCTCATGCCGTCTTCGGAATTGTGTGGATGATGCTTTTCCGAAAGTCAGATGGTATGTCGCCAGACTCATACATTCTACACACCAACGTGAATATTCGTTTTGTTGCCACTTCCCTCAATGATTTTAGAAACTCTGATGGAATGTTATCTATTCCTTGTGCCTTATTTGATCTTAAGACCTCCAAAGCTCTTTTAAATTCTGATTCTAATACTGGATCCCTTATCTGTTCTAAAGCGACTCCTGTTTCTTCTTCTATCACATGAGACGTATCTTCCCCCTCATAAAGGCTTTCAATGTATTTTTTCCACTTATCCGCTGTCTCCTCTGCATTTAACAGTGGAATTCGCGTTGCACTCTTAATGTTATCACCCTTCCCTTTTAATGTCACCGAAGGTTGTTTAGATTTTCCTGTATGCTGAGTCTGTCGTTCCAACAATCGTTTCTTTTTCGAAGTCTTCACATTTTTCCTGCAGCCATTTCGTCTTAGCTTCCCTGCACTTCCTATTTATTTAATTCCTGAGCGACTTGTATTTCTGTATTCCGGAGTTTCTCGGAACATTTTTGTACTTACTTCTTTCCTCGATCAATTGAAGTATTTCTTCTGTTACCCATGGTTTCTTCGCAGTGACCTTCTTTGTACCTATGTTTTCCTTCCCAACTTATGTGATGGCCCTTTTTAGAGATGTCCCTTCCTCTTCAACTGTACTGCCTACTGAGCTATTCCTTATTGCTGTATTTATAGCCTTAGAGAACTTGAACCATATCTCGTCATTTCTTAGTACTTCCGTATCCCTGTTCTTTGCATATTGATTCTTCCTGACTAATGTCTTAAACTTCAGCCTACTCTTCATCACTACTACACCTTACAATCCAGTATCTGATTTCTGAGTCACTTTCTGACCATGATGTAATCTAACTGAAATCTTCCCGTATTACGCGGCCTTTACCAAATACGTATACCTCCTCTTCTTGTGATTCTTAACAGAGTATTCGCTATTACTAGCTATAACTTGTTTCTGAACTCAGTTAGTCTTTCTCCTCTCTCATTCCTTGCCCCAAGCCCATATTCTCCTGTAACCTTTTCTTCTACTCCTCCCCCTATAACTGCATTCTAGTCCCCCATAACTATTAGATTTTCATCCCCCTTTACATGCCGTGTTACCCTTTCAATATCCTCATACACTTTCTCTATCTCTTCATATTCAGCTTGCGACGTCGGCATGTATACCTGAACTATCGTTGTCGGTGTTGGTTTACTGTCGATTCTGATAAGAATAACCCTGAACTGTTCACAGTAAAACACTCCCTGCCACACCTTCCTATTCATAACGAATCCTACCCCCGTTTTATCATGTTCTCTAGCTGCTCATATTACCCTATACTCATCTGACCAGAAATCCTTGTCTTCTTTCCACTTCACTGACCCGTACTATATCTAGATTGAGCCTCTGCATTTCCCTTTCCAGATTTTCTAGTTTCCCTTCCACGTTCAAATTTCTGACATTCCACGCCCCGACAAGTATAACGTTACCGTTTCGTTGATTATTCAATCTTTATCTCATGGTAACCACCCCTTGGTAGTCCCCTCCCAGAGATCCGCATGGGAGCCTATTCCGGAATCTTTTGCCAATGGAGAGGTCATCATGACACTTCTTTAATTACAGGCCACATGTTCTGTGGATACACGTTAGGTTTCTTTAATGCAGTGGTTTCCACTGCCTTCTGCATCCTCACGCCGTTGATCATTGCTGATTCTTCCGCCTTTAGGGGCAGTTTCCTACTCCTAGGGCAAGAGAGTGCCTCTGTCCGCTCCTCCGCCCTCTCTGACAAGGCCGTTGGCAGAATGAGGGTGACTTCTTATGGCGGAAGTCTTCTTCCACCAATGCTGATTATTAATCAAAATTTAAGCAGCAGCGGGATTCGAACCCGGGGACGAAGATGTTTTGATTATGAATCAAAGACGCTACCGCTAGACCACGGGTGTAAAACATCTTTAATATTAAATTAATTTTTAATTTTGGTTTGATGAATACCGACGTGTTAAATTCAAATGCCTCAAATACAACACATTGTATCGATATCGGAGATTTTCATAAAAACTGTGACTACTGCATTTTAACTATTTCAAAGACTTAAATAACTGTAAGGGTAACAGACTGCGTATGAAAGGTGCTAGAAAATGTGATAGTTTATCTTGCTGTGTATTTAATTAGCTTGAGAAAGAAGTCTTGTTTTGTATTATAACCTCAAAAATTTCATTCACTGAGGATTTTTCTTCTTTAAGGGGTGTAATTGGCCATAGGTATGGGTTCTTTTATCATTGTTTAATCTCACCGCCATTTTTTAAATAAACTATAAACATATTTCCAATTATGATTGCTTTACGTGCTTTTTTTTTACTTTCAACGCTATGCCAAGTACCTGTACAAAGCGTTTGGACGTTCGCGCCTATCGAGATCGTAATGAAGGGGAGTTAGAGTGAGCTGTAACAGCTGCCTCAGAAGCCGTACGACCTCCCGTGCGGCTACTGAAAAATTTAATAAACCGAATGGCACTGTTTCCAGTAGTACCATGGAAAATTAGTAGAAAAATCGGAATCTCAGTCAGTATTTTCCGCAAATAAAGAGAAATGTGTATTGAAAGCTTATGCCAAATGTTCCAAGTGGAGATGTTCCAACTGGATGAGCGTATTTTCGTACGTTTGCTAATACTCTTTTAGACAGACAAGGCAGCACAATTTCTAAGTTTAAAAACAACCTTCCTGGACAAGGCTGGGCATACTCACTACTGATGCGTAACAAAACCGAGTATTCTGAAAGGGTTGCTACTAACATCAAACGAGCTGGAGCTGCAGTATCCCCCGTAAATATCGGGGAATATTTCAAAAACTTTGGAAAAACTGTAGGTGATGCACGTGACTCAAATATTTTGATTACAACGAATCTAACTTGAATGATTATCGGGGAAGAAGATAGGAATATGTCCTAAAGCTGTCAAACACCCAAAACCGACAATGAATTTTTCTGAAAGTGCCACACCGATAGTGAAATCTGGGTCTGCTGATGGTGTGATTTTGTGTTGACAATAACGTTGATTTTGTAGATTTAGTGCCACATTCGCCACACCTATGCCAACTTCTGGATCCGGTGTCCTTCCGCCCGATGAAAAAAGCTTGGTGCCAAGTGCTGACAAATTACTGACAAACTGGGAGATGAAAGATGCTAAATTGGCAGCTGTTCCAAAGGACATATTTATGAATCTTTTGACAAAATCTCTCAATAAAATGGATTACACTCAACCAAAACAAAATTCTACTTAGAAAGACATAGCCTCCGGCGTCAAACGGAATATTATGAGCGGATTTTGTGCAACTGGCATTCATCCGTTTAACAGACAAAAAGTTCTTAACCGCCTTCGAAGAGAACATACTGAAGAACAGGAATCTGAAAGCACTTTGACGGATTTCTTGAAGAAACCTACAAGGAAGAGGAAACGTTTGGATCTAGCTTCCGGAAAGAGTATTGCATCGCGAGAGGAAACGCCCCAGTCTGAAAATAAGCAGCGTAATAAATCAGAGAGATGAACAGAACGTCACCGCAGATTCCGATCATCAAGAAATAAAAACTCAAACATTGGTTGAATCTGCCTTATCTCAAGCCGCAGCTGCACGTGTGTACAGAGAGGATACTCCAGATAGGCAACCAAACGAAAATGACCCTGACGAAGATGTGGTAGAATACGAAGACAGAGGGCACTTTAGGAAGATGATTATTGGTGAAATTCTTTTCGAGACGTGGCAAAAAAATATACAAATATGTTTGCCAAATTCCTAAAACAGATCCCTTACTTGTAGAAAATTTCAAGTCAGCTGGAAATAAAAGAATTCAGTATGATATTCCTGAAATAGATCATGACGATATTGTACCTTTTTTACCAAAAAAAGAGGGTGAATTTGCTATTTTTTCCATTTTAAAGTAATATTCAAGAGTTATAAATTTAAGACGATGACTGATGTTAGTTCCTAATTACGTTTTTAGAATTAATATTTCCGACCTCAAAGAAGCTGTGACATGTTTTGATTTTTGTGAAATCTTTCTAGAATTGTTAATACGAGGGTTGGAACTTTAATAGTGGTAACTATTTATTTACTGCTCGTACAAAATAAATACGTGTTTCAAAGTTTTACTGAGCTTCAAAGTAGGCCCCAGCATTGTGTATAACCCGTTGCCAGCGATGTGGAAGTCGTAGGATACTCTTAGCAGTGCCAGTTGTGTTGACAGTTCAAGCGGCGTGGTCTATTGCCCACGAATTTGTAGCAGTTCTGAAGCGAATGCCTTGAAGTGTTTCCTTCAGTTTAGAAATCGAGTTGAACTCAGGAGGGCTTAAGTCAGGGGAGTGCAGTAGTTGGTATAGCACTTAGCAGCCCCATTGTCGAACGAATGAGTAACAGCTTGCACTGTACAAGCTTGAGCATTGTCCTGCAAAATTATCGTCAGGTCCTGCAGAAAGTGTCATCACTTCTGTCTCTATGCTGTTCACTTTTGGAACACAACCAACGACGAGCTTTACCAGTGTTGCGTAAAGGGGCTACTTCTGTTTACCGTGAAAAAATTAAGGATCTCAAAGTAACCCCACTTACGGTCTGACATTTATCATACACTTTATTTTTCTTTGACATATTATTCGTTAAAGCGATATTCAATGTATCGATTCTGTTGCATAAACCGATATTTTAATTTTTTTTTCGTCACGTTTATATTGTAGACAATACGGCCGTTTGAATTTCGAAATTGATCAATGACACACTGGTCAAAGGTAATTTGGAAATTAAAAGCATCGATCTTCTGGCTGAAAAATTAGACCGATTTATACAAATAGGTATCTTGGATAATCCCTGGTGACAAATATGTCCAATTTTGATTATAAATACCCTGTCAGAGGTCATGGTCGGATTTACTTCCGTATCTTTCAACTTTAAGAGAAAACTGTTTACTTGATGGCGTTGATATATGCCGATTTAAAAAATAAACACTACGTACTGGTTAAGGACCGAAATAATAAATTTGTTGAAGATTGAGAGACAGCAGTTTCCTATATTCTTTTGTCTATATTCAAGAGCCGAACATAAAACATGTTAAGATTTTTCAGTTACGAGTTAACATAACAACTATAGGTTATCGAAATGCAAAAGGAGCGACAGTACTTATCCGGAAATTTAATCAAGCAGTAAATATATCACAACTTTGAGTCTTGCATGCTGATCAGTAGCTCTAAATTCTTCACATGGTAAAACACTAAGAGATGCGATTCACTATGCTTAGGGTTCGCCACATTTAATAACACTAGATGCTAATACATAATCCGTAATGTGGGACGGTAGTGGAACTGATGAACGTGGTGTAAAAATGCAGGAAGAAATCAATGAATTAAACCGCTATGTGCTCAGTAGGGATGGCTGACCAGTCACATATGAAAGTGAAACTTCTTTATTAAATATTTTACTTAAAATGCTGAGTGAAATTGAATGCAAGTGAACCTACTTTCTCTTTACTTATCCTTATCATGTCAACATTGACCCACAATATTCTAGCGCAACGCAATCTGACTGCTCAAAAAAAGGATAACCTGACTTCAAATAATTAATTCAAAAGAATGGCCCTGACTAAAAAGAAATCTTAATGATAAACTACACATTTCATTAAGCACATACCTCACAAAAATCTTCATCACGTGAACTACTGCAATTCTGCGAGCGTCAATACTGCCAGCTAAATAAAAGATTCTAGTTACTAAAGTCACTAACTACTAATAGGCGTGTGGTTAGCAAAGGAATGATTTTTCTGCAAACCAAATAACGTATTTTTTACCTTAATCATGTGATATCCAGTTCAGACACAAACATAAATCGTCATTGACATCTAGTACAAAGGTATATAATCATGGATTATATTCAATCTCCAATTCGAACATGTACAGATCGTTAGCCTACGCTAACACTTCAGACCTCTACCCTCCATCAATGCTAACTTCTCATATCTAACTTCGATCACTGCTGGCGACTAACTTCCAACTGCCCAACACTACTGGCGATTAACTTCCAACGACGAGTCCAACGAGCCACAGGGTCTCTTACAAAGAAAGCGCAGTCAGAGATCCAATGCAAAGCGCTACACAGCACTGCCAACACAGAAGCAGCCCACTTAAAAAAGTAACGCTGGTGCCGCGACCAATTTTGGCGTCACCTTGGATATTTAGTCAGTGACTGCTAAAATCAAATAGTGGAGAAGCTTTCCGCATGCTTCTGGCAGCGACCAGAATGCTATTTGGGTAGATTTGTGGGACCCCCGGCTTACATCTAAAGGATGTGGGACAGAGCGCATTTTGTACTACAAACTACGAGGGTTCGAACTTTAATAGTGGCAACTATTTATTTACAACTTGTACAAAATAGATACGTGTTTCAAAGTTTTACTGACCTTCAAAGTAGTCACCAGCATTGTGTATAACCCGTTGCCAGCGATGTGGAAGTCGTAGGATACTCTTAGCAGTGCCAGTTGTGTTGACTGTTCGAGCGGCGCGGTCTATTGCCCGACGAATTTGCAGCAGTTCTGAAGCGAATGCCGTGAAGTGTTTCCTTCAGTTTAGAAATCGAGCTGAACTCACGAGGGCTTGAGTCAGGGGAGTGCAATAGGTGGTGTAGCTCTTAGCAGCCCCATTGTCAAACGAATGAGTAACAGCTTGCACTGTACAAGCTTGAGCATTGTCCTGCAAAATTATCGTCAGGTCCGGCAGAAAGTGTCATCACTTCTGTCTCTATGCTGTTAATTTTTGGAACACAACCTACGACCAGCTTCTGTGTATGTGTGATTTCTACTTGAAATTTTGATAAATAATTATATTTCAGTATTAAAAATTATATTTTCGGCATCTCTCCCTCCAAGTCTGTCTTGTTCTACCGCTACCATTCTCTTTGGCTATGTTTCATCTCTGTCTTCTTCCATCACTGTTTCCGATAGCGGGCTGTTTGAACATGACGTATTATGAAGATCTCGTTGTCTCTTACAGAAACATGCAGTGTAATAACTACATCACAAAGAAGATCTCATCAACATACCTTCTTATTCTCTGCTTAAAAGCATGTTTCGTCATTTCGTTTGTCTTTTGGCTGTGTTGTGTGTTTCTGCATCGGGTATTTTGGTAGATTTTTTGTGTTATTTAGAAGTTGGTTATGTAACATACGGTTTGGAACATTTGGCACCTTAGTTCCGACTGATAAATATTGCAGCCTGTAACACCAAGATCGATTATCGATAATTTTTACTGTGTAATTTTATGTATGTAACTATGAAATGTTTGTTCTTTACTGATTAATGTCTTTGAATTGCCACAGGGAAATGGAAGTTTGTGATGGATATTTTGAAAAAAATTAACAGTGTGTTTAGATAATGAAACTTTATAAAATATGCCCGTTTATAAATGAGAAATTGTATGTAGGAAACTGGTTCATACTTAGGGATGTCGTATTATAAGGAAGAAACGGTGTAGGGAACACCCTCCGCTACGCAAGTGATGTGGCGCGAGGGAAAAGGTGGAATTGGCGGTCCATCTGGGCGGCAAGAGAGAGAGCACATTAGGCAGTCAGTGGCCAGCAGTTGTACAGTTAACACCGCGGGTGCCATGTGAGGCATTCAGAAACCGATTTATGATGGAATAACCTCGGATGTGGTTTCACCGGTAAAATGGTGCTCACGCATTTTGGAATGACTCTAAAATGAGTAATACATCGCCAAGAAGATTTGAATAGAGCATCAAACTGGCAGAGGTGAGACCAGATAGCCTCCACGTGCTTGCCACCACTATTGCACCACGGCTTCACCAACTTTGGAAATCAGATATGTATACCAGTACGAACCAGTATGCTTGTGTGTGAGTGTTTTTCAATAATAATTTCAATGATAAAATTCGTATTTGAACTTTGAAATGTCCTGTTCATGAAACGAGGCAGGGTCCTATCCTGAACGTGCTAAAGACTGAGTATCCTCTTCATGAGGAACCACTAACTTGTTTCTGTTTGTATGTGCCTAAGTTTCAGTGTTAAAGCATATAAATGTTGCTAGTTAAATAACTTATTTCACAGGTAAAGAGAGTGGCACATAATTTGGAACTTATAAAAAAACTTTAGTTTACTTTGAATTGTTTCAACTTTGAATGTGCCAAAGGTTTAGCGGTAAAGGGCATAAATATTGCTAGTTAAAATCACTTGCTTCACAAGTAATGAAAGAGGCACACAATTTTGAACCTAGTTGAAACTTAACTTTACCTTGAACTTATTTCTGAAGTTAGTTAAGAATATTGTTAGTGTAAATTGCTATAAAGTGTTGAAAGATAAATAATCTCAAGTGAGATTGGAAATCAGTATTAGTGCGATGAAAATTGTTTATGAAATGTGTGCATGGTTTGCTTATAAAGGAAGTGACTGTTTATGTGTCCCCACTTTAATCTTTTCTAGTATGAGAATGTTAATCTAAATACTAGTTTCGATCATGAAGTATGAAACATTTCCACAGTACAGTGAATACAAAAAGTGTATATACAGTGCCATTTAATTGAATTTGTTATGTTTGGGTGTTAGTTAAATTAGGTCTCTGTTAATGCTCAAAATTGGTCTTGTGATGCCTTTGATAACATTTGGTACTGAATCGGTTAATGGCTGAGATGATAATGATTATTAACAGATGCATAGGGCCATTTATCCTTCTATGAATGCCAATTAGGCGAATGATAACTACTGTTTTCTACTGTTCAATTCGTCTGGTAGTTGTGTGTGCTAATTACACTTTACAAAGAAAGAAATATCGAAAGTTTCTTTTCCTAAAATTATAATTAAATTGTTTGAACTTAATATTCTAAATTATTATACCCAATTAGGTTGGCGACTGTATATTGATTCCTTTACGTGAATTTAATTACTTTCTTAACTTCCAAAAATAAAGTCTTTCAGTTTTTTTTACTAACTGCAATTTGTACGAAATCGTAGTTCGATATCCTCTGCTCACTAGGTCCAAACGGTCAAGCTATGCAAAATTCCTCCCAGAAGGTAACGCTAATTGCAGTGAAGTGTTATAGTTGGTTTACCTGTGACAGGACTATAAGTTCGGTTAACAGGGAGCTTAAACGTTATAGACGACTTGCAGTTGCGTTATACGCATTCCTCAGAACTTTTTTTTGTACTAATTTCGGGTGAGTCCGAATCTTTTTTAATAAAAGCGGTAATTGCGAGTCACTGTCACATTGTGTGTGTGTTTTTTTGTTTTTTCTTCTGACGTATTTTAGATGTGAAAGTACTTCAAGTTACACCTTGCACGTTATTTTTTGGATAAATGTTTTTCAATATGAAGCTAAAAATTCAGACCTTTCGGATGCTTCTCAACACGGCCAACATGACTTGTCTGCCTCATTTTAATGTCGTGTAAAGTACAGAGAAGTGATTGGCTTTTTTTATAAAGTCCACCAAGACTCTAAGAAGTTACGTCAGGCTTTTTGAAATGAGAATAACGTCACAGATAAGTGGGGCATGGCTTCTCACTCGATGATGATAGCGTCATAAGGGGGTTGTAGCTTTTCACATGGAGGCTGAGGATGACATTGTCTTGCTGCCGACGCAATATTAAAAAACGAAATACTCCATAAGTCACCGCTGGATTAAGGAGAATTGTAGTGTGAAACGACAGTAATCGTACGTCCGATGATTCAAACCTTCATCATAGCGATTGTATTACTTTTATTTAAAGTACATATTTATTAGCAAACGGCAATGTTAATTAACAAATATTGAATCATAATTTTAAAAACTTGTTTCTACACTGTAATTACAGATTACATGAAAATAAATCAAACTTTAATACACATGTGAAATTCCTTACTCGAAAATGAAAGAGTAATATATACGAATAATACTATTCCATCTTTAGAAACAAGATAGTATTTTATTTTTTATATTTGCTTTTCGGTTTTTCTGCCAAATTCAAATTTATTGTGAGTACTCACATATTTAAGTGGTTAGGAATTAAAAATAGAAATTTTTTATCTTTGTTAAGAAATTGTGAATCCATAACTGTTAATTAAAATTTCTATTTGCTAGTAAATATGTACTTTAAATAAAAGTAAAGAAGACGTTGTTACCTACAAGGTTCAAACCAACGGCTATAGGATTACGAGACTTTTACGTTATCGCCTTTTTTTCTTCTATATTATAACAATTCAGCTTAACTATTTTTTATTTTATAACAGTTAACTGAATTAAAATGAATAAAACCATTTCTATCTTAAATGTTTTTTAATTATTAAACGAATGTAAACGAGAAAACAAAATACTCTGAAGGATGTTCCAAGTTCAAGAGTTTTTCATTACAAATTTATTTTTGACACCAATTACCGGCAACTACGTTGATGTATTTTAAATTAATTGCGGTTAACAGTGGTCGGAGAATTTCTAATTTTGAGAGACTGTTTTGGGGATCTTTTTGACAACTGCATTGAACTTCTTTATGAAATTGATGGCAGGGTATAAGGGTGAAGCAAATCATAGACAGACAGCCCGTTACGTCTCCTTATGAGTGTCATGGAGGGCAGAGAAGTTAATAATAAAAAGATCTATAATGATGTTTATCTTCATTAAGCTTTGGCGTTTAGAAATAAGGTGAAAAGTATTTCAAAGGTAGAGCTAAAACGTGTACATTCCGTTGTAAATATACACAGTGACCGCCCGCTGTATAAAAAAATGTACCTTTGCTTTCTGTCAACTATATTGGAGCACGTTATGAGAAAAGGCAAATAAATACGATGTTATAGCCAGATATATCTGAGCAGCGGTAAATGAAGCGCACGAGAGGAGACGGGCACAGAGCATTTTCGCCTGCCACTGTGAGCGAGAGGCGACATCGGTGTGGAATGCAATATCGCAGCTACACAATATTGCGATTACACCTCTATGTCCTCCCGAGTCTCTTCATACAGGGTGGATCTGTGCAGAGCAGAGCGAAGTGCACACTCGGAATGTTGGCAGCAGTCCTCGGAAACAAAGAGAGTCCTTTTGGTGTTATATTACTAGAAAATGAGCGGAAGACAGCAGAGCAGTTCAAATAGCTATGGGAGAGAATAAAATTTTTTTTACACGAAAAGTGATGGCCCGCGGTACATTGTTATTGTCGTGATAGTCTCGTCTGCTGAATGCGGCCTACACTACTGGCCATTAAAATTGCTACACCACGAAGATGACGTCCTACAGACACGGAATTTAACCGACAGGACGAAGACGCTGTGATATGCAAATGATTAGCTTTTCAGAGCATTCACACAAGGTTGGCGCCGGTGCCGACACCTACAACGTGCTGACATGAGGACAGTTTCCATCCGATTTCTCATACACAAACAGCAGTTGACCGGAGTTTCCTGGTGAAACGCTGTTGTGATGCCTCGTGTAAGGAGGAAAAATGCGTACCATCACGTTTCCGACTTTGATAAAGGTCGGATTGTAGCCTATCGCGATTGCGGTTTATCGTATCGCGGCATTGCTGCTCGCGTTGGTCGAGATCCAATGACTCTTAGCAGAATATGGAATCGGTGGGTTCAGCAGGGTAATACGGAACTCCGTGCTGGATCCCAACGCCCTCGTATCACTAGCAGCCGAGATGACGGGCATCTTATCCGCATGGCTGTAACGGATCGTGCAGCCACGTCTCGATCCCTGAGTCAACAGATTGGGACGTTTGCAAGACAACAACCATCAGCACGAACAGTTCGATGACGTTTGCAGCAGCATGGACTATCAGCTCGGAAACCATGGGGCTGCGGTTACCCTTGACACTGCATCACAGACAGGAGCGCCTGCGATGGTGTACTCAACGACGAACCTGGGTGCAGGAATGGCAAAACGTCATTTTTTCGGATGAACCCAGGTTCTGTCTACAGCATCATGATGGTCGCATCCGTGTTTGGCGTCATCGCGGTGATTTCGTAATGGAAGCATGCATTCGTCATCGCCATACTGGCGTATCACCCGGGGTGATGGTATGGGGTGCCATTGGTTACACGTCTCGGTCAGCGCTTGTTCGCATTGACGGCACTTTGACGTTACATTTCAGATGTGCGACGACCCATGGCTCTACCCTTCGTTCGATCCCTGCGAAACCCTACATCTCAGCAGGGATAATGCACGACCGCATGTTGCAGGTCCTATACGGGCCTTTCTGGATACAGAAAATGTTCGACTGCTGCCCTGGCCAGCACATTCTCCACATCTCTCACCAATTGAAAGCGTCTGGTCAATGGTGGCCAAGCAAGTGGCTCGTCACAATACGCCAGTCACTACTCTTGATGAACAGTGGTATTGTGTTGAAGCTGCATGGGCAGCTGTACCTGTACACGCCATCCGAGCTCTGTTTGACTCAATGTCCAGGCGTATGAAGGCCGTTATTACGGCCAAAGGTGGTTGTTCTGGGTACAGATTTCTCAGGATCTATGCACCCTAACTGCGTGAAAATGTATTCACATGTCAGTTCTAGTAATAATGGGTTGAGTTCTTTTGGGAAGGAGACCAGACAGCGAGGTCATCGGTCTCATAGGATTACGGAAGGATGGGGACGGAAGTCGGTCCTGCCCTTTCAAAGGAACCATCCCGGCATTTGCCTGGAGCGATTTTAGGGAAAGCACGGAAAACCTAAATCAGGATAGCCGGACGCGGGATCCAACAGTCGTCCTCCCGAATGCGAGTCCACTGCGCCACCTCGCTCGGTATTTGTCCATTGAATATCCGTTTATCATCTGCATTCCTTCTTGGTATAGTAATTTTAATGACCAGTAGTGTAAATAACGAAATTTTAATGTTAAAATAATTTGTGAGTGTTTTCGCCATCCCGTATTTCCTTCATGTGAACTAGGAAGACATTACGAGAAGAGGAAAAAAATTTACGTGAAATGCAGTACAGCCGCACCAACACTCTGCAAACCACTATGAAGTGAATGCTACAGGGCATTACCCATTGCGTTAGAGTTTTTCCCGTCCCATTCGCTTATGGAGCGAGTGAAGACCCCTGCCTAAATATCTCACTGCAATTATTCTTGTCTTTGCCGTTCCTGGGGGAGTAATAGGTACGACAGTGTATTAAATTCCTGTACTCTTTGTTTTGTAATATTTCTTGGACCTTTGTAAAGAGGTGGGGTAATATTCAGAAGTCTACCATTACGGTTCATTCAGAGTTCAATGGCACTGTACCGCGAATTAAACTAACTTTTGACTATTCTTGCTCCCTTTCTACATATACCCTTATAACACTAACGTGCCGTGAAACACGCTAATGTTACCCTCTGAGAGGATTTCAAAGGTCTACTGTGCGTGTGTCTAATTCAAAAGGGTATCGGACTATAATTTCGAATTTTGTGAAGTTAACAGAAAAACCAAACAGGCTTTAACCCTGGGAGTTAATACAAGCGGTAAACTCATAAATAAATGAAAAAAATTAACGGTCGCCAGCGTAATTAGCAATGGCAAAAGAGGCGTTTTATAAGAAAAGGAGAATATTCTGCAGCGGTCTGGACAGAGAACTCAGAAAGAGACTCATAAAATGTCTTGTATGGAGTGTTCTTCTATATGGCGCTGAAACATGGACTATGAGGAAAAAAGACAGAGAAAGGCTGGAGGCTTTTGAGATCTGGACATGGCGGAAGATGGAAAGAATAAGTTGGATGGACAGAGTAAAAAATGAAGAGGTACTGAGAAGAGTGGGAGAGAAAAAGTTACTAGATGTAATAAAGAGAAGAAAAAGAAATTGGATTGGGCATATATTAAGAAAGAATGACGGACTGATAAAAACAGTTTTAGAAGGTTATGTAGAAGGGAAAAGGAAGCGAGGAAGGAAGAGATTCCAGATACTGGATGACGTGATGGACGGTACAACATACAGCAGCCTCAAGAAGGAAGCAATGGATCGCAGAAAATGGAGAGGCAAAGGACCTGCTAATATAGCAGATAACTGATGATGATGAATTTGGAAATATATTTTTGAGAAAACTGGATATTAATTATTGAAGTTACTTTTGTTTAGATTTCCCTTTCAATAGCAGACTGGATACAAACTGACACAGTGTACTCTGTACTATGCGTTGCAGCAATTACCAATAACATACACACCAGTAAAATGTGGGGAGCAAAATTACACCGAGCTCTTACTAATGGCAACCATACTCAAAAGCATTACTTAATCAAATACTGAAACGTCACAGCATGAACTAAATTTGGACAAGAGGGGCTTCTATCTTGACTGACATGAATAACACAAGTGAATGTGAATAACATCTTAAATTCGCTGTTTAAGCTCCTCTGCACATAACAGTTTTCCATAGCAACATTGAAAGTTCATTTTTTTCTTGATAGGTGGACAATATAGTTTCACTAGCCAAGGATATTTGATTATTACAGTAGTAACAACTAACTATAAAAGCTAATCATTCACTTAAATTACTTTGCACGGTAACAAAATACAACACTGGGCTTAATTAACTTCAAAAGGAACCACTCTTGATGGGTGCCAAACCTAAATTGTCTTTGAAAATGTGCATAGCTTCGCTTCTAACAGTACTACCGCAAATCCGTTCATTAAAGATTTATACGTCCTTGAACTTTAATCACCTGTGAAGCAGGTATTCTTGGCAAACAACATTTACACAATCTTGCACTGTAATCCTACAATACTACATGTCATAGTAAGCTGAGGATACTTTAGCAAAAACCTATCCGACTTCACTCGGATGGTTTTTAGCGATTGAATAATTACAGTTTTCACTTTCCTATTGATTGATCTTTAAATTTTTGTACTTAAACTTCCTACCTTGACAATTTCACTTGGAGTAATTCATTAATGAAGCATCCAGATGTTACTCTTACTTTAACTTTTAGTACTCCTTTTACTTTGGACAAAAAATCACGTTTAAACACATGAATTCAAGAATTGTTTATTTAAATCTGGATACTCGGTTTTAGTAGCACTTAGGTGAGGACCCTGGGTAGGTTTGCGATCAGGATTGTAGTAATGGTTTCGGACCCGAATTAAGGTTTTTATGTGATTATTATTGAAACAACACAAATTAACTTTTCTATGCCTATATACATTACTTAAATGAATGTACAAAGTCTGTGAATCAGTGTCAAAAATTGGTGGCAGCCGAAATGGCGGCTAACTGTATCCACTGTTCTTGATGTGTGAATGCTCTATAAAATCTCTTCTTCTCGTCGGATTTTCAGCATATTACAGCCATTCCATTATTTCGTGAATACCAAATAATAGCCAGATCCACATCTAATGCAGCTTCAAATTACCTCTCTTAGCACCGTCTAGGTGTATCGCGGTATGACTAGTCACACACTGCGTGCCATTCACACAAAGGAGCCTCTCAGTTCTACTGCCAAACCCACCTTTTATATCGCGGCATGCCACTATCTTTGCGGAGGGACTTCCCTACAGCGGTTTACATGTTACAAATACGCGCCCTAAGCATCAACCAGCTTTTAACATACTTTTTTCATAAACATATTGATATTATAATAATTTGAAATGTCAACATATTCTTTTGCTGTTTCCATATGTACATTACAAAACTCTAACTTTCTTTCCATACATTAAGGAGTTCAAACAACACATAATGCACACTTCATAAATTGCAGATACACAGTTACATAAATAAACCTACTTCTAACCAATATGAGTGTTACACCCTAAATTACCAAAGAAACTACTTTAGACATGCGTATTCAAATACAGAGATATGTAAACAGGCAGAAGATAGCGCTGCGGTCGGCAACGCCTGTATAAGACAACAAGTGCCTGGCGCAGTTGTTAGATCGGTAATTGCTGCACATGTAAGTGAGTCTGAACGTGGTGTTGTAATCGGCGCACGTGCGACGAGCGACGAAGTGGGGATTTTCCTGTGCTACCATTTCACGAGTGTACCGTGAATATCAGGAATCCGGTAAAACATAAAATCTTCGACATCGCTACCGCCGGAAAAAATCCTGCAAGAACGGGACCAACGACGACCGAAGAGAACCGTTCAACGTGACAGAAGTGCAATCCTTCCGCAAACTGCTGCAGAGTTCAATGCTTGGACATCAACAATTGTCAGTGTGCGAACCATGCAACGAAACATCATCGATATGGGTTTTCGGAGCCCTTGATGACTGCACAACACAATGATTTACGCCTCGCCTGGGCCCGTCAATACCGACATTGGACATTTGATGACTGGAAACATGTTGCCTGGTCGGACGGGTCTCGTTTCAAACTGTATCGAGCGGATGGACGTGAGACAACTCATGAGTCCATGGACCCTGCATGTCAGAAGGGGATTGTTCAAGCTGGTGGAGGCTCTGTAATGGCGTGGGGGCGTGTGAAGTAGGAGTGATATAGGATCCCTGATACAGGGCTATTACAAATGATTGAAGCAATTTCATAAATTCACTGTAGCTCCATTCATTGACATATGGTCACGACATACTACAGATACGTAGAAAAACTCATAAAGTTTTATTCGGCTGAAGCCGCACTTCAGGTTTCTGCCGCCAGAGCGCTCGAGAGCGCAGTGAGACAAAATGGCGACAGGAGCCGAGAAAGCGTATGTAGTGCTTGAAATGCACTCACATCAGTCAGTCATAACAGTGCAACGACACTTCAGGACGAAGGTCAACTAAGATCCACCAACTCCTAACTCCATTCGGCGATGGTATGCGCAGTTTAAGGCTTCTGGATGCCTCTGTAAGGGGAAATCAACGGTTCGGCCTGCAGTGAGCGAAAAAGCGGTTGAACGCGTGCGGGCAAGTTTCACGCGTAGCCCGCGGAAGTCGACGAATAAAGCAAGCAGGGAGCTAAACGTACCACAGCCGACGGTTTGGAAAGTCTTACGGAAAAGGCTAAAGCAGAAGCCTTACCGTTTACAATTGCTACAAGCCCTGACACCCGATGACAAAGTCAAATGCTTTGAATTTTCGGCGCGGTTGCAACAGCTCATGGAAGACGATGCGTTCAGTGCGAAACTTGTTTTCAGTGACGAAGCAACATTTTTTCTTAATGGTGAAGTGAACAGACACAATGTGCGAATCTGGGCGGTAGAGAATCGTCACGCATTCGTGCAGCAAATTCGCAATTCACCAAAAGTTAACGTGTTTTGTGCAATGTCACGGTTTAAAGTTTACGGCCCCTTTTTCTTCCGCGAAAAAAACGTTACAGGACACGTGTATCTGGACATGCTGGAACATTGGCTCATGCCACAACTGGAGACCGACAGCGCCGACTTCATCTTTCAACAGGATGGTGCTCCACCGCACTTCCATCATGATGTTCGGCATTTCTTAAACAGGAGATTGGAAAACCGATGGATCGGTCGTGGTGGAGATCGTAATCAGCAATTCATGTCATGGCCTCCACGCTCTCCCGAGTAAACCCCATGCGATTTCTTTCTGTGGGGTTATGTGAAAGATTCAGTGTTTAAACCTCCTCTACCAAGAAACGTGCCAGAACTGCGAGCTCGCATCAACGATGCTTTCGAACTCATTGATTGGGACATGCTGCGCCGAGTGTGGGAGGAACTTGATTATCGGATTGATGTCTGCCGAATCACTAAAGGGGCACATATCGAACATTTGTGAATGCCTAAAAAAACTTTTTCAGTTTTTGTATGTGTGTGCAAAGCATTGTGAAAATATCTCAAATAATAAAGTTATTGTAGAGTTGTGAAATCGCTTCAATCATTTGTAATAACCCTGTACGTCTAGATACGACTCTGACAGGTGACACGTACGTAAACATCCTGTCTGATCACCTGCATACATTCATGTCCGTTGTGCATTCCGATAGACTTAGGCAATTCCAGCAGGACAGTGTGACACCCCACACGTCGAGAAGTGCAACAGAGTGACTCCAGGAACACTTTTCTGTGTATTAAACACTTCTGCTGGCCACCAAACTCCCCAGACATGAACATTACTGATCATATCTGGGATGCCTTGCAAAGTGCTGTTTAGGAGAGATCTCCACCCCTTCGTACTCTTATGTATTTGTAGACAGCGCTGCAGGATTCATGGTGTCAATTTCCCACAGCACTACTTCTGACGTTAGTCGAGTCCGTGCTACGTCGTGTTGCGGCACTTCTTCGTCCTCGCGGGAGACCCTACACGACATTAGGCAGGTGTACCAGTTTCTTTGGTTCTCCAATGTATAGGCAATACCCCCTATTACTCCTATTTCGAATAGGTCCCAATCACTTGGACAATATTGTAGGAGAGGGCGCACTACTGTTTTATATGCTAACTGCATTTTCTCTACATTTCATCAATGGACAGAAGTCTGCCACATGCTTTACCTACTAATGAGTCTATGTAATAATTACATTTCATTTTCCCACAAATTTGTACATTCTAGCATTTGCATAAGCTGACTGATTCCAGTTGTCACTCAGTCAGTATTTACCAAACTCCCTGAAAGTATCCCCTCCCAACGAATCCATTGGCGCATCGCAAAATGCCTACAACTGTTAAATGTAAACTTTCACTGCCGGTAACGTAACAGTTAACAAAATGTTCCGGGTTATTGTACAGTGGGCGAATGGATTTCACACTTAAACCCAACGTTATCATAGGGCACATAGTTTACCGAAAACCAACGCACACAGACCATTACTTGTACCGGGAGTCGAACCACCAACCACAACCAAAAGCGTGACATCATAAAGACCTTGGCTGATAGACCAAGGAACATCTGTAAATAAGAGCTGCTTGATGCGGAATTAAATCCACTCAAAAATGCGTAACTCGAGAATAGTTATTCGTCCCCTGATGTAAAAAGAGCGTTAAGACCGCCGCGTAAAAATCGTAGCGATGCATCAGCGCATGTGAAATCGAAAGTTTAAGGACTGTAAAGCACGCCAAGGATTTCAGTAAGGAGGGCGTGAAATTGAATGGCACTTTCATCCCAGTGCTGAAGAAGAGGTGTACCAATCTTCCACCATGGGGTGACAGCAATAGTGGACAACAGTCAGTTGCGCTAGAGTATTCAAAACATCTGACGTTATGCCACTGCGCTGGAGCATGAATAAACTGAATTTTGCTGCATTCAGTAGGGAGACAGGATATGAATCGAACATTTGAAGAAACTCGAAACGTTCGATTTAAATATGATATCCATTCGACTAAGGTACAATAGCCCGAAACATTAATTGTGACATTCACAAATTCCCAATATTCGTCGTGGCTGTCTTCCCAAATATTCCATCGATGATAAACTTCTTCATCTTACCGACTATATCCTCCATCAACTGAATGAAATAAAATCCAATATATTTATCTCTCTTGACACCCCAAAAGCTTTTGAACTGATATGGCTGTCTGGAATGGTCGTAAAGCCACAAAAATACTGCTCAGTCTTATAGCTTCCTTCCTCCACCACTATCCTAAGTATGCACGATGAGTCACACCTAGTCCCCATCTGTCACCCTACTGCCGTGTGCAATGTGCCTTGGGTTCCTACCAAAATGAATTGTTATAAATCACTTATAGAAAACAACATAACAACCCCTGTCTTGCCCTCCTCTTTTGCATCCTGTACATAGCAGATATTCCCAAATCTGCGCTCCCACTTACCGTTTGCAATGTGCTAACTACACCGCCTACATAACTGCCCATCACTGTCTCCAACTCTTGAACGCTTCCCTCCAACCTAACTTGAATCTTTTGGACGAGTCGTGTAATAATAGGTACTTTAAATGAATTCACAGAGAAACCAGCCCACCATCTTTGGCCACACCACTCGACGCTTCCGTCGTCCAGTTATCCACATCTCCACCTACAAACAATCTAGTCGTTTCAACAACACTGTAAAGTATACCGGCGTGCAGATCTTAAGGGTGAAATTAACTTCCTCATGTATGTTGCTGTCAAGTACCACTGCTCGATGTAACTTAGATCGTACGTAGAAGGAACTGCTACATTATTATGCAGATGGTAAGTGAAAGAAATACACAATGAGACGGACAGAAAGAGAAAGACAATAATTATACTGCGATTCATGAATGTTTCCTGGACATAACAAAGGCGGGAAATGATTCTTAATAGGATGATCACCACGCCCGGCAGTTCGCGCTCTGATTCGTCCTCCCATGTTGACCATAAAGTTGGTAAGGAATTCCTGTGGCAGGGCGTTCCATTGCTTCACCTGCGCGGTTGAAAACAGCTGGATGGTAACTGGTTCACATGGACATGCTTCAGTACGTATCCCGAATGCATCCCACACCTGATCGATGTCCTCCCCCGGTAACTGAGTGGTCAGCGTGACGGAATGTCAATCCTAATGGCCCGGGTTCGATTATCTCCTCGGTCGGAGATTTTCTCCGCTCAGGGGCTGGGTGTTGTGTTGTTCTAATCATCGTCATTTCATCCCCATCGGCGCGCCAGTCGCCGAAGTGGCCTACCCGACGGGAGGCCCTAGTCACACGACATTCCTTAAACCTGATCGATGGAATTGAAGTCGGGCGTACGGTTATGCTAGTCCATTCAGTATATATTCTGACACCTCTTGCTCCAAGAATTCTGCCTACTGTTGTAAGTGGCCGTGCACTGTTATCCTTGCAAATTAAGCAAGGTGGAATGTACGCTGACGCACACGGCGAAGGATAGTGTCCGAATAACGTTAGCGAGTGAGTGAAGCAAGCTCAAAGCTTTGGAGGTCAGTATGCTATTGCAATATCATGCCTCCCCACATCATAATACCTGGACCACTAAAACGATCATAGTAGATAATACTGGACGCACCCTCTTATAGCAAGAGGTGGGAACACGTAATGCACACACGTACATTGTCGAATGTAAACATTTTCGTGATCATGGTGCTACGATGTTGGGAAACATAATGTTGCATGGGCACATTGACCTCCCAGATCTTTCAACACGGCACACTCACCAGCCAACTTTATTGCGACACTGTACTATTTCCCCAAGTGCGTCTTTTCAGAGGTGCATCCGGTCATAAGTATATTTTTATGGCTGGAAATGTGCGACCGCATTGCCCAGCAAAAGTGGAGAAGCTGTTCGAACGAGGGGATATTCGACGACTGAATTGGCCTGTCCGTTCCCTCGATTTAAGTTCCATCGAACAGTTGTGGAATGTGTTGGTTGATTGATTCTGGGGAGGGGATGAAACAGCGAAGTCTTCGGTCCCATCGGATTAGGGAAGGAGGGGAAGGAAGTCACCCCTGCCCTTTCCCAGGAACCATCCCAGCATTTAACTGAAGCGATTTAGGAAAATCAAGCAAACCCTAAGTCAGGATTGCCGGAAGCGTGTTTGAACCGTTGTCCTCCCGAATGCGAGTCCACTATGCTAATCATTGCGCCACCTCGCGCGGTGGGATGATTTGGGAAGATGTTTTGCAGCACGTCCACATATAGCAACGTCATCCAGCAATTCTCAACCGCAGTGGGTAAGGATTGTAACACACTACCACAAGAAGTCCTTACTAACCCTCCAGCCAGCACGGGAGCACGTTGCAGTTCATGCACCGCCGTTCGTGGTGATGACACACCTTGTTAAGAACCGTGTCCCATTTTTTATAATGTCCAGGGGACCGTAATGAGTCGGGGTGACTTAATTATTGTCTTTGAATGGAAATGTCATTCCTGATCGTCTCATTTCGTATTTCTCTCAGTTACCTTCTGTATCATTTCTCACACACAAACAGGAGTTCACCGGCATTGCCCGGTGAAACGTTATTGTGATGCCTCGTGTAAGGAGGAGAAATGCGTACCATCACGTTTCCGATTTTGATAATCGTCGGATTGTAGCCTATCGCGATTGCGTTTTATCGTATCGCGACATTGCTGTTTGCGTTGGCCGATATCCAATGACTGTTAGCAAAATATGGAATCGGTGGGTTCAGGAGGGTAATACGGAATGCCGTGCTGGATCCCAACGGCCTCGTATCACTAGCAGTCGAGATGACAGGCATCTTAACCGCGTGGCTGTAACGGATCGTGCAGTCACGTCTCGATCCCTGAGTCAACAGATGGGGACGTGTGCAAGACAATAACCATATGCACGAACAGTTCGACGACGTTTGCAGCAGCATGGACTATCAGCTCGGAGTCCATGGCTGCGGTTACCCTTGACGCTGCATCACAGACAGGAGCGCCTGCGATGGTGTACTCAACGACGAACCTGGATGCACGAATGGCAAAACGTCATTTTTTCGGATGAATCCAGGTTCTGTTTACAGCATCATGATGGTCGCATCCGTGTTTGGAGACATCACGGTGAATGCATATTGGAAACGTGTATTCGTCATCGCCCGGCATGATGGTATGGGGTGCCATTGGTTACACGTCTCGGTCACCTCTTGTTCGCACTGACGGCACTTTGAACAGTGGACGTTACATTTCAGATGTGTTACGACCCGTGGCTCTACCCTTCATTCGATCCCTGAGAAACCCTACATTTCGGCAGGATAGTGCACGACCGCATGTTGCAGGTCCTCTACGGACCTTTCTCGATGCAGAAAATGTTCGACTGCTGCCCTGACCAGCACATTCTTGAGATCTCTTATCAATTGAAAACGTCTGGTCAATGGTGGCCGAGCAACTGGCTCGTCACAATACGCCAGTCACTACTCTTGATGAACTATGGTATCGTGTTGAAGCTGCATGGGCAGCTGTACCTTGTACACGCCCTCCAAGGTCTGTTTGACTCAATGCCCAGGCGTATCAATGCCGTTATTACGGCCAGAGGTGATTGTTCTGGGTGCTGATTTCTCAGGATCTATGCACCCAAACTGCGTGAAAATGTAATCACACGTGAGTTCTAGTATAATATATTTGTCCAATGAAACCCGTTTATCATCTGCATTTCTTCTTGGTGTAGCAATTTTAATGGCCAGTAGTGTATGTATGGTACAAGTTTCATCGAGCGATGTTAACTGACAAAGTTTCGAAAGTTACTTTCGCCCCTCAGTTTTGCACACTAGTGCACGTACTGTTAGTGTAGTTCCAAGTGCGCCCTGTCTAGGTGATGGAGCGGAATACAATAGCTGCCGCCACTGGAGTCGCCGCCGCGGTTAAAACACGCCGGCGGACCAGAGGCTGGCAGAGGCCGGCAGCCCCTAACAAATTGCGGCGAACGGCAGCGGCTGTGCCTGCGGTGCTAATTAGAAAGGCCGTTAATGAGAGATCGCCGACCGCCGGCTATCACATTACAGGCGGGGCAGATCAGGCAGGCAGGCGGGCGGGGCCGGCTCAAAACACGGCCTGCACAGAGGTGGCTGTGGGAGGAGAGTTTCCTGAGCGGAAAAGGGACGGAGGGGGCGATGGCCTGTAGAGGACGGCGAAGCAGACAGCACCAGTGCGCAGTGCACGTTGTACATCCCCCAACAGAGCGAAGACTGGAATGTGGACTTCACGTCACTTACCGACCGTGAGCTTGTAATGATGAACCAAAGCATTATGGTCACTGCCCACAGCGAGACAGAATGACGTCTAGTGGCGTTCCAGGAATGGGACCGTGATAAGGAAAGTAAATAACCAGAGCAGAAAAAAATGAGGAATCATTGCAGAGACGATACTGGCCACAAATTGAGAAAAACCACTGGTATGCCAGTATCCGATCGTAGAGGATATAATACGAGGGGCGTTCAGAAAGTAAGCTCCGATCGGTCGCGAAATGGAAACGACTATGAAAATCCGATAAAGCTTTGCACAGATGTGTTGGGTAGTGTCTCTAGTATAACCCCAGTTAGCATCACGTCGCTCTTCTCATTTCGGAGCTCGCAGTGAGTGCGTAAAGATGTCTAGAAAATAGTGTCTGCCGCCAAGTACGAGGGCCTGGTGAGAAATTTCGCCTGAAGCTATGCAGCTAACATTACATAACTGTCGTGCTGTTTCTTCTTCAAGACAATTCTCAGCCGCATTCTGCAGGGGCAATGAAGATGCTCCTGCATCGTTTTCAAATGGAAATGTGAGATTACCCACAATACAGTCCGCAATTGTCTCCCCCTGAGTTTCATCTCTGGTCACATGAACCGCTGTCTTTGAAGACAACATTTTGACACAGACAACGAGGTGTAGGCCAGCGTGGAGAATTGGCGGAAAGCACTGGCGGCTGCCTTCTATGATGAGGCTATTGAAAAGTTGGTACAACGCTATGACAAAAGTCTATGTCAGAACGGCGACTACGTAGAGAAGTAGCTGAAAGGTGTAGCTAATTGTTACAGGTAAAACATTTCTGATGTTCACTGTGGTTTCAATTTGGCAATCAATCGGAGCTTACTTTCTGAACAGGCCTCGTATATGTATTGTCGCCTAGAAATGGAAAAAGTGATAAATGTAGTGTCGGCAGACTTGCCAACACTACGCACACTAATCGAAAGAGGCGGCCAAGATGCACGCGCTAACTCACGAAGGATGGAGTGAGGTCTGAAACAGGATACGTAATGAATGTTATAAAGAAAAGTACGTAGCTCCTTGAATACTTAACTTTTAATACATCCTTGTATACATCGTTCTTGATGAGACATCTGGAGATTGTGGCGATACAAGTGAGACTCTTTTGATACAAGCTATCTAAGGCTAATGGCGCCTTGCTAGGTCGTAGACACGGACTTAGCTGAAGGCTATTCTAACTGTCTCTCGGCAAATGAGAGAAAGGCTTCGTCAGTGTAGTCGCTAGCAAAGTCGTCGTACAACTGGGACGAGTGCTAGTCCGTCTCTCGAGACCTGCCTTGTGGTGGCGCTCGGTCTGCGATCACTGCCAGTGGCGACACGCGGGTCCGACATGTACTAATGGACCGCGGCCGATTTAAACTACCAGCTAGCAACTGTGGTGTCTGGCGGCGACACCACAATAAATAAATATTTTGTTGCGTTGGAATAGACACGACATGACAAAAGCACAAAATCCAAGAAACTACGATAATAGTCTTATCTGCGATGCGACAAAATCAAAGAAAATACCATGTCCATCTTTAAAACTAATTGTGTAAAGTTTGTGGTACTGTTAACACTTACTTCTGTTCGAGTCCTTGAAAGAATAAGGCGCAAATTTGTACGCAAACATTTTATTACGTGGATGAAAAGGTGTGTGATGTAATATAATCATTGTTCGTTAAGATAAAATAACTGATTTTATTTAATGTTCACCTTTCCTCCGAGTTATTTCCATTTTCAGTGTAGCAGATGTAAGTTAATTGTTGACAGGCATTCTCTAAATTCATCTGAAGCTGGGCACGGCGGTCACACATTCGCTAAAACTGGCTTCATTAATCAAGAGAAGAAAATGCGCAAGCAATACAAGCACATCTGGTCAGAATTTTAAACTATTTCAGATACACCAGGACACAGCCGGCCGCGTATGTTAAACAACGATGTAGCTCATTTTCTTTTACTATTTTCAACTTCATATAAATGTTTTCTAGGTCATCAACAGCCGTACATGCAGAAACCACATTCACCCTGAAAATAAGATAGCTTTTGTTCTCCTATTTAATCTGCTGTTTCAGAGTATAGTCGTCGTCACACACTTATGAAGTTAGCCACATCTTTAAGCTAATAGTATTTATTGTTCGACTTTAACTACGTGTGCTAATATGTGAAATCGCCATCATTCTCTTAACGATGTTGCATAATCCAAATTGTATGAACTTGAAACCTTCCCGTCGAAAAAATAAAAGAAATAATAATTAAACTTAATGCGTTTCCATGATAACCTTTCCGTTTGGAATAAAATAATTTAACTTACTTCCCGTCTAATGAAAGAAAGAAAGGCCAGTTTTCCTGTCTTGACTTGGTTTTGAAAACGTGTCTGATATGATAGTCTTTAGCGTACAGGATGTTGTACGCCTTGTGCCTTTATTGGTAACAGTATTATTGTGACTGATCAAAAGAAGATTATTTCGACGTGAAAACATAAGCTTATGCCGTGGTCCTTAGTACTGGTTGTCTCTGCAGTGAACCTGAAAATATACACATATATTTTCCTTATCTTTTATTTTACTGGGTCGCCTCTGGATAACGACATCTGACTGCATGTCTGAGTATACTCAAAAATGGTTCAAATGGCTCTGAGCACTATGGGACTTAACTGCTGAAGTCATCAGTCCCCTAGAACTTAGAACTACTTAAACCTAACTAACCTAAGGACATCACACACATCCATGTCCGACGCAGGATTCGAACCTGCGACCGTTGCGGTGGCGCGGTTCCAGACTGTTGCGCCTAGAACCGCTCGGCCACCCCGGCCGGCTGAATATACTCACTCTGATCTATTGTTAATAATTATTTGGGTTGGCATTCATTTACTGGGATTGCTAAAGATGTACTTATTATTCATTTGCTTTTTTGATTGAAGTTACTGGTGCAAAATTCAATGTCATTATTAAATTTAAAAAAAAAATTGAGAAAACTCAACAAAAATTAAATCCTGTGAATATTGGGTTCAATGAAAAATAATAGGATATTGACTGAAACAAACTGATCTATTCTGAAAATGATTGAATACAAATTTTTAACTCTTTATAATGATTCAGTTTATAAAACTTTAGTTTGGGGATCGTTTAGATAAAACAAATTAAAAATGTAACAACGAACTTACAATATGCAGTTAGCGCTTAAATACCTTTGATGTCTTCATGGCGTCGATTTTTAATCATCGAACAGGAACACCGTTCTGTCTCCACACACAACTTCACTGCACAAAGGTTGACTCAAGAGTGTTCTATCGACAATGCTGCGCGCTTCTCGCCGCGCTCCCTATGTATCAACGATATGCAAATAATTTTAATAAATTTTACAAAACATTTTTCTTACGCACTATAATTGTTATTTACATATTTCTTAGCTTATAAATATTTTTGATCAGTTTATTACTTTGATTTATTTATGTTTTGGCCTGGTTGATTTTCTATTCACAAACTTCATATCAAACTTAAAGAACTTTCAAAACAATGATTTAAAGAATAACAATAACCATTTTCCTTTTATATTTTTCATCAAATTTAGGGAAATTAAAGTGCAACATTTTTCCCCTTTATTCATCACATACATTTCAGTAAGTTAGAATTTATCACATATAACAAGCACGATCATAAAAATATAGCTAAGAAGCGGGCAATCACTATTTCTTTACATCTGTTGATATCTACAATTAGGATTAAGATCCTATTTGTGCTCATATGTTGCTTTGTGAACAAATCCATGTTATTTAAAAGCATTTCCTAGTTGAGGTCAAACAAATATTCGTCTAGTAAACAAGATCCGAGGTGTGCTGCGGCACTGAGTCCTCTCCCTTTCCGTATGCAGTTGTGTTTTATCCTCTACAGTGGACAGTGGCCTCAGCATGCAAAGCAGTTGAGTCGTAATTGAGTAATATGGGTCGACAACGTCGCGAAACTACAACAGAAGCGAGAGAAACATTATTCAGGTGGTTTCGAAAAGTAAAAATCTTTTAAAGATATCGGAGAAACCACAGGCAGACCTACCAATACACTGAAGACTTTTACATACAAATTTATTCAGGAAAAAAACACACTTTATGGAACGCTCAAACCAACGTAGTTCAGCCACATCTGCACTTCGAATCATTAGAAATCTTGGGGATAGATAATCAGTAAGTTGGCATAGTATGTATATCTTCATTCAATAAAGTCATATATTGTTCACGAAATCTGTTTAAGCATTTTAACTACATTTATTCCCTCATAAAGTTTGTAGTAAACAATTCATTGCAGTTCAATAGGAACAATGATGTACATAATTAGAATACAAGAAGAATAAACACCATTCACTACTCCACATTGAGGTAGCCTTTAGCACAGAACGGATGTGCGCAATGCTACGACAAAAATTTTGATTACTTACCCAGTGCTACAAAATGTCTGACAGACAGCAGCGTTAAATTTCTCCGTTACAAATATTTCTATTCCGTAGAAGAATTTCTGTTTTTGTGATATGTATGAAGTGATGGGTAGGAATCACAAACCCACAACTGTATTAAAAAAAGCACCAGCTGTAAAGGGTTCGCATGAATGTGTAAAGTGATATAAAATGACTCATTCTATATCGTTACAATGATCCATGGAACACGAAAATAACAAAATATTGAACGCTCACGCATCAGTGGAAGCACGTATTTAATTCTCTCTATAAAGCAGGACAGGCGGCGATCTGTAGCAGATCTGACGCTTGAGTACAATGCTGGTCCAGACACCAGTGTTGCGGAGCCACCATTTAGCACACATTGTTGAACATACAGTAGGGCACCGCGAAAGAAGAAGTCACGTGTTCCCACGGTGGCGAACCATATCGTCAGTTACGACTGTAATGGGCTCTGCATCATCGAGACTGGAGCATGAATCCATGGGAACGTGTCTCTAGGTTGGATGAATGAGGTTTTTAGTTACACTAGGTCGACGGTCGTGTCCAGATACCGCGTCACCTAGTATAATGGCTGCTCCCAACATGTACTCACTACGGGCATGAGGGGCAGTGTCACTCAACGGTCGTTCACTAACTCGTGCAACACATTTCTTTGTCCGACAATTTCACTTGAAAAAAGGCGGAATTTGATGTGGGACATCGTGGAATATTACCGCTTCAGCCCCTATAGTTTCATGAAGTTTCGATAGCTGACGTCACTATACGTATCCTTCAAAATGGCGTGTGTAACGCAGGTGCTTATCAGGCTGAGAGCTGTCACTGAGTTTCTTTCGGCGGATAACCAGAGCATCGCAGATATTCATAGGCGCTTGCAGAATGTCTACGGAGACCTGGCAGTGTCGAAAGCTCGTTGAGTCGTTGGGAGAGACGTCTCTGCCATCATCAGAATGAGGTCGCGCAAACCTGTCCGGTCTCACGCGTGCCGTCCGGCCGTACACGGCTGTCTCTCCTGCAATGTTGGAGCCTGCGGACTCTCACTCGAGGTGACCGACGGATCCCAATCGAACACCTCGCTGCAGGACTGGAGGTCTCTGTTGGTAGCGTTTACTCACTCGACCACCACTTGGGGCGCCCGCTGGTTTCCTCCCCGCCTAACAGAGGACCATAAAAAGCAACGAGGAGGAATTTCTTGCGAACTACGAAGCTGATCATAACTTCGAAACGGAAGGAAACGGCAGTCCATGGAGTGGCTCCACACCACTTCTCCTCCGAAGGAAAGTTGAAAGATGTACCCTCAGCCGATAATATCATGGCGACGGTCATTTGGGACTCTGAAGGGGTTATTCTGTTTGATGTCCTCCCTCATGGTGCAACGATAGAGTTTTAAGTGTCTTTTGCTACCATCAGGAAATTGCAGAAAAAGATTCAGGGTGTACGTCACCACAAAAATTGAGACGAACTTCTCCTTCTCGATGATAGAGCAAGGCCTCACACAAGTATGTGCTTCCGAGAGGAGCTCACAAAACTTCACTGGACAGCTCCGCCTCATCCACCCTACAGCCCATACCTCCCCCCTTCCGACTTCGATCCGTTTGGCCCAATGAAGGGCGCACTCCACGGGAAGCAGTGCGTGAATGACGGGTAGGTCATTGAGGCAGCAAGATGTTGCCTCCGACTTCGACCAGTAGAGGAGTATCGTGCCGTCATATGGGCCCTCCTAGTAGCGTCGCATTGAACGGGGGTTACATTCAAAAACAAGGTTTTGCAGCCAAAAGAGTGGGGGTTAGTATGGTGCATTGGAGTCATGAATAAAACTAAGCTGCTGTCAGAACAAAATATATTGCTTTACCCATTAAAAACTCATCGTACTATGGGGAATACCCCTGGGTTTTCATATGACCCTGTGGTAGTAACCAGAAATACCGTGGTTCATGTGATCATTACTGCCCACTTGATTCCTTCACGCTTTATACCTATCCCAAAGCGTCTCTCAGCGGATACCTGTCCATCTCACATGGGACAATCGTGTTACAGAGGTTTCAGGAACATGATAGTCACACTGTTGTCTTGGTCACCAGATTCGTCTGATCTGTAGCAGATAGAAAACATCGCAAACGCTATCAGGCACCAGTTCAGAGTCCAGAAATCCCTGGCTCGTAATTCTGGTACTACACATACAATGGCTCTGAGCACTATGGGACTTAACATCTGGGGTCATCAGTCCCCTAGAACTTAGAACTACTTAAACCTAACTAACCTAAGGACATCACACACACCCAGGCCCGATGCAGGATGCGAACCTGCGACGGTAGCGGTCGCGCGGTTACAGACTGAAGCGCCTAGAACCGCTCGGCCATAACGGCCGGCACTACACATCTCGGGAGACCTACTAAGCACCTGCCGGATCCATGTCACTCTGAACTGGTGCTGTATTGCTTTCCCGTGACAGACCAAATTGCTGTTAAGACTGCAGTTTAACGTTCTGGGTCATCACTGCACATTTATACCTACAAATACACCAAAGCTCCGCAAAGCACTGTAAAGTGCGTTGTATCTCGTATTATAGCTTCTTCCCGTTCGTGTAACACATGGAGAGCGGAAGGAATGACTTTCTAAGTGCCTCTGCGCGCGCAATACTTGATTGTCTTGAGTACAAGGTCGTAGATTCCTCACATAATACTTGTTACGGAAAATTTGCAATTAGGGTTTCACAGTATAACTGGAGTTTATCGTCAGGTATTTTCTAGTTCAAGTTTTTTTAGCATCCACGAAACGCTCTCCCATTAATCAAAAGACTCTGTGATCAATGGCGGTTCCCTTGTTTGGGTACATTCAGCATCCTCTGTTAGTGTCATTCCACACGGGACCACACTTCAGCAGTATTTTAGGATTCGCCATTCGATCAGTAATCTCCTGTATAGAGTAATTTCAGTTTCCCTTAAAATCCACCAAAGATCTGAAGTCTGACACATGCTTTACCTTCGACTGATCCTATGTGGTCATTCCGTTTCATATTTGTACAAAATGTTACATCCTGCTGTAACACTAACGTACATATTCGTTAGAATATTAACATAAATTCAAATGAACCGGCATAAATTTCGAATACATCAGTCATACGTAACCAACGCAAATGTATACAAAAGTAAAACTGTGCACTTCACAACACAGAAAATAATATCCCATGACTATAATCCCGAATCACGACTCCAAACAGTCGATTCGTACAAGTACCTGAATGTGACAAGTTGGATAGATACGAAATGAAATGACAGCAAACGCTCAGTCGTTGGTAAAGCAACTGGAAGGCTTTGGTTCATTGGTACGATACTGGAAAAATGCAGACACACTTATAAAGAGTCAAAACATCGTTACCACCCATCTTAGAATATTGCTCAAGTATGTGGGACCCGCCGAGAAAAAACTAACTGGGAATACTAGACGTGTACAGCGAAGCGCTGAACGAATTGCAGCAGACTTGTAAGACCGTCACAGAGATGCTGAAAAACCTAAAATGGCGGACATTTGAAAATGGACGCCAAATATCCCGTGAAGACCTATTTGCAGAATTTCTAGAACGAGTTTTAGGTGAGGAACACAGAAATATATTACATTTTCCTACGTATGTTGAAAACAGGATCACACTAATTACAGTTCACACAGAAATATTTATACATTCATTCTTCCTATGCTCCATACACAAATGAATGGAGAGAGACTTGATGCGTTGCACACACAGAGCAATCATTCTTCCCACCTTCCACATGCGGAGGGACCGGTAAGTAGTACTAACAGCTTTTACAATGGGATGCAGACTCTGCCATACACTTTACAGTGGTTTGCAGAGTATACAGGCTGTTACTAAAATGAATATAGACAATGAGACGGACTGTAGAGAGATGGTACAGAGCAACTTTCACAGAGCAACCTACGTTGGCATTCCTTAGCGTTTCGCAATAGGCGTCCTTCAGCAGCACCGCGCGCAGCAGAAGTCACCATTCGAGTCTAAATGGTTGCAGGTGTGCAGGGCAAAATTTTCAATTTCTTTGTGGGATAAAGGTAAAGGGGAGGTGAGGCTGACGTTTCATGACCTTTGTTTGCAAACAGTTATAAAAGCTGGTCTAGATAACACCCTCCTGCTTAAATGCGTGCCGTCCAACAACTGAGTGATCGTCGCACCCTTTCACACATCCCTGCCAAAGTGGGGATTGCACCAGAGGCTCCCATAATTCGCTTTCTCAGCTCTTCATCCGTCTCGATAGGTCTTCCGAAACGAAAAAATGAAGAGGCAGCAAGTTGGGGGAACGTGGAAGCCTTGCCAATAGCCTACCGCGCTTTGTCCAGTTCTCACCGAAGGTCTCATCCAGATGGTTTCACATCACATGAGCCAAAAGTGCACATGCACAATCATGTTTTTGACACATGAAGATTAAATATCTGTTTGCGTTAAGTCGATGGGGAGCAGGTATGGAGCGACCAGATTATCCCCTACCAAACCAGCCCAAACGTTCATGGTGAAGTGCTCTTCGTGACCACCAACTAAGGCGGCGTGCAGATCTTCCTATGCGCACACGTGTTGATTGTGGCTTTTGAACACACCTTTCCTTGTAAAGGATGTCTCGTCCGTAAGAAGTGTGGGAACTCAGGTTGAATGACACACTTCTACAAAAACCAGTGGCGTAAGCCAATGCGATGTGAAAAATCTTATATGTTAAGGGCTCTAATTTTCTGAAGGCAGTAACAGTACAAACCATCTCCATCCACTCACACCATACCGTGGATGGTCTTACATTAAAGTCTCTAGTAACATTCTATGAGGGTGTCGAGGGCTTGTTTTGCAGCAGTGTTAACGCGTTCTCTGCCTCTGTCTAGTCTTAGCACCTGTACCACAAAGTGACAGCATCGGGTTTCGATGTAGGTCTTAAATGCACATGAGCCATCACGATAATGGCGGTGTACGTGCGTATATCTGGCACTCGATAATTCAGAAACTGTTGAACGTACAACCGTTGAGCAGCGAGAGCATCTCCATCCGTCACCTTATAAGAACAGTCTGCCGTTTTCTCCCAAGAAACGCGCTCCCTTTCCCGTCCACTACGCACAGCACCAAACACAAATGTGTGCCGTTTGTTGACACACTGACGAGGCCGAAGCAGACTTTGCAGTGTGCAGAGTTTCCGCACTCTGTAAGACATCGTATCTAGCAAGCAATTGCACTGCCAAACGCAATGCATTCGCTTCGGAGGAGATGCCGGAAAAAACTCAAGTGATGTTTTCCCGACCAGAATACTTGCTGCTATTCCGCGTCGGATGGCGGGTGGTATGCCTACCTTCCCTGCGGCACGCGACATAAAGCCACGCCTATCGCCGAAAACTAAGGAATGAGAAAGTTACTTGTTATAACCGCTCTATCAACCCTTTCAGTTTTTACACTGATTTTAGAGACACCCTGTAGATGTACATGTAGGCGTTGGTTGCTCCCTTGCTCCCTCCAGCGAGACTGGTACATTTTTTTTTAATTGAGTGAAATGCTTTCTCAAATCCCAGGTAAAGCAGAGATTCATATATCATTAATATATTGCGGAAGAAGGTAAAGTAGCTGGCCAGTCTTTCACATTCTTTGTTCGTGGCCCATGAAGTTTTATTGTATTTGATGTTCCATCCAGAGCTGCCTTGGACGTCTTCGGAGGTCTCTTGGTACCGGTGAATCTTCCCGACCCCCGCCAGAATGGGCTAGTTAGTGGGCGATCTGCTACCCTATCCAGGAATGGTTAAGTTATCGCCGGAAGGTACGGAAGGGGGGGGGGGGGAGAGAATAATGTTAGCCGTAAAATAAAATTCGTGAAAAAAAAAAAACGAACTTGCGATGGAGAGGATAAAACATTGCCCCACAATATGGGAAGATGCAGGAGAGAATAAAACGATTCTAATGACTTAAAAGAAAATTTTCCTGACACTGTTTCAAAAAATCTCTTGGTAAATATGGATAATACACCGGCAGAGCCACCGAAAAATTCTCCTCCTCTGCACTAATACTACATCCTAAATATTTTCCACATCGAAGTGTCATGTGAATACATACGTTTTCGTTCTCTGAATAAAATTTAACTTTCCAAGATTGCTTGATATTATTCATAAGCCACCATCATTCGGGGCGCCAAATACATGGTTATGATTCGCTTACAGTTGCTACTGTCCTCTAAATTATTTACTAATTCTTATCACCATAATGTGGCCTTGAAATGGAGCAGTAACAACTTATAGAAACATTAATTAAAATTAAAAAATATGAATATCATATTTCCGCTTGCATACGATTACTACTACTGATTGCTGTATGACAATTGATGGTTCCACGAAACATTTGCTGGGAAACGAGGAAATGAAGCGCGTAATATTTCCGCTGTTGCTGAACGAATTAATGGTTCATTGCATCACTGTTCCTCTGTTTCCGATATTGTGTGAACATAAGTTTTAATGAAATCGTTTTCATCACTTCGGACCCTCACAATGATTTCCATAACACCCTGAATGCAGTCCTCCCTTCGTTCCGAATTAAAACAATATGTTAAAATAAGTGCAAATTGTTTCGAATTAAATTGAACTGCAAATATGCTGAAAACGGATTTATCTTCCCACTAAAATGAGAAAGAAGGATACAAGTGAACATGTTAAATGGCAAACGACAATGTTTAATTGACAAAGAAGAGCAATTCTCAGTGAAAATTGTTATCGTCGAAGTTTTTTGACTGATTTAATTGTGACACCTCATTATGCGCATTTCGTCTATTTTGCGATGTTTAAGAATAATGCGTGTGAAGTGTGTATAAAAATATTGAACAAGAGCAAACGGACCAGACTGAAAGTCAATTGTGAAAAAAATATAAAATTATTTACAAAAAATATAACGTCGATACTACGGGCCGGCCGGAGTGGCCGAGCGATTCTAGGCGCTTCAGTCTGGAACCGCGCGACCGCTACGGTCGCAGGTTCGAATCCTGCCTCGGGCATGGATGTGCGTGATGTCCTTAGGTTAGTTTGGTTTAAGTAGTTCTAAGTTCTAGGGGACTGATGACCTCAGCAGTTAAGTCCCATAGTGCTCAGAGCCATTTGAACCATTTTTTTTCGATACTACGGTAGGGAAAGACAATAACGATGATAAACAATATCGCAGTAAAGAATAGGGTGAAATAAAATATTTATATCTTTGTATAACTATAGAAGATGGGAAAGATAAGTTATTACTCGTTCTTCTGCTGTTTCTGATTCTCATGTTACTATTGTTAGATATTGTGTGTAGCGTTGAAGATGTTCTTTTTGATCTTTCGACTAGATAAAAAAGATGTGTATCAGGTTATTGATGGAAAAATATGTGTAATCGTGAGTTCATTGTATTATTTCAAGAACATGCCAGCCACTAATCGCAATTTTTGAATTGAAAAGAGAAAATAATTAGTATTTTTCAGCTATCAAGAGGACGAAAGCAGTGATCGCTGATTGGCAATAATTGATCGCCATTACGCGGCGGACTTAATATTAACTTTCCTTACAGCTTTCCACAAGAGCAGAAGTGATAAAGTCATTTTAAACATTATTTAATTTAAATCCGAACAGCTCGATGAGTTAATTTTGCGAGAGTTCAAATATTTTCTGAGATACCATCTGGCGTAGATCTGTGAACTTTGACCTTGACTGTATTAAGATGAAAATCAGTTATGATAATCTTAAAAGGGAGCCTGTCTCTCATTAAAATTGAAAACAAACATTTATTTTGGTCTCCTATAAGATACTCTGCTTCTAGCAGTCTCACCTACGTAAAGAAAATAATTAATGCTAACCTCTTATCTTACGTAGTATCAAAAAGGATAAAACCAATATAGAATATTAAAAGAGAATCGTTAGAAAATGTTATATATCCCAGTCTGTCTGTTAGTGGTAGCAGCGTTACCAAGTCAGCTAAACTTCAGGCTGTCCCTTCTAATCCACATTTTTTCCCGTTTAAAGAGCTTATGGTCACATCGCTGTGTGTTTTGTCCGTTTATTACATTCTCTTAGAATACATGTTAAATTATTCCATCTTGTTGTCACTTACCCCACTATCATGGATATTTCACTCATGTGTAGTTTTAATCCTCTCTTTCTCTCTCTCCTTCTCCGAACAGGCCTCTCTCTCTTTCGACTGACAGCCGTGTCATCCACAGGAGATGCGGATGTGGAGGGTGTATCCGCTCTTTAGAGAGTGGTTATACAGAAACGAGTATTAAATTAAATTGTGTAATACGAAATGACCTAAGAGCCAAAAAACGGTAGTAGTATTTCGAAGTAATAGTTAGTTAAAATTTTACAAAGTGCAGATACTCGAAATAGAGTAACCCAAAGTAGTACAAAGCGAATCCAAGGAAGACATAACAGAGCTGCGTTTTATTTTGAATGTAATATATAAACCAATGTGCAGCAGTGATAGGTCTCTTGAGTTTTTGTTTTCAGCGGTGGGGAGTGTGTTCGCAGTTCTTCCGTGATAGTCGGAATTTTGGGATTACAAGCATAATTAAATTGCATAGATTATTTTGGGATCAATTCAGAGACGGAGTCAATTAGAGGTGATTGAGTGTACAAACATTCATATTCAGGTGAATGGTGATTGTACGTGTTAAACAATGCACACAAACTGCTAAAGTAACTAAATCAAATTACTCAGGAAAACAAATTAGTAAAAATAGACTGGAACTCTATTGATATCTTACTCCAGAGTAATAAAAAACAAAACTGTCTTTGGATCCTTCGTGGTTGAAAGTGTATGAATTATCTCTGGAAAAACGCGATCAATTTTCAACTGCTAGTTCACACGAATAGACTCACAACGTGATTCATAGATGTTTTATGCCCGACCCACACGGCAGGGAATGGTTCTTAACTAGCTGGGACAGTTTATGCACTAACTTCTGAGATCAGAGCTCCACTGCCGGGGGGGGGGGGGGGGGGGGGGCAAGTGATACCTGTGCAGTCGCGACGACGGTGGGTGTGCGAGCATAAGGGGCCATGGTCAAGTTTAGTGACGTGAATCGCTACTTCCCAGTTAAGTAGCTCCTCATGGCCTCACAAGGGTTGAATGTACCCTGCTTGCCAGCAGCGCTAGGAAGACCCGAACGTGACCCATCCAAGAGCTAGCTAAACTCGGCAGCACTTAACTTTGCTGATCGGACGGGAACCAATGTTACCTCTGCGGTAAGACCGTTGGCTTTAGTGTTCCATTCTAAACAAAGAGTTGTGGAATTTCCTTCCGACATTGCTAAGATTTGTTACTATCTTTGCTGCATTTTTCCCCTTATGTGTTCTTTATCTGTTTTATCTTCCATAATTCTGCTCTTCAAATAGCAAATTTTATTCATTGTCTATAAATGTTTTGGAAAATTTTAAGTTTGTGTTGTATTGTATGTTAACCGGGGACCTAGAAACGACGGAGAGGCTCCGTCCCCGCGCAGCTGCAGTGGTCCACAACCCCACGACGACTACCGCAGTCCACGTCACCCCTCCACCGCCCCACACCGAACCCAGGGTTATTGTGCGGTTCGGCCCCCGGTGGACCCCCCCCCCCCCCCCCCCAGGGCACGTCTCACGCCAGACGAGTGTAACCCCTATGTTTGCGTGGTAGAGTAATGGTGGTGTACGCGTACGTGGAGAACTGTTTGCACAGCAATCGCCGACATAGTGTAACTGAGGCGGAATAAGGGGAACCAGCCCGCATTCGCCGAGGCAGATGGAAAACCGCCTAAAAACCATCCACAGTCTGGCCGGCTCACCGGACCTCGACACAAATGCGCCGGGCGGATTCGTGCCGGGGACCAGGCGCTCCTTCCCTCCCGGAAAGCCGTGCGTTAGACCGCACGTCCAAATTTTAAGTTTAGTTAGCTGTCGTTACTGATTGTGGTAATACTTTTAAGCTATACCCGTCGTTCGCTTAACATTAAATTATAATGTTAACAATATGTAAAGCTAAGATACAACTTTCCATGACAAGACAATTAATTACTTTCGTGTGGCTCAGTGGCTGGGTGAAAGTACTTCAATTGAACGCCACTTCGGAGACTTACGTGCTCCTAACCAGCTCCAATTATCCAATTAGAGAAAGGAGGCCTACAGGAATCCGGACCACGTGTTACTCCCCGTGGGTTCTCACATCGTTCAGAAGTGAGCGCTATATTAAAGGCAGGCAGAAAATTTCCGTTTACCTTCAGTGATTCGATCGCGCGACTTCTCAGACAAGCACTAAATAATAAGTGCCTTTCACTGCCAACAGAGAGCTAATATACTATTTCCGAGGTTTTGCATATTTAATTTGCTGTTACTCCCAATTTTGTAGCGTGTAATTGATGTCCATATCCGACAATTAACAAGTGATGTAATTAAGCAATAGTCTTTCGTTAACAGTGAAGAGAAATCTAAACTTAAGTAATAGTCAAGAATCAAATAAAACACTTACCAATATAAACCTCGTGAATAATGTTAATTAGTTGCGTCTTAGATAGACACACGTATGTATAACTTAGTGTAAAATTAATTAGAATATTTCCACCTCAACGTCTAGGGTCAGCTTGGTTACGATGATGCAGCGGCTTATCTAGAATTATTTTCTGAAACGCCGCAAAGGATCACCCATGTGCACATATGAATATTGCGATGGATTATGGACGATAATCATCCAATAAAATGGTGCTTTACATAGTGCTGAAAATGGAAAAAAAATTCTGCAAATTAAAACAGGAGCGTGTGATGTAGGTTCTGTACTAGCATCCAGAAACCATCGATCCACACAACTTAGAATTACACCATTAAAAATTGTCGATCTATATTTTGAAACTAATAACATATGAAGGAGCTAACACTGACCATATTATCTCAATACCTTGTAACTTTCCGAATGATATAAGATTGCACCAATAGCGGCTCAACAATTTCTATACAAGATTTGCTCCCTCTTTGTCGTTTTTTTCTCTCACGCATGAAGTAAACATCAGGTTCACGGTCTTATGCTCTCGTAGTCGTAATTCCTACACTCGGCGTATAATTGCTGTGTGCGATGTTCAGTCGTGTATTAATAGCACGGCAACTATATATCCTTCATCTGTTATTTATTTTGAATAATTCATTCACTCTTTTGGGACTGCTCTTTGCTCAAATCGTTACGTAGAGAGCAAAGAAGACTTTCTAGAAATTACAGAGAGGATCTGTGTCCGAATTTTTCATAACCAAACTAAAACTGAGAGATGTACCAATGAGTTTTCAAATTGATAAGCTTGAGGTCTAGTTTTGCAAATAGATAAATAAATAAATTTTTTCTCGCTTGAAATTATAAGGGGTAAATAAAGAAAAATAAAATAGTTACATAATGGGAAATTACTGTTCAACTTTTCATAACCAAACGAGGAATGGGAAATGGACAAATGGTCTGTGACATTCACCAGGACTAGTTTTGAAAGTGAAAGGTTTAATTAAGGTGCTACAGACTGCAGAGTGTACGTTGTGTATCACTGTCATTTCCCCCTTTTCCTGTTCCAGTCACGAATGGTTTGCGGGAAGAACGATTGCTGGTAAGCCTCCGTGAGGGCTCAAATCTGTCTAATTATATCTTGATCGTATTTTCCTAATTCTGTCAGATTAAAACTGTGAGCCGGACTCGGCCTCGAACCTGTCGCCTTTGTCCTTCATGGTCAAGTGCTCTACTGACTGAACTATTCACGCACAACTCACGAGGCGCCCTCACACCTTCACTTCCACGAATACCTCGTCGCCCACCTTCTAAACTTCACAGGAAGTCTCCTGTATACCTTGCGGGACTAGCAAAAAATGGTTCAAATGGCCCCAAGCACTAAGGGACTTAACATCTGAAGCCCTCAACCCCTAGACTTCGAACTACTTAAACCTAACTATCCTAAGGAAATCACACACATCCATGTCCGAGGCAGGATTCGAATCTGCGTCCGTAGTAGCAGCGCGGTTCCTGGCTGAAGCACCTAGAACCACTCGGTCACAGCGGCCGGCGCGGGACTAGCAGTCCCGGTAGAATGGATACTGTAGAGACATGGCTAAGCCGCAGCCTGGGGAGTTGTTTCAGAATGTATTTCAACTCTGCAGCGGAGTGTTCGCTGACTTGATACTTCAGGGAAGAGTAAAGCTAAGTTCTGGACTGGGACTTGAACACGGGACCTCTGCCTTTAACGTGCAAGTGCTCTACCGATTGAGTTACCCAAGTGAGACTCACAACCTTTTACCAGCTTTATTTCAGCCAGTACCTGCATCTCCTACCTTCCAGACTTCATAGAAGTTCTCCTTTTCACATTGCGGGACTAGGACACCTGAAAGAAAGGATGTTGCGCAGACATGGCTTAATGACATCCCGAGGGATTGTTTTCAATACAAATGCTCGCTCTACAACGGAGTGTATGGTGATTTGAAACTTTCTGGCAAATTCAAACTGTCTGCTAGACCGGGACTCGAAACTCGGACCACTGCCTTTCGCGGGCTACTGCTTGGGCTATCCAAGCACAACAAACGACCCAGTCTCACAGCTTTATTGGCGAAAGTAAATCTGTGATTGCAAGTCTTTAGTCGTACCTGGATACAGTCAGTGCCGGCCTCGCCGCCGCCGAGTGCAGCTGTGTGAGTAGTGAGGAAACCATCTGCCAAGAGTCACTCAATCTTTGAGTACCGCTATAGACATTCAAAGTAGGAAGTTAGTTTAAAGCTTCCGTGTTCAGTCGGACATGGAAGGCCGAAGTGTTCGAAATCAATAATTGGTCCTTGGAAAAGGTGGGTTTGCAAGATGGTGACTGCAGACTGAAGCTGTGGTCTATTGCATTTGTGGCTAGTGATGGTTTAACGAACATGTGCGCTTACAGAATATGTTGTTTCACGATGTTTGAATACGTGTGCTCGCACTGTGTAACAACGTAACGAGTGTGTTTAACAGTATTGACAACGACATACAAATGTGTCAGCTTACATTGCGGTGAAATGGCTTAAAGCCATAATATCAGCACTTGAAATGGCCTAAGGCCAAAATTGCAATAGTGTAACAAAAACTTATAACGGTCACTGGCTTCAAGATGATGTCCTTCATAGGAGAAGAGTTCCCTCTATGACACTACATGCGGTCGCAGTGGTACCTTTACTTTAGCACTGCATCAGAAACTGAGAGGCCTACAGATTTTCGATAGTAAGTCGGTCACAGTAATGCCGGCTACATAAGCGCTATTGTAAGTTCGAACAGTGAGTACATACATATCATTTAACAAAAGATATCATGTCACATCGCCTTCCCAGTACCACACATATCGTGCGAAAAATACACTGTTGTCCAAAAATAAGTAACTTTCTCATGGTGCATCACTGCCAAGTAACATAGTCCGACGAAACTTAGACCATACATACGAGAAACGACTACAGTATGGTACAGAAGATAACAGAAAGAAACACGCAACGAGACGAACACACCTGATACTTTTACACAGAGACAGTAATTACAGTGAAGTCGCCGCGATGTGTTATAACATTGGCAGCAGTAGTTGCTCTGATATATGCTCCTTTGCTGTCCATCACGTTGCTAAGGAATTCATGTGCTGGAGCGTTCCATTGCTCCACCAGCACGGCTGATTAATGCTGGATGGTCGTTGGTGCATGTGAACCAGAAACTCGTCGAAAGGCTACGACAATACAACGCCTTACCTAGATCACTGGTCTCCAACCTGGGGGTAATTACCACCCAAATGGGTAAAATGAAATTTTCTGAGTGATACAAACTAAAGGATTCGATTCGGTATCCGTCACGAAACCAAATTACTTTCAAAAGATAATTACTATTATCACAATTTTGCGAGACCTAATACTGATTATATAAGTTATCAATAAACACTTTTTCTCAGTTAGTAGCATAATACGGTGGGGGTTACAGGTTTCTCCCATAGTTCACCCACTACACACGTATGTTGTACTTTGTCCCGTACATCGCTGATGATAAAAGTGAGACATCTACGTAACAAATGCTAAATATCTCAATAAAATGTCTTCTCCGAGTTTTACTCAGTAACTGCTGTAGTTCAGAAATTGCCTCACTAGTCGCTTCGAGGCAGATAAATGAATTAATTGCGAGAAAGATACAGCAGTAACTACATAAGGGCTACTGTAATGTTGAACACAGTGTTATTATTATTGTTATTATTATTATTATTATTACAGTGGTTAGGCACAAAGCATTAACAGCCTGAGGTCGTACATTTTCTGCCAGTTCATAATTAAGGAGTGCAGCAATCAACTGATTTATAAACAGTAAGTACAGTATAGTGCACACATATGTTCGATTTTAAATGGAGTGTGTAGGTCAAGCAAGTGCCGCAATGGAGAAGAGTAATGCAGTAGAAGTATGTTTTGTAACAAGTGTGTAGCCACACTGAGTGTAGATAGCTTTCTTATCTGAGAAGAGATTTTGGGTAGCACTTGCGATGCACCACGAAATTCCTTCGTCATTCAGTCTAACACACAGGGTGGGAGTGCTGGGTAACGTCTGATTGCACTCAGGGGTGATAGTCTAAGAAAGGTTGGGAACCGCTGACCTATATAACAAAGCGAGAATAATTCATCAACAAAAATGGCCGAAAAAGCCTGCATCTTGAAAAAAATATCCTCATTTTCACTTCTCGATTTTGTTCTCTAGTTAACACTTGAGAATCGAAAAATAAATAATAATCTAAGAATGTCATGGATTTGCTGGAAGGAATAGTAATATGTATCTAAACTCGTTGCAGCCTTTTTAAATGTTATTTGTCGACATAAAAAGCAAAGCAACTACTTACGCCAATACGCTCATATTAAACAAATTAAATGAAATTTTATGAGAAGTACCTGCGCAGCACAAGCGCATCCCCCGAGTTAAACTCGCTTCACCAGCAAATGATTTGCAAGCAATTAGAAAGCACCTGATAAAAACCGAGAGACACATTTCCAGCCCGAACGAGTGGCGTTAATTCGAGAAAAGTTACACGTGAATGGGAGCGGAGCCGGCGAGTTTAATGGACCTCTACATTCAGCTCGCCTTAATTTAAGTGAAACTGAAAACTAAGTTACTCTGAATTCCTTGGGCGCGAATTTCCATACGGTCCCTCCTCCGCTCCTCCGGGCCGGCAGCCTGCAGAAACTCGCATCGCACCTGACGGCATAACGCCTGCGCGAAAACTTTCCAGAGTTCATTACTTAATAATGCTTTTCTCACAAAGGCGTTCGCCGAGAATTGTATTGTCGCCGGCGGCAAAGTTTTCATTCTTGACAAAATATTGCGGCCGCGTCGCGCAGAGAAAAGTTCGCGCTGCCTGTCGCACGCTCCTGGGACACAAGGAGGCCAGCGTGACCGCGTCTTCAAAGCAATAAGGGCACCCCTGCACAATTCACTGGAATTTTAAGAGACAGAACGTTGCCCTGCTATTCCTGGTTACATACGTCTCGTTCTACATATAGATTCAGCTAAACTGTTCACCTCAAATATTTATTCCCTTTCCCTTCAAGGATTTGGTCTTTGAGCCGTTCCGACCTCCTCCTATCTTTCCCTCGGTCGACCGACGTTCCTTCTACACTTTGATACGTTGGTCTTGCCAGTCTGGGATGTCAATGTTCCTCCATCCTATCCATATGATTTTACCGTTTTTGCCTGTAGTCGTTTATCTTGTCAGGGTGAATATGTATAGCTCGTGACGAATATATTCCCTCCTTACTCTTATTTCTGCTACTTTAATTTGCTGTTGTTCTTTTTCCCCGTTACTCATAACTCGTTACCATAGGTTAAGCTGGAGATTGTCATTATGCTATCACAAGATTTGTAAATCTGCAGTCTTGTGATAACTTCACATGTAGCAAATTCTTTTTGGTGTGTGTATGTGTGGTGCTTTGCACAATATGGTTCTGTACAAATTGCATAAGTTTGGATATATTTTGGAATATTCGAAAAATACAATCCTGCAACTTCGCAACAAAACCGCGCGGAATTTTCGACTGCAACAACACACCAAAAATACTTCGCCACAGTGGAATAATAAAAATCGGAAAATGACGTTAATGTAAAGTGTATCTTGAAAATCAAGTGAACAGCCGTCTGATGATGAACGTGCCAGTTCGAAACCGGTAACGCCGCTATTTACCTAAATAAAAAGCAGTATTAATAGTGGCTGGTTGCTGTTTTCTTCTTTGTAAAATTAACCTACATTATTCCTTAATTTTCGTCTTATTTCTCCTCACATAATCTACATCTACATCTCCATACATACTCCGTAATCCACAATATGGTGCGTGGAGGAGGGTACCTCGTACCACATCTAGCATCTTCTCTCCCTTTTCCACTCCCAAACAGAACGAGGGAAAAATGACTGCCTATATCCCTCTGTACGAGCCCTAATCTCTCTTACCTTATCTATGTGGTCTTTCCACGAAATGTAAGCTGGCGGCTGTAAAATTGTACTGCAGTCAGCCTCAAATGCTGGTTCTCTAAATTTCCTCGGTAACGATTCACGAAAAGAACGCCTCCTTTCCTCCAGAGACTCCCACCCGAGTTCCTGAAGCATTTCCGTAACACTCGCGTGATGATCAAACCTACCAGTAACAAATCTAGCAGCCCGCCTCTGAATTGCTTCTATGTCCTCCCTCAATCCGACCTGATAAGGATCCCAAACGCTCGAGCAGTACTCAAGAATAGGTCGTATGTGTTTTATAAGCGGTCTCCTTTACTGATGAACCACATCTTCCCAAAGTTCTCCCAATGAACCGAATATACCTATCCGCCTTCCCCACAACTGCCATTACATGCTTGTCCCACTTCATATCGCTCTGCAATGTTACCCCCAAATATTTAATCGACGTGACTGTATCAAGCGCTACACTACTAATGAAGTATTCAAACATTAAGGGATTCTTTTTCCTATTCATCTGCATTTATCTATATTTAGAGTTAGCTGTCAGTCTTTACAACAATCACAAATCCGGTCTAAGTCAACTTGTATCCTCCTACAGTCACTCAACGACAACACCTTCCCGTACACCATAGCATCATCAGCAAACAGCCGCACATTGCTATGCACCCTATCCAAAAGATCATTTATGTAGACAGGAAACAACATCGGACCTACCACACTTTCCTGGGGCACTCCAGATGATACCCTCACCTCCGATGAACACTCACCATCGAGGACAACGTACTGGGTTCAGTTACTTAAGAAGTCTTCGAGCCACTCACATATTTGGGAACCAATCCCATATGCTCGTAAAATCTGTACTTTCTCAGCTTTTCCTTAACTTCAACGTTTCTATCATATGATATGGTCCAGCCTAGAAATTAAAAATGATTTCTTTGCTCTGTTAACTTTCAGTCAGTGACGATCTTAGTTCTTATAAGATATTTTCCCTTGAATATTGTTACGTTGGTTTTGCTTAGGCAGATGTTGCTTATGTTTATTGGCAATTTGGGCAAATCTGTGTACCAGTATCCGCAGTTCATCTTATGTTTTCCCAAAGATTCTTTGCTCGTCTGCAAATAAACAGTGCTTAGGTTTTTAATCTCGTAGTGCCCATCCATCCGTTCTCGTATGTGACAGTCTGCAGTCCTGACGTTGGCTCTTGTTGACAATTGTTTGCTCATTTCTTCATTGGTTTCTATGACGGTCTTTATTCAGTTATATAGACTATTGAGAACATTAACTAATTGCTTAGGGTAGCTCCTTTTATCCAGAATCCCTTACACATTTCTACCACCCGCACGGTCGTAGCCCTTTTCGTCTGCATCTATACTACTATTTAAAGACAAGAGTTTTTTTTTTCAAAACTTCTAACTATTCTTGACCGATTTGCTTCATATTTTGACCCAATGCTCTAATAAACATTTTCCCAACATAGTCTATATGTGTATATAGAATCTGCATACCTCTGGAGCGGTGTGGTGTGAAACACAAGAGAGTATACGTGTTCGATATATGTCTCACACGCACATGCTCAACATCCCCTTCAAAGCCCCAGGATCGATTTCATCCAAACTTGGTAAACATATTGCTTACTGTCTGGAAAGAAACACTGTAGGAGTAAGGTTCATCAGCCTCCCTCTGGGGTGGGGATAGGGCGATAAGGGAGTGATGAACAGAGAGAGTGGGAGGAATAGATGCACACATAAAGGGGGAAGGAGAGATGGGTAGAGAGAGGACGAAGGAGGAGATGGACTAATAGAAGACTGCAATAAATAAATACCCAAGCGACGCCTTGCTTATCGACTAGCATTCCATAAATGCTTTATGCGTTTCCATGTTGTCTGTGTTCGCCAATAATTTGCTTCACAGCAAATACATTATAAACGCATGTGCGACCTGGTCTAAAGCCACATTGTTTCTCAAGCACTAAGGTCTACCTAAATTGCTTTCATTGTTTGATTTATTAGTTTTGCATAGATTTTATAGCCGACCATCATCAAACTGATTCCCCTGTCATTCTTTCAGACTCTTTTGTTTCCCTTTTTAAAAACTGAAACCACTTTCACTGCTGACCAGTCTTACGGTATTTGTTGTTGTACCCAACACAAACTGTACAACTGAAGTAGCCTTAATTTAGGGGATGTTCCACCATACTTGAGAAGTTTCACGTTGATCTTTTCAGTCCCTAAAGCTTTCATATTTCTGCTAATTTTCGGAGAGTCTTTTAATCCGATCCTCGATGTTAAGTCAACACTTACATTCTCGTGTACAAAATCACCCCCTCATTCTGTTTCATCATAATTATTTACAGAACTTAATCGAGTCTTCTTCTTTTATAAGGTTCAGTCTTGCAGCGTCTCTTTCCGTTTCGTTTAGGTGTTTGATCATCTTATATGCAAACAGCTAATTCCTGTAAATCATTTCCGATATTCCTGATAGATTTATACCACGTATTTCTAGGAATTCCTATACGCATTTCTTTTGCTATACCTCGTTTTTCTCTATAGCGATTTATATTTGGATCACTGGGATTTTTTAGAATGATCTGATAAGCTTGATTCTTTTCTTTTACTGCTTGCTTCATTTTTTCCGTCCATCGTGACAACCTAGTCTTTTTTGGCCTTTTAATAATTTGCGCTCGAGGTTTTCTTGTTGCTTGGTGGATGGATATCAGTACTCTGTTCCACTCCTCCCCTGTACCATCCACTTTTTTTAGTTGTTAGATATTGTGACAGTCTGTTAGATAAAGCCTCCTGACACTGTCCTCTTAGAATAAATAGGTTTCGAAAATTTTCTTCTGTTTAGCTTTACCTTTCCCAATTTTGTCCACAGACTGATTCCTGAAACTGCAATGAAATGGTCAGAGGACAATCATATCCACGGTGCACATGTGTGTCGGTAATGAGAGGTGACACTGTCTGGTTTATAATGAGGTAGTCTATTAGCGAGATCAGTCGTCTTGTGTGTACTTACTGATGTCCTTTTTCCTGTAAAAGATGTTCGTTATATTCAGTTGTAAAAACTCTGAGATCTCTTCCGTTGCAGTACTCGTTTCGTTCCCCAAAGGTTCCAACCACGTTTAGGGCTTGTACACTACTGGTCATTAAAATTGCCACACCAAGAAGAAATGCAGATGATAAACGGGTATTCATTGGACACATATATTATACTAGAACTGACATGTGATTACATTATACGCAATTTGGGTGCATAGATCCTGAGAAATCAGTACCCAGAACAATCACCTCTGGCCGTAATATGGCCTTGATACGCCTGGCCATTGAGTCAAACAGAGCTTGGATGGCGTGTACAGTTACAGCTGCCCGTGCAGCTTCAACACGATACCACAGATCATCAAGAGTAGTGATTGGCGTATTGCTACGAGCCAGTTGCTCGGCCACCATTGACCAGACGTTTTCAGTTTGTGAGAGATCTGGAGAATGTGCTGGCCAGGGCAGCAGTCGAACATTTCCTGTATCCAGAATGGCCCGTACAGGACCTGCAACATGCAGTCGTGCGTTATCCCGCTGAAATGTAGGGTTTCGCAGGGATCGAATGAAGGATAGAGCCACGGGTCGTATCACATCTGAAATGTAACGTCCACTGTTCGAAGTGCCGTCAGTGCGAACAAGAGGTGACCGAGAGATGTAGCCAATGGCACCCCATACCATCACGCCAGGTGATATGTCAGTATGGAGTTGACGAATACACTTTTCCAATGTGCGTTCACCGCGATGTCACCAAACACGGATGCGACCATCATGATACTGTAAACAGAACCTGGATTCATCCGAAAAAAATGACGTTTTGCCATTCCTGCCCGCAGGTTCGTCGTTGAGTACACCATCGCAGGCGCTCCTGTCTGTGATGCAGCGTCGAGGGTAACCGCAGCCATTATCTCCGAGCTGATAGTCCATGCTGCTGCAAACGTCGTCGAACTGTTCGTGCAGACGGTTGTTGTCTTGCAAACGTCCCCATCTGTTGACTCAGGGATCGAGACGTGGCTGCACGGTCCGTTACAGCCATGCGTATAAAATGCCTGTCATCTCGACCACTAGTGATAGGAGGCCGTTGGGATCCAGCACGGCGTTCCGTATTACCCTACTGAACCCACCGATTCCATATTCTGCTAACAGTGATTGGATATCGACCAACGCGAGCAGCAAAATCGCAATACGATAAACCGCAATCGCGATAGGCTACAATCCGACCTTTATCAAAGTCGGAAACGTGATGGTACGCATTTGTCCTTACACGAGGCATCACAACAACGTTTCACTAGGCAACGCCGGTCAACTGCTGTTTATGAGAAATCGGTTGGAAGCTTTCCTCGTGTCAGCACATTGTAGGTGTCGCCACCGGTGCCAACCTTGTGTGAATGCTCTCGAAAGTTTATCATTTGCATATCACAGCATCTTCTTCCTGTCGGTTAAATTTCGCGTCTGTAACACGACATCTTTGTGGTGTAGCAATTTTAATGGCCAGTAGTGTACATGGCCAGTCTAGAATTTAATTCTCCAGTTATAATGAGGAATTCATCCTTGTTCAGTTTATCCACCTGTTTCTGAAGTGTTTAGTAAAATGTTCCTGTTTGCTCCATCCTTCTTTCTTTGGGTGCCTATACTGCAGATGCTTCCGGAACCATTTAGGATATCGCAATATTCTGTTTCTCACTCAGATCAGTTGTAAAGTGAACGAAGTATAATTCCTTTTTTTAACTGCTTTAAATACAGATCTATATCAACAGCTCTTTTTCACGTGGTAATTTCTACTGCCTTTAGCGTGCTTCTATAACAGTTGAATTCAACAGTGTTTCATTCTTCAAAATATGGTTAGCAGTTTGTGAGAAATTTCTGTATTTATGATCTAAAATTTACCTTTTTTTGTAAATGAGGGCGATTGTTTTCTTCTGAGTAAGTTCGTCGTTTTTTACCCAAAATAGCCACACATCCCCGCTTCGTAGAGGTAGCACTAAGTACCTATGGCAGGATAATTTTTTTTTATAAGACGAGGACTATTTGGAAGATAAGTTCCGATCGGTCGCGAAATGGAAACCACTCTAAAAATCAAAACTGCTTTACTTGCGGCACTTAGCTGTACCTTCTAGCTGCTTCTCTACGTATTCGCCGTTCTAACTTAGACATCTGTCATTGTGCCAACTTTCCAATACTCTTATCACAGACGGTAGCAGCCTGTCCTTTTCGCCCATACAGCTCGTTGACTGTACCGAAATGTTATCTTCAAAGCCAACGTTTCAGGTGAGCAAGGATGAAACTCGGGGGCAGCTGCATTGTAAGTGATCAAACACTTCCCATCGCAAACGCTGCAGGAGCATCTTCATTGCCCCTGGAGAGTGCGACCGAGAATTCTCGTGGAGAAGGAGCTGCATGAGAGTTGTGTTATGTGCACTGCGTGACATCAGACGAAATCTCTCCAGGACTTAATACACACACCAAAAAAAGGTTTTCAATCACCCCGGTTCCCAGAACTGACTGTGGATATTGTATGACAGACACAGTCCCTTTGACTGTTCAGAGATGTTACTAAACCCGCCCAGAGACGTAAACAACCATGCATGAGCAGTACCTATTAGACGTATCAGACGGAGGGGGTCCGACAGCCGATCAGTTCCAGTCATTCCACCAGGAAGGAGGCACACGGCTCGTGTTGTCTGTAGTTCTACCACGCCTAGACGGTCAATACCGCTGTTCGATCGCGTCCGCATTGTTACAATGCGAACAATTTAAAATGAAAAGAACACACAGAAAATATTGTGGTGAAGGTGAACCAAAGACTGTGATTTATTGGCACAGCTCTTAGAAGATGCAACAGATATAGAGACTGCGTACACTACGCTTGTCCGTCCTCTTATGGAGTACTGCTGCGCGGTGTGAGATCGTTACCAGATAGGATTATCAGAGTACGTCAAGAAAGTTCAAAGAAGAGCAGCATGTTTTGTTTCATTGAGAAATAGGGGAGAGAATGTCTTGGACACAACACAGGATATGGGGTGGAATCATCGAAACAAAGGTGTGTCTCGCTGTGGCGGGATGTTCTCACGAAATTTCAATCAATAACGTTCTCCTCCGAATGCGAAATAATATACTTATGGAGAAACGATCATCATAATAAAATAAGGAAAAATCAGCGTTCACAAAGAAAGATGTAGGTGTCCGTTTTTTCCGCGCGCTGCTCGAGAGTGGAATAATAGAGGATTATTGTGAAGGTTGTTCGCTGAACGCTCTTCCAGGCACTTACGTGTGATGTGCAGAGTAGCTATGCAGATGCAGATGTAGATTTGGATGCAGAGAGGACAGAAAATGTAGACTGCTAATAGCAGGAATACCATTTCTGAAAAATAAGAATTCGTTATCGTTTGATTTAAGTGGCAGGAAGTCTTTCCTGAAAGTAGCTTTTATGTATGGAGTATAATCATGCCTTGCACATAAATGAAACGTGTATCATTTGCTGTTTGGAGAAAAAGAAAATATAAGCTTTTGAAAATATGTCCATTACAAGAAAGTTGAAGATTAAATGAAGAGGTACTAGATCGAACTGGAAAAAATATTATGCCACAACCAGACTAAAAGAAGTGATCGGTTGATAGGACTCTTCTGAAGGCATTAAGGATTTGTCATTATGGCAATGGAATGTGGAGGGTAAAAACTATAGAGGTAGACCAAGGCGTGAATACCGCAAGCAGGCGAAATTGGATGTGGTTTGCAGTGGCTATTCAAGAGAAGGAGGAGCTTACACAGGACAAACGAGTGTTGAGAGCAGCATTAAAACAGCCTTCGGACTGAAGACCACAACAACATACTGAAATTAATACATCTACATCCACATATACATAGATACTCTGCAAGTCACCGTACGGTGCGCGGCGGAGGGTACCATGCAGCCGGCCGCGGTGGTCTCGCGGTTCTAGGCGCGCAGTCCGGAACCGTGCGACTGCTACGGTCGCAGGTTCGAATCCTGCCTCGGGCATGGATGTGTGTGATGTCCTTAGGTTAGTTAGGTTTAAGTAGTTCTAAGTTCTAGGGGACTTATGACCACAGCAGTTGAGTCCCATAGTGCTCAGAGCCATTTGAACTATTTGGTACCATGTATCACTACTAATTATTTCCTTTCCTGTGCCACTCGCAAATAGAGCGAGGGAAAAACGACTACCTATATGCTTCTATATGAGCCCTAATTTGTCGTATCTTACCTTCGTAGTCCTTACACGCTATGTATGTTGGCGGCAGTAGAATCGTTGGCCGTCAGTTTCAAATGCCGGTACTCTAAATTTTCTCAATAGTATTTCTCGAAAAGAACATCGCCTGCAGTCCAGGGATTCCCGTTTAAGATCCCGAAGCATCTCCGTAATACTTATGTGTTGTATGAACCTACCGATAACAAATGTAGCCGCCAGCCTCTGAACTGCTTCGATGTCTTCCTTCAATCCAAACTGGTACGATTCCCAAACACTCGAGCAGTACTCAAGAATAGGTCGCACCAGCGTCCTGTATGCGGTCTCCTTTACAGGTGAACCAGTCGTTGTATTTAATATCGTTTGCAGCGTTACGCCCATATATTTTAAAGACTTGATTGTGTCAAGCTCGACACTAATAATACTGTCACCGAATATTACACGATTGTTCTTCTACTCATCCGCATTAACTTACACTTTTCCACGTTTAGAGCTGGCTGCCATACATCACACCAACTAGAAATTTTGTCTAGGTCGTCTTGTATCTTCCTACAGTCACTCAACATTTAGCCGGCCGCGGTGGTCTCGCGGTTCTAGGCGCGCAGTCCGGAACCGTGAGACTGCTGCGGTCGCAGGTTCAAATCCTGCCTCGGGCATGGATGTGTGTGCTGTCCTTAGGTTAGTTAGGTTTAAGTAGTTCTAAGTTCTAGGGGACTGATGACCACAGCAGTTGAGTCCCATAGTGCTCAGAGCCATTTGAACCATTTTCACTCAACATCGACACGTTACCGTAAACCACAGTATCATCAGCAAACAACAGCAGATTGGTGCCCACCTGTCCTTCAAATGTTTTTGTTTATAGAGAACAAAAGAGGTCCTATCGCGTTTCCGTGGGGCACTCCTGACGTTCTTGTCTCTCACGAACATTCGCCGTCGAGGACAACATACTGGGTTCTATTACTTACGAAGTCTTCGAACCGCTCACATATCGGTGGACTTATTACATATGCTCGTACCTTTGTTAAAGGAGATGTAATGGATTTTGGTCCAAAAAATCCCTTTTTAAAAAATATTATTTTCGAGATATATACAGTTTAATCTATGTTGTGTGTGAATTTATCGTGATAGCAGCTTTAGAAATGCCTTTAAGTTGTTAAACTGATGAATTCTGCACTGGCGGCCATTCCCATCTTTTCTGACGTCTGGGAAACTGCTTCAGCGGAATTTTTGTCAGTGTGAAGGCTATTTTCTTTCGATATCTTTGTCTGACATCTACATCTCTGGCTGACATCTACATCTTTGCCTCAAAACTTTCTTGTATGTGGTTTATCTACGTTTTGACAATACTAAGACATATTAGTAGGTGGAAGGTTGAATTCGCAATGGGAGTGCTATCAGGGAAAACACACATGATTTAGAGGCAATGAGGCGTGCTGTGTAAGCAGGCCGGTCGGGGTGGCCGAGCGGTTCTAGGCGCTACAGTCTGGAACCGCGCGACCGCTACGGTCGCAGGTTCGAATCCTGCCTCGGGCGTGGATGTGCGTGATGTCCTTAGGTCAGTTAGGTTTAAGTAGTTCTAAGTTCCAGGGGACTGATGACCTCAGAAGTTAAGTCCCATAGTGCTCAGAGCCATTTTTGTGTGGGCAGTTTTTTCGACAAACTCTCCACTGACCAAACACCAATGCATAATCTGTGTCCGAAAGACGATTGGTGTACGTTCAACAACAGAAATGAGACGTATTCACATAAACACTCATTACCAGAACTTGTTACGAATGCAATTAAGCCCACATTCAGGTCTCTTGCAAACCCTGATTTACTGAGGAAGTGTCTTCACGAAAATATATATATATATATATATATATATATATATATATATGAAAACCTCAAAAATTTAATTTGCATTAGATGCTCAAAAAGGACATTTTGCGGACTTGAAGTACTCAAAATAGGTGTCTATGATGCAGTTTTATGTTGCAATAACGGAAATAATGGCAGATTGAAGTGCTGAAGAGATTTGGTACAGATACTGGTGTGTTTACAATAAAAGCATTTTACACCATCGCCGAGAGCAGAGTCAAGAAAGCTGACAGATCAGTGTCTTACCTGCAAATACAGGCCAGGAAGATTCTAAAAGGAGAGAAGAGAAACCTGGAGAATGAGGAGTATCAGTATGGAGGATTTTAAAATGGAGGTATGCTTATTACATGTAGAAACATGAGAAGAAAATCTTTGAACCTCATTTTATCTGTTTTACATTTTTTATGTAATTACAAGCATTTTCTCAAAACGTATATGCCCTAATGCTATGAAATTTTCAGGAGCTGTTCACAACTAAAAAAATACGAGATCCAGCAATTACATTCTGATTTTTAGATGACTGTGTGTAGAAAAAAAGTTAATTTTGGATGTGCAAAATTAAAAATCTGTTAATGATACATTTTATACAATAGTTCAGTGGCTTTATATCCTTCTCAGTATACTGCAATGAAATTTTCAGATTAATTGCATGATTGTGAATTGAGTTATGGCCTTTTATAAAAAAGACAATAAAAAGTTAAAAAATCAAATTTCTGACAAAATATTAATCCAGCATATTTTATTATATTTTTCCGTTAAAACACAGCTCTTTTTTTACACATGCAGTGTTTTAGATTTGTACGTTAATAAATATGACTGTAATGATTTCTTAAATAAATGTTTACATTTTCCGTTACATCCCTCTCGTAAGAGCGTGCAATGATGCGCGGTGCCATATGCTTTCCGGAAATCCAGAAATATGGAATCTGCCCGTTGCCCTTCATCCATAGTTTGTAGTACATCATGTGAGAAAATGGCAAGCTTAGTTTCGCACGAGCCATGCTTTCTAAAACCATGCTGAGTCGTATACATGAGCTTCTCACTCTCAAGAAAGTTTATTATTTTCGAGCTGAGAATATGTTCAAGGATTCTGAAGCAAACCAAAGTTAGGAATAATGGTCTGCAATTTTGCGAGTCCGTCTTTTACCCTCTTATATACTGGAGTCACCTGCAATTTTGTGCAGTCGCTTGGGACTTTGTGCTGGGCGAGAGATTCACGATAAATGTAAGCTAGGTGGGGCGCCAATGCCATAGAATACTCCGTGTAAAACAGGATTGGGATTCCATCCGGACCTGGCGATTTATCTGCTTTCAAATCTTTCAGTTGTTTCTCTAGGCTAGGGATGCTTGTTACTATGTCATCCATACAGGAATCAGCCCGATGGTCGAATGACGGTACGTTCGTACTATTCACCTGCATGAACGATTTCTTGAACGTGAAATTTAAAACTTCGGCTTTCGTTTTGCTATCTTCGACTGCCAGACGAGAGTGGTCGGGACTGAATAGAAGCTTAGCCCCGCTTGGAGATTTTAAGTAGGACCAGAATTTTCTCGAGTTCTCTGCCAGATATTTTGCTAAGGAGTGACGATAGTAGTTCTATGCTTCGCGCAAAGATCTTTTCACAGGCAGACGAACCTCTACTAACCTATGCTTGTCGTCATTTGTGCATTCCGTTTTGGATCGAGTGCTGTGGTGCATGGCCTTGCTTGCACGGTACAGTTTGTTGAACCACTGGTTTAGTATTTCAAGCCTCCATTTCTGAGTTACCTACAACAAAGAAAAAAATCTAATATTATCAATACCACTGCCTACTTATCTGAGTATTAGAGCGGCGTACACAATTAATCTGCCGGCCGCGGTGGTCTCGTGGCTCTAGGCGCACAGTCCGGCACTACGCGACTGCTACGGTCGCAGGTTCGAATCCCGCCTCGGGCATGGATGTGTGTGATGTCCTTAGGTTAGTTAGGTTTAACTAGTTCTAAGTTCTAGGGGACTGATGACCTAAGATGTTAAGTCCCATAGTGCTCAGAGCCATTTTGAACAATTAATCTAATGAAACAATTAGGTCAAACAGCTGCAGGTTCTAATCCAAGTCGACTGTAATTGTTTTAGACAAACTACATAGACAAACCTTGTATGCGCTATAGTCTCGTACTGACGCAAGCACTGTCTCCCAACCACTGCAGTATTCTCAAATTTCCAGCAGCACTTAATACCCTATTTCTATTCTTCAAAGCTAAAACGTACGTCTGCCCCCTTGACGGTAGTCACCTGCCACAGATTGGCTATCGCTGCTGCCATCTGTTGAGTAAGCATAAAACCAATTTTTCCCAGGAATTTAACCGTCTAAGCAGAAAAATACGAAGTGTATTTTTAAAATAAACACAATTTCAAAATAAAATTAAGCCGTGATACTCCTAGGCAAGGAAACGAGAAGAAAGGCATCAAAACACAGGCATATGGTTGGTGTTTTCTGGAGTTTCTTGGGGGACAATGAATTCCTCTATCCCAAGAATTGTTATTATTATTCCGGTATAAAGTGAGCGACCAACATTTCGTTACCAATGTCAGTTTGGCTTAAAAACGTATTCCCTCAGACACAGTAACTTGGGAGGAAAGCCACTGCACTGGCTAAAATGTTTGTTTTTTGCAAGTCAGTAAGCATATTCGGGAATCCAGTATGTCCACAACTTTGAGTACTGAATCGTTCTGTCACACTTTCATACAGAACGCTTCTTGTAACATGGGTGAAGGCAACAGGTAATGGGGAGGTCGCCTAACGTCTGTCTTCTCGCATTTTTATCGACTTTTTGCATCATCAGTAATGCAAACGGTCGACCACTTTGTTTCTCATGGTGCACATTTATGTGGCCATCTGTAAAGGAGCTACATCATTTCCGAACCATTCCAGTGCTGAGAGCGTTTGCTTAATACAATCTGCTGAAGAATTTCGGCAGCTTTCTTATCTCTAGCACTTAAAAAACGAATAACAGCATCGTTTTCACAACAGGTAGTATCTTCAATCAATTAACCATTTGAAACAAGTATAAGTAAAGCTATTGTAGTGGTGTTTGTGGATAGCCAACAATTGCAGGTGCTGATGGCAACCACAAAGCTACAATGGCCATGTATAGAAATGTGCCTCGAAAATTTCCTATGACAGTTCAAAGCGTGTACAAATCTTTTGATGCAGTTCATATTACTTGTTGTTGAAGTTACATGTAGCCTAATAACTCCCACACAAGCTGAGAAGGGGATCCAAAGACGTGATTAACTTCCAGCAAGGCGTTAGGATCTTCTCTCCCTCTGCTGGGCGCACTGGTGCCATCCGGGTAGCCTACCTGTGGGCGCTCGGCTTTAATACAGCGCAGCACTGGGAGTCGGGCGTGCCATTGTAATGAACGGTTATCGGCAGGACACCGAACTTCGCACTCTGCTGCGGCGTCAGTTACTTAACTTCTTGTAGCAAGGAAAAAAAGAAAGAAAGATAAAAAGAAAGGGGAAGAAGAAGAAGAGAGGACGGAGGTGCAGGGAGAAAAATGCTGTGGGCTGAACACAGACTTACAACACTCACTACACGAGCAAGGAGCGACTATATTGCCGACCTATGTCGATACTAACCTGTTTCTGTTTTCTTAATTTCACGTTAGAATGGTAGGGAAATACGCAGACTCTGCTACGCTCCCTCTTGACAGGCAGCGAGGTGGAGAAGGCGTGTCATTTCTTGATATATTGTCACAAACTTTGTTTTGCTGTGTTCCTACCGTTTTAAAAGTTAGAGCTCATTCTTTGTGGACACCTCTCAGGAGACTCAATAAGCTGCGACATTTCAAACAAATATTTCTCTAGATATTCTTGACCCAGAATTATTTCCATTTCTCTGGTGTCCCAAGTCGTATTACCGATAGCTCATGCTCCCGAACCCCAAGTCACCATTCGTTAGCTTTCCTGACGTTTCAGTGAAGAATTATACAGAAGTGGGAAAGATATTACTGCCTCCATTTTTCTGTGGTGGATTTTATTGGCTGTCTTAATGAAATATATATATTCCAGCAGAGTAAGACAGAAAATAAAAAATAATACACTATCGTGTCGTGTAATCTTCAAACGTTTTAGGTGGTACTGCACATTAGTATTTAAAGCAAAAATATAGGACATCTAAAAGAACTCGAGCTCTTAACCTCTCACTGTTGAAAGTCTTGGGTGGTTGGGGAGGGGGGAGGGGGAGACACAGTCAGCTTTTTTTCCATTTAATACAGTTTATTATACAGGCTGATTCAGCTGAAATGTTCACCTGCAGTATTTCCAGAACCGTTCAAGGTACCATAACTCTAACTGCAAACAGGAGTTGTTATATATCATTGGGGACATGTTGAAAATGTGTGCCCCGACCGGAACTCGAGCCCGGGACCTCCTGCTTACATGGCAGACGGTCTATCGATCTTTTTTTTTTTTTTGTATCTGCTCGGGGCGGACGTCGTAAGATACCCGTTTAAGTTCGTTGTTGATCGATTAAGTCAGTATTTTTTATTACAGAGGGCAACTAACCCTCTGACCGAACACGCTGAGCTACCGTGCTGGCAAATCCATCTGAACCACCGAGGGCACAGAGGATAGTGCGCCTGCAGGGACTTATCCCTTGCACGCCCCCTGTGAGACCCACATTCCCAACATGTCCACACCACTATATTCGTAGTGCACCTAATAGATGTTTGCCCGTCACACTCATTACTCGTGGCAGATTAATCTACCAAGTCCTGTACGAGTTGGGGCATAGCCTGTGCGTTCGCACAAGGTCAATGGCTGGGTAGCCATATTTTAACTATATTTGAAGGTAGTATCTTTTCCCGAAGGAACAGATACCACTATGCCCCAACTCGTACGGGGCTTCGTAGATTAATCTGCCTCGAGTAATGGGTGTGATGGGCAAACATCTATTAGGCGCACTACGAATATAGTGGTGTGGACATGTTGGGAATATGGGTCTCACTCACGGGGAGCGTGCAAGGGATAAGTCCCTGCAGGCGCACTATCGTCTGTGCCCTCAGTGGCTCAGAATGATGGAGCGTCTGCCATGTAAGCGGGAGAATGGCTCAAATGGCTCTGAGCACTACGGGACTTAGCATCTGAGCTCATCAGTCCCCTACAACTTAGAATTACTTAAACCTAACTAACCTAAGGACATCACACACAACTGTATGGAATCGATTAAAATGAGAATAAAACAATGCTTAGCTAACACACAGCAAAGAAAATTGTACAAGTTGTTAATGATGTCTAACAACCCGGTGATGAAAGTTTGCATTTGGAACTGATGAAGAGGACAACTGGATAGAGAGAAAAAGAAACAAACATGAGAGTTAAAACGCTATGGTGTGTTTTTCGAGATAAATAGAGTTATCAAAACGGAGCTTACAAAGCGCCTGAGACGAAAATCTTACGAACACCATGTATGCCCATCTTTGACTAATGGTAGTGAGGTGTGGATTGTTAAGCGGATACCATGCTAAAACTATAACTGTCTAGCTTCTGTGGCCAGAGTCATTTGACATAAAAGTCTTCTGTGTGCCGTACCGTGCCATAATGTAAAAATAATACTAGAGAAACCCGCGTTTCCGCCACGATTACAATGGCCTTCTTGCGGATCTATAAGGTCACTGTAACCTTGGTCGAAACATTGGTTTCTCCGGTACTGTCTTTTACGTTATGGTCGCGTACGATACCCAGAAAACTTTTATGACAACATTCATAAAACTATTCAAAAACTGAGTATACTCTCTATTTCTGTAAGTAAATCAAAGCTCAAAGAGCTACACTTGCAATTTACGCACTCGGATACACCACCACACAAAAGCAATGCTTCGCACCAACGAAAACTGCCGTACCAAAAACATACTTAACCACTGCCATCTCAACGCAAAGATCAACGTTATTTATTGAAGCTAACTACGGTACTCTAACACAACCTGAAAAACCATACGTATGTAATAGGATTAAGAAGCATCTTACGCCACCAGAACCCTGATTTCCATATGAATTTGTACCATAATAAGTGCTTCATTAACCACTGCACTTCCACAAATGCAAACTACCAAAATGAAATTCAATCCTAATTTCAGTTAGATGAAACAAAAAGATTACTATTATCACTCACTGTTTATTTGTCTCCACAATACGTTTGGAAGGCTTTACCTAACCTCCATCGGCAGTTGGATTTACCTGAATATTACTGTGGCATGTGCTTTGTATGTATTGTTTGACGGTTTCGCAGTAAACTGTTTTACCTTCTAGAACAGAGAAACAAAAGACATTTCAGTAAAAAGCTCAAAACATTTCGTCATTTACTGGAATAGTGTTTTGTTTCTCTCTACTACGCGTTGGCTTAAGTTACTCCAAAGTCGTCACACAAAACCGACATGCTGTATTAAAGCACATAAAACCAACTGGTGATTGAGGCTTAAACCTTCGAAACGCATTGAAAAAAAAACTGTGACTGGTAACGGTAAACCTATTGCGTTATTCAACGTCAATAACAGTCACGGTAAAGCCTAACCAAATCTTTTCGCATTGAAACCTAACTTTATTTGATCTGCATTTCGCAGCTATGACATAAAGAGAACAAGGGTAGCAAAATTACTTTGAAAAGAAGAAGCAGAAGGCTATATGTATGTCTAAGAGACTAGTTCATCCAAGTTTTCACTTTGTTCATGTTCAGTATTTATAAGCCTACTGCAACGATATTGATAATCACCTCACACCTAAAATGAAAAAAAATTAAAAAGACATATTTTCAAAATTCCACTAACACACAATCTGTCCTATGTCTATCAGAACTGATTTGATCAGTTCCTCAAAGTTTCCACTCCGTTCGCGTTTAGTCTTTATAATCCTACGACAGAATTAATAATCGTCTCTCACGTTCAATGCAAAAACAATTGAAATATAAGATGACCTGTTTTCGCACCAATGATTCATGAAATTGTCAAGTTGTGTAATATTGGCGGTCACAGTAACAAACGAATCTCTGTCTCATTAAAATATACGTCCATTAAAGTTAGATAAATCTTTTAAATCGCAAAGCTTATTCCTTCATTAAACCTCAACGTTTTCATAAAGCACTAATTATGTGAAAAAACTTAATAACCGTCTCACGTGTATATTAATTCGGGTTTTTCAATGCATCTCATCAGTAAATCATTAAGCCAGCACCTTTCAATGTAATAATAAGCGAAAGAGTGCGACCATACTAATTTCGATGATCATATAGCAAAGTCACCAATAAAGTGTGTTTTAGATTGCCTTCTTTAGTGCGACGAGAGTAACAGTTTTTCTAAGGTGAAGAATGGAGCTTCATTACTGCATGTGTCACATTCCATATGTACGTTTATCAAACGGTTTCAATCACACATGCTACTCTTTCCCAGTATTTAAGCCAGCTACTTCTGAAGTCAAAACTTGATCCAGTTTAAAGAGGTTAGATAACTCTGGCGCTGCTTCTTGCACATTTTATACATAGTAAAATTATAGGCTAATATGAAATTTAATTTTTAATTGCTATTATAAATGTTCACAGAAAACTGTAAAAACGTTCAACGAGAAAAAAATTAAATATGTTCACCCTATGAAAACGTGCGGTGCTATACGGTCCAGTGATAGTAATGTGACTATCGCCTTTGCTTGATGTCAACACGTAGCAACCACAAATTGGAAGAACTAGCCAACAATGGTGTACACAAAATCACTTTCCTGATTGTGGTAAGCCAAAGACATAGCGGCTAGGTGACTTGGACATGTACGCATCTCGATGCTGCAGACTTACTACCACATTTGTTAAAGGACTTTTTGAAGCTTTCCACTTCGGCTGTTTTGACAAGTATTCAGTTTATTATATCGTGCACGAGAGGTCGCTGTTGGCCTTACAGGTGATTTTCAAGCGCAATAGGGTGTCGATGTATTAAGTAGTTATCGTGTTATTTCAGCCATACATGACTTACCATTCGGCAGGATATGCAATTGAAATAACACACTCCTAGCAACTATGTGGATGGGTCGGAGCTGTAAATGGCGTGATAAGTAAAAATGCTCGGAACCGAGCAATACTTTTGCCGAATTGATAGTTCTTTGAGTTGCAACCCTGAGAAGGGAATGGTGGTTTTAACGAATTATGAGGAAATTTTTTTTGTATGCTATAGAGTAATTTCATTTCGTTTTCCTTTCTAATGTCAGAGTTGGTTAGATAAGTAGTTTTGAAGGCCAAATACTCTTTCTATGGTCTTTCCATATTACGCTTACTTTCTCTCCTTGTAGAGACTCATATAGCCCCTGATGCACATACTCTTAAAAATTTACAGCCGCAAACCCAAATTCCTCTTCCTCTTGCTAACAGACACAAATGCAGACCTTCATACAATGTTTATTAATGTCAATATAGAAATCAAAGTAGCAACAGGACGTATAAAGGTTACGAGCATTTCATTTAAAAATGAATTTAATTAGCAGTATACGATAAAGTCTTTTAGGCACAACGATATGGTTACGGAACTCTCTAGAGAACGCCCCATAATGAACAGCTCCTAGATTGTAATTTCGTACCTGTTGAGACAGCCAAAGAAGAAGTTGCTGGCAATGTCGCATAAAAGGAATTCCCCAACGGCGTGCGGTGTACGTGTCTCGTGTAACAGCCGAGGCTGAAGCGTCTCAATGTTTCTGAATCTTCTAGAGCATCGTTAGAGTTTGTTTCGGCTACCGGCATAATCTGTACCGTTAGATACATATGACTTTCGATATTCTGTTTTCCTCTTCACTTTATTATTAATTTCAGGGCATCTCAACTTGAAGTTAGAGCTCAAATTTTGTCTGTGTAGCATTCAAACATGGCTACTGACGACATACTAACATGCAACACTGGTCTAAAAGTTCTTAAATGTCTCAGCAGCCCATACTAAACACAAAGAACTCTGCAATAGAATGTATTCTGTTCTCCAAAAACCCAAACTCATACAACACATGGCAAAAAATTGAAGCCATGTCTGTCTGTCTGTCTCTCTCTCTCCCTCTCTCTCTATCTCTCTCTCTCTCTCCCTCTCTCTCTCACACACACACACACACATACACACAAGCAAACAAACGCGCCCGCGGGCAGTGACAGACACATCCTTAAAAGCCTACTGTCAACACAAAGTTCCGAAATTCCCTCAGAAAATACATAAAACAAGATGGCTGAATAGTTGTATATATCGTAAAACGTAGTCTGCTTTCTTAAAGTCCTGGCCATTTTAAAAACCACAATCAACAGCTAAAAGCAAATTACATGACCACCTCACATTTATGAATTTACAGAGCCAATTACAAGTACTATGTCGTGACAAACAGTAAGCAGAAAGAAGTACTTTACTGTAACCTAGTATACAAACGTTAATATGTAATTGATATGGCAGAGTTGACAACGGTATGTAACATACAAATAGTTGCAGTAAGGTACTGTGAGATAATTGTTTTCTTTTTTTTTCAGGCCTAACATTTTATTCAAAACAAGATGTACTACAAATATGTTTCTGCTAGTTAATGTACTGCAAATGACAGACAGCTATATAAACAACAGTACTTACTATTGAGGCATATTTCGATACAGTGTTATGAACATAATAACAATAATTCCAAAACGGTATGTGTTATCATGTAGTTTTTACTTGTGTTCGACATAAAACGATGATGAAAATTAATGGAAACGTGTGTGGGCGTAAACGAAGAAATCAGTGTTTGCTCTGCGTAGAATCCTTTTTCTAAACCTGTTTAGTCTAGGGCATGTAAAAGGTCAGAACCTGGTATTCCTACACTATGTGATCAAAAGTATCCGGACACCTGGCTGAAATGACTTACAAGTTTGTGGCGCCCTCCATCGGTAATGCTGGAATTCAGTATGGTGTTGGCCCACCCTTAACCTTGATGACTGCTTCCACTCTCGCAGACGTACGTTCAATCAGGTGCTGGAAGGTTTCTTGGGGAATGGGAGCCCATTCATCACGGAGTGCTGCACTGAAAAGAGGTATCAATGTCGGTCGATGAGGGCTGGCACGAAGTCGGCGTTCCAAAACATCCCAAAGGTGTGCTATAGGATTCAGATCAGGTCTCTGTGCAGGCCAGTCCATTAAAGGGATGTTATTGTCGTGTAACCATTCCGCCACAGGCCGTGCACGATGAACAGGTGCTCATTCGTGTTGAAAGATACAATCGCCATTCCAGAATTGCTCTACAGAAGTGGGAAGCAAGAAGGTGCTTAAAACATCAGTGTGCTGTGATAGTGCCACGCAAAACAACAAGGGGTGCAAGCCCCCTCCATGATAAACACGACCACACCATAACACCACTGCCTCCGAATTTTATTGTTGGCTCTACACACGCTGGCAGATGACGTTCACCGGCCATTCGCCATACCCCACACGCTGTCATCGGATCGCAACATTGTGTACCGTGGTTCGTCACTCCACGCAACGTTTTTCCACTGTTAAGTCGTCCAGTGTTTACGCCAAGCGAGGCGCCATTTGGCATTTAATGGCGTGATGTGTGGCCTATGGGGAGCCACTCGACCATGAAATCCAAGATTTCTCACCTCCCGCCTAACTGTCATAGTACTTAAAATGGATCCTGATACAGTTTGGATTTCCTGTGTGATGGTCTGGATAGATGTCTGCTATTACACAGTACGACCCTCTTCAACTGTTGTTGGTCTCTGTCAGTCAACAGACGAGGTCGGCTTGTACTCTTTTGTGCTGTACGTGTCCCTTCACGTTTCCACTTCACTATCACAGCGGAAACAGTGGACCTAGGGATGTTTAGGAGTGTAGAAATCTCGCGTGCAGACGTATGGCACAAGTGACACCCAATCACCTGACCACGTTCGAAGCCTTGGGTTCCATGGAGTGCCCCATTCTGTTCTCTCACGATGTCTAATGACTACTGAGGTCGCTGATATGGAGTACCTGGCAGTGTCAGTACAATGCACCTAATAAGAAAAACGCATGTTTTTGGGGATGTCCGGATACTTTTTATCAGATAGTGTATATATTCCTTCTCTCCATCATGAGAGGCTGCTGTTTCTTATGCTTATTACATTTTTGACATTAAAAAATTTACTTGGGAACATATTTGCACTAATTTTTACTCTGTTTAACTAATACAAGTATGTACCATCGTACGATGGGCATTAAATAAGTAATGTAGCACATTTTTTTCTGAAAGGAGGTTGGTTTAATTCAGGATTCCAGTAAACCGAATTATTCCCCACTCTTTTGGTTACAAATCAACGCAATCTCCTTTCACTGCGACAGCCTTACGCCATCTTTCTCAGAGGACCTAGAAGGGCCGCATGGTACCACTCCACTGCACGACATCGGAGCCAACATCTAGCTGCATCAATAACGTTCCAAACATCCACGTACTGCATCCCGCGGTCTTCATCCTTCTTGGGCCAAATAGATGGTAGACTGGGGACAACATAATGTACTTCAGAGTTGATCGATGCACCATGAGGGAGGATATCAAACAGAATATCGCCTTCAGAGTCCCAGAACACCGTCGATATGGCTCTGCCGACCGTGGGTGCTGCTTTGAACTTCTTCTTTGGACAAGGGGTGGTGAGGCACCTCTCCATGGATTGCCGTTTTGTGTACTGTTCGAAGTGATGGACCCATCTACATCTACATCTACATTTATACTCCGCAAGCCACCCAACGATGTGTGGCGGAGGGCACTTTACGTGCCACTGCCATTACTTCCTTTTCCTGTTCCAGTCGCGTATGGTTCGCGGGAAGAACGACTGCCGGAAAGCCTCCGTGCGCGCTCGAATCCCTCTAATTTTACATTCGTGACCTCCTCGGGAGGTATAAGTAGGGGAAGGCAATATATTCGATACCTCATCCAGAAACGCACCCTCTCTAAACCTGGACAGCAAGCTACACCGCGATGCAGAGCGCCTCTCTTGCAGAGTCTGCCACTTGAGTTTGCTAAACATTTCCGTAACGCTGTCACGGTGAGCAAATAACCCTGTGACGAAACGCGCCGCTCTTCTTTCGATCTTATCTATCTCCTCTGTCAACCCGACCTGGTACGGATCCCACACTGATGAGCAATACTCAAGTATAGGTCGAACGAGTGTTTTGTAAGCCACCTCCTTTGTTGACGGACTGCATTTTCTGAGGGCTCTCCCAATGAATCTCAACCTGGCACCCGCCTTACCAACAGTTAATTTTATGTGATCATTCCACTTCAAATCGTTCCGTATGCATACTCCCAGATATTTTACATAAGTAACTGCTACCAATGTTTGTTCCACTACCAAACAATCATATAATAAAGGATCCTTCTTTATAAGTATTCGCAATACATTACATTTGTCTATGTTAAGGGTCAGTTGCCACTCCCTGCACCAAGTGCAGATCTTTCTGCATTTCGCTGCAATTTTCTAATGCTGCAACATCTCTGTATACTGCAGCATCATCTGCGAAAAGCCGCATGGAACTTCCGACACTATCTGCTAGGTCATTTATATATATATTGTGAAAAGGAATGGTCCCATAACATTCCCTGTGGCACGCCAGAGGTTACTTTAACGTCTGTAGACGTCTCTCCATTGAGACCAACATGCTGTTTTCTGTTTGCTAAAAAATCTTCAATCTAGCCACACAGCTGGTCTGATAATCCGTAGGCTCTTACTTTGTTGATCAGGCGACAGTGCGGCACTGTATCGAACGCCTTCCGGAAGTCAAGGAAAATGGCATCTACCTGGGAGCCTGTATCTAATATTTCTGGGTCTCATGTTTCACCTCATGTGACAATGTTCAACAAAAACTCGTCACGATCAGCGCGCAAGCAATTCCGCACAGATGGCCCTTCGTTGCTCTTTTTTGTCTTTGGTTAAGCTGCGAGGAACCCAGTGCGCACACATTTTTGAGTACCCCAACTCGTGGACGATTGTGTCAGCATTACCAGCAGGGACGCCCGGTTGAACAGCGAGGTGTTTGACTGTGATCCGTCTGTCACCTCGAATGAGAGAGAATGTCCGCAAGTTCCGACATTGCAAGAGTCACAGCTGTATGCAGCCGGCCGGCACTCGGAATATAGGACAGGTCTGCGCTACCTCGTTGCGATGATGACAGAGACCTCTCCAAATGACTCACTGTGCTTTTGTCCACTGTCTTGTCTCTGTAGACATTCTGTACAGGTATATATATACTGAGATGGCATCTGTTCTTTCGGACATGTCCGAAAGAATGAAATTACATGTCCGAAAGAACAGATGCCATCGCAGTATATATATATATATATATATATATATATATATATATATATATATATAGGGTGAGTCACCTAAGATTACCGCTGGATATATTTCGTAAACCACATCAAATACTGACGAATCGATTCCACAGACCGAACGTGAGGAGAGGTGCTAGTGTAATTGGTTAATACAAACCATAAAAAAATGCACGGAAGTATGTTTTTTAACAAAAACCTACGTTTTTTGAAATGGAACCCCGTTAGTTTTGTTAGCACATCTGAAAATATAAACAAATACGTAATCAGTGCCGTTTGTTGCATTGTACAATGTTACTTACATCCGGAGATATTGTATCCTAAAGTTGACGCTTGAGTACCACTCCTCCGCTGTTCGATCGTGTGTATCGGAGAGCACCGAATTACGTAGGGATCCAAAGGGAACGGTGATGGACCTTAGGTACAGAAGAGACTGGAACAGCACATTACGTCCACATGCTAACACCTTTTTATTGGTCTTTTTCACTGACGCACATGTACATTACCATGAGGGGTGAGGTACACGTACACACGTGGTTTCCGTTTTCAATTACGGAGTGGAATAGAGTGTGTCCCGACATGTCAGGCCAATAGATGTTCAATGTGGTGGCCATCATTTGCTGCACACAATTGCTATCTCTGGTGTAATGAACGTCGTACACGCCGCAGTACATCTGGTGTAATGTCGCCGCAGGCTGCCACAATACGTTGTTTCATATCCTCTGGGGTTGTAGGCACATCACGGTACACATTCTCCTTTAACGTACCCCAGAGAAAGAAGTCCAGAGGTGTAAGATCAGGAGAACGGGCTGGCCAATTTATGCGTCCTCCACGTCCTATGAAACGCCCGTCGAACATCCTGTCAAGGGTCAGCCTAGTGTTAATTGCGGAATGTGCAGGTGCACCATCATGCTGATACCGCATACGTCGACGCGTTTCCAGTGGGACATTTTCGAGCAACGTTGGCAGATCATTCTGTAGAAACACGATGTATGTTGCAGCTGTTTGGGCCCCTGCAATGAAGTGAGGACCAATGAGGTGGTCGCCAATGATTCCGCACCATACATTTACAGTCCACGGTCGCTTTCGCTCTACCTGCCTGAGCCAGCGAGGATTGTCCACGGACCAGTAATGCATATTCCGTAGATTCACTGCCCCGTGGTTTGTGAAACCCGCTTCATCGGTAAACAGGTAGAACTGCAACGCATTCTCCATTAATGCCCATTGACAGAATTGCACTCGATGATTAAAGTCATCACCATGTAATTGCTGATGTAGCGACACATGAAACGGGTGAAAGCGGTGACGATGCAGTATGTGCATGACACTACTTTGACTCAGTCCACCGGCTCTCGCAATGTCCCGTGTACTCATGTGTGGGTTCATGGCAACAGCAGCTAACACACCAACTGCACCCGCTTTTCCTGTGACGGGCCTGTTACGGACCCGTTTGCGTGCTACGACCATACCTGTTGCATACAGTTGGCGGTAGATATTTTGCAATGTGCGGCACGTTGGATGCTCTCTGTCCGGGTACCGTTCGGCATACACCCTGCAGGCTTCAGCTGCATTTCGTCGACACTCGCCATAGATGAATATCATCTCCGCCTTTTCATAGTTCGAATACACCACGGTCACAGTTCCTACAACACTACACTATCACAGACGTCTGGTAACACGGTGTACTACAGTTGGTCTGCGTGCGGAGACGAATGCAGAATAACAATAGCAGCAAGCGCTACATGCGGACACTGCGACAGCTAGACCAAACCACAACAGTGCACTACAGCCACACTCGTAAACACGGTCGTCATCGTAAACATGTCCCTGCAGATGCTGCTCGCCGACCGTGGCCCGTGTTTGTTACAAGACGCAACTGAACGCCGGAGGTTTCAAGCGTCAACTTTAGGTTACAATATCTCCGGATGTAATTAACATTGTACAATGCAACAAACGGCACTGATTACGTATTTGTTTATATGTTCAGATGTGCTAACAAAACTAACGGGGTTCCATTTAAAAAAACGTAGGTTTGTGTTAAAAAACATACTTCCGTGCATTTTTTTATGGTTTGTATTAAACAATTACACTAGCGCCTCTCCTCACGTTCGGCCTGTGGAATCGGTTCGTCAGTATTTGATGTGGTTTACGAAATATATCCAGCGGTAACGTTAGGTGACTCACCCTATATATATACATATATATAAAAGGCTCACCGGCCACTTGACCATCTTCTTCTTCTGTGCGATTGCACAAACAGTGCCCGAACTCTTACGGGAATCGGCAACGCGTCGCGAGTAATGAGTATAATGGGCGGGGGCACTACGAATGTAGTGCGGGACAATACGTTGAGAATGTGGGTTTCGAGGGAGGCGTGCCAGAGACAAATCCCTGCAGTCGCGCTCTTGTCTGCGTCCTCGGTGACTGAGATGGATAGAGTGTTTGCCATGCAAGCAGGAGATCCCGGGTTCGAGTCCCGGTCGAGGCACACATTTTCATTTGTCCCCGTTGAGGTAGGTCAACGCCTTTAAGCAGCTAAGGGTGTTCACTTCATTGTAATTTCATTCTGTACAGGGCCTATGAATATCTGCGAAGCTATGGTTTTCCATCAAAACAAACTCAATGACATCTCTCTGCTTGGAACGAACTTCCATTACAGATGCCATTTTGAAGGCTACCTATAGCTCGGCCCCAATCGGAACTTCATAAAGCTGTAAGGGTTGAAGCGGGAAAATTGCAAATTTTTTAGGCTAAATTGGCCGACAAAAAAACATGTCGCATTACTTATTGAACGCTCCCACTTATAAACGGCGCCACACTTTGTCGATAGGAAAGAGTATTTCCGATGTAATAACGTTTCAAAAGTTTCTGTCGTTTACTCGTTTTCAGTAAGAAATACTTCAGTGCATCATACAATGTTTTAGCAATTGACGTAACATTACGGCAGAAGTCCCTTAGCTGATATTATTGAATATACCATCTCCCAGTGGCCTGCAGGGCTCAGGGAACCGTATACCAAAACAAAACACGAGTGTTGGCTATTGGCGCATCCCGCTCGCCACTGGCATTCATATTTAATTAAAACGCCACAGCCGCAGGCTACCACGCGTGCTGTACAAACCAAAACATGCGCTACTTTACAATTTCCAGGAAACGCCGATCGCTGTGTAAACTCGTCATCACTACCTATGTTAGCAAAATCTTGAAAAAACCTTAATATCTTGAGGCAAACTTTACAGATCGCTTAGAATTATTTTAAGAAATTTAACAGACTGGTTTGTAAAATCATCCTAGCGGGACTTGGTAGATTATACCAGAGTAGTGAAGGAAAGACACCTGTCGGAAAACAATGTGATGGCACGTACAAGATGATTTTGCTAAATACACAACAAGAACCCTTTCCTGTGAAAACTGAGAGGAGAAAAGGTCATATGGACCCGTACCCGCAAATGCCTTCCACGGAAGGTACACCCATACGTAACTCAACACACACTTTCATGCGCGTTGTGAATTAGCGAATGATGTTCTTCCGCTTTCCTTGTAAGGGCTACAAATCTTTGATAAAAAGCATCATGAAATACCTATCCCTTCGGCCTACCTTGGTTAACGAAGCACTCGTCATACGAGCACAAGTAATTTTCCCATGTTCGAATTCACTTAGTTCCAACATAATGAACGCATATCTACACAGCTGGCCGCTGTGGCCGAGCGGTTCTAGATGCTTCAGTCGGGAACCGCGCTACTGCTACGGTCGCAGGTTCGAATCCTGCCTCGGGCATGGATGTGTGTGCTGTCCTTAGGTTAGTTCGGTTTAAGTAGTTCTAAGTCTAGGGGACTGATGACCTCAGACGATAAGTGCCATAGTGCTCAGAGCCATTTGATATCTGAACTGTTCTGACCACGACTGACAGGTTAAATACAACAACCAGCCTGCAGGCTTGGCTAGCAACTGTACAGGGTTATTACAAATGATTGAAGCGATTTCACAACTCTACAATGACTTTATTATTTGAGATATTTTCACAATGCTTTGCACACACATACAAAAACTCAAAAAGTTTTTTTAGGCATTCAAAAACGTTCGATATGTGCCCCTTTAGTGATTCGGCAGACATCAAGCCGATAATCAAGTTCCTCCCACACTCGGCGCAGCATGTCCCCATCAATGAGTTCGAAAGCATCGTTGATGCGAGTTCGCAGTTCTGGCACATTTCTTGGTACAGGAGGTTTAAACACTGAATCTTTCACATAACCCCACAGAAAGAAATCGCATGGGGTTAAGTCGGGAGAGCGTGGAGGCCATGACATGAATTGATGATCATGATCTCCACCACGACCGATCCATCGGTTTTCCAATCTCCTGTTTAAGAAATGCCGAACATCATGATGGAACTGCGATGGAGCACCATCCTGTTGAAAGATGAAGTCGGCGCTGTCGGTCTCCAGTTGTGGCATGAGTCGATTTTCCAGCATGTCCAGATACACGTGTCCTGTAACGTTTTTTTCGCAGAAGAAAAACGGGCCATAAACTTTAAACTGTGAGATTGCACAAAACACGTTAACTTTTGGTGAATTGCGAATTTTCTGCACGAATGCGTGACGATTCTCTACCGCCCAGATTCGCACATTGTGTCAGTTCACTTCACCATTAAGAAAAAATGTTGCTTCGTCACTGAAAACAAGTTTCGCACTGAACGCATCCTCTTCCATGAGCTGTTGCAACCGCGCCGAAAATTCAAAGCGTTTGACTTTGTCATCGGGTGTCAGGGCATCTAGCAATTGTAAACGGTAAGGCTTCTGCTTTAGCCTTTTCCGTAAGATTTTCCAAACCTTCGGCTGTGGTACGTTTAGCTCCCTGCTTGCTTTATTCGTCGACTTCCGCGGGCTACGCGTGAAACTTGCCCGCACACGTTCAACCGTTTCTTCGCTCACTGCAGGCCGACCCGTTGATTTCCCATAACAGAGGCATCCAGAAGTTATAAACTGCGCATACCATCGCCAAATGGAGTTAGCAGTTGGTGGATCTTTGTTGAACTTCGTCCTGAAGTGTCGTTGCACTGTTATGACTGACTGATGTGAGTGCATTTCAAGCACGACATACGCTTTCTCGGCTCCTGTCGCCATTTTGTCTCACTGCGCTCTCGTGCGCTCTGGCGGCAGAAACCTGAAGTGCAGCTTCAGCCGAACAAAACTTTATGAGTTTTTCTACGTATCTGTAGTGTGTCGTGACCATATGTCAATGAATGGAGCTACAGTGAATTTATCAAATCGCTTCAATCATTTGTAATAGCCCTGTATTTACATTCAAGCATCCGTTTCTAGTGGTGTTTCCATATTTTTTTTTTCCAATCCCTGTACATCTCCACCTTCATGCGTTTACAACCACATGTCAATCTACCCTCTTTTCTCCTTATCCTCTCCGGAGTTGCTACCTGTAGTTCGTCCTTCTTTAGCAAAATCACGTATAAAGAATATATTAGGAATCAGTGGACCACTCTTTCAGTAATGTGCCGCGCTTGCTACTGCCAGGTGTGACTGAATAATCGTACGGAGGAATCTATGCCCTTCAGGAATAGGTGATGGCAGCGACTGGAAACCACGCACTTTACCATGGGTAGAGCTAATATTAAATGATCATCATCAGTCATTATCATTAGGCATATTACCTCCATTGCTTCTACATGCCTACTACCGACATCAACCTACTTTCCATTAACTCATCTTATCAGTCTGTTTTATCTATTAGAATCCAGAAAAGACATTTTTCGGTTCATCTGCAATTCATTCACCTCGATATAAGTCAAACCCACCTCCATTTCAGGTCAGTTTCAATCACAACTCCTCATTCCACAGCAGTGTGTTCTCTAATCTGTTTGATCGTTTTCCACTCTCAGCTAGTAATCCCCGTCAATTCCATGGCTCAGTAAGCAATTCTTGAACACGTTCTGCAATAATAACATACGCAAGTCAAAAAACAGGCCTTACACATCGATTGAAAACTTTCCTTTTCAGACACTTGGGAAGCTTAATTCTGGATTCTTTATCCAGTTTTCCCAAAGTGCTCCACGTCATTGTGTGTGTGTGTGTATTGTGTATTGAACCGAGGACGTAGAAACGATGGAGATGCTTCGTCCCGCCGTAGCCCTCAGTGGTTCACAACCCCACAACAGACCTTAGCAGTCCACCCACACCAACGCCGCCCCACACCGAACCCAGGGTTACTGTGCAGTTCAACTCACGGGAACGTCTCCGCCGGGCGGATTAGTACTGGAGACCGGCACACCTTCCCGCTCGGGAAGCAGCGCGTTACATTGCGCAGCCAGCCGGGTGGGCACTCCACGACAGACTTATTCTTCCAGTTACTCTGACAAAAAAAAAAAAAAAGACCTAGAATTGGAGTAAGAAACGAAATGAAACTTCAGTTTTTAAGAGGTTACACGATGTTCAGAGATTACAACAAAAGTGAGTCAAATTTACAAAGAACGTGGCAGTTTGAGCTCACTTATCAGTGTGAGGTTGCACACTCTGACCTAGATGCATGCACTGAATCGACTGAGAAGGGTATAATTAGTTCATTGTATTCACTCCTGGAGCAAGGTGGCGCACAGCTGTTGCAATCGATCCTTGACATCCTGAATATTGGCACGGGGCCGGAGTTGGCGGCCGAGTTGGTCTTTCTGGGACATATCTGGCTATCTTGCCAGCACCTCGAGATCACGCAGGCAGTTCATAGAGACGCGTACTATGTGTGGACTATCATTGTCCTACTGAAAAATAATACCACGATGTCGTCATACGAGAGATAACACATGAGGACGTAGGATGTCCGCGACGTGTCGTTAAGCAATTAGAGCTCCCTCAGTCACTACCGGCTGTGACCTGGTGTCATCCCACCAGCTGTGACCTGAAGTCATACCCAATGGCTTTCCACACCGTGACGTCTGGAGCAACACCACTGTACCGTTCTAAAACCTTGGAACAATTGAACTTCTGCTCTGGACGCCGTCGTACACGCTGATAATGATCATCCGGGTTAGTGCCCCATAAATTTCATATTGGATGATTCGACCGGCCCGCCAAAATGAGCCCCACAACGAGGCCGCTTTCAAACTCTGTCCAGCAGAGATAACACTGTCTCACACGTGCACCCATCAACTACCCCCCCCCCCAGATCCTTCGCACTGATCACAGTAAGTCTGTCGATGTCCAAGCCCCTTATATACTTCGTCTCACCTGGTAACAATAGTCAAATGGAACGTCACTAATGCAGTCTGATGGGCGTTATAGCTATCAGAGAAACTTGTAATTCTAAATACATACCCGTCGATGGTGTGAACGTGTACGAAGCTACACTAAAATCCGACCATGTCTTCTGGGTGGCCGGCCGAAGTGGCCGTGCGGTTAAAGGCGCTGCAGTCTGGAACCGCAAGACCGCTACGGTCGCAGGTTCGAATCCTGCCTCGGGCATGGATGTTTGTGATGTCCTTAGGTTAGTTAGGTTTAACTAGTTCTAAGTTCTAGGGGACTAATGACCTCAGCAGTTGAGTCCCATAGTGCTCAGAGCCATCTTCTGGGTGCTGCACTTTTTTTTATCAAGCTGTGTGTTTCTTTAGTCCACCATTGTATATAGGTGGCCAGAGTAGATGGCTAACCATGCAGAGGACACGGGCACGATTCCCGCTACTGTCAACGCTTTTTCTTTGGTGGCGGGATTGGTGCGGAGAGCTCTCAGCCTCGTGATGCCGACTGAGGAGCTGCTTGACCGAGAAGTACGAGGTGCATTCAAGTTCTAAGGCCTCCGATTATTTTTCTAATTAACTACTCACCCGAAATCGATGAAACTGGCGATACTTCTCGACGTAATCGCCCTGCAGACGTACACATTTTTCACAACGCTGACGCCATGATTCCAAGGCAGCGGCGAAGGCTTCTTTAGGAGTCTGTTTTGACCACTGGAAAATCGCTGAGGCAATAGCAGCACGGCTGCTGAATGTACGGCCACAGAGAGTGTCTTCCATTGTTGGAAAAAGCCAAAAGTCACTAGGAGCCAGGTCAGGTGAGTAGGGAGCATGAGGAATCACTTCAAAGTTGTTATCACGAAGAAACTGTTGCGTAACGTTAGCTCGATGTGCGGGTGCGTTGTCTTGGTGAAACAGCACACGCGCAGCCCTTCCCGGACATTTTTGTTGCAGTGCAGGAAGGAATTTGTTCTTCAAAACATTTTCGTAGGATGCACCTGTTACCGTAGTGCCCTTTGGAACGCAATGGGTAAGAATTACGCCCTCGCTGTCCCAGAACATGGACACCATCATTTTTTCAGCACTGGCGGTTACCCGAAATTTTTTTGGTGGCGGTGAATGTGTGTGCTTCCATTGAGCTGACTGGCGCTTTGTTTCTGGATTGAAAAATGGCATCCACGTCTCATCCATTGTCACAACCGACGAAAAGAAAGTCCCATTCATGCTGTCGTTGCGCGTCAACATTGCTCGGCAACATGCCACACGGGCAGCCGTGTGGTCGTCCGTCAGCATTTGTGGCTCCCACCTGGATGACACTTTTCGCATTTTCAGGTCGTCATGCAGGATTGTGTGCACAGAACCCAGAGAAATGCCAACTCTGGAGCCGATCTGTTCAACAGTCATTTGGCGATCCCCCAAAACAATTCTCTCCACTTTCTCGATCATGTCATCAGACCGGCTTGTGCGAGCCCGAGGTTGTTTCGGTTCGTTGTCACACGATGTTCTGCCTTGATTAAACTGTCGCACGCACGAACGCACTTTCGACACATCCATAACTCCATCACCACATGTCTCCCTCAACTGTCGATGAATTTCAATTGGTTTTACAGAGAAAACGAGTGATTGCACGCTGTTCAAGTAAGGAAAACGTCGCCATTTTAAGTATTTAAAACAGTTCTCATTCTCTCCACTGGCGGTAAAATTCCATCTGCCGGACGGTGCTGCCATCTCTGGGACGCATTGACAGTGAACGCGGCCTCATTTTAAAACAATGCTGTTCTCTATCAAAATCTTTCTTTTGCTAACTATGCCTATCAGTAGTTAGTGCCTTCAGTAGTTTAAATCTTTTATTTAGCTGGCAGTAGTGGTGCTCGCTGTATTGCAGTAGTTCGAGTAACGAAGATTTCTGTGAGGTAAGTGATTTGTGAAATGTATAGGGTAATTTAGTCAGTGCCATTCTCTTGTAGGGATTATTGAAAGATAGTGTTGCGCTAAAAAATATTGTGTGTCAGTTTAAGCACAGTCATGTATAATTTTTCAAAGGGGACGTTTCATATGGCGACCCTGCCAGGATACCTCACTGGAATCTTCTGATTTTTTCTTGTAGTTTGTGTAATTAGTGTAGCTTTTGTTTATTGCTAGTGCGTAATTGTAGAGAGAATCTCCTTTGTAGTTGCAGTCTTTCATTGTTGTACAGTAAAACAGCTATGGCATGCATGTAGATTTGCACCAAGTATTTCACAGCTGCACTTGCAATTAACTAGATATTATTTTCAGTGCTATGTTAATGTGTTCTCTTATTTTTGCTCTACAAATTGTGCTTTTCTGTGTTATCATGTGAAATATTGTGAAAATAATGGCGTGTGAAAAACGTAACACTAGGCTCCAAAGTAAACTGAGAAATAATAGTGACGACAAGCGTAGCTTATCAGCACCACTGTGTAATGAATTAACAGACATTCAAAGTAGTAATTTGGTAATAGTGCATAGGGAAATGGAGTGGGCGGCAGATAATGGTGTAGACAGTGAAACAAGTAGTGAACAGGGAAGCATCGATCGGTCGACAAAAGCTCGCCTCAGCAATCCGAAATGACAGAACACAATATTGCAAATACTGTAGACTCAGGTTTTGGGTCCTCAGCGTTTTCTCAAATGAGTCAAGACACATTTTCTGCTTGTCAAAATGTGAATGTTGCCGGTGAAAATGCACTGCCAAAAAGCATATAGAAACAGATTCCAGACACTAATACATTATTATTGCAATTAATGCAACAAATGGAACAAAATCAGAGACAAACACAGCAAAAGCTTCAAAAGTTAGACACAATGGAACAAATCTTCGGAAGTTAGACACCACACTTGAACAAACACGTGAAGATTTAATTACTGAGTTACATAACATTGAATCGAAATGTCAAACAGTCTGTAATGACGTAAAAACACAATTTTGTGAGCATTTTCAACCTATTTTTTCGCGGCATGAAAATGCATTACAGAATCACGAAGCAGCCATAAAAGAACTGCAAACTATTCTTCCTGAAAATCATGAGACCTTGGAAGATAAAACTGACTCAGTTGCAACTACCGATTCGGTTATGCAACTTGCAAAAACTCAGGAAAACTTAAAGGACACAGTAGATACTCTGAAAATTGGTTCAGAAAGACACATGGAGGAAATTAGTTTATTATCAGAGAAAGTAGTTGAACTTTCAGATCAGCTAAATAATTTATTTACGAAGTTAGATGATAATCTGAATGACACAAAACCAGTAGTCTTTAATGACAGAGAAGAGTGCGAACAAATTAGGAAATTTAAACAAAATCAGAATCAAATTAATATGCAACACCATAGAGAAATCCGGGAAGTACAAGATCACCTGACACAGGTAATACGTATTTTAGAAGACACTCGGACTCCAGTACGGGAAGAGGGACATAGAAATACGGAACAGCCACAAAATAATAACATGGGGTACTTCGGAAATTATGAAACAGATTGGCAAGGTACACCGAATTTTGAGATGGAACCGCCGACACGATGTAACAATGACCGATATGCCACTCGCCGACATGATGATTTTGACTATAAGCTGTTTATTACTACACGTAAATTCAAAACATATAAGAATTCCGGCAACGACATTCATCCACAAGCGTGGCTTCATCAATTCTCTCATTGTTTTCCTCCCAACTGGTCATTAGAGCACAGATTAGAATTTTCGTGTGGCTATTTAGAGAATGAAACAGCTGTATGAATGCGATCGGTCATTCACGATTGCGACAGTGAAGGAGATTTTATCATGCCTTCCTCTGAGCATATTGGTCTCAAGCCACACAAGACCGAGTAAAACATAGCATCATAATGGTGAAACATTTCGAACAATCTGAATTTTCCAGTCGTGTGAAATATTTTGAAGACATGTTGCACAAGAATCAGTACCTGTCAAACCCACACAGCCCCTCAGAACTCATCCGCATTTGCTTAATCAAATTACCTGAACATTTACAACATATTATTTTGGCAGGACGTTGCAAAGACGACATTGAAGCTTTTCCAGGACTCTTACAAGAATTGGAAATTGACACTGACAATCGCGGAACGTGAAAACAGGAGCACAACAATTACAGGTCACATCCGTCACAATTCCGCGATGACAGAAATAATAACTGGACACAAGGCTATTCCTACAACGTAAATCGTGACCAAAACAGACACCACCCGTATGACAACCGTTGGCACAGTAGTAAGATGGAACTGATCCCCCGTGGTACACAAAACAGGTCCGAACGCTTTTGCAGAGGCAACGGAGAAAGCATGCGAAGTTCAGAAGAATGGCTAATCCCAAAGATTGGCTAAAATTTACAGACGCGCGAAATTTGGCACGGACTTCAATGCGAGATGCCTTTAATAGGTTCCACAACGAAACATTGTCTCGAAATTTGGTAGAAAATCCGAAGAAATTCTGGTCGTATGTAAAGTACACAAGCGGCAAGATGCAGTCAATACCTTCGCTGCGCAGTGCCGATGGTACTGTTACCGACGACTGTGCCGCTAAAGCGGAGTAATTGAACGCAGTTTTCCGAAATTCCTTCACCTGGGAAGACGAATGGAATATTCCAGAATTTGAAACACGAACATCTGCTAGCATGAGTTTCTTAGAAGTAGATACCTTAGGGGTTGCGAAGCAACTCAAATCGCTTGATACGGGCAAGTCTTCAGGTCCAGATTGTATACCGATTAGGTTCCTTTCAGATTACGCTGATACAATAGCTCCCTAGTTAGCAATCATATACAACCGCTCGCTCACCGATAGATCTGTACCTACTGATTGGAAAATTGCGCAGGTCGCACCAGTGTTTAAGAAGGGTAGTAGGAGTAATCCATCGAACTACAGACTATTAGCTCTCTCCATATCTCCAAGTAACTTTCCAGTGATATCACGTACTACTGACTCTTTAATCTGGGTTTTCAACATTGCAATGTGAAAGTAGTCTTGTCTATGTTTCACTCATTTCATCGTCTTTTCTATTGTGCTCTCGGATATGATAACGCTGAAATGAGACTCACGCTTCTGGCCATGACTGAATGAAATAGCTAGGCGTTCTGTTACGTGGATCGCCCGGTAATGGTTAAGTGAGCCGTCGAATGCATCACAGACGCCGAGCGTAACGGGGTCTCTAGTATCGCAATGCGAACTCACTGTACTATATTCATTTTTCTGGTTTACATTGGCGTCAACTATTTTCATTCACAGAAGTTTTCGCTAAAACTTGATTAAACGAATAACGAGGCAAAATATATATTTGAAGATGAGGTGCAGTGATTAGGACAACACGAACACCTAGTCCCCGCGCGAATGAAATCTCCAACCCGACCGCGAATCGAATCCGGGACCCTGTGATCTAGAGGCAACCACGCTAACCACAAGCCCATGAGCCGCATATAGACTAAAAGCTGGTCTCTGTCTTTCTCTTTTGCTGTCTTCCTATCTTGTCCGTCAATTATTAACCCTACAATCCGGATAGTGTTTAAATTGTAGGCAACTTTTCATATTGTATATTTTATCTCTAATAACTTCAGTGTTTCGCTAAAACCATTTTCTAAATGCTATAAATACAAGTTTGTCTTGATTCAGTTTACCTTCTAATTTACCTGTTGTGTCGGCATTGCTTCGCGTGTTTCTGGATCGATATATAAAAAATTCAAATGGGATATTTAATTTTCAGTCATTTAAAATGTTGATACTTCACTAATCAGTTTTTTGAAATAAATAAAATTTCTTCAAATAAAGACACTCGTGTCAATATATTTTTCTTTAAATGACTAATTTCGTATCACAGTTTCTTGACTCCCCTCAGGATTCTTCTCTGCCTCTCGAAATAGTTTTTGTTGTGGACTGGAGGCGCCCACTTTGACAAAAGTCTCGCTGCCGCTGACTAATGTAGGTGTCCTGATCGGCTGGATGCGTCGGTTCTCAAAATGGTTCAAATGGCTCTGAGCACTAAGGGACTTAACATCTGAGGTCATCAGTCCCCTAGACTTAGAGCTACTTAAACCTAACTGACCTAAGGACATCACACACATCCATGCCCGAGGTAGGATTCGAACCTACGACCGTAGCAGTAGCGCGGTTCCAGACTGAAGCGCCTAGAACCGCTCGACCACAACAGCCGGCTTCGTCGGTTCTAGGGCAGCGCACACACAATGAAAGTAGCACAGAACAGTGAAGAGTAAAATGTATTACTCAGTTTTGACAACGGTAGTTACAGCAATTGTAGAATGCAGGTTTTGCATTTCTGACTACACTTCCATGAACAGAAGCTAACAAGGGAACCTCCCCATCGCACCCCCCTCAGATTTAGTTATAACTTGGCACAGTGGATAGGCCTTGATAAACTGAACACAGATGAACTGAGAAAACAGGAAGAAGTTGTGTGGAACTGTGAAAAAATAAGCAAAATATACAAACTGAGTAGTCCATGGGCCATATAGGCAACATGAAGGAAAACGTGAGCTCAGTAGCGCCGTGGTCCCGTGGTAGCGTGAGCAGCTGCAGAAGGAGAGGTCCTTGGTTCAAGTGTTTCCACGAGTGAAAATTTTACTTTCTTTATTTTTGCATAGTTATTATCTGTCCGTTCGTTCATTGACGTCTCTGTACACTGTAATAAGTTTAGTGTCTGTGTTTTGCGACCGCATCGCAAAACCGTGCGATTAGTAGGCGAAAGGACGTGCCTCTCCAATCGGAACCGAAAACATTTGATCGCAAGGTCATAGGTCAACCGATTCCTCCACAGGAAAACACATCTGATATATTCTATGCGACACTGGTGACGGCATGTGCGTCACATGACAGGAATATGTTGTCGACCCACCTAACTTGTGCACTTGGCGAATGGGTAAAAGGATTCTTCTAACTTGCCCGATTTAGGTTTTCTTGTGGATGTGATAATCACTCCCAAAAAAGTGATGAAAACATAAGAGTTTTGTCACATAAACTGAAAATAAAAAATTAAAGTTTTCACTCGATGGAAGATTTTAATCTAGGACCTTTCGTTCCGCAGCTGCTCACGTTACCACAAGACCACGGCGCTCCTGCGGTCCTAGTGTCCTTGATGTTGCCTATCTTGCCACGAACTACTCATTTTGTATATTTTGCTTATTTTTTCACAGTTCCACACAACTTCTTCCTGTTTTCTCAATTTATCTGTGTTCAGTTTTTCAAGGCCTATCGTCTGTGCCAACTTATAACTAAATCTGAGGGGGGTGCGATGGGGAGGTTCCCTTGTAAGTAATGTTCTTTGAGCTGAAGTCAGAAGAAAACTTATCTTCTGTCTTGACGTACAATTAGAGGAACGGTTCCAAACTAACAGTACTCAGCTAAATATCTAGGCAGGCGGTCTCTGTCCTCACAGGACAATTCTATTCACTGTTTTGTTTCTGCTGAAGACTAACCACTGTCTATCTGTCGGCCATTGTTTCTATATCACTCTGCGACTTGATGACTTGAAGATACTAACTCCCTGGCAAGACTCAGACTGACTTACAACTGACAACTTCTACTCGTGCACGGTTACTTAAGAGCGCGTCTCTCTTCCTGGTGGAGCTGCCGCGCCATGAGACGTGATTCGTGCCAACAACGTGCTTGGTTTCCTTGCAGAGATGTTCCTGCTGAGGACGGACGTCCATGGCACGTCTAGTACCAATTTGCTCAACCTCTTCATGGTGGTGTCACAGTACGCCATAATTTTTATAGTGAAGTCGCAAGTTGCGCCTTGGTTCGGAAGCCACTTCAAACTATAGGCTCCTCTATAACTGGTTAGATAACTCAGGTCGCTGTGGAGAGGAAGGCAAGAACATAGCATGCCGAACAGGACCATGCCTAGTATTACACAGTTTTCTTCAAAACGGTTCATTGATTTCATTACTTTTTTGTTTTACTTTGTACCAATCTGCTTCTTTTGACAGCCAGACTAGTACATATATTTTATTTGTATCAGACAGCGAAGTTTGTTTATGATAATAGATAAATAAAGTGGTTAAAATCTTCTCGACGGGCATCATCCAAGAGATTGCGATTTCAGCACGTCAAAGATTCTGCCTTAGTTCAATAAGTCCATACAGAATTGTCACTATTCTCCACAAATATACAGGAAACAAAGGGAAATCACAACTGCATGATTATATTGACCCATAAGTACCGCAAACACAATAAAGAGACGAAAAATATCAATAATTCCCTGTTGCAAAAGACAGCAGTCTCACCAGCACTGATCTGTGAAATTACAGTGAACACCTCCCAGTTATACAGCAACGGCAACCGCTTCAGGGGTACCACCTGGAAAGCGTCAGTGTCAGTGAGATCCCCAAAGCGAGCTGTGAGCTGATCATCCGGACTGCGAGTCCCTTCGTTTCGATCCAAATCAGGCCTCCGTGGACACAGGCAGTGGGTGCAGTGGTGAGTAAGCTAGACTTTTTGAATGTACGTGACAACCTGTGAGCTGTAATATTTTAATCTCTTAATAAAAAAAACCAGTCCCACAAGCCTTTCAGATTTCACTTTGATTAGATGAGATATAGGTCCACAGTGATGAAGACCTCCAGGATGAAGAATATGTCACAAACTGAGAACACATAATACACATCTACAAGAAGTGAGATGTTCTTCTCTTCTTCCCACAAGTTAAGAGGTCCTCTTGGGCATGGAATAAGTCATACATTATTTCACTTAAGAGGTCATAAGAAACTTGTCACAAAAAATGTTAATGTATAATAGAGTTAGACGCACAGTATCATCCTTAGGATATTGTAACTACGGAATATGAATTTCAAAGTTGAAACTGGAGGTAAATGTTTCAGAGAGAAAACAGCATATAAAAAAGCATATCGTACTGGTAGTATGGTATGTGCACGTATTAAAGATATTTCTGAGTAGCTCTCAGATGCAGTGGAAATATTGTCACTCCTAGCATACAATTCTCTGGTTTGTCACGGAAGTCCCTTTACAACCACAAACCACAATTTTTCGAAGAAGAGTAACAACATGACTGATATCTCTTACAATAACCCCACAGTCTTTACACTTTACACTCTTGAGCAACCAGATTACGAACGGCATTCAATAAGCAATATAACATATTTTTTTCTCAACCAGTTTTGGTTGGAAAAATGTGGAATTTGTGGGGCATCGTGGAATATTCCCGGTTCAGCCCCTATAGCCACCTCTCCTCTGAAGAAAAAACTTCAAAGCTGCACTCTCATCCAGCCAAGTGATACCGACGCTCTTCTGGGACTCTGAAGGGGTTATTCCGTTTGATGTCTTTCCTCATCGTACAATGTTCAAGTCTGAAGAGTATTGTACTACCCTCAGGAAATTGAAGAAACGACTTCAGCGTGATCGTCACCACAAAAAAAGCAAACGGACTTCTCGTTCTCCATGACTAGGCAAGACATCACATAAGTCTACGCACCAGAGAGGAGCTCACAAATATTCACTGGACTGTTCTTCCACAACCCCCCTTCAGGCCGGATCTGGCATCTTCCGACTTCCATCTGTTTGGCCCGTTGGAGGATGCACTCCGCAGGAAACAGTGCGTGGATGAGAGGAAGGTTGCTGATACAGCAAGACGTAGGCACCGACGCCGACTAGCAGAATGCGGGCATGCGGGCGTACAGGCCCTCCCAGTAAGGTAGCGTAAGTCCGTCGCACTGAACGGAGATCATGTTGAAGAATAGGGTTTTATAGCTAAAAGAGTGGGGAATAATATGGTTAGTTTGAACCCTGAAAAACCACCTGCCTCCATATAAAAAAATATTGCATTAATTATTAAACACTCCCTGTAAAATAAATTATCGTTGTGTTGAAGAACACTGTCACTTCAAAGAATAAAATAGTTCAGTTGACTAGTATATTGCTTTTCGCTGTGCTGACTGAGTGGTAAAATCTCCAAGACTGGCGATCTTTTACAGAAGCTCGAAATTAAGAGCGGTCTTCAATGCGAGATACTTATAACAGTTTCCACAACGGGACTTTGTGTTCAAACCTGGCAGAAAATTCAAAGAGACTGTGGTCATATGTGAAGTATGTTACCGGCAAGAAACAATCAATGCCTTGTCTGCGCGATAGCTATGGAGATACTATCGAAGACTCTGCCAAAGCAGAGTTACTAAACACAGCCTTCCGAAATGCCTTCACAAAACAAGACGAAGTAAGTATTCCAGAATTCGAAGCAAGAACAGCTACCAACATGAGTAACGTAGAAGTAGATCTTCTCGGAGTAGTGAAGCAACTTAATTCTCTTAATAAAAGCAAGTCTTCTGGTCCAGACTGTATACCAATTAGGTTCCTTTCAGAGTATGCTGATGCAATAGCTCCATACTTAACAATCATATACAACTGTTCGTTCGAAGAAAGATCCGTACCCAAAGACTATAAAGCTGCACACATTACACCAGTATTCAAGAAAGGTTGTAGGTGTAATCCACTAAATTACAGGCACATTTCACTAACGTCGATCTGCAGCAGGATTTTGGAACGTATATTGTGTTCGAACATTATGTATTACCACGAAGAAAACGGTCTATTGACACAAACTCTAAACGGATTTAGAAAGCATCGTTCTTGTGAAACACAACTAGCTCTTTACTCGCACCAAAGTGCTGACTGCTATTGACAAGGGATTTCAAATTGACTCCGTGTATCTGGATTTCCGGAAGGCTTTTGACACTGTACCACACAAGCGGGTTGTAGTGAAATTGCATGCTTATGAAACATCGTCTCAGTTATGTGACTGGATACGTAATTTCCTGTCAGAGAGGTCACATTCCGTAGAAACTGACGGAAAGTCATGGAGTGAAGGAGAAGTAATTTCTGGCGTTCCTCAAGGTAGTGTTATAGGTCCTTTGCTGTTTCTTATCCATATAAACGATCTGGGAGAAAATCTGAGCAGCCCTCTTAGGTTGTTAGGAGATGGTGCTGTCGTTTATCGACTAGTGAAGTCATCAGAAGATCAAAACAAATTGCAAAACGATTTAGAAAAGGTACCTGTATGGTACGAAAATTGGCAATTCATCCTAAATAACGAAAAGTGTGAGGTCATCCATATGATTGCTAAAAGGAGTACGTTAAATCAGTCAAACCTAAAGGCCGTAAATTCAACTAAATACCTAGGAATTATAATTGCGAATAACTTAAATTGGAAGGAGCACATAGAAAATGTTGTGGGGAAGGTTAACCAAAGACTGCGTTTTATTGGCAGGACACTTTGAAAATGTACAGATCTACTAAATAGACTGCCTGCACTACGCTTGTCCGTCCTCTTTTAGAATACTGGTGTGCGGCGTGGGATCCTTACCAGATAGGACTGACGGTTCAAAGAAGGTTCAAATGGCTCTGAGCACTATGGTGCTTAACTTCTGAGGTCGTAAGTCCCCTAGAACTTAGAACTACTTAAACCTAACTAACCTAAGGACATCACACACATCCATGCCCGAGGCAGGATTCGAATCTGCGGCCGCAGCGGTCGCGCGGTTCCAGATTGAAGCGCCTAGAACCGCTCGTCCACTACGGCCGGCTTTCAAAGAAGGGCAGCACGTTTTTATTTCGCGAAATAGGGGAGAGAGTGTTACTGAAGCCTGTTTCGTTGCTGAGGATCTTCTCACGAATTTCCAATCACTAACTTTCTCCTCCAAATGCGAAAATATTTTGCTAATGCCGACCTACATAGGGAGAATAGATCACCATGATAAAATAAGGGACATCACAGATCGTACGGAAAGGTATAGGTGTTCGTTCTTTCCGCGCGCTATACCCTATTAGAATAACAGAGAATTGTGAAGGTGGCGCTATGAACCCTCTGCCAGACACATAAATGTGATTTGCAGAGTATGCATGTAGATGTAGATGTAGACAAGGAAAATTTTGGACCAGTGCTAAGGAGAGATGTAGATGCAATTCCGTGTGAAGTGCACGATGTCCATGCTCGCACGTTTCCAAATAAATTGAGAGACCTTCCCCGCGACATTTTGCATATTCCGTCAACACGTGTATGCTCCCCACGCAAAATAAGCTCCACTGAATAGCAAAGTTTCTCATTCTGTCTCTAACAGCATAGAGTTGTTTCCTGTATGCTGACTATTAGTTCCAAAAACTAAAAACTAAAAAACAGGCGCTCATAGGCATTGTTCGCTACCTCGTTTTCTCTTCCGTTCCCTCCAGTATACACGATTCCACCCATATACATGCGAATGGTAGTGAATCTTCTGCAAATGCTCATTCGCACGTGTGCGCTTCATTCGCTCCATTGTAAACCAGGATTTAGGTGCTTAAAATTGGTGTCTGTGAACTGCGGATAATTCCGCTACGTGGCGCTGCATGAGTGATCCGCCGCATCGGGTGCTAGGCGGGCAGGACTGTACAAACCGCCGCTGTAAGCTGTTCTTCGAGCGGTAAAAATGTGTAACTTCAACATTTTCTTATAAAATACTTGCAGTGACTCTTAACAGCTAAAATTTTGGCACTGCATTTCTTATGTTGTCTTCTTCCTGTGTCAGAAATTTAGGATAGGATTCGACATGTCTTATTGGACCATTCCCTTGTTAGACTGGAATAAAAGAATCAATGTTCACGTAGTCCACAGCTGTCATGGTGGCTTCGAATACTACCACACATCCCATGGAAGCCCAGTCGGATGCCCGCCATAGTTTAATACACTACTGGCCATTAAAATTGCTACACCAAGCAGAAATGCAGATGATAAACGGGTATTCATTGGACACATATATTATACTAGAACTGACATGTGATTACATTTTCAGGCAATTTGGGTGCATAGATCCTGAGAATTCAGTACCCAGATCAACCACCTCTGGCCGTAATAACGGCCTTGATACGCCTGGGCATTGAGTCAAACAGAGCTTGGATGTCGTGTACAGGTACAGCTGCCCATGCAGCTTCAACACCATACCACAGTTCATCAAGAGTAGTGACTGGCGTGTTGTCATGAACCAGTTGCTCGGCCACCATTGACCAGAGGTTTTCAATTGGTGAGAGATCTGGAGAATGTGATGGCCAGGGCAGCAGTCAAACATTTTCTGTATCCAGAAAGGCCCGTACAGGACCTGCAACATGCGGTCGTGCATTATCCTGCTGAAATGTAGGGTTTCGCAGGGATCGAATGAAGGGTAGAGCCACGGGTCGTATCACATCTGAAATGTAACGTCCACTGTTCAAAGTGCCGTCAGTGCGAACGAGAGGTGACCGAGACGTGTAACCAAAGGCACCCCACACCATCACGCTGGGTGATACGCCAGTATGGCGATGACGAACACACGCTTCCAATGTGCGTTCACCGCGATGTCGCCAAACACGGACGCGACCATCATAATGCTGTAAACAGAACTTGGATTGATCCGAAAAAATGACGTTTTGCCATTCGTGCACCCAGGTTCGTCGTTGAGTACACTATCGCTGGTGCTCCTGTCTGTGATGCAGCGTCAAGGGTAACCACAGCCACGGTCTCCGAGCTGATACTCCACGCTGCTGCAAACGTCGTCGAACTGTTTGTGCAGATGGTTGTTAACGTCCCCATCTGTTGAATCATGGATCGAGACGTGGCTGCACGATCCGTTACAGCCACGCGGTTAAGATGCCTGTCATCTCGACTGCTAGTGATACGAGGCCGTTGGGATCCAGCACGGCGTTCCGTATTACCTTCCTGAACCCACTGATTCCATATGCTGCTAACAGTGATTGGATATCGACTAACGCGAGCAGCAATGTCGCGATACGAAAACCGCAATCGCGATAGGCTACAATCCGATCTTTATTAAAGTCGGAAACGTGATGGTACGCATTTCTGCTCCTTCCACGACAACGTTTCACCAGGCAACGCCGGTCAACTGCTGTTGGTGTATGAGAAATCGGTAGGAAACTTTCCTCATGTCAGCACGTTGTAGGTATCGCCACCGGCGCCAACCTTGTGTGAATGCACTCAATAGCTAATCATTTTCATATCACAGCATCTTCTTCCTGTCGGTTAAATTTCGCGTCTGTAGCACGTCATCTTCATGGTGTAGCAATTTTAATGGCCAGTAATGTACTACGCCTATCCACCTGTGTACTTCCCGCGGTGCAAGTTTCGAGCAGCCTTTCGTCTCAATGAGGATAGATCCAGTAACGACCACCGACCTGGTATAACAATAAACCTGATTCATTCGACCCGGCCACACTGTCCATTGATCCACGGCCCAATCTCGATGATCCTGTTCTCACTGCAGTCGTAACTGACAACGTCGTTGAGTCGACATGCGAACACGTTTGGGTCATTTACTGCAGATACCCATGTTCCAAACTTTGCGCTAAATGATGTAGCGGTACCAGAATTGTATTCTGACATCAGATCTGACAGAAAGCCGCCTCCCCTCCTATACAGCGGAGGCAATTCCCCGACTTCGCCGGCCGCGGTGGTCTAGCGGTTCTGGCGCTGCAGTCCGGAACCGCGGGACTGCTACGGTCGCAGGTTCGAATCCTGCCTCGGGCATGGGTGTGTGTGATGTCCTTAGGTTAGTTAGGTTTAAGTAGTTCTAAGTTCTAGGGGACTTATGACCTAAGATGTTGAGTCCCATAGTGCTCAGAGCCATTTGAACCATCCCCGACTTCGACGTTCACATAGGCGTGGATATTCAATACCTTACTTCCTTCTAGTGCTTTGACCCTCCCTCGACCAGTTTCCGCGGACGCTCAACACTGTAGCAAGCGAACAGCCTATCAGTTTCGCCGTTTCCGTGATGCTCGTTGCAGGCGCTGAGCTACAACCATCTGCCTTTGTCAAAGTCGCTTATGTCTGTGGATTTCCTCGTTTTAATCCTGTCTCTTACCCATTCGTCTCACCTTACGTTCTTCTCTTAGGGCACAACGTGTCCGCAGCGCTAGCAAGTGGCATTCAATCTCTCTGTCGGTAGAGGTAATTATGTTTCTGCTCATCGGAGTAAATACAGGGTGTTTCAAAAATGACCGGTATATTTGACACGGCAATAAAAACTAAACGAGCAGCGATAGAAATACACCGTTTGTTGCAATATGCTTGGGACAACAGTACATTTTCAGGCGGACAAACTTTCGAAATTACAGTAGTTACAATTTTCAACAACAGATGGCGCTGCAAGTGATGTGAAAGATATAGAAGACAACGCAGTCTGTGGGTGCGCCATTCTGTACGTCGTCATTCTGCTGTAAGCGTGTGCTGTTCACAACGTGCAAGTGTGCTGTAGACAACATGGTTTATTCCTTAGAACAGAGGATTTTTCTGCCTAGAACACAGTGTTGTTGCAACAAGACGAAGTTTTCAACGGAGGTTTAATGTAACCAAAGGACCGAAAAGCGATACAATAAAGGATCTGTTTGAAAAATTTCAACGGACTGGGAACGTGACGGATGAACGTGCTGGAAAGGTAGGGCGACCGCGTACGGCAACCACAGAGGGCAACGCGCAGCTAGTGCAGCAGGTGATCCCACAGCGGCCTCGGGTTTCCGTTCGCCGTGTTGCAGCTGCGGTCCAAATGACGCCAACGTCCACGTATCGTCTCATGCGCCAGAGTTTACACCTCTATCTATACAAAATTCAAACGCGGCAACCCCTCAGCGCCGCTACCATTGCTGCACGAGAGACATTCGCTAACGATATAGTGCACAGGATTGATGACGGCGATATGCATGTGGGCAGCATTTGGTTTACTGACGAAGCTTATTTTTACCTGGACGGCTTCGTCAATAAACAGAACTGGCGCATATGGGGAACCGAAAAGCCCCATGTTGCAGTCCCATCGTCCCTGCATCCTCAAAAAGTACTGGTCTGGGCCGCCATTTCTTCCAAAGGAATCATTGGCCCATTTTTCAGATCCGAAACGATTACTGCATCACGCTATCTGGACATTCTTCGTGAATTTGTGGCGGTACAAACTGCCTTAGACGACACTGCGAACACCTCGTGGTTTATGCAAGATGGTGCCCGGCCACATCGCACGGCCGACGTCTTTAATTTCCTGAATGAATATTTCGATGATCGTGTGATTGCTTTGGGCTATCCGAAACATACAGGAGGCGGCGTGGATTGGCCTCCCTATTCGCCAGACATGAACCCCTGTGACTTCTTTCTGTGGGGACACTTGAAAGACCAGGTGTACCGCCAGAATCCAGAAACAATTGAACAGCTGAAGCAGTACATCTCATCTGCATGTGAAGCCATTCCGCCAGACACGTTGTCAAAGGTTTCGGGTAATTTCATTCAGAGACTACGCCATATTATTGCTACGCATGGTGGATATGTGGAAAATATCGTACTATAGAGTTTCCCAGACCGCAGCGCCATCTGTTGTTGACAATTGTAACTACTGTAATTTCGAAAGTTTGTCTGCCTGAAAATGTACTGTTGTCCCAAGCATATTGCAACAAACGGTGTATTTCTATCGCTGCTCGTTTAGTTTTTATTGCCGTTTCAAATATACCGGTCATTTTTGAAACACCCTGTAGATAATAACTTTACAGAAGCACGCTCCAAACATTTAAAATCTTAATGTAACCCATCCACACCGAATTTGCATCTGTTACCAGTTCCAAAATGTTTCATCATATCACTATCTCTAAATCTCTACTCACCAATGGAAATGGAAATGAGCGTTTGGCGTCATTGGCCGGGAGGATCCTTACGGGGCAAGTCCGGCCGCCTTTGTGTAGGTCTTATTACATTCGACGCAACATTGGCCGACCTGTGCGCCGGATGGGGATGAAATGATGTTGAAGACAACCAACACCCAGTGCCTGAGCGGAGAAAATCCCCGACCCAGGCGGGAATCGTACCCGGGCCCCTTACGACGACAGTCCGTCACGCTGACTATTCAGCTATCAGTGCGGACTACCAACCAATAATCTCACGGGTCCAATACCAACACTAGACTCCTCTTTCTGCCACACTCTTTAAATAACTGAATGTTGTCCACCCTGCCAGCCAACCACCACATGAATCCACCACCAACACTATATTCCCCTATTCTTACGCATATCGTTTGGATGCAGTAACCTCGATAACGTCGATTGTCCCTTAAATTCAGATTCTGGAGTGCCATGCACATACCAGCACATTGCCCCAACCCTGCTGCTATAAACTTTGCGCAATAAGTCACAATGAAACCCAAGACATACGCAATCTCAAACCCTTCTCTTTGTGTCCTCCCTTGGCAATCTATCTCGACCCTTTCTCTATCTCTTTCTTACCCTTTCATGCCTCCTCCTACTCCTCCTTCTTCGCCACCCCCTTTCTTCTTCCTCATCCTCTTTCTTCAGGAATAATCTAATTACTACATATAACTACAACTTTTCCACATCTCCTTTCATTGTAATACAACCCATTTTCATGCTGGCCAATATTTTCTTGGCCACCTGCAAGAACTTATCCACAAAATACGAATAGCTTGCTTGTTGCTCTCCACGTGTATATTACTGTCAACATCAGAATAATGTCCTACTCTCTGAACAGTATATCTAAATAGGCTTGATATACCTTCTTCGAGCAGTCCCATTGTCACGGGGTTTGCTTTGTTGATCGGCATTCGCCACGTGTTTCCACGTGTCTTCTGAATGTAGGAGTGCAATACGCATTTTCTTATGGAGTGTAACTGTCCACTGCTTCTTCCGTGTTCTTCGACCATTCGCACTGAAATGGTATTCAGATTTTGACACTGTGCCCTGCGCGGTTCTCTGAGTGTACCCATATCGCTGAAGACAGCCCTATCTCATTTTGTTGGTGACCTGCTCCAACGTGATGCTGCTTCTAATGCAGTCTGTCGTCGGTGCTGTTATCCGATGCAGCATCTGTCTGTCTTTAACAAGGAGGTATTCTTCAGTGTCTTTTCACGTTGTCAAACACACTGTAGCGTAAGCTGGAGCCAATCACACTTCTGTCAGATATATATGGGCTTTACTTAGACCTGGTGATCTAGTGGTAAAGCGCGTGCCTGGAAACGTAGAGGTCGTGGTATCGAATCCCAATCTCACCTCGGAATTTTCGATCTGCCTTGGAACTCGCCTTCACCTCTCAATGATAAGAGGAGTCACCAGGCACGATACGAAGGTTCAGATTGCACGTTAAACTGTAGGTCCCCTCTTCTCGAGTGGGTGACGGTGGTAGGTCAGGGACTCACATGTCACCTAAGTGATATACAATTGGAAGACTTACACCCGGTTATCGAGCCACTTGGATTTATCGTTGCTACGTGTTGAAATGTAGTTCTTCTGTCGCTTTGAACTACTGTGACTTCTGGCTACTGTCTCTATGCTACACCAATTCTGGCTAGTATATCATTATTAGTTCCCATCACTTTGCATTCGAGGTACTGGAAACTATCTTCAGTGTGGTGTCGCTTTAAGGTAATCAAACTAGGGATTTCCACGGTCTCAAGAATTTTGTCTTGTGAACATTTGTATGCAGACTATGTTGCACATCACCATCATTTACTGGACGATAACGTTGTCACTAGTACTGGTACTTTTCATTGGTGTATTTGTGTTCTGATAGAGTCTTTTTGAGCCAAATACCAGCTTGCCTCTGACAGAGGTAACTGAGAAGACTTGCAAGGGTATTTCCAATTCTGCACTTGCCTTGCAGATAAGGAAAAATCCCTAAAAGCTTCGGCAGAGCCCGCGGATTGGAGCTATTTTTAATTCATTTCTGTGACAATATGTCCCAGTAGAAATCTTTGTATAATATGTTTCACTAACTAGATAATGTTGTTAATGGACTGGTGCGGTGTTTTATCGTTCTTGTCTTGGAGCGGCATGTCGCATGGTACGAGGTGCATTCAAGTTCTAAGGCCTCCGATTTTTTTTCTCTGGACTGGAAAGAGATAGAAACATGCGCATTGTTTTAAAATGAGGCCGCGTTCATTGTCAATACGTCCCGGAGATGGCAGCACCGTACGGCAGATGGAATTTTACCGCCAGCGGCGAGAATGAGAACTGTTTTAAATACTTAAAATGGCGACGTTTTCCTTACTTGAACAGCGTGCAATCATTCGTTTTCTGAATTTGCGTGGTGTGAAACCAATTGAGATTCATCGACAGTTGAAAGAGACATGTGGTGATGGAGTTATGGATGTGTCGAAAGTGCGTTCGTGGGTGCGACAGTTTAATGAAGGCAGAACATCGTGTGACAACAAACCGAAACAACCTCGGACTCGCACAAGCCGGTCTGACGACATGATCGAGAAAGTGGAGATAATTGTTTTGGGGAATTGCCGAATGACTGTTGAACAGATCGCCTCCAGAGTTGACATTTCTGTGGGTTCTGTGCACACAATCCTGCATGACGACCTGAAAATGCGAAAAGTGTCATCCAGGTGGGTGCCACGAATGCTGACGGACGACCACATGGCTGCCCGTGTGGCATGTTGGCGAGCAATGTTGACGCGCAACGACAGCATGAATGGGACTTTCTTTTCTTCCGTTGTGACAATGGATGAGACGTGGATGCCATTTTTCAATCCAGAAACAAAGCGCCAGTCAGCTCAATGGAAGCACACAGATTCACCGCCACCAAAAAAATTTCGGTTAACCGCCAGTGCTGAAAAAATGATGGTGTCCATGTTCTGGGACAGCGAGGGCGTAATCCTTACCCATTGCGTTCCAAAGGGCACTACGGTAACAGGTGCATCCTACGAAAATGTTTTGAAGAACAAATTCCTTCCTGCACTACAACAAAAATGTCCGGGAAGGGCTGCGCATGTGCTGTTTCACCAAGACAACGCACCCGCACATCGAGCTAATGTTACGCAACAGTTTCTTCGTGATAACAACTTTGAAGCGATTCCTCATGCTCCCTACTCGCCTGACCTGGCTCCTAGTGACTTTTGGCTTTTTCCAACAATGAAAGACACTCTCTGTGGCCGCACATTCACCAGCCGTGCTCCTATTGCCTCAGCGATTTTCACGTGGTCAAAACAGACTCCTAAAGAAACCTTCGCCGCTGCCATGGAATCATGGCGTCAGCGTTGTGAAAAATGTGTACGTCTGCAGGGCAATTACGTCGAGAAGTAACGCCAGTTTCATCAATTTCGGGTGAGTAGTTAATTAGAAAAAAAATCGGAGACCTTAGAACTTGAATGCACCTCGTATAATGGGCCTTCTGGCAGTAACGTTCCTGTAACCATCTCTCGCCTATGCGACATTTTGGCGGTAGCGCCAACAGAGGGCGCTGATTATTTGCTACAGCATGTATTGATGCATTGGATTTCTTTCGCTATTTGTTTTTGTAATTTTTATATTATTTTGTGTTCTCTGTAAACTCGTTATTACATATTCCTTTGCATTTTCATGTAAAATTCGCCACTAGAGCATATCAGAGTTTTGCTTAACTTTTATCCTTAACTGTTTCCTTTTTAGCAATCTAACTTTTGTCTTAATTTATTGCATTTTATTACTGTAATGACTTTTACTCCTGGTAAGTCTACTACAGACTTTACTGACTGTATTTTTATTTTTATTATATATCGTATAATTATGTCATTGAAGAACATGTCTACGCCTATAGGAGCGGCATCTGGCGAGCTTGCGGTACAAACATTTTGCGGCTACTGTACAGCAGTTTGTTTCGAAAAGTATCACTGCTAACAAGAGGACCCTTGTATATACCATAATTTATATATGTGAGACGATGCTGGCGCTGATTTTGTGTTTACAATTTGACGATTCCACTACAGGTCCAGTATATTAGGAAATGTTTTTATAAAACACCGTATTTAACGTGCATAATTTTCATATATATGTCAGTAACACTTTTCTTCATAGCCTATCTTATTGTTTTAAGCTGTACATATCCAATGGTAAGTTGTATTTGTGTTTTACTGCAGATCTGAAGATGGCCATTACTGACCGAAACCGGTAGTCTGTGGACCTACAGTATCTGTGATCAAGACGCGAAATAGAAATGTGAAGGGCTGTTGTGTGTGTGTGTGTGTGTGGTGCTCAAATGGGCTCTAAGCACTATGGGACTTAACATCTGAGGTCATCAGTCCCCTTGACTTAGAACTACTTAAACCTAACTAACCTAAGGACATCACACACATCCATGCCCGAGGCACTGTTCGAACCTGCGACCGTAGCAGCAGCGCGGTTCGGGACTGAAGCGCCTAGAACCGCTCGGCCACAGTGGCTGGCCCTGTGTGTGTGGTGCCTCCGCATGTGCAGATCTATCAGGGTCCAGTGGCCTTGAACAGACCACTTTCTTTCCTGAACTAATTTTAACTGTGCAGCTGAGTTTCCGTTTATCCGGGAAGTGTGGTGGTGATACTGGCCATGGAAACTACTGTGAGAAGGCGTCGTGAGTGGTGCCTCGATAACTCAGGGAGCAGACCGCTTAGCCGCTACGCTGATGTGCAAAACTTACGGACGAAAGGAACCATCGCGTGATGTGTCACTGTCAAGTACGATAGCTCGATGGATCTTGGACCATATATAGAAAGAACTGCTGCAGTATAGCACAGAAGGTAAACGAAAGAGATGAACAATGAGACGAACAGAAGTGACACTTTTATTCAAAGTCACCGAGATTTATGATTGGACTGACTAGCGAGCCAGGGTATGAACCTGGCATTCAAAGAAGCTACGATCTCCCTTGAAAATGTCCTCCACAGATGGGGTCGAAACGTTGGATTTTAATGGGAAATCCATCCGACCACGGCATAATAACCCGGAATATTTTATTAATAGTGACTATAACGTACGCTCAATTGAAAAGCAAACCTTCGCTCCACCGGAATTTTACGTAATCTCGGTAAGTGAATGTTTTTACTAATGCACAAGCGAAGTTAACGGGTTCGCAACAGTTTCTTCACTTCTAGAGAGTTGTGTCCGTAGTTTTTGGCACAATGGAATCCCCAGATCAGCACGAAGAGCGGTGTACAGAGAGCAGTGTCTGTCAGGGTGCACAATATACCGATTGTATCAACGTCATGAGGCCGGATGTATGCCGAAGATAAATCTCGGTTCCTCCAAAAATTTCGATTGGAGGTCCTAGGTCATCCTCCTTACAGCCCGAATATCTCCCCATGTGATTTGCGTATCTTCGGCCCCTTGAAATAATCTCTGGAAAGTCAGAGGTTTATCTTCGACAAGGAAGTGCCGGATACCGTGGAAAACTGGATCCGTCAGCAACCCATGATTTTCTCCATTAAAGCCATCCACTCCCTTCTTTCAAATAACTTCCGGGAATTCAGGCAGGTAACACTTTCAGCGACCGCCGATATTTAGGCCATTTTCAAGGCAACTGCAACGGACAGGCGATGTACATGCAAATTTAAAACCTCGGTTCTCGGACTGATGCAGGAAAGATAACACACACACTGAACACTAGTGCCACCAAAGTTGACCAAAGTCCACAGCTAACGATAGTGAGACTACGAATTTGCAAGTGCGGTAGCATTGACTCTGTCCCTCTGTTTTTTGACAAGGGAGAGGGCCGGATTCCAAACAGAGTTTAAACAGAAACCTCCATCCCTGTTAACGAGGTTGCTTGCTAAATTAATCTCAACTGCCTCCTTAATAACACTGTCCCAATAGCTGAACGTGCATGCTAATTTCTCGGTGTTATTATATAACATGGGGTGACCAGTATCCAAGCAATGTTCGGCATTAGCAGATCTACTTGGCTGCTGTAATCGTGTGTGCCGTTTATGCTCAGTACATCGGTCCTCCACGGTCCTGATAGTTTGACCAATATATGTCATGCCGCAGCTACAAGGAATACGATATACACCCGCCTTTAGCAGACCAAGATCATCCTTAACAGAACTCAAAAGCATTCTAATTTTAGATAGAGGTCGAAAAACAGATTTCACATCATATTTCAATAAAATACGACCGATATTGTTGGAAGTGTTTCCTACGTAAGGCAAAAAGGCAGTCGACTCAGAATTATCATCAATCACCCGAAGTACAGTTAGTCGATAGCGCAACGCACGTTCAATCTGTCTATCACTATAACCATTTTGACGAAACGTAACTTCAAGATGGGACGGCTCAGCTGGCAAAGTCTCAGCGTTAGAAACGACATATATCATGTGTACCAAGGTACGAAGTATCCCTTCACGCTGAGCTGGATGGTGACAACTATTAGCCTGGAAGTACAAGTCGGTGTGAGTACGTTTCCTGTAGACTGTATGTCCCGATGATCCACCATCCTTTCTCCTAACCAACACGTCAAGAAAGGGAAGGCAACCACCATCTTCCACCTCCTTCGCAAAACGAATGTTCGGGTGGATCGAGTTCAGATGTTCTAGAAAGGCATTCAAATTCACCCTACCATGAGGCCCTACCGGAAGTTATTTGAAAGTTGTATACGCCAGGAGAAACTCATGTCTCATATCCACTCCATTCATTCACCCTGGAATCTGCGTATCAATATCAGCGGCAGTTATGTATAGTTATATTGTACCATTTCAGTAGTAATTATAGTACTGCTATTACAATTTCTTTGCCTACATCTCTAGTACTGTTTTCATTTTGGCACTTTTGATGCTGCATGTCGCAGAGCAAATACCCGAACGCTAGCCAGGTAGAGCTGCTTGCCTTCCTTCCCTTTATGAGGATGCTGCGTCGCTTCACGCGGCGGTTTTAATGTCGCTAATATACGCCACAAATTGGTGCTTATATCCGTCCCGCGAGCACAATGCGTAAAACTTGATGCGGCTGTAAATAACGACATTACGAGCAACAAGTTCGTAAGGAATTCATTAGACCGTTATGGCGTGGAGCTGGTCCAGAGCTGAAGCAAGGTAGGGAGCGATAGGGGCAGGCGCGCGTCGCCGCCTCCTTGTTCCGGGGGCGGCTCGTTCCTGGCTCTGGCGGCGGTCGCGCGACGTAAAACCGCGCCCTGTGATAACGCCACGCCCTCCCCTCACCCCCTCTCATTACCCTCAATGGACGGCCGCGCCGCTCGTCCACGTAGATGCGTGTCCCCACCACGGCACCGCCTGAGCCCTGCATCCACCGCGTCCTAACGTTCTCCGCTCCGCTGTTAAACTCTGCCAGCCCAGACTGCCTTCGACTTAAGGAAAATGATATGATTACTACCTTTATCTTTTAGCAGTTACCAGCATGTTAAAAACATCGCCAACCAGTTTACACCCGGTCGAATTAAAGTGGCTCATTAAATTTGAATTGGTGACTGCTGAATTTTCCTGTCTCACATTTTATGGTCATTTTGTCGTGGCCGTCAGTCTGGAGACTGGTTTCGTTGTGACCAGACGAAACTATAATCGGCTGGCCACAACCGTGGGTTCTTTGGTTGGTAGATGACGTGGCTAATCAAACTAGAACATTTTGTGACGGCTCCAAAACAGAAGGTCCTCGGCGGTACTTTTGGGGCAGCCACCACAAATTGTATAAAGCGTGGGTAGTGACCAGGATGTAGCTATGTCTGTTGGCAGAAAAATAATTAATGACAAGAATTGCGCCAGCTAGAATGAAGAGATAACTTATCTTTATTTCTGACGAAACGTGCACCAGCAATACAAGTCCAAGTAATATGCAAGAGTAATCCGCGTACTCAGCCTAGTCGAATACAATAGTAAATATCACACTGCAATGGCTCCGCTATAAACTCCACGAAAGGCTTGCAATAGACAATCGACTGCCCGTCTCGGGTACCTGCACAATTGAAGGAGGAGAAAGATCCTCGTTTGGTGGCGAAGTTCTAGCGCACGAGGCGCTTCACCTTCTGGCATGACTGTTGGGGTACAAAATTGCATGGTTTTTTCGTGCTGCTTGGCTCTTTTGTGCATTTCCATTTTTTTTTATATAAAGGATAGTAAGAGAGACAGTCAGAGAAATGGAAAACGAACGGCCTAAGTGACTGGCCGGTGGGTTTTATCATGGGTCTCCGCTACAGTAGCTGATGGCCTCGCATGGTTTTCATTACTGGAACTGTCGTTGTTGACGTGCTATTTCTTCCATGGCTTCCATAGCTTCGCTGGTCATCTTCCTCCTACCAGACCGGTATTCTTCCTTCACAAATACGTCTAAAACGTATATTAATTCATCCCATTGAGAAGGGGTGAAGATGGGGTGTGAATTGAGCAGGGCTAATTCTTTTTTCGTGAGCACCTCCAGTAACGCGTCACGGTATCTATACGTGTGCATTGGGATCGGTCGATGGGGAAGGGGAGGTATATGCTGGTCTGGTGGGGTGAAGGGGTATGGTTGGTCTGAATAGGGGTAGGACCCGTCCTTCAGTGCCGCGGCAATGTTCTTCAGCATGACCTGTACGTTGCGCGCGTCGGGGAACGGTAGGCTAATCCTCCTCTTCTTCATGGGCTTCTCGGCTTGCGAGGAGTCAGGAGGCGCCTTAGCGCCCTTGCTTGCGGCTGCCACCTTAGAGGGGGGCAGCCCAGGCGGCACATCCTCGGTTTCCATGGGCGCCACCTCCTGCATTGCTGCGGGAGAGGGAGCGGCGGTTGTTTGCGTGGCCGCGTCGACACCCACCGGACGACTCACGGCGGGGGCGGCGGCAGGAACTGGCGGCTTCTTCTTGAGAGCCCGCAGCTCATCGCGCAGCTGTTGGAGCTGGCGATGGACCGCTGCGAGCTCCTCCTTGAGTGCGGCCCTTTCGGCCGCAAAGGCAGCTTGAAAGCCAGCCATCGCTTCATCGGTAGCGGCTTCAAGGCGGCGCGGCTCGCACCCCACGCCGGAGCGGGGGGGCGGGGAGGCCGTCGAGGCGCTTGACAACACCGTAGGGCGTGGTGCGGCGTGTGGACGGCGTGACTCGCGGAGGTAGCCGCAGCGACGCGAGTTGGCGGCGTGTGGTCCACCGCAGTTCGCGCAGCTGTAGGCCACCCCACGAGGTTTCGTGCAGTTGCGGGTGTCGTGAGCCGCCGCGCACTTCAAGCACGCGACGGCGTACTTACACCCGCGCGCGGTGTGCCCCAGCTGCTGACAGTTGTAGCACTGGAGCTTCGTCCCGTTCCGCTGCGGTCGTTTGCGTCTTGGCTGCCGTTGGCGGCCGCCGGTGAAACCCATCGCGTTGATGAGGACTTCCAATGCGGCGGCAATCTTCTTCCCAGCCATAGCGTTGCGTGTGCGATGACGAAGTGCGTCGAAGCAGTCTAACAGCGGAATACTAACTCGGGAATGCCCGTCTCGGAGCCAGCGCTCCTCCTTATATGCAAAAGGCAGAGGGCGCTGCGGACCCGAGCTCAGCCATGGCGCGACCTCTTCCGTCGGCGGTAACGCCCTGAGACGCCGACGGCCGAGACAGGAACTGTGGCCAGCGATGTCACGGTCAGGGCGCGCGTTTGCGAGTTGGTTGGTTCGTTGGTTGGTTGGTTGGGTCCGTGGATACAACAGAACACATGAAATATTAGTTCAATTTATTACCTAGATGAATAAAATGTTTATTTAACTTTGACACACTTATTTTCCTCAAGAGTACTGAATAATTTACAACTGTCATTGACTATGAAAGTGTCACTTGATACAGTCTGTTCATTGTATGTGCAATGTTCGACATTTACAAGAATACAAGTTCATCTGAAACTTTACCAACTCGTTGGACCTACACTGTGATACTGACACCTTGAGATGAGGTCACGAACTGTGGCTAAACTCTTGCATGCTCAACACTAGATTGAGCTAGAGGGAGGGGTGGTATTTTACAGTGACTCCCATTGGTTGTTTCGGACTGCGGTGATCCCCCTATAATGTCTCTGGTATCAGCTTACATATGACAGAGTTTCGTATACCAAAGAACTTGGTCAATCTGGTAGAGGTATGACTAAATGACACAAAACGTAAGGTTAAGGTAGGTAATAAAATGATAGAATCCTTACAGGCTGTAACAGGATTACGCCAAGGAGATGGGCTATCACCTGTCCTCTTCAATCTGGCACTTGAGGAGGTAATGTGGGATTTCAACAAAGAAAACTTCCAGGGCATTCAAATTGGCAGTGAACAGATTGCATATCTGGCCTATGCAGACGACATTGCACTATTAGCATGCACGCAATAAGTTGTGAAGAGAAGTATCCAGACCTTGGAGTTATTGGCAGCTAGGATCGGTCTACAAACTAGCTCTGAAAAGACTGAGTATACGACCAAACCTCTCAAGATTTAACTGTCAACAACACTAGGTATAAACATGTGAAAGAGTTCAAATATCTTGTATCAATTTTTACAGAAGTAACATCAACTGAAGCAGAGATAAAAGCACGACTGCAGGCGGAAAACAGATGCTATACTCTCTAGACCCTATATTAAAATGTAGAAGGGTCTCTCAACAACTAAAGCTACGGTTGTATAAGACATTAATAATGCCAGTAGTACTTTATGGTTCTCTAACCTGGAGACTCGAAAACAAGACCTTAACCGACTGCTCGTATTTGACAGGAAGGTCCTCAGGAAAATATTTGGGCCATTCCGAGATCAGACTACCGGAGAATGGAGAAGACGCCGTAACACTGAATTAGAAGAGCTGTACAAGGGGCGTAACATCTTGGGAGTGATGAGAAGCAAAAGACTGCAATGGGCTGGACATGTAGTTAGAATGGAGGCAACAAGGTGGCATAAATTCCAATGGACTGGATCCCATCAGGAAGCAGACCAGTGGGAATACCTAGAAAGAAGTGAAGACTTCTTGCATCTGGAAGCCACGCAAAACTGGAAACAGAGACGGATGGAGAGCTCTAAATGTTGTGGCGCGCGGTCCGTTGGGCGTGATCGCGTGGATGAATGAATGATCAGTTAGCATTGCCAACTTTGGTGTGACACTGCGATCTCTGGATGATGTTTGATGCAGGTTTCCAGGCTAGTCTATCCTCTGCAAGCGTCTTCATCTCTCAATAACTACTATAACCTACATCCTCTTGATCCCCCTCACTGTATTTGTACCTATGTCTGCCTCTGCAATTCTTGCTCCCAGTACTTTCCTGAAGTTCAAAATTGATTGTTCCTTGATTCAGCAGGATATGTACTGTCAACTGATCCCTTCTGTCAACTGATCCCTTCTTTTCGTTACGTTCTCAAATAAATTCCTTTTCTCTCCAGTTCTGTTCTATACCGCCTCATTAATTATTCAGTTTACTCATTTAATTTTCAGAATTTTTCTGTAGTGCCACGTTTCAAATGCTTGTGTTCTCTGCTAGTCTGAACAATTTATGATTGACACTTCATTTTCGTTCTAGGCATGAATTGCTCCAAACAAGTACACCATCTACGCTTTCAGGTGCTTAAATCTATATTTTTAATATTTCTGCACTTCAGCAACGGTTAGAGACCAGTAAATGAATCCACAGCAGCCACCTAGTTGCAACAAAGGGTGGCTTTGTTCAATCTTTGACCATACTTTCGACGGATGTAAACGTTTGTTCTTCAGAAATACATGTACTGAAATCTGACATTGTAAAAACACCAAATAATTAAGCGACCTGACATTTGTGCAATGAAAATATGCTGCCAGCGCACATGATTGTGTTCATTATTAAATGTGCTTGCCTCAGTGTTCAGGGCTTGTCAATTAAGCGTAGTAAAAATCCAGAAATAAAACCAATCAAATAAAAGTCTCTGGTAATTCATCAAGAAAAGTTGAACTGCAGCCGGACACAGAGTACTTGAATAATAATAACAAAACCAGTGGCTGTATTTGAATCTAACGTCGTTTATTCTTTTTAATACATGCTACCGGTTTCGACACCACATGGTGTCATCTTCAGGCCCCTACGTAACCTGCCACCGACAACCGTTTCCATGTGCAATGAACGGAATCGCTTGCAGCGGGCCAAAAGTAAATGGATTCCGTACCTTCCGTGACATGGTCAGACGATGTTAGATTAAAATACAGCCGCAGATTTTGTTAACATTATTCAAATAAAAAAACTGTGAAGTCATTTCACGAGCTCGACACCGATTGGATTTTAATTATTCTTCCTTGACAAGCCCTCATCGTAGGGCTAGCGTATTTAATAATGAAGACAATCTTGTACGCTGAGAGCTTATTTTCAATGGAAAAATGTCAGGTCGCTTCATTATTTGGTGTTTTTACAAAGTGAAACTATACTTACATGTATTTCAGAAGAACAGGGGTTAACATAATGTCAAAACCATGGTCAAAGGATGAATAAAACCACCTTTTTTTGCAACTCTTTGGCTGGTTTGGATTCGTTTACTTAAATGTATAGTGTACTAGATGCTAACGAATTCCTTCTTTTTCAGAAATTATTTTCTTGTCATTGGCAGTCTCCATTTTATCTCCTCTCTATTTCAGCAGTCATCAGTTATTTTCCTGATCAAATAGCAAAACTCATCGACTACTTTTAGTGTAAAACTTTATCTAATTCTCTTAGTTGCACCTGACTTAAATCAATCTGAATCCATCGCTCTTGTATTTCTTTTTTTATGTTCACGTTACAACTTCTTTTCAAGTCACTACACACTCCATTCAAATGCTCTTCCGTGCCCTTTGCCGTTTCTGACAGAGTAACAGTATCATCTGCAGATCTCAAAGTTTCTTTATCTTCTCCCTGACCTTAAATTCCATATCGAATTTCTTCTTGACTTTCTGTAGTGCTTCCTCAATGCTTTTTTTCACTAATTCATGCACAATTATATAACACTGCGAAAGCTAATTGAAAGTAGCAAGTAGGTAGAATTTTTGGAACATAACATCGAGAGAAAAGCTTTAATTAATTTGAGAACAAACATTGTGAACAGATTAGGTTTCTTCCTCCCACACTTCACTTGCACAAATGAATATTTTAAAGGTTTAATACTGAGTCAGCCGTTAGTACTCAATGCTTGTGTGAAGAAAATTGATTATGGTTATGCTAGTGAAAAAAGAAGAGGAAGAAATACCGTGAATGTAATAGTTATCATCAATACAAATAGAAACAATGCTCTACATTAAACACATAATTTCGCGTCCCATGTAGGGGTAAGGAGGTCCTCATTGTCTTACTGGTGGACTTGAGCGAAATAAAAGCAGCTCTTGCAGAGCAAACACAAAACAATATCTACGGTTAATAACGATAGTTGCGCTTGGAGCTTACTCCATACATGGTTGACTACCTTTGAAAGTCAAACATGGAAGAAAATCTTTTAGGGAAAAATCCACCGCTTAGCATTTGTCAAGGAAGACTGCACTTGGATATGGTCGGCAGTCACTTGAAAAATAACTTAGATGCATCGGAGCATCTGAAAATACCCAAGACTGAAACTGTCGGGAACAGATACTGCCTTCATATATAGTTAAAATGTGGCTACCCAGCCATTGACCTTCTTGTGCAAATGCAAATGCTATTCCCCAATTTGCACGGGACTTGGTAGATTAATCTGCCACGAAAAATGAGTGTGATGGGAAGACATCTACACTCCTGGAAATTGAAATAAGAACACCGTGAATTCATTGTCCCAGGAAGGGGAAACTTTATTGACACATTCCTGGGGTCAGATACATCACATGATAACACTGACAGAACCACAGGCACATAGACACAGGCAACAGAGCATGCACAATGTCGGCACTAGTACAGTGTATATCCACTTTCCGCAGCAATGCAGGCTGCTATTCTCCCATGGAGACGATCGTAGAGATGCTGGATGTAGTCCTGTGGAACGGCTTGCCATGCCATTTCCACCTGGCGCCTCAGTTGGACCAGCGTTCGTGCTGGACGTGCAGACCGCGTGAGACGACGCTTCATCCAGTCCCAAACATGCTCAATGGGGGACAGATCCGGAGATCTTGCTGGCCAGGGTAGTTGACTTACACCTTCTAGAGCACGTTGGGTGGCACGGGATACATGCGGACGTGCATTGTCCTGTTGGAACAGCAAGTTCCCTTGCCGGTCTAGGAATGTTAGAACGATGGGTTCAATGACGGTTTGGATGTACCGTGCACTATTCAGTGTCCCCTCGACGATCACCAGTGGTGTACGGCCAGTGTAGGAGATCGCTCCCCACACCATGATGCCGGGTGTTGGCCCTGTGTACCTCGGTCGTATGCAGTCCTGATTGTGGCGCTCACCTGCACGGCGCCAAACACGCATACGACCATCATTGGCACCAAGGCAGAAGCGACTCTCATCGCTGAAGACGACACGTCTCCATTCGTCCCTCCATTCACGCCTGTCGCGACACCACTGGAGGCGGGCTGCACGATGTTGGGACGTGAGCGGAAGACGGCCTAACGGTGTGCGGGACCGTAGCCCAGCTTCATGGAGACGGTTGCGAATGGTCCTCGCCGATACCCCAGGAGCAACAGTGTCCCTAATTTGCTGGGAAGTGGCGGTGCGGTCCCCTACGGCACTGCGTAGGATCCTACGGTCTTGGCGTGCATCCGTGCGTCGCTGCGGTCCGGTCCCAGGTTGACGGGCACGTGCACCTTCCGCCGACCACTGGCGACAACATCGATGTACTGTGGAGACCTCACGCCCCACGTGTTGAGCAATTCGGTGGTACGTCCACCCGGCCTCCCGCATGCCCACTATACGCCCTCGCTCAACGTCCGTCAACTGCACATACGGTTCACGTCCACGCTGTCGCGGCATGCTACCAGTGTTAAAGACTGCGATGGAGCTCCGAATGCCACGGCAAACTGGCTGACACTGACGGCGGCGGTGCACAAATGCTGCGCAGCTAGCGCCATTCGACGGCCAACACCGCGGTTCCTGGTGTGTCCGCTGTGCCGTGCGTGTGATCATTGCTTGTACAGCCCTCTCGCAGTGTCCGGAGCAAGTATGGTGGGTCTGACACACCGGTGTCAATGTGTTCTTTTTTCCATTTCCAGGAGTGTATTAGGCGCACTACGAATGTAGTAGTGTGGACATGGGAATGTGGGTCTCGCGGGGAGCGTGCAAGGGATAAGTCCCTTCAGGCCCACTATCCTCTGTGTCCTCAGTGGTTCAGATGGGGCTGAGTTGCAGTGGTCTGCTGGGTTGATCGTAGCTTGCCGGCGCAGTAGCTCAGCGTGTTCAGTCAGAGGGTTTAGCTATCCTCTGTAATAAAAAAAACCTGAGTGAACGGATCAACGAACAACCTGAACTGGTGCCATTGGACGTCCACCAAGAACAAATTCAACGATCAATATAGAACAAAATTAGATTTAAAAAAAAGATTGATAGAGCGTCTGCCATGTAAGCAGGAGATCCCGAGGTTCGAGTCCAGTCGGGGCACACATTTTCAGCATGTCCCCTATGATGTATTCAACGCCTGTTTGCAGCTAGGTTGTCGACTTAATTATCATTTCATTCTAGAGAAGCTGCACGGTCATCCGGGGAACAGATACTGCCTTCATATATACCCAAGACTGAGAGAAGATCAAAATTTAGCTGCAAGAAAGGAATAAACTACATAGCAACGCACAACATAAATTTCATCGTACAACCAGAGAAACTCAAAATTTTTACAGATGAAATGGACTTCAACAAATGAGAAACACTGATGTGAACCAATAGAATCACAAGGCTATAGAATTTGTAATGGAATCCCAGGAAAAAGAGTAATTAGTTAATGTCTAAAATTTGGAACAAGATTTGTAGTCAGCCCAAAAATAATTGAATTTGTAGTAGAATTAAAATCATACCTCCCAGTCTATCAACGCTAATTATAAAGGCTGTAAATAAAATATACACAACAATAAGTGCCCATGCACAATAAGAAAGAACATAGAGAAGTTGTCGACGAATTGTGAGAGCTTTCAGATAAGATGACAACAAACATAAATAAAAATCACACAAAACTTTAATTGGATATTTTAAGGCCCAGTTAGCAAGGGAGAAGAGATGTTGTGGGGAAATGGGCAGCTCAAAGAAAAAAAAAAACATGAATTGCATGAGGCTGGTGGAATTTGCAGACACTATGACTTGATCTCAATGTCAATATACTTCAGGAGAAGACCAAATAAGCTCAAAACTTGGAAGCATCCAGAAGAGGAAAAATGAGAATGGTAACTGAATCATATCTGAATGTATAAAAATTGTCACTGGGAAATCTCCAATGCGAAAGTCCTGAGAGTGCAGATAGTGGATCAGATCATTACATCATAAAAATAAATATTAAATTCACTTCTTTGACAAATAAAAAATGCTACCCCAACCTACAACCCTTATAAATTGACAAGTAACCAGAAATATGAAGAACAAACAAGGAAAATAAAAATAACAGATGGTCTGGAGTTAATAGCTCCCCAGTTGAAACAAATAGCCCCTGTAAATCCAAGGAAAAAACACCAATGATGGAACGATAAGTGTGACAAAACAGTAGTAAATAGACATAAAGTCTGGTTAAGGAGTCAGAGTCATAAATCAGAAGAATCATACTTAGAACTAACAGAAAAAATAAATATAAATCAAAATATAATTAGAAGTATTATAGGTCAATATCAAAAAATATACTACTAATGACGGAAACAAACAGCGAGGATACTAATTCAAGGGATTGCTACAAAATATTTAGCTGAGAGCTGCAAACATATGACCCTCCAACGTTAATGTTAAAGGATACAAATAATAAGATGGTCTACAATGGTAGAAAAAATACAGAAATTTTAGCGGAAACATTTAAAAAGTTACTAAAATGCGAAGATTTTCCAGAGCTACTACAAATAGACATAGGTACCCGTATTAAGAAAACAGCAGAAAGTAAAGACCCACCCACCCATGAATTCTACAAAGTTTTGAAAGAGATCAAAAACTTTAAAACAAATGGAGAAGATCAAACGTTTGCAGAACTTTGGAAATATGCAGCAGAATCAATGAAATATCATTACACCAATGCACAGTGAAAATCTAGAACAAAGAGGAACTACTAGAACATTGAACTACAGCTGTAATCCATTACACAGAAAAAGGAAACAAAAATCCAGACAACTACAGAGGAATTTCCCTTTTGGATGTCACATATAAAGTCATGTCAAGAATTCTGTAAAATCGTCGAAAAGATCAATTTGAAATAGAACTAGTAGAATACGAAGAAGGATTTAAACTCGGGAGAAGCTGTCAACAACAGATAATCACTTTGAAATTGGTAATGGATTATTTCAAAAGCAGAAGAAAATAGCAAGTCAAAAACTTTGTAGACTTCAAAAAAGCTTATGATTGTATCAACAGATCCTCAGTGATGAGATACTATGGAATTTCAGTCCCCACCCCAAATCAATAGCAACGATAACACTAACAAACACCGAATCTAAAGTGAAGTCCAGATCAGAAATATCTGCGCCATTTGTAATTAAACCAGGGTTAAGAGAGGAAGATCATGTATCACTGTTACTTTTCAACTGTGCACTCGAGTAAGTGATGAATGTAACCTACAAAGAAAATCCTTAAAACATAAGAATTGGAACCAGGAAAGACGAAATGAACTTAAGTTGTTTGGGATTTGCAGATGACTTAGTGTTATTAGATAATAACATTCAAGAGTTAGAAATCAAACAAAAAGCCTAGAAAATATTGGAAAAATAGGGGTCCAGATATCATTCAAAAAGACAGAGATAATGGTAACAGATCCACTAGTAATCAACCACATAACAGTAAATTACAGACTAGTAAAAATAGTGAAACACTTTAAATACTAGGAGAAATTTTAACATTCAACTTGGACGAGAAATCTCCATGGCAAGTAAAAACTAATAAAATGATAAAAGAAATTAACATGGTCCATATACAATAAAATTGTCTATCAGTCGAAACTAAGTTAAAATATTTCATGACGCTGATTCATCCAGAGGTGACATACTGAAGTGAATCTTTCTTCTGGGTAACTTAGAAAAACAGAATCGACAAAATTCTAAAAGTAGAGAAAATAAATAAGAAATATCAGAAAGATGGGCAATGGTGGATAGTGCCAAATAAAGTGCTATGCAGCGAATTGGAGCCCATCACAGATTTTATACAGAAGCACTGGATCTCATTTTCTTGACCACATTACGAGGTCACCAGAAACTAGATTATTAACAAAAATTTTAGAGAAACTTTGGAACATGAAGCGACAATTAGGCTGGATAAAGGAAATCAGGGAGGATATGAAAGAGGCAGAATTAACTCTAGGCGATAAGTAAAAAACAAAATTTAAAGAACTTGAAAAACATTAAACTAAACAACGCCAGGACAATGATTGCTGGTGTTATTGCATCAACACCTACAGAATGGCAGCCAGTGTTAAGCCATATTCCACCGCGTCAATTACGTCGCATAAATGCTCTTATGAATGAGCAACAAAATATCATGGATAATAAAAATTTACCAATCCGTCAATAAGTCGGTGATGGACGCCATAAGCGATTCTGCTCTAAACGACCACGAACAATAACACCAAGAATTGCTGTGGAGGATGAATTCAACATTACTAATCCATTGACTCAAAAAAGGGCTGGACAACAAAACACTAATAAACAGTGTATCGCAAAATAACCACCGGGATTTGACTTACCACGCAAATCATGAACTGTGCTAAACAGAATTAGAATCCAACATGGCAGATGTATGTATTTTTACACAAATGGGGTAAGCAACCATCCCCTCTTTGTGACTGTGGAGAACCACAGACCATCAGACAAATCACAGAATAGCGCTCCACAAGATAATATTATGGTGGACCAAAAGACTTCCTGCTAGCGCGTCCATGGTCGATAAAGTGCTACAAACGTTCTAGATGCTTGTTCATAAGATTTTATACTGTAAATATTATGCTCTACAGTCTACATAATTCTTTCTCCAATAGGTCGAAAAGCAATACTATAAATATGGGAATAAATTATGAGGAATTTAAGTCTATACTGGGCTGCTTCTGCAACACAATATTTATTTGTGCTCTTATTTAGGTATCTTGGTTGACCTATGAAGTGAGGAAGTTTAGATGTCAATTAAAAATAACGTTAAATAAGGAGGAGAATGGGGGGTGATAAGGAAGAGAGAGGGATAGGTATTTATTTTTGTTCATCAAATTGTTTGGTTCATAAAATTTCTCCTTTCAGCCGTAAGATGCGACTGTTTATGTTTTACTGTGTGCATTTTTAGAGGTTTCTGTGGTGCTATGTTTATGCACGTACACAGATGACTATTGCTGTATTGTTGATTTTCTTTCAGTTCTCTCTATTGTATTTGTTCACCTTATTTTCAGGTATGATCAGCACCCTTGCATTCACTATTTCTACGATTAGTTTAAACTGTTTCTGAGGTCTCACTAAGCTTCAGTTTCGGTTTCACTTCTACTGAAGTTTGAATCTATAGCTGTTTTATCTTTTTTAGTAGGACGTAAGAAAATCATAACTATTTCATTAGTGATAGCTTTGAAGAAAGCTTCCGCACTTGTCTATTTGACTGAGTTTCAGAAAGTTTCAGCTCAGAGTTATTTCATTAGAAAATACTTTTTAAGTGGGAATAAAATTCACAACGGATTGGACATAGTGTATACAGTTAGTTGACCACAAGATTTCTGAAACTCGTAGTGGTCTTATGCATCTTCTGATATTGATCTACGTAGCCTTCTGCAGTATGTACTAATATAACGCTGTGGTCTTTAGTTGTAGACTTACCAACGTACTAAAATCGATACAATTACAGAATCCAGAAAAATGTCAAACCTTTTCTCCAGAAGTAACAGACGTTCGCGTGAGCTAGTGATAAGCACACCCAAGAATTCGTGCCTACAGCAGGCCCGGCGTACCCGACGTGACGTCTCAAAAGTGCACCGAGATCTCCCATAGAGTCGATGTTGGTTCAGCTGAGCAGTAAATTTATGGCATGATGATGAGGAGGATCATTTACGAGATCTCCAAGTAAAACTACTGAAACTTCGTGGGGCGACAGATAAAAAATTAATAAGTTTCTCGTTTTCTAATTTATAAGTTAAAATGTTCTGTAGTCTTGTGCGACTTTTTAGATACCACAGACTTTTACAACGGCCTGAAAACCATTTGTGCGGACAGCCAGAACGCGATGGCGAAAATACTGTCCATAGTCTTCATTCCACAGCTCCACTTCTCGGCTCACATAAACTGAAATAAAATGTTCTCTCTAAGAATAATGTAAAGAACTCAGGAACCACGATGATAAATAATTTTACTGTCGTTTAAGGAAACGGTATATTATGATCAATGTTCACATGCAAAAGAGTAAGTATGAAAAATGTTAAAGCTAATCTATCGTACTCAGCACTCGAAACAGTTCAGAGGTGATTTCTACTCTTTGTTCTCATTTACGATGGTTCTTTCCTCGTCTTAAAAGTGGAGAATATTGTCGGACACTTGCCACGCGGTTTTCTGAAGTATAGTGGGCGACGCACAATGCAGAACAGGGATATGAAACACGCGCTTTCCGGATGGTGGCCTCTGAACGCCCTCTGTTTTTATCTTCTGTACCCTGTAGCTTGAAACCTGGTACAGCTTCAGTATTTATATCACGAATACAATGCCCGCATCTTGTCTTTGTAGCTTAATAACGAAAATTATCTAGTATAACGTGCTTTACAAAATTTAAGTATAAAATTTGGTTTCTTCTTAATAAATCAGAAAGTTGATGAGGTATCTTTCTGGAAAATTGTATCACATGCTTTTATCATTAACTGAACCTAATTCCATAAGTTGAACACTCTAACTTTATGCCCCTCTAATATTTCGGAAAAAGTGGAATAATTCGAAAAGTAAAAGAGGCAGCTTCCTCTTAACTACTATTATATGTTTTTTTCATTATAAACTGCATCTGGTCCCAAAAGTAGAAGTTTATAGCTTTAATATGCGCGTCTCTTAGAATTTTACAAAAAGTAGATTTTTGAAACAACAAATTAGGGAGCGACGTTGAGATTCACAATATTTTCCCTATTTATGATCTTACATAATCCGAGCAAGTGTTGAAACGATATTTAAACTAGCAAGTTTAAGTCTGAACAGGTATATGGTGCAATCTCTTTCTTAGCAGCTCACGGCTTATGCTCAGACGCTCTGTTGGACTGACGTTGCTCTAGCGACTGGGAGAAAAATCAGTATTTTACTCGCCGCATTAGCGTCGGCTTGCTTCTATACAATCCGCTTCTATACAACCTGCACAAAAGTTACCTTAAAGCCGACTCCGGTTCGTACAATGCAAATTATTGAAGCCACTTCTGCAGCTGCTGTTGCATCCTCTAGCCAACGGGCATCACAAAGAAATGACAGGAAGAATGCTCATGACACTCTTAAAACATATGCTTAATATGCTTGCTTCATTGTCACCGAAGCAGAAAAAGCTGGATCTCATCACAGAAAAAGAAAAGGGGCGTATCACGGATGATATTAAGAAACTTGAGAAAGAACGAACACTACTGACAGAAAATAAAATCAGTGTATGGTAACACAAAACATGCTAGAGAAAAAAATATCGTCTCTTGGCTTATGCAGACAGAAGAACCAATGCCAAACCCTACAGTTTCAGTACAGTGCCGACGTAAAGATTAAAGCACGCCAGTCTGTACAAAATATCTTAACAGATACACGATTTAGATGTGTCTCAACCGGAAGCAGAGTCGCTAAGGTATAGGCAAACCCTTGCTTTAACATGCTTTGAACATGAAAATTTGTACTTGTGTGAGAAATATTACAGGTAAACAAATAGTGGGATTTTAAACTTAAAAAAAGTGGGTATCCAATTCTTTTTGATGTCATACTGGCATTTTGATTAATGTGTATCAATTAATCTCGATAATTGTACTTATATCAGGTAACTGGAATTATGGCGTTTTCTTATTATTTCATATCTGGGTAGATAAAAATATTAAACAGTATTGTCGACAGTAACGCAGTAAATGTATTTACTCCACAACTTTTGTGATTGTTGAGTATGCAGTACTACTGGAAATGACAGACGGTATGTTAGAAATTAGCTAGTATAAATCGGTTTTAATTTATAGTATCACTGTTGTCATTAGATGGAAAGCAACATATGTATTTCGTGGGTATAGAAAGTAGCACCGTTTTTAAGTACCTCTGTATGTATGTTGCTATCCCACATATTATTCGTTATACTGCCCTTCTGTTTTCGTAAATTAGCTTTAGTTTGAGCGCACTAGTGCCACCTCGAAAATGAGAATACGTGTTGTGCTGCTAATGGTTCTTGACAGTGGCGTCACACAGAAACGCCCGATCGCAGCCGAATGCATTCACCCAGCCTCCTATGTAGTAATCTATTTACGTAGCGACCTCCTGAAACATTTAAAAGGTAGTTTCTCTCGCAAAATAGTCCATGAATTACATTGTTTTAAACTTTTTGGTGAAATCACAGATTTATGCAAATAAAAATATTCCAACAACATATTGACAAGTGTGTAAGCACACAATAGCACACAACGGTAGAATCATCCCTTTATGGCACCAACAGAACGTATGTAGAAAAAAACACATAGTTACTGCAATTCTACCTCTGTGGTGAAAGGGAAAGAAAAATTATTAAATCAGAATATAGTAGCATCTTTGCAAGTGGTCGGAAATAACATGGTGGCAGACAGACGTGAGAACAGACAACGATGCTCTGTTAGGGTCTCAACAAAGGTGCTCGGAATATTTAAATGAGAATCCGTGGAAGAGGGCGACGCAGTTACTGCAAAGTCCTGCTCGGTAAATTGGGAGAACGTGTACGAAAGGCAGTCAAAAGCTTTAATTATCACCTCGAAAAACAAAAGATACATTACAATTTTTTTGTCTGTCTGCAGGACTGGCACCGTTGGAATCCCCGCGCTCATAGTACCGTAGTACATCGCTAGAAGTTCCAAAACAACATTACAAAGCCCACCTCCACTGTTTCAACCGGTTGTGCCATTTTGCTTTGAAACTTCCTCTTGTGCCACGGTACTAGTGGAGCGGGGATTTCAACGTGTCCCGGAAGTGCAGACATGCACCTACAAACAAATACACACAAAATTTCTTACGTTAAAATTAATCACGCTAAACTTTACGAGTACTCCTCATATTTGAGGAAGACAGTGCGACTATTTTGCTGCCTATATCTCTAACTCGCATAGGGACAGTGAGAATAAAAGAGATTAGGGAGCTTCTAGAAGCATATAGACGTTTTTCACTCGTTCAGCACTCAATTGGAACACGACAGAAAATGGCTGTTATTGTATAAAGTTCGGTAGATCCATTGTACAGTAGCTTGATGAGTTCTACAGTATGTGATCAAAAGTACCCGGACACCTGGCCGAAAATTACCTACAAAATGGCTCTGAGCACTATGGGACTCAACTTCTGAGGTCATCAGTCCCCCAGAACTTAGAACTACTTAAACCTAACTAACCTAAGGGCATCACACACATCCATGCCCGAGGCAGGATTCGAACCTGCGACCGTAGCGGCCGCGTGACTCCAGACTGTACCGCCTAGAACCGCTCGGCCACCCCGGCCGGCAATTACTTACAAGTTCGTGGTGCCGTCCATCGGTAATGCTGGAATTCAATATGGCATTGGCCCATCCTTAGCCTTGATGACAGCTTCAACTCTCGCAGGTAAACGTTCAGTTAGGTGCTGGAAGGTTTCTTGGGGAATGGCAGCCCATTCTTCACGGTGTGCTACACTGAGGAGAGGTATCGATGCCCGTCGATGAGGCCTGGCACGAAGTTGGCGTTCCGAAACATCCCAAAGGTGTTCTATAGGATTCAGGTCAGGACTCTGTGCAGACCAGTTCATTACAGGGATGTTATTGTCTTGTAATCACTCCGCCACAGGCCGTGCATTATGAACAGGTACTCGATTGTGTTGAAAGATGCAGTCGCCGTCCCCGAATTGCTCTTCAGCAATGGGAAGCAAGAAGGTGCTAAAAACATCAATGTAGGCCTGTGCTGTGGTATTTCCACGCAAAACAACAAGGAGTGCAAGCCCCCTTCATGGTAAACACGACCATTCCATAACACCACCGCCTCCGAATTTTATTGTTGGCACTATACACGCTGGCAGATGACGTTCACCGGGCATTCGCCATATCCACACTTTGTCATCGGATCGCCACATTGTGTACCGTCATTCGTCACTCCACACAACGTTCTTCCACTGTTAAATTGTCCAATGTTTACGCTCCTTACGTTAAGCGAGGCGTCGTTTGGCATTTACCGGCGTGGTGTGTGGGTTATGAGCAGCCGCTCGACCATGAAATCCAAGTTTTCTCACCTCCCACATAACTTTCATGGTACTTGCAGTGGATCCTGATGCAGTTTGGAATGCCTGTGGGATAGTCTGGATAGATATCTGCCTATCACACATTACGACCCTCTTCAACTGCCAGCGATCTCTGTCGGTCAACTGACGAGGTCTACCTATACGCTTTTGTGCTGTACGTGTCCCTTCACGTTTCCAGTTCACTATCGCATCGCAAACAGTGGGACTAAAAATGTTTAGGAGTGTGGAAATCTCGAGTACAGAGGTATGGCACAAGTGGCACCCAATCACCTGACCGCTTTCGAAGTCCGTGAGTTCCGCGGGGCACCCCATTCTGCTCTCTCACGATGTCTAATGACTATTGAGTTCGCTAATATGGATTACCTGGCATTAGGTGGCAGCACAATGCACCTAATATGAAAAACGTATGTTTTTGGTGGTGTCCGAATACTTTTGATCACATAGTGTGTATGTAGACATGAAGGGGTGGACAAAAGTATGGAAGCTCCAATTACACAGCACATTACCGTGGCTAATACGGTGTAGGACAACCGTTGGTGCAAAAACCAGCTTCCAGTCGTCGCGGAATTGATAAATACAGGAGAAGGAGAAGGTTAGTGTTTAAGGGCCCGTCGACGACGAGGTCATTAGAGACGGGGCACAAGCTCGGAATAGGGAAGGTTGGGGAAGGAAATTGGTCGTGCCATTTCAAAGGAACCATCCCGGGATTTGCCTGAAGCGATTTAGGGCAATAACGGAAAACCTAAATCTGGACGGCCGGACGTGTGTTTGAACCGTCGTTCTCCCGAATGCGGTTCCAGTTGGCTAAAGTTTTCGGGGGAATCTTATACCATTCGTCCTGCAAAATAGTGGCAACTTCAAGTGACAACGACACTGGTGGACAGCGATCACGCAGAATCCTGCCCAAAGCAGACCACAAAGGCTCAAGAATAATGAGATCAGGTGACTGTGATGGCAAAGGGAGATGCAACAATTCGTCTCCGTATTCACAAAAACAGTCCTGGGCGATGTGAACTGTGTGTGCATGGGCCCTGTCGTCTTGGAAGACAGCTTCAGCAATGGGGAATAAACAGTGTACCACAGGATGGACCTCATCTGCCAAAATGGTCACATAACCCTCGTCAGTAATGCGACCTCGCTCAGTAAACACGGAACCCACGGAATACCACGCTATGCCTGCCAAATCAACACCGAACATCGCCATGTTCCACTTATGGGACGTAAATTCGGCCAGAAGTTATAAACAGTGTGAAGCAAGAAAATGGCTTTCTTCCTTTGGTCCACAGTCCGGGTTTTGACATTTCAACCCACTGACAAGTGGTTTTCTAATTCCAGCTCGCCCTGCAGTTCTCTGCATATGGAGCTCCTTTCGTGTTGTTTTGGTGCAGTCATGGTTCGCGAGTGCGACCTCCAGCTCTGTAGTGATTTTTCAAAAAAAAGGTTCAAATGGCTCTCAGCCCTATGGGACTTAACATCTATGGTCATCAGTCCCCTAGAACTTAGAACTACTTAAACCTAACTAACCTAAGGACATCACACAACACCCAGTCATCACGAGGCAGAGAAAATCCCTGACCCCGCCGGGAATCGAACCCGTGAACCCGGGCGTGGGAACCGAGAACGCTACCGCACGACCACGAGCTGCGCACAGTGATTTTTCCTCTCATTTTTCGTCACAATCCTATTCAATGACACTATGTCACCGTCACACAACATACATTTTACCCATGTTCTGACATAGCGGATTATTTCCAGAATGAGAATTTTCACTCTGCAGCGGAGTGTGCGCTGATATGAAACTTCCTGGCAGATTAAAACTGTGTGCCCGACCGAGACTCGAACTCGGGACCTTCGCCTTTCGCGGGCAAGTGCTCTACCATCTGAGCTACCCAAGCACGACTCTCGCCCCGTCCTCACAGCTTTACTTCTGCCAGTACCTCGTCTCCTACCTTCCAAACTTTACAGAAGCTCTCCTGCGAACCTTGCAGAACTAGCACTCCTGGAAGAAAGGATATTGCGGAGACATGGCTTAGCCACAGCCTGGGGGATGTTTCCAGAATGAGATTTCCACTCTGCAGCAGAGTGTGCGCTGATATGAAACTTCCTGGCAGATTAAAACTGTGTGCCGGACCGAGACTCGAACTCGGGACCTTTGCCTTTCGCGGGCAAGTGCTCTACCACTGAGCTACCCAAGCACGACTCGCGCCCCGTCCTCACAGCTTTACTTCTGCTTCTGTAAAGTTTGGAATGTAGGAGACGAGATACTGGCAGAAAGTAAAGCTGTGAGTACCGGGCGTGAGTCGTGCTTCGGTAGCTCAGATGGTAGAGCACTTGCCCGCGAAAGGGAAAGGTCGCGAGTTCGAGTCTCGGTCGGGCACACAGTTTTAATCTGCCACGAAGTTTCATAGCGGATTATGTTTTTCCGCTAACCCGTAAGCGATGTAAACCTTCGATACGGCGCCTCTTAAAAAACGAAACACTTCGGCTGCCTTCGTTACGTAAGCACCCACCATACGAATACCAACGATTTTCCAACGGTCGAATTCACTTAGCTCTGACATAGTGAACTCACAACTACACAGCACACTGTTCCGGTCATGACTGATACTAGCAACGTATTGAGGATATTAAACAGGTGCCAAATGGTTCAAATGGCTCTGAGCACTATGGAGCTTAACATCTGAGGTCATCAGTCCGTTAGAACTTAGAACTACTTAAACCTAACTAACCTAAGGACATCACACACATCCATGCCCGAGACAGTATTCTAACCTGCGACCGTAGCGGTCGCACGGTTCCAGACTGAAGCGCCTAGAACCGGCGGTCACAACGGCCGGCAAACAGGTACCGTCCGTCACACCGCAATCTGCAGGCTTGGCTAACATCTGCATTTATGTTCGAACATTCATTTCTCGCGATGTTTCCATATTTTCGTCCAAGTTCGGTATATGTATATTGAGACAGAAACGTGAGTGACGCTGAAAGTCAGAGAACGTCCTGAATGCGTGCTCGGGTATCGCAGTTATTTAAGACGACTGCTCCTGATAAGATAGAAATCGGATTCTAATGCACAGATATTTTGTTGTCGCTTTAAAATTTGTATGAAACAAACGTTACTGTTGAGTTTTAGTGCAGCCACAGAATTTCAGCGACTTGAAACCCTTAACAGTTTAAAATGTGGCTGTTAAATAAACACTTTCAATGCTCAGCTTTACTTTATCTTTCTTGCCATTACTTCGAGAGATAATAATCGTAGAATGGCTGCAAACATGATACTGTACCCAGTACCGACTACAGTCGCTGGCATCTTTAAAGTTTTCCTCTGCCAGGCTTGAGGAAGGCATGGCCGAACACATCTGTGTGTCCGGTCCAATGAGCGAGTAGTCCGCATACAAAGCACGCTGTAACGTAGCTTCCCAAACACTCTTCTCCAAGTCATGCAGTGGCGAGCGGTCGCTAACGTGCTGTTTGGTAAGACGGTTTATGCTACTGTGGTTATCCGTAGGTATTACATATCTACGAAGCTATTTCTATAATCATCCATAACCTACTATCGCTTCATGGTTAAATTTTCCGTAAATCACGTTGTTAAATTGGTGTGAGCAATGGAAGAGGCTTTCCATTCCACCTGCAATTACGAACTGTTTGTCTCTTTGTGAATTCAGTATACACGAAGCCTGGTACAGAATCAGTAATTTGATCTTGATAGTATTACAGCCAGTTCAATCCCTTTTCCCTTCAGTTTAGTGTCTTGTACAGAAACGACGTTCGCATGATACGTACTTATCTGCATTTGACCTGGCCCTTATTGTTATACACTAAGACGACATGTATTGCTTGTTCAGTTGATTTCACAAGCCACTTTATTTTAAGTTGTATCCAAGCGTTCTCACTCATTTCGATTTCCCTGGTCACTCAACTGTTAATTAATTTCATTAATGGATATGACATTCTGCAGCCATTCTTCAATATCAAAATGAAATATGCAACCTTTGGCCGTATAAAATAATGCATATCCATACTTCCATTCGATATTTCACGGCAACGATAGGTTCCAGTATTCTGAATATTACGTATCCAGTTCTTTGCCTACATTTTGTAATAAATAAAGTACGTCTGACACCGATACAACATGCAGAGACACAGCGCTTCATTCTACAAAAAAGTTTACGAGTATATTCGCTTTTGCCTATTTGATCTAGTGTCATTACAAAACGATGTTTACATCCCCAATGCACTGCGACGGATTGTAAGTCGAGTTGCTAAAATAGTTTCACTATTGCTGGAATTTTAGAAATAATTTTTCATGTTGACTTGTGTTCAACTTCCTTTCGCTCTACTGGCCTTAAACCATGTACTATTAAAGTAAGTGAGAACTGCTCAGATAACTTTCATGCTTGTACTGTAGTTAGAATGCTTTCATTAATTAATTACGTTGTTTGTCACTTTGTCTAGTAAATAAAACCAAAGGAAACTTTAGAGAAGAAATTATAGTTCAGGGAGAAGAAATAAAAACTTTGAGGTTTACAGATGACATTTGACTTCTGTAAGAGACAACAGAGGACTTGGAAAACCAGTTGAACTGAATAGACTTTGTCTTGAAAGGAGAATGTAAGATGAACATCAACAAAAGCAAAACAATAGTAATGGAATTTAGTCGAACTAAAACAAGCGATGCTGAGGGAATTGGATTAGGAAACGAGACAGTAAAAGGAGTGGATGAGTGTTGCTATTTGGGTAATAAAATAACTGATGATTGCTGACTAAAAATCATTCAACAACCTAGATTGCATAGAATATTTCTTTAAGACAACCAGTTTCGACAGACTTTGCTGTGATCCTCAGTTCTAAGACCTAAAGACGACAGCAAAATCTGTTGAAACTGGTTGTCTTGAATAAAGAAATATTTTATGCGATCTAGGCTGTTGAATGAGTTTTAGCAAGAAAAAAAATTGCGCTTTTAATACATTTGTGAAGAAGATAAATATTTTAATGTCGAATACAGATTTAAGTGTTATGAAGTCTTTTCTGAAAGTATTTCTCTTGAGTGTAGCCTTCTATGGAAATGAAACATAAGCGACAAACATTTCAGACATGAAAAAAATGGTTCAAATGGCTCTGAGCACTATGGGACTTAACTTGTGAGGTCATCAGTCCCCTAGAACTTAGAACTACTTAAACCTAACTAACCTAAGGACATCACACACATCCATGCCCGAGGCAGGATTCGAACCTCTTCAAAGTAACATACTGTACTTATTATTTAACACAAAATGACATTAAAAATTTAAGTTTTTCACTAGCTGCTAGTTGAGAATATGTATGAACTTCACACTGTAGCGCCTAGAACCGCGCGGCCACCCCGACCGGCAGATATGAAAAGAATACAAGCTTTCTAAATGTGGTGCTACAGAATATTGCTGAAGATTAGATGGGGAGATCAAGTTACTAATGAGGAGGTACTGAAAAGTATTCGAGAGAAATGAAATTTCTGGTTTAACTTGACTAAAACAAGGGATCGGTTGGCAGAACAACCTCTGGGGCGTCAAGACATCACCAGCTTGGTATTAGAGGGACGTGCTGGGGTAAAAAATAGTGAAATGAGACCAAAGATGAATGCAGTAAGCAGATTCCAAAGAACGTAGGTTGCAGTAGTTATTCGGAGATGAAGACGTTTGCACAGCATGGAGTAACGTGGAGTGCTGCAGTAAATAGGTCTCTCGACTAAAGACCAGAAGAACAACAACTTTGTCTATGTTAGGCACAGCTTATTCAAATCTGGACATGTTAGGATTCACCTGCGCTAGTACTCTAAACTCTTAGAAGAGGTGCCACCTCACTAATTTCTGAATTATATTAGTATATTAAAGAAAAGTTTCATGGAACATTGTTTAAATTACAATCGCAGAAGGCGTATTTATTTTCTCTGCAAGCAGATACGTGGTACCGCAAGCGACCAACACAGAAACGTTGTCAGTTGCACAGACGTTTTTTGTGCAAGACGCACAGACGTCTGACGTCATATCTTGCATAATCAGAAGGTAGCGAGCCGTCGCTAATGAATATTCAGCAACGACGCTAAGCAGGGGAATTTATTTCTGACCCACGCTGTCCAGCCGTCGTCTAAATGAGATAAATCACGTATTCAGCACGTGAGAGGGGGGAAAAAGAAGGGTCGGTAAAGGATGAACGTGCTTCAAATTACACATCTCTCCCGCTTCAGCGGCTAGCGGGCATTTCATACTGAATTCCTGTGAACCGTTAGATATTCCGGGTAGCGGGCGAAATCTCCCTTTGTTAAACCACAATGCAAGCATTAACGTGTCCTTCTTTTTTTTATTTCGGGACCAGAAAAAAGTGGACGCGCTGGGGAGGACAGGGGATTTGCAGCGGTGGGACGAACGGGGTAGCTCTCTGTGTCTGCCGAGGTTGTATGGGGCCGTGCTTGTCGAGCGGGTGGCGCGACGCAAGGGGCAAGGCTTTACCAGCAGACAGGTCGACGGTTCCTAACGGCAGTCGCTGAACTTCTTTCTTCCTCTCTGGAGGGTTTGTCCCGCCATTTGATTAAGGGGGGACATGTACGAAAGCGAACAAAGTTAAGGAAAAAATTACTACATGGTATTGAAATTCCAGTTCCTTAATATTAAGTTCCAATTCCATTCCAAAGTGTGATAAAAATGATAACTAGCAAAAGCTTGCATGGGGCCGTACTCCTTTCTTGTTCTATATTTCCTCATATTATTTATTCCTGAGGTGTTTTCTTCAAGTTTTATGCAATCACGATAGGGGGATCGAGAACTTCATGGAAAAACTAATATCCTAATGAAAGATACAACTCTCTAACTTGGAAACCATACCCCAAGACAACACTTGTTTCTACAACTACTGCTGAAACTTCAGAGTATGATGCCTGGTAATTTTTAACTGTGCTAATCCTGGCAAACTATGAACTCTGCTAAATCTAGAGATTTATCCAGGAGCTGAAGGAAATCGATTACAGGAAAACCGCTGCAGCCGACATTATCGCTACACAGTCTGAAAATCTGGTTAACCTAAGAAGACAAAAAAAGAGAAGACTGCTTGAGGATAAAGACGAGAATGGATATGGTATGCACTAGTTAATCCGGATAAGGTAAGCCCTAATACAAACACGGTCAAATCTTTGATTCAGGCTTCTCTTAACTTACATTCTGGAAACCTTATGCACCTTTTCCTAACAAACCACAGACGTTATAGCACTTAAATTTTGCAAACAACTAGGCAACACTGGAATGAGATTTTTCACTCTGCAGTGGAGTGTGAGCTGATATGAAACTTTCTGGCAGATTAAAACTGTGTGCCGGACCGAGACTCGAAATCGGGCCCTTTGCCTTTCACGGGCAAGTGCTCTACCAACTGAGCTACCCAATCACGACTCACGGCCAGTCCTCACAGCCTTACTTCTGCCAGTACCTCGTCTCCTACCTTCCAAATTTTACAGAAACTCTCCTGCGAACCGCGAAAGGCAAAGGTCCCGAGTTCGTGTCTCGGCCCGGCACACAATTTTAATCTGCCAGGAAGTTTCAGCTGGGCAACACGATTTGTAATGATGGTAAATCAAACTCTGCACAAAAATGGATTAATTTCGTTCTGGTAGCTTATTCAAAAATGGAACATTTGTACTCACCTTAATGAAAAAAATTTCAGTTTTTTTATAATTAAAACTTACGTGTATATAGATATAGCATTTCTACATTTTTTAAGAAATGTGTCAAATTTAGTTTCACTGTCTTGAAAACTTTGGCCTTTATAAGGCTTTTTGTTTTCAAAGTATTGCAATTTCGATGCGTCCCCCCTTAATGATGGCCAGTGCTCATCCATGATATGGCAATTACTTTTACTTTTATTCCGGTGGCAGATTCGCTTGCGATAGCAAACTGTGTGAATGATCTGCGTGAAAAGCTCTCAGAGTGTATGGCTACCCTCTGGCGGACCGAGACTCGAACTCGGGACCTCTGCCTTTCGCGGGCAAGATGGACTCATTCACATTCTGGATATTCCCATGTAAATCCTTCTTTAGTAGCTCAGGATTTGCGAAATCTCTGTAAATAGGTTTCATTTCCTCCATTACTGCCAAAGAAAGGGAATGTTTATGTGTAAATTCATGCAGGGTTCCAGAAAATTCAGCTTGCCTATATTTACACCAAGTATTTGGTGCAGGCGAACACAAAGCATGACATGGCTTTTCATCGGTTGATATTCGATGAAAGAAAGTGCTCCACACAGCTCTTTTCATCTTCTCTAAATTATCTGCCAGATTATCGGCGTAATAATCCATTTCTTGCCTTTTGTGAGAAAATGAAACGCCTATAGCCGTCCTTATGATTTTATTTGTATTGTAGCTACCAGTTTCGACAATACTAGTATCAGAAACAAAGGACTTATTTGCTTATGAGTAATGCCAACTTCTGAGACGTGGCAGTAGGCACAAAACAAAGCAATTCACGGCCTTCTAGACTGTGTAGTTCTCAAGATATGACTACACAACTGTGACAGTATATGCGTAGCCGCGAAATTTGAGTCACACATCAGCATTCAAAATATTATTTGAAGGTCTCACAATTGTCTGATTTTAATGTATTATATACCAAAATGTTCAGGAAAGTTCAAAGTACATTATGGTGTAGAAAACAGAAAATTTCGAATTTCAACGATTTTCACGTACAAAGGTCCCCTTAAAAAATATCTCTCTCTGATATGAGCCTGCTGGTGGGTTCTTACATCTACTGGTCTCTTCCAATTACACCTCCACTTACTGCAACTCTCGAACAGTGTATTTGCTGTTACTAGCTGAAATTTATTCTAGAGAATCTTTCTTCTCTGCCATTCCCATTGCTGAGTCCGCATTCTCCCACAAATTTGCCACAAACTCCATCCACCGCTGTGGTGTTCAAATCCTTAATGTTAATTACATTTTATCTCCTCTTATATAACGATTTTATGTATATGTGAACTATAGTTGTTGTTAGTTTGGTAACGATTCTGACGAGAAAAATTATACAGCTGAACTGTTCGTAATAATTAAGTTGTTGCCCAGTCTTCCTTCTCATAATGAATCCTCATTATGTTACTCCGTTTTCTGATGTTCTTATACTCCTATATTCTTCTGACCGTATATCTTTATTTTCTTTCCATTCAATTTTATTAAGTTCAGAGATTTTCTAATTTTCCTACCATATTCAGTCTTCTGATATTCCACGCTCTGCTTAGTAGTCCTTTGGTTAGTTTTTCAGTCATGAAATATTGAAAATCGAAATTTTGAGTACCCTGAAAGCCTTTACATTGGCACACTGCAATTGCTCCGGTTTAGTCGTTTGGTAAAATAGATAGCACTGCATGTGAAATGTATCTAAACCGTTTACTAACTGTTCGTGTTCCACACTCACTGAAGTCATTGTACGCCTCTTTGAACGTGCAAACTACGTTCCATAGATCTCGTTCGTATATACTTTATCAATTCATGTGCAGTGACAATGAACACTTACCTTACAAAATCTTGAACATGGCTGAGAAACAGGAACTGTGTGATTCAGAATAGATTGAAAAATCAGCAACCAGTTGCAAATGAAGGGTTATTATCTCTTGACACTTGTTTCGATATTTTTAAAAAGATTTTCTTCAGAAGTATTGGCCCTAAAAATATACACACCAGCTAAAAAAACAAAATTTTACACACGAAATAACACAAGACGCCTATTTCATCATGGGATGTAATAAGTGAGTACGTTTACTTCACAAATATTTTTCTACTAATATTTTACTGCGCTTGTAAAAAACATTATTTTCTAACTGGTGTATTCATTTTTAGAGCCAATATTCTGAGGAAGATAGTTTTACTAATATCGAAACCATGGTCAAGGTACAGTAAAACTTTATTTACCACTGGTTAGCTCATTTTTCAATGTATTCTGATGGACATTACATTTATAGTTGCTTGTGTTGTTAATAGACTAATTTAATGGCGTATTTATAGATCTGCCAAACATTTTGTTTTCTTATGTGTGAAATTCAATCAATAGAATCATATCTTAGAAAATATACACGCATGATAAATGGCCCGCAGTCTTCTGAAGAAAACGATTTTATTAGGACGTCTGGTGGTCTTCTTAGGCCTTTGATGCTCCTGCATTAGACAGTAATTTACGGGAAAATGTTCTGTAAGCCCCTGCAAATAAGGCACCCTGATGTTTATCTTCACGTTTTCCCGGTACACTGACTGATGGAGAAGATTTCGTGCACACAAATATAGAAATTCACTTCATTCCTTTGCTATTTCGGTATACCTTCTGGCGCTATTTTGAGTAAATAGTCTGACTGGATCGGCCTACTTGGAAGATGTGAATATTTACAATTCCTTCATACTGTCTGATCTAGATGAATCATTCCATAGTGCAAGCAGTGTGATCCTGTCATAACATTTCATCTGAAGGGTATGTTTAGTTATCACTGTACAGATTATTAAGGGTAACCAGTATCTTAACTAACCAACACTGAACACATTCATGCACAAAAGGAAACATTCAAGATAAAAAGTTGTGTCATCGCCAAGATCTATACCTTTAGCATTATCATGAAAAGACGTGCCCTTAACAGAATAGTGGGAAGGTTACAGAACAAGGTAAATCTAAATCACGTGTCACTAACCGACAACACTTTTCAAAACTCGTTATTAGAAAAGTTGTTAACCTGCACATACACACTTTTAAAAAATGTCTGCAATACCTTTTGCACACCAACAAAACAGTCAACAGGAAATGTTATTTTCTTTAACTACCAACAACATATTTACAGTACCTCCAAGGACCTGTGTTTTTACAATCCTGAACAGGAGAAGTGTAGAAGTCTGGAAGAGTCTTTGGTGGTGACTCACGGATTACAGCTCGTCTCGGTAGTTAATTCCAGAAATCAGATCCGAAAGCCTCGCAGGTGACTAAATGTGGTGAATGAGTTTGAACCAAATACATCTCTGAAATGTCATATATTCGAAGTACATAGTCTGCATAATTGGGGTGCTAACAGAATTCCTCCTACCGCTAAGAAAAGTGTGAATATCTGAACGCCGTTCCAACTCTAGGACCTTATCACTGGTTCCATTTCACAGATTCTTCCCATAGTCCAACGGTACGTCACCACTCACAATAGAAAAAATAAATAAAAAACCGCATTCACAAGGTATTATGCCTTCTAATAGAATGATGGCTTTTAGATGAAACTGGCAGAAGTAAAGCTGTGAGGACGGGGCGAGAGTCGTGCTTGGGTAGCTCAGTTGGTAGAGCACTTGCCCGCGAAAGGCAAAGGTCCCGAGTTCGAGTCTCGGTCCGGCACACAGTTTTAATCCGCCAGGAAGTTTCATATCAGCGCACACTCCGCTGCAGAGTGGAAATCTCATTCTGGAAACATCCCCCAGGCTGTGGCTAAGCCATGTCTCCGCAATATCCTTTCTTTGAGGAGTGCTAATTCTGCAAGGTTCGCAGGAGAGCTTCTGTAAAGTTTGGAAGGTAGGAGACGAGGTACTGGCAGAAGTAAAGCTGTGAGGACGGGGCGTGAGTCGTGCTTGGGTAGCTCAGTTGGTAGAACACTTGCCCGCGAAAGGCAAAAGCCCCGAGTTCGAGTCTCGGTCCGGCACACAGTTTTAATCTGCCAGGAAGTTTCTACAAGAATAGTTTCATGAAGAATTGTCTGGAGCTTTCTTCAAACTTTATGACGAAGTGATGTACGTTTTACGCATACTTAGAGTCAGAATGTTGAACATAGTTCAGACGTAATGAGGAAAATTTTGACTTCAACTGTAACAGATTTTCGTCTAAAGTAAAAATAGTGTTCACAAACATGGGAATTCGAATTACTTTCGTTAAATAAGTTCATCATAGCATGTATAAATAAAGAGCAGAATCAAGTTCAGTGTCCTAAGAGACCACTACTAAAGAAATTGAAAGACTTATTGATAAGAATAAAGCTGAGATTAATGTAAGTCAAAATGACGTTTCGTCCACATTTCTTAATATTTATACGTTTCCATAGAAACAGAAAAAGAATGAACTCACTATATTGCCATTCTTTCATTACGCCAAATTTGAAATTATAGTTGTAATGAAGATTCTTTTAAATAAAATTAGCATCTGTATCATTCCGTTGTGTTTCTAAAGTCTTGTGGTACAATAACAGATATCGGCATATCAGTTACAATGAAATGTCAGAGAAAATTAATATGATTTATAAAGAGCCTTTCAATTTTATGTTACTGTATAGAAATGATATATTAACTTTAAAGCACGGGAAGATACGACCAACAGCCGCTGGTCAATACCGAAGACTATGTGAAATTTTCTAAAAAAGTTGCTGTTACGTTGTTGCGATAATTCTAAAGCTTCATAACTGTGTTTACAACGAGAAACAACTCCACGTGTTTGTGTCCTTTAGTTCGTACTAAATGGAAGGTACTAGCGATAACAGTAATACCAGAAACAAGAACTCAGAAATTTCTGTGTTGGAAGACAGCCTTTATCAAGCTGTCTGACGTTGACCACTGACGTACAACTACGTCTCAGCGACGAAATCTGTGGCAGAATTTCATTCGACGTCAAGCCCGAAAATAAAGTCACTTTGACGACCTTTGCGAAATGAAAATGCAGAGATCTTCGTAACGGAAAATGTGCGGAGCTCAAAATGTCAATGGACTGAATAGAATGTTGCTTACCCCATCTGTACGTCTCACAATGTCCATCTGCGGCAGTGCCCTCTTAACCTTTGTCGCCACTACAGAGGTTTTACCCGTGAGAAATTGGGATTGTAAATATTTTAAGAGACTTTTGAAAACCTCTACTTATTTTTACAGGGCTGATATAGTAATTTCACGCCTACAATCGAGCCGCTCAGACTTCCTATAGACTGAGGCGACAGCTAGGGGAGAAGATTATGGTCTTCGCTGACGTCACGAGGGACGGAGCACAACTGGGGAAGGACGGTGTAGGAAGTCGGCCGCACTGTTCTCAAAGTAACCATCCCGGTATGCTCATGTAAGTAGCTAGGAGTATCTGCAGAAAACTTTAATGGTAGGGCAGTGAAATGAACTGCGTTGCTCCCAAGTAAGAGTCTAGTTCATTAACTACGTCTTTGCATAGATGTGATGCTGCTGTATGTAATGTCCAGAGGAATGAGTAGCAAAACCTAGCATAGTCCTGTCTCCATGGTTGCACATACCCTCCTGTCTGTCTTTCAAGTTTTAACAAAAATAATGAAATTAAGAAATAACTTTTCGGAACAAACCATTTATTTCCACTCAGAATATACCCTTCTAAATTATGTACCCTTTTGCAAGGAAGGTGGAAATGAGAGATCTGGAACAATAAAAAATCGTCGTCTAATTACCCCCAACTTCTCCTACTGCTCTACTTTCATGTCTAGTCAATTGTCTTTGTGCAATCAGTGGTCAGCATCTGTGCCGTCACAAGATTGGCCAATTGTAGTAAGTTAATAATAGCTTTGTACCCAGAAGCCTCTGGGTTCCAGTCCTGACAAGTTTATCTTTCTTAAAATTCTGTTGTTTTGCCCAAGTTTCAACACACTTACTGTTTAAACAATATTAGACCTAAATTAAAATGTGATCGCAGCCGAAAAATTCTAGTTTAGAATCCGGTCATGCTCAATTTTCTTACATTTCATCAATTTAAGTGATATTTCGAAGTTGCAGTTGCTGTATCCTGTCCTCGAATGCCCTCACCGGCCCAACATCACCCCCCATGGCCTCTGTGCATGGCTCCACATTCCCTAGTGCTGCACCATTCGCGTTTCACAGCTGTGGAGGGTGTTTTAGCGGTGTACATGAAGCCCATCAGGTACTGAATAGAGATACTTCTTTTTAAAATGCTAATGTTAACCAGTACATACATGTTCACAGCATATGAGTCGAGACATGTAAATGTAGGCGTATCACAAGATGGTGACTGTAAATCAGTAATAGAAACAGACAATGTTCAACGCAGCAGTAAGTGCAGTTTGCTGCTATGGAGTGGAGCCACATTTGAAGCAAGATGAAATACATCTAGAGTCTGACAGCGTATGACCCATCTCATTCTCAACTAGACATCAAAGTCTTTAGAAACGCAGTACCCATCATCGACAAGTACCTAACTCTGATTCTAAGTAAACATCTGAATACTCTTCCCAATGAATTTGTATATATCATTCAATTGCTGTGAACTTGTTTGGTCTATACGGTGCATAATGGATTGTGGCAGACAAAATAAGTCGATGGGAACCTTGCATCAAGACAGTTGTCGATAATGTTGTGAGCTGTGTATGTGAACATAGTGTACATGAGGAGTTAAACCAATGCATAAATGCATGTAAGCTTCCAGTACTGTAGTCTGATAATATTACACCCATAGGTATAAAATTCTTACAAGCAGAATATATAGATGGAATACCTAAGCATATTGTTGCTCCTGTTGGTTTGAATACTGTGAAAGCATATTTAATGCATATTAAAATAGGTTATTACAAGCATAGTGTAGGATATAAGGAAAACAACCACAGCCAAAAATGTTGTATAAATACATATTTATTATTCTACAAAAAACACTGTATAAAAATATTTGTGTTGCTTGTGTGTTATCGTTGACATATATATTTTTACATATTTGAGAAAGTAGTCGCTTGTACACTTAGCAGTCTCATACACCGCAATTGCTACATGTTTGTATAATTTTTTGTACAAAGAAAAATATTTGATGTTGATGATTTTTAGACCTAGCAGCAGGAAGAGCGAAACTCTGTATAACTGTATACCACTCTATCTGTATAACAGCTACAACATGATGTAACCTCCCCGCAAGAAATTTGAAAGTCAATGATTATAAAAATGTGTGCCAAATGTTGTCTTGCCACAAAAGTGAATAGTAAAAAATGAGCCAACCGTAACCTCCTTGCAAAATTAAAGAATAATAATTGCCCAAAACGTAAACTCCACACAAAAGTTAAGGAATGAAGTTTGCTCATTAAACCCACAATAATGTTAATTAAATAATGAACCATCAACTGAATGTAACATCTCAACAGAAATAATTAAACCTGATAAATTTTATAAGGGCAGCAGCGCTGACCTTCGGCCCTGTGAAATAATTAAATCTGATAAATTCTTACCTCAGTAAAACTGCATGTATATCTGCTCTTATTTATCGACTCAGCTCCGTGCAATGCTGGCCCATATTTAATTTTGATTCTTGGAGGAAATGCATAGGAAATATTATTTAACTTGAAATGAATCTTTTTCTTTAAATGAGTTATTTTATAAAAGGTTATTATTGGGACATCTTTTGAACAAATTAATTACAATTAACATACGTTATTAGCTGAGCGCAATGCTGCTTCATCACCTTCTACAATAATATACATATCGTCCACCACATTCCTGACCAGACTCGTGGGCAGAGCACACCACGGACGCATACCGACTCGCTACACACTAGTACTGACTGAGTACAACTATCCAACTGTCTACTCCCTCTGCCGACTCGCCACACACAACTGAACTCTCGCGCGGTCAAGCGCAGACTAGCAACGATAAATAACTCTCTGGTCAGAGATTATGTCATGCCTCGCCATCGCTGGTAATGAATACGTACGTGTTTCATAACCCTCCACCGGGGGGGGGGGGGGGGGCAAAAATTTGGCAGCGATGGTGAGTCATTTGGACTTGCCATGAGCAACAAATTTTTTCTTAACTGACTAACATTACAATCACAAAATATACAGATACATAGGTGTAGAACATGAAGTAAATATAGTGCACTGAGTACAGAACATATCAGGTAATGACAAAATATATATACAATGAGTACAGAACATATCAGCAAATCACAAAAAATGTAGATGCAATGAGTAGAAATCATGTTAACAAAATGATAAAAGTGCACATGCACTGTAGTTCATAACATATTTGTAAATCACAAAAATGTATAGGCCATAAATGCAAATCATGATAACAAAATGATTTTTTTTTTGCTATGACACAATAATTAGGATAGGAAAGGGAAGGATTGCGTCATGGTTGTAGCACTTTAGGTTGCACGCAGCTGCACTGAAAGGCCATATCTTTCTACAGAAGCACAACACCAAGTGAGGCAATCTAACGTTCTTTTCCCAGAAGTATTAATCAGCGTAGCCAAGACACTGAAATGCCGTAGTAATATTCCATGTTATCCTTTTGGTAGAACATTAGGTACACCAAACAGTGGGACCATAATAGCATCTCATCGCTCATTGTGGCGGACAGCATGTCGTGTCAACACCACGTTCTTGTCTGTTACAGCAACGTAGAATTAGTGCTAAAACCAAATATAGTGCTCCATGATCATGAGGATATACAGGACAAACGGATATTGCAGTAATTCCAGGTAATTAGGTTAGAAGGTGAAGGACATTAAGTCACATACTAGTCTTCATTGAGAATTACACTAGTAATGGGTGGCACTCATTGCCCAGTTATTGAACATTTCTGTACCATGTATTTAGTATTACAGAATAATGTTCATGAGTAACTTTACAGAGAAAATTGGCACTCACTGCCTAATTGTAAACCATCAGATGTCATTTACAGAGAACATTGGCACTCATTGCCTAATTGCAAATCATCAGAAGTCATTTACAGAGAACATTGGCACTCATTGTCTAATTACAAACCATTAGAAGTCATTTACAGAGAACATTGGCACTCATTGTCTAATTACAAACCATCAGAAGTCATTTACAGAGAACATTGGCACTCTTTGCCTAATTGCAAACCATCAGAAGACATTTACAGAGAACATTGGCACTCATTGTCTAATTACAAACCATCAGAAGTCATCATAGTATTACAGAATCTGTACCATGTATGTAGTATTACAGAATAATGTTCATGAGTAACTTTACAGAGAACATTGGCACTCACTGCCTAATTACAAACCATCAGAAGTCATTTACAGAGAACATTGGCACTCATTGCCTAATTACAAACCATCAGAAGTCATTTACAGAGAACATTAGCACTCATTGCCTAATTACAAACCATCAGAAGTCATTTACAGAGAACATTGGCACTCATTGCCTAATTGCAAATCATCAGAAGTCATTTACAGAGAACATTGGCACTCATTGCCTAATTACAAACCATCAGAAGTCATTTACAGAGAACATTGGCACTCATTGCCTAGTTAGAAACCATCAGAAGTCATTTACAGAGAACTATGGCACTCATTGCCTAATTACAAACCATCAGAAGTCATCATAATATTACAGAATAATGCACATAATTAATCTAATTAAAGTAATCATTGTCCTCATAGTTCATCTTTTACATTAATCAGTGGCATTCATTTGCCAGTTACAAAGCATTTTTTTGTGCTAGCAATGCATTGCGTTGGGTTCGATAATTAATAACAATATTTGCTTTTGAGTTTTTGCTGCAAATGAAGATGTGTAACGTCATTCGTCATGAGTCAGCTGTATCAAGATTATGAAACAAGTAGAGTATATGTAATCACATTCATAAATGACATGGTTTTAATGAACACCTGCTTATAGTACATTAATTTCATGAGTAATTTCTCCTGCAAAATATACGAAAATGGATTATTAGGCTGAAAGAAGAAACGCATTTTATGCTGAAAAGTAGTGAACTTCGAATTAACAGGTAGTGAAATGTGTATAAAATGTGTTCCCTAGCTGTCCTTTCCAAAACCTTCAGTCATCATACTATGCAATACAACACATACTGTCAAAACGAACTGCAAAAAATACTTAAATAACTACAGAGCATAAATACATAAACTTCAACATTATCTTCATCTGTAAAGAAAAAACTTCATTATCCATCACTTCATTATCATAACTCCATTATTATCATCACCTGTAAAGGAAAACTTCATTATTCATAGCTGCATATTCTTCATCATTATTCATCACCATTCATCATCATCTCCAAAAAAAATCACTTCATTATTCATTACACAACTATTCCTTATTTCTAGCATATTTCCTCACTAAAACTAAGATGTGAAGTTCTGTCTGACACCCTGCATCAATCGCTTCGTATTCTGAAAGAAAAAATTAGTTAACACTGCTATTCTACGATGTGTATAGTACATTCTTGTTAATGCTCGTTAATTCTGATCCATTTACTCTTCCTCATAAGGTTTTTGCATCTTCTTTCGTTTATTCCGTAGGTGAAATTCCCATTTCTGTTTAATTTATTTCCTTTACACGTTATTTCTTTCTGAAAATGATGAACAAAGATTAACGTCTTGCATTTAATTCATATACCCATTAGATAAAAACTGGTTTATAGTGATATAATTAAGCATACAGCATAGCATGACAGAAAACGTAATATGTCAAAAACATAGACAGTGTGCAGGTGCAAAAAATGTATACAGAGTATCACAATGTAGCAACAAAAAAAGTGAAAAATAGTCACGATGTTGAGATATCATAAGGCAAAAATGTCAAAGTCAACTGGTGTTTGTTATATCGTAAATATTTCATAGTGCATACAAACAAAACAGGAAAACAATCATACATACATGAAAAATGGAAAAAGTGCACTGTCTGATGTATAACGACAAGGAATGTGACCTTCTTTGTGTTCAGCTTGTATGTTGTGTAGTTAATAGAGGCAAGAATTGTAGACTTTAATGGAGAGAGAATTTAATAAAATTAATATGTCACTAGACAAAATTGCATAATTATTCATAAGATACGTAAGTTTATCTGGAAAAATATGCACGGTCTGATGTGTAACGACAAGAAGAGCGACCTGCTAACCTTACCTTGCCGGGCACTTGCCAAGAAAAATACGACAATCATCAGTAAGTAGTCATATAAATATAATTGCGTAAGTGGTCATAAAAATTAGGAAATGGCACTACAGCATGTTAAATCATAAAGTATCTTCATTCAATAAAAGGTTTAATATTCGATATGTGGTGGTTTCCTTTGGATTTTCTGGTTCTCAAAGTTTCGATGTGTACAACATTGGGGTGAGGAATGCTGCGAATCCGATATGGACCTGCGTGTAGAAGTTCAAATTTACTGCACCTACCTTTTATTTTGTTGGATAAATAGTGTGTACGTACTAATATCTTCTGTCCAACGTGAAAGTCACGGCGTGTACAAACCTGTTTTTGCTGTCTTCTCCGTCGCTCTGCGGCACGTTTGATGTTGTTCAGCGCAATGTCAATTATTTCATGGTGTAGTAGTCGACGAGATGTTGGAAAGTTTACTAATTCTTTAATTTTGTTTGTTGGTTCAACATTTTTCAGTATAACAGACGGAGATAGCATAGTGGATTCATTCGGTATGGAATTAATTACATCTTGGAATGAGAGTATATGTGTGTCCCAATCAATATGTTTTTATGGCAGTAAATTCTACACAGTTTACCAATTTCTTTCATTAATCGTTCACAAGGGTTCGAAGAAGCATGGTACCTGGATATATATATCGGAGAAATGTTTCTAGCTCGTAACATACGTGTCCATATAGCAGATCGAAACGGTGGTCCATTGTCGGAAATTACTTTCAACACATGCCCTACATGAAATAGAAAATGTTTTACAAATGCTTTCGGAACAGTTTTAGCAGTAGCTTTGCGTAACGGAGTGAAGGTAACAAATTTTGAAGTGAGTTCAACAGCGACAAAGATGTAGCAAAAACCTCTATTAGTTCTGGGAATCGGACCAAATATGTCTACAGCGGCCATATGTTTTAACTTAACACGTACAATGCGATATAATGGAGGAATATGTGAAGTTGTGTCTGACTTAGCTTTCTGGCAGATTTTACATGACGCTAAAACTCGTCGAATACGTTTCTCCATGTTGACAAAATAACAGTTCTGACTCAGTATAAGAAAACATTTTCTGGCTCCGTAATGTGCCTAACTTAAATGAGTATACAAGATTAATTTGTTAACAAGCTCGTCAGGAATGCATAATAACCAATTGTTGCTGTCAGGATGAGAGCGGCGAAACAGAATGTCATTGCGTACAGTGTAATGGTTTCTAATCGTAACATTATTCCTATCTTGCCAGAGGTGTTTAATCTCTTTCCACACGTTGGCTTTACTTTACTCTTGTGCTATGTCCTGTAATGACGACGAAATAAAATTTTCAAATGCAACTTGTTGAATGTACATGACGCTGAAATTTGCTTTGCAGAAGTTGGTTGCGATGTCTTGCTGATTGTTGCCGAGAGAACGAGATAGTGCGTCTGCTACAACATTTTGTGTGCCGGGAATGTGAACAACTGTAAAATTAAATTCCTGCAAATAAAGTTTCCATCTGCTTAATCTGTCGTGAGTAAATTTAGCGGAAAGTAAAAATTGTATTGCTCTATGGTCTGTGTAAACGATGGTGTGTCTTCCATAAAGAAAATGCCTAAATCTCGTAAAAGCCCAAACAACACATAATGTTTCAAGTTCTGTAACAGAATAATTTCGCTCAGCAGGTGACAAAATGCGACTCGCAAAAGCGATGTTTTTAATTACTGTAGAACCATCTTCTTCAATTTCCTGGAAAATATGTACGCCTAAAGCGATGTTAGAACTGTCGGTGGTAATGAAAAAATTTCTAGTAAGATCTGGGTGCGATAAAAGTAGTGCATTCAACAAAGCATGTTTCAGATAACGTTTTCGTGAACAAGATTCTGCGTGTCAAAATTATTGCTTGCATTACTGGAATATACAACCTGCAGTGTATTTAATCAAATTCCATCTCACGTGCTATTATTTTCAGGAGGATGCTGTGGCATTTCCACTATTTGTACTGTTCTGTTAATTCTTCCTGACGTATTACGTTCTGGATGATATCTACTATCTGGTTCATTCATGAGAATATGTTCTTTCGGATGATTTTGCTGTTGGTAAGACCGACTGTTATTAGATGTACGCTGAAAATTGTGCTCATTGTTTTTACGTCTGTCGTGATAGTCATTGCTATACGGCGCATTGCGATAGGAATTGAAGTACTGTGTTTTCTGCACGTAGTTATTTCCTTGCAGGCGTGCGTTACTATTTGTTGTTGCTGGGACTATACGTGCACGCGGCGAAACATTAAAGCTTGGTTGACCTTGTGCATTACATTGTTGGTTAGGTATGCTAACCGGTTGGCTTTCATGCTGTTGCGGAGAAAAACGTCTATTGTTACCAAAATGTGTTTGCGACTGCTGAATATTTTGTACATACTGATGATTAAAAATTTTCTGTGATATTAAAATTACGCTGGTAGTTGTCATTTCGCGAGTGTCTAAAGAGTACTGTCACTTTCGGTAAAATTTGTCATATCAGGTTTTCTTTACATGTTCATAATTATAGATAGAGCGATAGTTAAAGAGCTATTCAGATAGATATAAAGGATAGTAGAAGAGAAGGCAGCAGTGCAGAAAACTAAAGATGAAACAGCACTACTACGGCTCGGGGCCCTGTGCATGCTACGGCACGTACTCATTAAAACATAATGAACCCCTGAGGTCAATTAGGCGCTACAAATAAATTTTAGCTTTTGCGTTACAGGCAATGCCGGTGAAAATTCAAAAATAAGTTGCTGTATCCATGCTAATTGTAGTTTCTGCATTACACGAAATGTTGGTAAAAGTTCAAGAGCAAATTGTCGTTTCCAGTTCAATGCGTGTACCTGTGTTCTGTCATTATTAAATTTCTTAGATTTTCTTACACATACAAATTGCTTATAATCAACGTTCTTGTCACTGAATTTGAGAACACGTTCAGGTTTGTGTGAGAATCTGTTTGTCTGTGTCATTTCGGATTTCAAGTTGCGTAGCTTTTCGGATTTTAACTCACGTAGTCTCTGTAAATTGCTTAAGTTATACTGGCTGTGTGAGTGCGAGAAATGTTCGGAATTTGCCGTATGCTGTGACGTGTTATTAACTGAAATATTTTTTATCTCTGTTACCTCTTGCTGGGAACTTGACAATTTTCTACATAATGTATTATTAGACGAATCTATCTCATTGATTGTCTGCTGTAAATTTTGGAATTCAGGTGTTTGGTTAAACAAAATCGGTGCAGTATCGTCTGATTTTCTGTCATTATTACTTTCGATAACGTCAATACAACTGGCCAATTCATCATATTTTTCAGTCAGTATTTTTACCTGATCATCGTTTTTAGTGTCAGAAGCATTAATCTGTTTTTGTAATTTACGTGTGGTTTCGTTCAATTTTTTAACGTCTACTTTAATGACATCGGAATCCTGTGTTAGTTCTAATTGTTCCACTCTGTCTGTCCCTGTCTGAAAGTCTGCTGTGTGTGTGTCTGTTTTCGACCTGAGATCGGAAATTTCATCACGTAATTCTGTGTTCAACTGTTTGATGGTATTAATTTCGTCGGACACTGTAGCAATATTGTTGTCTACGTATGTTTTTGCTTTCGCAAACAATTTACGTTTATCTCCCTGTCTCTGTGTGGTGATCGTTTCCATGACTTGTCGTTTTACGTTATTGTGTTCCTGTATAAATTTACGGAAACGCGTATCACTGTTTTGTAGGTGATGATTAAAACGTTCGTCAATTTGAGTGTTCTGTTGGTCGAATTTCGCGTCTATCTTTGCATCCATTGTGCGCGAAAGTTCTACTGTCATTAATTTAAACTCCTCGCGTAACTGTGTTGCTTTTTCAGAGCATTGTTTACCGACTGCACTAATTTCGTCTCTAAGTGTTTCTGTTGCAGCTGTTTGCATATCCCTTAATTCTTGCGCAACAGATCTAATTTCTTCACTACTTTTCCTAGCACAAGTCTCAATTTCCTCACGTAATTGTTCCTTAGTATCATGACACTGCACGGCAATGGCTCTAATCTGTTCACTAAGCTGTCTGCAATTGTTGTCTAATTTTTCATTAAGTTGTTCGTGATTATAATCTTATCTTTCATTCTGTTGTTTGGAATTTTCATTAAGTTGTTGTTTGAAATCTTCTTCAAGGTCGTCTTGTTTTTCATTAAGTTGTTTCAAACCTTCCCTAAGTTGTTTGTTATCTTCAGTCAGTTGTTTAAGATTGTTCTCGTTAAGTTGTATCATTAATGCTATGATTCGATCCATGTCAAAAATAGCTACTGTATTCTTTGTGCAGTTTAATGGCGTACCTGCAATTGTCACGTTTTCTGTAACCACTTGGTTATTCTGTGATTCTTGGAAATGTTTGCCAATCGGATGAGCACTGTTAGTCACTATATCGGAATTAAATAACTCTGTCATACTCTGATTACACTGTTCATTTTTGTTAGAAAAATCTGTCCGTTCGTCACGTAAATTCTGCAAACCGGGTGTGTTAAGCTGGGCACCACTCATTGCAACAGAACGCCCTGCATCATCAATTGTCGTCAAATTAACAGAGGACACAATTAAGTTCGTCTGTTCATCACTACAATCAAAATCAACATTAGTGGTCGGTACGCACTGATTGTCAGTAAACGGAGGATTGTCATCATTACATTGTGTGTCACAAGTACTATCATTCAAATTATTAGAATCGGCTATTTCATTCATTACACATCGCGATGTACTATTAATAGTTTTTCGTGGCATTTTTACACAAATCAAGATTATTCACTAATGAATCAAACACAATGCAAAATGCAACAGACACAAATACAACAAAGAGCAACGAATTGCCGATGATCTGTGAAAAAAATGACAAAGTTAGTAAAAGCGTTGCGCCAAATACTAATTATATTAAGTAAATAAGAGCAGATATCTGACTACTTATCAGAAGATTCACAAAGAAATACGATCCTGGCAGGGTCGCCAAGTGTAACCTCCCCGCAAGAAATTTGAAAGTCAATGATTATACAGATGTGTGCCAAATGTTGTCTTGCCACAAAAGTGAATAATAAAAAATGAGCCAACCGTAACCTCCTTGCAAAATTAAAGAATAATAATTGCCCAAAACGTAAACTCCACACAAAAGTTATGGAATGAAGTTTGCTCATTAAACCCACAATAATGTTAATTAAATAATGAACCATCAACTGAATGTAACATCTCAACAGAAATAATTGAACCTGATAAATTTTATAAGGGCAGCAGCGCTGACCTTCGGCCCTGTGAAATAATTAAACCTGATAAATTCTTACCTCAGTAAAACTGCATGTATATCTGCTCTTATTTATCGACTCAGCTCCGTGCAATGCTGGCCCATATTTAATTTTGATTCTTGGAGGAAATGCATAGGAAATATTATTTAACTTGAAATGAATCTTTTTCTTTAAATGAGTTATTTTATAAAAGGTTATTATTGGGACATCTTTTGAACAAATTAATTACAATTAACATACATTATTAGCTGAGCGCAATGCTGCTTCATTACCTTCTACAATAATATACATATCGTCCACCACATTCCTGACCAGACTCGTGGGCAGAGCACACCACGGACGCATGCCGACTCGCTACACACTAGTACTGACTGAGTACAACTAACCAACTGTCTACTCCCTCTGCCGACTCGCCACATACAACTGAACTCTCGCGCGGTCAAGCGCAGACTAGCAACGATAAATAACTCTCTGGTCAGAGATTATGTCATGCCTCGCCATCGCTGGTAATGAATACATACGTGTTTCAATGATACATAATACCCTGACAGGGTGATGCTGTAATGATGCTACAAACTTTTGGGCCAATGGAGAAAGGTTAATGTATTAATTTGGGGAAAGGGAAACGACCGAACCCAAACTTTTGCGAGAAAACTGTTCTGATACCTTTGAAAGTTACCTACCCTAGAATCGTAGCAACAACAGTATCAGAACATGTATTCATCTAATGTTTAAAAAATTAAAAGGAAAAAAACTTTAACTTGTAAGGAGCAATACCAATAAGAGTAATAGTAGCAGCTTTGGTAATGCAAGCATACGTGTATGTGTACATTGATGTAACTCCTCATGTACACTCTGTTCACGCATACAGTTCATAACATCATCGTATAGTGTCTTGATGTGCACTTGCCACTGACTGAGTCTGCCTGTCGAAATCAGTAATGCACCGTACAGATCATGCAAGTTGACAGCACTTTAATATTGCGAAGAGCTCCAACAGTATCTGATGGAGCTCCATTCATCTCGATTATCAATACTGTGTTGTTCAAAGATGTTGCTATCTTGAGGAGTAAGAGATGGATCGTACTCTATCGTCATCAGACCCTAGATGTATTTCATCTTTCTGTTTATATAGTCCCACTTCTTATCAGATAATGGCACTTCAGTACTATGTTGAACATTCTCAATTTCTGTTATAACTTGACAGTCAGTATGTCGTGCAATGCTTAAAACACATTTCGACTCATATACTACTAACATGTATGTGCTACTAAACAGAAGCAATCAGAAATGAATTGGCTATACTGTCTAAGTAATTGGTTTTATATACACATACGGAATCCCTCATAATGGCGGCAGGGTTGGTGGTGCAGGGCCATTCGGTAATTCGTGGAATGAAAATGGGGCTGGAGGTGAGCGACAGTGGAAACAGTGCAGGGGCCGCGGAGGCGTGAGTGATGGGCGTGTAGCAATTGTAATTTAGCGAATTCACTTAAATCGTGTGAACTTTAAGAAAATTGAAAATCACAGATTTCGAAAGTCGAACCGCCCCCTCTCGATGCCATTTTTAGTTGCAAGAAGTGCCATCTTGTTTTTAATTGTTTAAACGACAAGTGAGCTGAAGTTAGTGGAAAACAAACCAATTTTAAGAAAATCAAACGTGATGGGACTCTAACCCACAGCCTTCTGGCTTCAGAGTTATTTTTAACTTAGCGTAATTGGGAAATCCTGTGGCGTCATGGGATATGACCTTGGATTGCACGAGGACAACAGGTCGGTTGCGGAGGTGGCTCAGTGGGAGAAAGTGCGGGATAATTACGGCATGACACTGCACTGTTCCAGCTCTCTCATGCATTTGAACCAATCGTGAAACAATTTTTCTTTTTACTTTGACGATAGTACTTGAATAGTGCAACAACAGCTTATAGTGATGAAACTAAGTTTTTAGGCGTCAGATGAACGCAGGCAACTTGGTATTAGTCCCTTCTGACTCTTGTATGGGATTACACTTACCCGTCTAACGTAACTAAAGAAACAAGAAGGCGTATCTCAATAGCTATGAGCATTTGTTCACAGGAAGAGATGTGTTTCACAGTATCAGAGATTAACAAATGCTCATAGCATTTAAGGTACGAAATGCAGAGCCCATGCTGTAATGTATCGTCAGACAACTTTCCTGAGCAATATGCATATGTTGCAGCTTGTTTGTTTGTCTGCATTGTGGACATTAATTGGCACACTGCTGCACGCATTTTTAGCTTTAGCTGTAATTAAAGCTGCGGAGCTTTTGAGTCTGCCACGTTTGGATGCTGTTTCTCAAAGTAGGAACTGGTGGTGTATCTTCAGGAGTGAAGTTCCTGGAACTCCACAGGTATATGGTTTTTACAAGAAGATAGATATGAATGATGAAAGGAATCGGATGAAGAGGTATTCACATCATCTGTTTTGGGGGGTTGACAGATAGTGGTGTAGAAGCATTTCTGTTGGATGTTGCGCATGCAGGATTAGAATTTACAGCTGGAGAGCTTGGTTGAGCTGGCTGCAGAACTGGGATACGTTCTACATCTGGAAAATGTTTCTGTAGCCTTGAACCCATTCAGAGCCATTTGACCTGTCTGAACCTGTTTCAATACTGCAGAAATGTTTACATGGTCTCATGAAGGTCTTATCAAGAAGTTAGAGCTTGTGAGTGGTATGAGGTGGTAGGCAGATAATGTTGGCACGCCAAATCATGGTTGAAGTGGGATTGAAGATGAGGAAAATTGTATCCCATTGTGAAAGTTTTGTAATGGAAGCGAAATGGTCAAACCAGTCCAAAAAAAGCTTCAGAACTGATTTACCTGGACTGCTGGCATCTGAAAATGGATGCCAGGGGAAGCCCTCTTGCCAAAAATGATTGAAGTTCAAAAAATGGTTCAAATAGCTCAGAGCACTATGGGACGTAACTTCTAAGGTCATCAGTCCCCTAGAACTTAGAACTACTTAAACCTAACTAACCTAAGGACATCTTACACATCCATGCACGAGGCAGGATTCGAACCTGCGACCGTAGCGGTCGCGCGGTTCCAGACTGTAGCGCCTAGAACCGCTCGGCCACCCCGGCCGGCATTTGAAGTTCCTGTGAGGAAATATTAGGAGAAATAAATATTCCACTTGGACTCACTGACAGTGCAGCTCTGATTAACGACCTTCTCTCAGCAGGCGTCATTGACCCAATTTGCCTTATTACCCTTCACAGCTAGAATTTTAAGTAGTTTGGTCTGCATTACAGTTAGGCCCGTTTCATCCATGTTAAATACACGTGAAGGAGGATAGCTGTGGGCTCCTAATGCTTCTTCATAGAGGTCAAAGAACTGTTTCATTCTTTCTGTATTGAAGCCCTTGACCCTAACAACAAATGTAACAGTCGGAGTACGCAGTGATTCCTGATTAAGTCTTTGCACAAAGCGTTTGAATCAGTCCTTACCTGCAACTTCTTTCTCGATAGAAAACAGTTCAGCTAGCTAATATGCAAGCCTCTTAAAATCATTCCTTGTGCAGCCAAAATATTTCTCCTCCACCACAAGCAAATACTCAACTTGTTTTCCTGCAAGTTCCTCTGGTAACACTGATCTACGTCCAAGTCCAGACTTTACAGCGTCAGTGGGCTCAGAGTTTGGTCGTACATAATCAAATAATGTTCAGTAAGGTGCACTGACTCTCTTGGAAGCTGCAGGATAACCTATTCTTTTTCCTGTGGCATTATTATATTATATTCTTTTTTTGCATCTTCTAACATCAAAAGAAGAAACAATCCGTTCTTTAAAGTAATGAAGAAAATATTTAATAATTAATTAAATAGATTTATTCTGAACACCTCTTTGACCAAGAATAACTTTTATTTATTTTGTCAATTATGTACAGTTCATTAAACATTTCTAGCAAGAAATGAAATTTAATTAATTACAGTGATTGAAATAAACTTGAATGTAAACTTTTGAATCTTGTTACTCACAAATTTGAGCGTGTATTTAAAACTGTGTGGTACTGAAATGTAGCAGCTAATGTCGGATACTATTGGGTATTGCCGAAAGCCAGTATCCGAGGTTAGCCGACTACTTATTAACAAAATAACAAGCCGTCTACCCGAAACTCATTGGCCGCAGCTTTTCCGCAGTTATGAAGTTAAGATGCCCTTTCATAATCCGTGAAACAGTGCATTTTACTTTGGGCACATATATTAATAACTTGTAAGCAAGAAATCATTTTACTTAACCTTCAAAAACTTTTTATTTGCAGAAAACTGGAAAACACGCTTCTCACATACAATGAAGCACTCAAAATTAATGGCTGCCCTTGCAGATATTTGCCTAGTTGTGGAGAACGTAATTCATGACTTTCACACCAGGTGCCACCACTGGATGGACACAACACTTGCTACTCGACATTACCTCTCCAAATATATCCTCCCTTACTCAAACGTTCGTTTCACAGGTCAGAGTGGAAAATATTTCACTAGACAGACCAATGCCAATTCCGTCTTCCCTCACACAGATGTGATAATTTGACATTTTTATGTGATACACAGCATAAATCATCCATGATCGTTGAAGGAATTACATGAGACACATTCTTGTCTTGCACTGTATACTGTATACTGTCAGTATATGAAAGTGTTGTCGTGGTAGGATGGCCACACACGTTCAGTAAGAAAATGAGTTGGAGATACGTTTAAGATAACTTTCCATACAAGCAATAGCGTTAACTCTGTAAATTGATTGAAAACAAATATCCACGTGAATTAGCACAAAAATGTAAGAATAAATATTTGCGCATATTCGCGATGAGCAACGAAATTGGGACGAGGTGAATCGTATCACTTTGTAAAGAGAAAAAGAAACGAGACTGCTAGAAAACGGAAGGAAGGCACAATGCCGACCTTTTCCATATAAATATGTACTTAACAAGCCTTAGAGTAAGTCAAGATTAAGTTACACGGTATAATTTTTTCTTGGTCTATTTACGACATGTTTTATTGTGGCGTAATCACATTCTCTACTGTTGTATTCATTCTGATTCCTCCAATTATGAAGCTGCTTCTAAATAAGTACTACATAAATTTTCCCTTAGACGCTGTTGAATATAGTTCCAGACGCAGGTATGATAGAATTCTGATGAAGGTCGTCATTCTCAGTGGAGAATTGACCAAATACGGTGTGTCCACTTGTATGAAATCAAAAAGAACAGCGAATTATCTTAATGAACTTTCAAACTTTCTTCTATCGTTGAAAATGATGTAATGTAAAGAAGAATGCCACTTGGGAAGCCCTCTCATTCTTTAAAATTGTTGGTTTGAAAATGTTCATGACAAAAATTTTATATAGGAATATTTGTTTTGTAATAAAAATCTAACGACAATTCTATTATAATATTTTGCATGTAAAAATTGTCTAAAGTTGCAGAAAAAAAAGTGAATCAATTCTTATGTTTCCACAAGAAACACTAACTAAAATATCGGAACAATAGATTGAAAGAGTGACACGATTTGTAATGTGCATTTGCAGTTATCGTACTTAAAATATGTTAAATGATTTAAATTAGGTATCACAAACTTCAGTAATACGCTCTGCAAAGTGAGTGAGTGCGACGAAGTGTGCCCTGGGCAGTAATGATATTCCGACCGTTATTAGGGGCGAACTATCACTTTAAAAAACTACTTGTAATTATGTGGAAAACCTACTTTATAAAGATTTTTGCTATGTGTACCAGTTCTAGTATCTTCTTTGGGTCGTTCGGCCCCAACTGACCCGCCGTATTCTTTGGGAGCAATTGTTGTTGAACACAAGGCAACTACAGGGATACAGCCGATCGGACTAGCCCTGCAAGCTTACTCCAGCGAGCCAATCAGCTGACAACACTGCGGTTTTGGCAATCGAACCTATATCGTACGACTTGACCTGAAAAAGTCGAACAGTACTATTCCGTTGCCAACAAAACAAAGTACCTCTGATGCGGACAAATTAGATGACAAAGACCTTTAAACATGAATGACAGACGATAAATTGTATATTATAATGCCTAGTGTTATTTGGAAAATAATACTCTTAAAATCTACGTTTGAACTATCAAAAAGGGATAACGGTGTCTAATCATAAAATAAGCGCTAACAACCATTCCTCGTCCCCTGGTTCCGCAAGAAAGGAATAAATTCCCGGACAGTGGTACAATTCTGATAAAATATGAAAGGGAGAATGCAGAAATCATCTTGTTTGACATGAAAACACTTTTCTTCTTACAATATGATAAGAGTTTTGTAATATAATATGGCACAGATGTAAAACGAGACTTTCATGTGTACAATGTTATAGTAACTCTACTGCATATTTTTATCAAAGGAACTGAAATGATCGATGCCAGCATCCAGTGTAGAGATAAGTAATGTATCTAGGAAGTATGGGAGTAGAAAGGCTGTTTCTTCTTTTTTAAGAAACAGTTTATCATTTTGAAACCGCTTACTGTAAAATGTACATAGTACAGGAACTAAGAAAGGATAATATATCTGAAGTCATGAACTAAAGTCGAAGAATTGACTACAATAAAGCTTTTTAAATTAGCTTCTTCTGTCTGTACGAGTCGTTGCTGGATTGCGTTGAGCGAATCAGCTTTGTAACAAAATCTCCACTTTTAAAGGGAAAATATTACAGTTATTACGAAAACGGAATTATTTAAGTGGTTTCTTTATCAACCCGACACTATAAACGGATTTCTATGGGATAGAAGACGCAGCACGTCCAGGCGAGAAAGTACTCCTATCACCGAATCCAGGCTACACGGGAACAACATAAGATTCGTTTTAGTGGACCACGATTAAATTACAGAGACTGGAAGACCACGCAATGAAGAGGTAAAACATCGATCTTAACTATTTCGAGAAAAATCAGCACCTGTAATTACTCCTGAAAGGACAAATCTTACAAATGTTATCATTGTACAAAACTTTTGTATAAAAATTCTCATTGTTCTTTCAGTTTCTGTAAGAGATGCCTGAAACAGTTAACTCACTAGTAAATAATGCAACATTAGCACTATAATGCTTACTAGACATTTGTTTCTTGTTTTATTCATTCTCTGAAAGTTATCTATCCTACAATCCTAGCAACTGCTGTACCGGTACTGTCAGAGGTACCAAAACGATTTCCGCTTATAACTTTCGACTAGTTCGGTTACGGACCTGGGTCCCTTACCTTACATGCACACTTTTACCCTTGTCCGTCATCCCTGAAAGTGTGCACCACAATCACGAAATCAGCCTGTATATTTATGCAACTTGAGCTGTGATATGCAGTGTCCGAACTGTTTAGTTAATCGGATGTCGTCCATTCTACATAACAACTAAGTAACATCAGTCTTTTCATTCTTTTGATCTTTCGTATTCCCTACCTTTTGAATTATTAGAAGGTACAAACCGCAGAAGATTAATGCAGATGAGACTGGTTATTCCTTGTTGTTATACAGCCGAAATATTAGAAGAAGAAGGAGATTTCTTGCGGTTTCACACCCGAAACTTAATGGAACATGGTTATTCCTTGGCTATATTACCCCTTCTCCACGACATTATCGATTTGTCTAGTTATCGTGATTAATTTTGTATTTTTTGTATTTTTTTGCGAGATTTTTGGGTCGAATTCAGTTTGAGAATAATGTATGATAGCGTCTGAAGTCAGGCGAAGAACAAAGCAAGTAGTAGTAGAGTGAATTGCTCGAGACAGGTTGCGGTCCTAGTCATATCATTAAATACTCGTATTTGGAAAGAGTCGCATACTTCTCTTCAAGCACGACATATAATACATGAACGTACATGAGACTGAGTAGTTACAAAACATGCTTCAGTGTCAGTCAACCAAGATTCAACTTTTATTCAAGATCACTTTTACGGAAGTCAAAGATTACATTAAAATGTATATTAAACCCAAAAACTACATTACAGTATTGCCTCGCTATCGTCCACAGTATTTGTTGACGACTGTCCTCGAAAGTCTTCCCAAACAGGGTAAGGAACAGGTAAGTATTTTGGACAATTTTCCTTTACCGGGAACCGACATTCGTAACTCATTAACCTTAGGCACTTCCGGGAACATAATGGTGTAGCTGTCTTCCTTTCTTCTTCTTCTCATTTCCACATCGAATGATTGGGCTACCACATCTGTCCTTGCGTTGCTCTGGCAGACATTCAGTGAAAAACAATTGTTGTGCGTTGTACAAATGATGCTGTAGTTGTTTCTCCGATACACATTCTTAAACACGTCGAGCATAGCTCCACGATAGATATGATTTTCCTGAAACCTTTCGTAAGTGAAAGCAGTCTTACGATTGGCCTTCTGAGAACGTAAGGGCATAATTAAAACAATACAGCTGTCTCAAATAAAATCTACAATTTTTTATTTAAATAATTATTTTCATGTAATAGGAACATTTCCTGAGCTTTGCTATTTATTTCATGAACAGATTGTCTAGCTATCTAAATATGCGCTGTTATAATGTGGCCTTAATGGCAGACGATCATGCAATGAGAAAGTAACACGCAAGCCGTAGTAAAAAGTGTAATGTCCCATTTTTCATTCGTCCAAGAACATGACCCTATAGTTTATATAAATATATTTGCATACATAACGATTTTTTCTAGAGTTAACCTGTCATTTGATATTCCCATGCCATTGCGTGTACAGAAATGAGTTTGTTCATTCTTTAATTATTATTTCTTCTTTTTCACTCTTACCGTGTAGCAAACACGTCCAAAGAAATTTTTCAAGCAGTAGTTTGCGTGGCCAGGGATGTAGCTATTTTGCTCACAGAAATTGTCATATGCAGTTAACAATAAAACACGTGCAATTAAAACACTACTACAATGTTTTTAAGGAACAAAAATAAATGTGGTAAAACATAGCACCATTGTCCGATGGTCGCCAATTTCCTACAACCTAGAACCACATAATTTTGTTTTCATGTATGCAATGGAGTTAACCGAGGCCTACAGGCGACAGTCGGCAAGCGTCTTCCTGATTTTCCTATAACATTGGAATACTGTCTCGATAACAATCAGAAAACAGTACCCAAGTAAATACTTTGCGAGAGGTCATCAGAAAATCTATAGCTGAACATGTTATGTGTTCTATGACGAACGATGGGGAGCGGTTAGAACTGTGGGTCAAACCGACATAATGGAACTTACGGTTTCTACACCTGGCGCTTAGTATGGGCTTAAATTACTGTGGCTTCATTATATTAGTAAATTTTGTAAAACGGATCTAAAGATCGTCATCGCTGACCGAAACCGCTAGTCTAAGGACCAAAAATGTTTCCGATCTCTGTCGGAAATAAAAGAAACTTACTTAGATGAATATGGGAAACAAGCTAAAAGTCAAATCTATTACTGACAAGCTCATCAGCCTTCATCGTTAATCCATGAGGCTGATTTGATCCAGGGCTGTCTCACCTCCCCATGTCCCCGGCTATCTCGACGAGTCGGCTGCTGTTCATAGTGGTTTGAAGTGAAATCGATAAATTCACTTTTGTGTTTTTGCAGAAAGTTGGACGTTGCATGATATAATTATCAGTTTATAATTTCTCTTGTGCCTGTTCCTGTTAAGTCATGAGAACGTTTTGCTACGATAATCTTTGCCCACTGGTCAATATCTGTAGAGTAGTCACCCCTGTCTCAGCTGTAGTAGTTTATTTTAACGGCGTTTTTTGAGGTGATCAATGGCTCGACCAATGAGAATTCAATGCAGCCAGTGTGGACAGCGTGTCCTGTATTTTTGAAGTGGGAACAAAGATATTAATCTGCACAATCCCGCTCTTGCATTGTAGTTGGCAAGGAGGAAGTGTGACATCTCTGAGATACATTCAGACTGAAAGAGAGTGGCTGGTGACTATAACCTACTTTTGTGTATGAAAACGTATAACGAGAATTGCGACTTGTATTTCTCTCTCCATTCTCGGCGGAAGATAAGGTTACAGTTGCTGCGAATTCGTTGTTTGGCGTGCAGTACTGATGCAAGATATCAGTATCTGTCTAAGCCAGTATGACTATTGTGGTGGCGCGTCTAGTTTCCATTAGCGGGGGTAGAAATCGTTTTCTCTGCGTGGACCATTTTATCCATAACCTAGCTGTGTAAATTCGTTCTTCATTCATCAAACGATTCTTTGCTTTCTCATCGATTTCGTGATTATTTTGACAATGAAGTTTTTGACTTGCCATAGAATAGTCACAACGTGGCTTATGTAACATGAATGTTGTTTCATGTAAAATGATTGCTTCTTTGGTTTACAACTGTTATCAAGGGATAAAAAAATCTTTCCTTATTTATTTACACACCTTCCCAGCATTAATGGAGAATGTATAGTTACATAACAGTTTTCAAAAAGCTGTATGGCAGGGCCTTATAAATTATTCAGTAATGGAGGATCCTATTTTTATCATTTGCTTTCAGAGTGGTTGTTTACTCGGTAAGAATTGTATTTTATTTGGTGCATTCATCCAGTCAGCGTAAGACTGCTTGCAGTATTTTATATGCTTCTTACAGGTTCCAGTTTTCGTCGAGATCTTCAAAGCAGAATAATACTATCCCATGTTCCATAGAATGATTTCTGAAAATCACAATTATAAGCCACAAGTATGCTCATTGCGCGTGTTTTGCCTGTAAGGTGGGACGTATTAAATTTTCCCAAGGTTCAAATGGTAGTTATTTTGTTTGGATACTTCATGATTCAAGTGAATGAAGCGGTCCTGATGCACGATCTAACCGTTGCACAAAGTAAGTGATGGCTTTGTTAAGTTATTTATGAACTGAAATCAGATTGCGCTCGTATAGTATTTTCATGAGTCGACGTTATTAGAGACAAACAGGGTATTTTGATCACAGCAATGTTCTGTGGACTTTTCAGTATCCACTCAGTTTATAATCGAACTTCTGTGTTGTCCGTAATTCTTTGTTATATTTCTTTCATGATTATGCATTTTGTTATTAAGTCATTATCAAAGGATCCAAATACTACTGATATAAAGTGCTCTTTTCCTTCATGAAAGTATGATGTAATACTTGTATGATTTAGACCCTTTGAAAACTGCTCAATGCTGAAATACATAAAGGTTAATAGAAGACAATGAAGAATTGCTGTCAAGACAGAAATTTTGTTATAAGCGTCTCATACAGCTTTTATGCAATATGTATCCACTAAGATTACTTTAAAATGTAGGCACCTTCCAAAGCGCATTTATTAACCAACTGAGGTGGCTCAGAGGTTAATATCCCAGTGTCGCCACTGTGATTTAGGTCTTACTTCGGTTGGCCTACATCACTTCAGATGAATGCTAGAATATTTCCTAGAACGAGACCACATATGATTGCGTGCCCAGTGCTAAATTACGTTTCTAAAGTGCTGAACAGCTCATATCTTCAGACTATTTCCTTTCCTCTGTAATTCATGTCCTTCATCCTGTTTAGGACGACATCGTTTGCAAATTGTCAGAATGCTTTAGTTAGCTGTCAATCTACTGTACAACATACACTGTAGATATCCACTTCTTAGCATATTTCAATAAAGAGGTATCATGCTTTCTGAGTGTAGTGTCTCTTACCTTCCATGTCTCTTTAATTCTTTAAATGAAGTGTAATTCATTTCTAGGGACTAAACACAGAATATAAATAAATTTTCTTGTTGATATTTGTTTGCAGTGGCAGTTCTCTGTTTAGTCCTGGGCTCGTCGCTGTTAAAGTACAAATTTAATTTCTAAACTTGTGTTGTGAATAGACGCGTTAATTTTTTATCGATGAAAATCGTGGCCTAGTATGAGCTCTGGCGTTCCAGCATACATCTGCACAACTGCTCATAGTGATGTATTTATTTATGTACTAGCTGTTACCCATGGCTGCGCTCCGTTTTTTTCCGATAGGTGATGGTAAGTAAACTACTGTACATGTAATAACATCAGCTGCCCTCACATGTCTCTCTGTTCGACTGTGCATAGTTCGAGATGTGTGGTCTGCTCTCCCCCATCTCATGCTCTCCCAAAACACAATGCATCAACATGCACACCGCTGCTGGCAAGCAGTACATACAGAGGGGCACGGGCAGTAGTGCATACCTTGAAGTAGCTATAAATTATACAATGTGTACATTATGCAATAAGTAGTGTGGAAGTATGCGTTAAACACAATGAACATTGTATAACCGTTGTATTCGTTACACTGAATCGTATCTCGAAGCACTTCTTCTTTTTTATTCGGGTCATCAGTTTCCTGGCGGTTTCACGCAGCCCACCAAGAATTATTCTCCTGTGCCAACCTCTCCACCTCAGAGCAGCACTTGCAATTATTTGCTGGATGTATTCCAGTCTCTGTGTTCCTCTAGAGCTTTTACCTTCTGCACCTCCCTCTAGTATCATGGAAGTTATTCTCTGATGTCTTAGCAGATGTGCTATCATCCGGTCCCTTCTTGTCACTGTTTTCTCCATATACATTTCGTCTCCGATTCTGTTCAGAGCCTCCTTATCTTATTAATCCACTTAATTTTCAACGTTGTTCTGTAGCACCACATCTCAAATGCTTAGATTCTCTTCTGTTCCAGTTTTCCCACAGCTCATGTTTCACTACCATACAATACTGTGCTCCAAATATACATTTACAGAAATTTCTTCCACAAAGTAAGGTCTGTGTTTGATACTATCCCGTTTTTGATAGTACTAGTTGCTTTTTATGTCCTTCCTGCTCTATCCATCATGGATTATTTGGCTGCCCAGATAGCAGAATTCCTTAAGTTGATCTACTCCTTGATCATAAATCTTGATGTTAAGTTTCCAGCTCTTCTCATTTTTGCTACTTCTCATTACTTTCGTTTTTCTTCAGTTTACTCTCAGTCCATAATCGGTGTTCATTATACTGTTCATTCCATTCAGCAGACATTGTGAGCATAGCAATGTCATTTGCAAATCTTATCATTGATATCGTTTCACTTTGAATTTTAATTTAGCTCCTGGACCTTTCGTTTTTTCGTTATTGCTTCTTCGATGTCTAGATTCAACTGCAGGGGCGAAATACTACATCCCTCTCTTACACCCTTTTTTACCTGAACACTTCGTTCTTGGTCGTTCACTCTTATTATTCCCTCTTGGCCGTTGTGCATGTTGTACATCACCCATCTCTCCCTACAGCTTACTCCAATTTTCCTCAAAAAATCTAACAACTTGTATCATTTAACATTTTCGAACGCTTTTTCGAGGTCGACAAGTCCGACAAAAGTGTCTTGATTTTTCTTTAGTCTTGTTTCCGTTGTCAACTGCAATGTCAGAATTGCCTCCCTGGTGCCTTAACCTTCCGTTAAGCCAAACCGATCGTCATCTAACACATTCACAATTTCCTTTTCCATTCTTCTATATATTATTGTTTTCAGCAACTTGGATGCATTAGCAGTTAATATGCGTGAGCTGTTAATATGATTCTGCTTATTCAGTCTTCGGAATTGTGTGGATGGTATATCGCCAGACTCATACATTATACACACCAATGTGAATAGTCGTCTTGTTGCCACTGCCCCAATGATTTTAGAAATTCTGATGGAATGTTATCTATATCTTCTGCCAATCACATCAGACAAATCTTCCGCCTCATAGCGGCCTGCAATGTACTCTTTCCACCTATCCGGTTTAACCTACGAATTGGACAGTGGAATTCCAGTTGCACTCTTACCAGACTTGCTTTTAATTTTATCACAGGCTGTTTCGACTTTCCTATACGGTGAGTCAGTCCTTCTGACAATCATTTATTTTTCGATTTCTTCACATTTTTTTAACGCAGCCATTTCGTCTTAGCTTCCCTGCACTTTCCTTTTTTCCATTCCTCGCCCACTTGTATTTGTGAATTCCTGAACTTCCCTGAAAGTTTTTGTACTTCTTTCTTTCATCCATCAGCTAAAGTACTCCTTCTGTTACCCATGGTCTCTTCGCAGTTACCTTCCCTGAACGTATGTCTTTCTTTCAAACTTCTATGATTTCCTCTTCAACTGTTCTGTCTACTGAGCAATTCGTTATTGCAGTATCTATGGCCTTGGAGAACGTCATGTGTTTCACTTCATTCTTTAGTATTTCCTTGCCCACTTCTTTGTGTATTGATTTTCCCTGGCTAATATCTTAAACTTCAACCTATTCTTCATCACTACTATATTCTGATCTTAGTTTATATGTGCTCCAGGGTACACCTTACAATCCAGTATCTGATTTACGAGTTTGTGCCTGACCATGATGTCATTTAACTGAAATCTTCCCATATCCCCCGGCCTTTTCCAGGTATACCACCTCCTCCTGTGATTCTTGAACAGAATGTTCGCTATTACTGCAGCCGCATTGCAGTCCCCCATGATTATTAGATTTTCGTCTCCCATTACGTTCTGAATTACTTGTTCAATAGCCTCATATACTTTTATATCTCCCCGTCTTCAGTTTGCGACGTCGTCATGTATACTTAAACTATCGTTGTCGGTGTTGGTTTGCTGTCGATTCTGGTGAGAACAGTCCAGTCACTGAACTGTTCATAGTAAATCACTCTCTGCCATACTTTCCTCTTCATAACGAATACTACTCCCGTTATACCATTTTCTGCTGCTGTTGATATTACCCTATACTCATCTGACCAGAAATCCTTGTCTTCTTTCCATTCCACTTCACTAACCCTTGTTATATCTAGATTGAGCCTTTGCATTTCCTTTCCAGATTTTCTAGCTTCCCTTCCACCTTTAGCTGTCTGACATTCCATGACCCGACTCGTAGAACCTTATTCTTTCTTCTCGTGATCACCTTCCCTTTGGCATTCCCTTCCAGAGATCGATTGGGGGAACTATTTCTGAATCTTTTGCCAATGCAGAGATCATCATTGTTCGTAACAAGCCACATGTCTTGTGGATACACACGTTTCTTCAATACGGTGGTTTTCATTGCCTACTTAATCCTCATGCCGTTGATAATTGCTGATTCTTCGATTTTTAGGAACAGTTGCCCAGCCCAAGGGCAAGAGAATGCCCTGAACCTTTGTCCACTCCTCCGCCGTCTTTGACATGGCCGTTGCCAGAATGAAGGTGACTTCTTATGCCGGAAGTCTTCGGCCACCAATGCCTATTGTTATTCAAGATTTAAGCGGTGGCGAGGTTTGAACCCAGGATCGAGAACGTTTTGATTAGTAACCAAAGAAGTTATCCCAAGGCAACGAATAAAAGCAGTTCAAAACTATGATAAAGATGAAAAGTCAAAGAATAAATAGCGTTTCAAAGAGTAAATATTTTTTCCTAATTCGCTTTATAGTCATCAAATCAATAACTTTCTTGTACTACATTTTCTAAAGCAGCATATGTTCTTCCTCAGGATTCAAGGTATCTTCATACCAAATTTCATCCAGATTGGTTCAGCGGGTTAGTCGTGCAAATATAACAGAATTACTTTCGCATTTTAATATTAGTATGGCTAAAACGTTGATAATGATATCTCTTTTTCCATGAACCGATTTTGGTGAAATAAAGCCTATACCGTTCCCCAGTCTATGCTCAAGTCACCTGTGAGAACAGCATGAAAAAGATTATCGTGTTCCAACAAAAGGACAGACAGGTATGACTGTTTTAGATAAAACTACAAATCACGATATCATTCTTTCCGTGGCCGATTTTGATGAAGTACAGCCTATTCGGTGCCCCAAGGTATACTCAATTAGTTTTGGAGATTAGCGTGTTAAAACAGACGGACAAGACAGTTTTAGGAAACTTGAAATCAAGATTTTTTTTCGTGATACGATTTTGATGAAATAAAGCCTATACTGTGCCCCAAGCTACGCTACAATTATCTGCGGAAACCCCATGAAAATCGTCTAATAATTTTGGAGAAGCGTGTTGTAACAAACAGACAGAGACGACAGTTTGTAGATTTATTATTAGTATAGATTTGTTACATACTGCTGTCAAGTTGTGATCTTTCACATATATTTTCAATCGCAAATCCTTTGTTTTTCCCAGACTCCGATCTTTACTACTGTGTCACATAGTACATCTGTCTATTACAATAGACGTGGAATTCTCTGCCAAGGAACTAACTGACTTCACTTGTGCTACGTCAAGAAGAGAATCTGCTGGCAGATCTTCCAAGAATAATTATAGCAGCTCCTCTGAATATTATTGCGGTTGCTTTGATGCCGTATCAACAGCGAACCACCGCTTCTGTACGTCCATAATATTCCAAGAAGTGTATTAACCTTTGATCTGAAAGCAGCAAGCTTTCGAAGACAAAAAAGAGATTCACTGATACCTAAATTCCCATACCGTCAATTTATTTCTCGGTATATACTTTTCTTGACTTTGGTTCAGACCTTAAAGACGTTCTAATTTTCTTGGATCTGTTATTTCCAAATCTAAAATAATTCCTACAAAATTTTCTCTTTGTGTTGTTATTATATACGTACACCTTCTCACCTCCGCTAATTCATTCACAGAACTCCACCCAGAAAGCCATTCACTATTCCTGCTTCGTGATGCTCTATTCAGCAGGTTCCTGAAGCGCAGTGGTCACGGTAATAGCCTCATATTCCGGAGGACCAGACGTGAAATCTCAAATCAACAGTCAATATTTTAGTTTTCCGTGGTTTACCTAAATCACTTACTTCGCATACCATGATGGTTACCGCGAAATGGGTGAGTAGATTACTTTCTATATCCTCGTCTTTTCAACAGAACGTCAAACCCTAATCTTAGTTCATTCCTTAATCCGTAGTTTCTTATGTGATTGAAATGTGCCAGGATTTAAATTTAAAAAATCAGAACTGCCTGACTCTTGGAACATTCTCTTAAACAGCATGTAACTGAGGGAGTGGAGTGCCTAGATGAATCACAGAGGCTGAATGTCATGAAATTTTGTTGTTATAATCTTCAGTTTGAATACCTGATTTGAAGCAGCTGTCCATATTAGCCTATCTGTTCTACCCTCTCACTAAAATACTACTGAAACCTACAACCATTTGAAACTGTTTATGGGTACTAATCCCTAGGTTTCCATCTACAAATTTTATCCCCCACACTTTTCTTCATTATCAGATTGACTGTTTCTTGATGCCTCAGAGTGTGTCCCATCAACTGATCCCTTCTTTTGGTGAAGTTGTATCCTAATTTCGTTTTTCCCCAATTCTGTTTAGTATGTCTTCATTAGTTATTCGGTGCACCCATCTAATCTTTAGTATTCGTCTAGTCCACGTCATTTCAAACCCTTCTATGCTCTTCTCCGTGAATTGCTTATCGTCCAGGTTTCACTTCTCTTTGAAGTCAACGTACCAGACAGATACCTACAGAAAATACTTCACAACACTGAAATTTAGTTTGACTATAACAAATTCCACTTTTTTCGGAAACACTTTTCCTTCTGTTGCCAGTTTACATTTTATATCCTTTCTACTTCGATAGCGTCAGTTGTTTTGTTGATCAACTAGCAAAACACATCTACTACTTTCAGCGACTCTTTTCCGAATCTAATTCTCTCAGAATTCCACGATATAATCCGACTACATTTAGGGCCTTCTGTTTTCCTTTTTTTTATGTTCAATTTACAGCTTCGTTTCTAGACACTAGAAATTATTAATTATGAAGAGCAGGCGGAAATTTAAGATAACCGTCAGGAAGAATAAAGGTGGAATGAACTAGGAGACTGAAACACAGGAGACAATTCAATTCAAGAGGAATGGACATCTGTGAAAAGGGTAATCATAAATGTTACATAGACAAATACAAGAGGGGTGTTCAATAAGCAATGCAACACATTTTTTTCTGAGAACAGGTTGATTTTACTCGCTATTCGACGGTCTTACGCTACATTATCGGGAGTGCCTGTATTTCCGCATGGTACTTCTCTACCATCCGACGTCGGAACCAACATCTTGCTGCATCAATAACCTCCTCATCATTCACGTACTGCTTCCCGTGAACTGCATCTTTCGTTGGGCCAAACGGATAGTAGTCGGAGATGCAAGATCTGGGCCATAGGGTAGATGAGGAAGAACAGTCGCCGGCCGGGGTGGCCGTGCGGTTCTAGGCGCTACAGTCCGGAAACGCGAGACCGCTACAGTCGCAGGTTCGAATCCCACCTCGGGCATGGATGTGTGTAATGTTCTTAGGTTAGTTAGTTTTAAGTAGTTCTAAGTTCTAGGGGACTAATGATCTCAGAAGTTAAGTCCCATAGTGCTCAGAGCCATTTTTGAAGAACAGTCCAAAGAAATTACACTACTGGTCATTAAAATTGCTACACCACGAAGATGACGTGCTACAGACACGAAATTTAACCAAAAGGAAGAAGATGCTGTGATATGCAAATGATTAGCTTTCCAGAGCATTCACACAAGGTTGGCGCCAGTGGCGACACCTACAACGTCCTGACATGCGGAAAGTTTCCAACCGACTTCTCATACACAAACAGCAGCTGACCGGCGTTGCCTGGTGAAACGTTGTTGTAATGCCTCGTATAAGGGGGAGAAATGCGTAGCATCACGTTTCCGACTTTCATAAAGGTCGGATTGTAGCCCATCGCGATTGCGGTTTATCGTATCGCGACATTGCTGCTCGCGTTGGTCGATATCCAATGACTGTTAGCAAAATATGGAATCGGTGAGTTCAGGTGGGTAATACGGAACGCCGTGCTGGATCCCAACGGCCTCGTATCACTAGCAGTCGAGATGACAGGCATCTTATCCGCATGGCTGTAACGGATTGTGCAGTCACGTCTCGATCCCTGAGTCAACAGATGGGGACGTTTGCAAGACAACAACCATTTCCACGAACAGTTCGACGACGTTTGCAGCAGCATAGACTATCAGCTCGGAGACAATGGCTGCGGTTATCGTTGACGCTGCATCACAGGCAGGAACACCTGCGATGGTGCACTCAACGACGAAACTCATTTTTTCGGATGAATCCAGGTTCTGTTTACAGCATCATCATGGTCGCATCCGTGTTTGGGGACATCACGGTGAACGCATATTGGAAGCGTGTATTCGTTATCGCCATACTGGCGTATCACCCGGCGTGATGGTATGGGGTGCCATTGGTTACATATCTCGGTCACCTATTGTTCGCACTGGCGGCACTTTAAACAGTGGACGTTACATTTCAGATGTGTTACGACCCGTGGCTCTACCCTTGATTCGATCCCTGTGAAACCCTACATTTCAGCAGTATAATGCACGACTGTATGTTGCAGGTCCTGTACGGGTCTTTCTGGATACAGAAAATGTTCGACTGCTGCCCTTGCCAGCACATTCTCCAGATCTCTCACCAATTGAAAACGTGTGGTCAATGGTGGCCGAGCAACTGGCTCGTCACAATACGCCAGTCACTACTCTTGATGAACTGTGGTATGATGTTGAAGCTGCATGGGCAGCTGTACCTGTACACGCCATCCAAACTCTGTTTGACTCAATGCCCAGGCGTATCAAGGCCGTTATTACGGCCAGAGGTGGTTGTTCTGATTTCTCAGGATCTATGCACCCAAATTGCGTGAGAATGTAATCACATGTCAGTTCTAGTATAATATATTTGTCCAATGAATACCCGCTTATCATCTGCATTTGTTCTTGGTGTAGCAATTTTAATGGCCAGGAGTGTATGTGAGCTCCTCTTTGGTGTGCAGACTTGTGTGAGGCCTTGCGTTGGCACGGAGAAGGAGAAGTTTGTATTTTTGTGACAACGAACATGATGAACTCTTTTAACACAGTACACTTCAGAGTCGATCATTGCACCTTGAGCGAGGACACCAAACAGAATAACCCCTTCAGAGTCCCAAGATACCGTTTCGATGACTTTACCGGCTGAAGGTGCGGCTTTGAACTTTTTCTTCGGAGGAGAGAAGGTGTTGCACGACTCCGTGGGTTGCCGTTTTGTTTCCTGTTAGAAGTGATGATGCCAATTTTCATCGCATGTGACAATGTCCAATAAAAATTGTCACGATCATTCTCGTAACGCGCTAGCAACTCCTCACAGATTATCCTTCATTGCTCTCTATCGTCTTCTTTAGGCAGCGAGAAACCCAGTAGGCACAAAACTTTGAACACCCCAACTGGTGGACTAGAGTATTAGCACTTCCAACAGAGATGTCCAGTTGTGCGGCGAGGTGTTTGGTTGTGATCTGTCGATCATCTCGAATGAGGGTGTCCGCAAGTTCCAACACTGCAAGAGTCGTAGCTGCGTCCGGACTGCCGCCACTCGGGAGATCAGACATGTTTGGATGACCTTGAAGCGACAATGACAGACGCCTCGTCCAACGACTCACCGTGGTTTTGTTCACTACCAGGTCTCGGTAGATATTCTGCAGGCGCCTATGAATATCTGCGATGCTCTGGTTCTCCGCCAAAATAAACTCAATGACAGCTCTCTGCTCGGAACCCGTTACAGATGCCATTTTGAATCTACGAATAGTGATGCCTCCAACCGGGACTTCGTGAAAATATAGGGGATGAAGCGAGAATATTTCACCATGTCCCACTGGAAGTTCCGTATTTATTCAACCGGAACTTGCCGAGAAAAAATGTGTTGCATTACTTACTGAACGCTCCTCGTAAGTACAAGGAAGGTAACTACGAAGAAAAAGCGAGTTAAGGAAGAAATCAATTTATCGACGACCGAAGGAAGTACAAACATATCCAGGTAGAGACAAAAATATAACAACATAAGGCACTTAGTTATAAAATGAATTGGAGCTCCAGGGAAGCTAAGGCGAAAAAGATGTAGAAAAACTATGAAGAAATAGGAAAACACATGGTTGTCGGTATAGCTAATTCAGCATAGAAAAAAGTCAACATAACATTCCATGAAATTAAAATCAAATGTGCTAACATTAAAAGTGTAGGAGAAAATCTGCTGTTAAACTTAGAGGAGTGAATGGGCAGTGGGACGAAAAATTTTGAAGGCGTCTAGAAGGGGTTGGACCTGTCTGCTGACGGGATAGAAAAATTGTAAAGCGATCTGGACGACACAGGCGAACCAGTATTAGAACCATAATTTGAAAGAGCTTGGTACACTTCATATCAAATAAGACTGCAGAGGTAGATGTCATTCCTTTGGAACGTTTGAAATAATTGGTGAAAATGACAACCAAGCGATTATATAAGATGGTGTGTAGAATCCATGGGAGTGGAAACATGCCATCAGACTTTCGGAAAATATTCAAACAATACCGAAGATAGCAACAGGAGATAAGCGCAAGAACTATAGCACAATCAGCTTACCAGTTCACGGTAGGTTGACTGATTTTGGGAGGGGACCAAACAGCGAGGTCATCGGCCCCATTTGATTAGGGAAGGATCGGGAAGGAAGTAGGCCATGCCCTTTCAAAATAACCATTCACCTGAAGCGATTTAGGGATACCACGGAAAACCTAAAACAGGATGGCTGGATACGGGTTTGAACTGTAGTCCCCTCGATCGCGAGATCAGTGTGCAAACTACTGCCCCACCCCGCTCAGTGACAGTTCATGCATCTGAGCTGCTCACAAGAGTAATATACAGAAGACTGGAGAAGAAAACCAAGGATCTGTTAGATGACGATCAGATTTTTTTTTCCATCAGTCTTCTGACTGATTTGAAGCGTCCCTCCAGGAATTCCATCCTGTGGCAACCTCTCAATCGCAGCGTAGCACGTGCAACCTACGTCCTCAATTACTTGCTAGATGCAATTCAATCTCTGTCCTCCTCCACCACAGTTTTTGCCCTCTACAGCTCCCTCTAGTACCGTGGAAGTAATTCCCTCATATCTTAATAGATGTCCTACCACCCTGTCCCTTCTCCTTGTCAGTGTTACTTCCCCGATCCGCCCTCAACCTCCAAATTTATTACCTTATCAGTCCACCCGATTTTCAACAATCGTCTGTAGCACCACATCCCAAATGCTTCGATTTTCTTCTGTTAGGTTCTTCCAACATTCCATGTTTCACTACCATACAATGCTGTACCCCAGACGTACATTCTCCGAAATTTATTCCTCAAATTAAGGCATGTGTTTGATACTAGTAGAATTCTCTTGGCCAGGAAAGCCCCTTTTGCCATTGCTAGTCTGCTTTTGATGTCCTCCTTGCTCCTTCCGTCATTGGTTATTTCACTGCCTAGGCATCAGAATTCCTTAACTTCATCTATTTCGTGACCATCAATCCTCCTCTCCCATTGACTAACACGCCTGCAACCACCGCATGGATCCTCTCCTTGGAGTTCAGGAGCTTGACCCGATGCGCCACTGCCCGCTTAATGTAACCCTCGCACCCTCCCATTGACGATGCGACACAGAAATTGCGTCGAGATTAAAAACAACAGGCTCCATGACGACTTCTGTACAAGAGACCAACACGGCTGCAGACGCCGAATGGAACTTCTCCTGGGAGTGCAGTACCTTGAATCCGATGTACCACTGCCCGTTTACTGTAAACCTCGCACCCTCCCATTGACGATGTGACAGAAATTGCGTCGCGGTTGAAAACTACTGGCTCCATGACGAATTCTCTCCAAGAGACCAACACGGCTATAAGCGTTCCATGGAACACCTCCTGCGAGTGCAGTATCTCGAATCTGATGCTCCACTGCCCGTTTACTATAACCCTCGCACCCTCCCAGTGAGAATGCGACGCAGGAATAGTGTCGTGGTTGAAAGCTACAGGCGCCATGCCGACTGCTCTCCAAGAGACTAACACGTCTGCGGTCGCCGTATGGAAACTGTCCTGGGAGTCCAGTAGCCTGAATATGATGCAGCACTAGCTGTTTAATGAAACCCTCTCATTCTTACAGTGAGAATGCTACACAGAAATTGCGTCTCGGTTGAAACTACAGGCTGTATGCCGACTTCTCTCCAGGGTACTAGCACGGTTGCGGTCGAAGCATTGAACCATCCCTGGGAGTCCAGTAGCTTGTATATATTCACCACTGTCCGTTTACTGTAACTCTCGCACGCTCCCATTGACGAAGCGACAGAGAAATTGCGTAGCGATTGTAAACTAATGGCGCATTCCGACACCTCTGCCAGAGAATAACACGGCTGCGTTTGCGGCATGAAACCTTTCCAAGGAGTCCAGTAGTTTGTATCCAATGAACCTCTGCACATTTGCTGTAACCCTCGCACCCTCCCATTGAAAAAGCTGCAGAGAAATTGCGTCGCGATTGAAAACTACAGACTTCATGCCCACATCTCGCCAAGAGAGTACCACGGTGCGGCCGCCGCAAGGAACCTGTGATAGAAGTCCAGTAGCTTGTATCTGATACACCACTGTACGTATGTGTTACCTTCGCAACCTTCCAGTGAGTGTGGGACACAGAAATTTCGTAGCGATTGAAAACATCAGGTTCCATGACGACTTCTCTCCAAGAGGCTATCACGGCTGCAGTCGCCGCATGTAACCTCCCCCTGTCCATTTACTCAAACTCTCGCACCATCCAATAGATGATACGATGCAGGAATTGCGTCGCGATTGAACACTACAGGCTCCATGCCGACATCCCTCCAAGAGACTAAAACAGTTGCGGTCGCTATATGGAATCCCTCTTCGGAACGCAGTAGCTTGAATCAGAAGCACACTGCCCTTTTCCTGTAACACTCGCACCATTCCAGTGACGTTGCGCCCCAGAACTTGCACCGCCATTGAAAACTTCAGGCTCAATGCTGGCATCTCCCCAAGAGACTAACACGGCGGTGGTCGCCGCATGGAACTTCTCCTAGAAGTCCAGTAGCTTGTATCCGATGTACCACTAACCGTTAACTGTAACCATGGCACCAACCTATTGATGATGCAACACAGAAATTGTGTCGCGATGGAAAGCCAGAGGCGCCGCACCGACTTCTCTCCAAGAGACTAATACGGCTGCGGGCGCCGCATGGAACCTCTGCTAGGAGTGAGTAGCTTCTACCCGATGCACAACTTTCCGTTTGCTGCAGCCACGCCCCCTTGCAGTGAGGATGCAATACACAAATTGTATCGCAATTAAAATACACGGGCTCCATGCTGACTTCTCACCAAGAGACAAAAACGACTGCGGTCGCCTCATGGCACCCCTCCAAGGAGGCCAGAGGCTCTCATCTGTTGCACCATTGCACGTTTACTGTAACCCTCGCACCGTCTACAAGAGACTAACGCGGTTGCTTTCTTCGCAAGGAACCTCTCCTGGGAGTGCAGTAGCTTGAATCCGATGCACCACTGCCCACTTACTGTAACCCTCGCTTCCTACCACTGACGATGCGACACAGAAATAGCGTCGGGATAGAACACTACAGGCTCCATATCGACTTCTTTCCAAGAGACTAACACGGCTGGCGTAGCCGCATGGAAAGTCCATTTCTTGTATCCGACACAACACTGCCCGTTTACAGTAACACTCACACCCTCCCAGTGGATCAGCGATGCACTGATGGCGTCTCAATTGAAAACTACAGGGTCCATGCTGACTTCTCTCCAAGAGACTAACACGTCTGTGATCGCCGCTTGGAGTATCTTTTGAGAGTCCAGTTGCCTCTATCCGATGCACCACTGCCCATTTACTGTACCGCTCTCAGTGAGGATGCGACACAAAAATTGCATGTCAATTGAATACTACAGGCTCCAAGACGACTTCACTCCAAGACACCAACACGGCTTCAGTTCACACATGGAACCTCTGCTGGGAGTGCAGTAGCTTGAATCCGGTGCACCACTGCCCGTTTACTGTAACCCGTGTGCCCCCCTACTGCGTATTCGACACAGAAATTGGCCGCTATTGAAAACTACAGCCGGCCGCGGTGGTCTCGCGGTTCTAGGCGCGCAGTCCGGAACCGTGCGACTGCTACGGTCGCAGGTTCGAATCCTGCCTCGGGCATGGATGTGTGTGATGTCCTTAGGTTAGTTAGGTTTAAGTAGTTCTAAGTTCTAGGGGACTGATAACCACAGCAGTTGAGTCCCATAGTGCTCAGAGCCATTTTTTGAAAACTACATGCTCCATGACGACTTCTCTACAAGAGAATAACATGGTTGCTGTCGCCACTTGTAACCTCTCCCCAGATTCCATTAGCATGCATGTTATGCACCACTGCACGTTTACTGTAACCCTCGACCCCTGCCATTGACGATGAGACTCAGATATTGTGTCGCGATAGAAAACTCCCATCCTCCTGCGAATTCCCTCCAAGAGACAAACGCAGCTGTGGTCACCCGATGGAACTTCTCTGAATGCACCACAGCCATTTTACTGCAACCTTCACAAAGTCCCAGTGACGATGCAAACACAGAAATTTTGACAGAATAGAAAACAACAGTTTCCATGCCAATTGCACCCCAAGAGACTAACACGCCTGCGATCGCCACTTGGAATCTCTCCTTGGAGTTCAATAGCTTGAATAAGATGTAGCAATGTCCGATTACTGTAACCCTTGCACCCTTTCAGTGAGTATGAAAAACATAAACAGAGTATCGATTGAAAAGTATAGGTTCCATGCCGACATCACTCCAAGAGACTAACACAGCTGCAGTCGCCGCATGGAACTTGAGTCCAGTTACTTGTATCCGATGCATTATTGCCCATTTACCGTAATCCTCGCAACCTCCCATTGATGATGCGACAAAGAAATTGCGTCGCGATTGACAAATACAGTCTCCATGCTGACTTTTCTCCTGCATACTAACACGGCTGCGGTTGCCGCATGGAAGCTCTCATGGAAGTACACTATTTTGAATCCGATGCAGCACTGCCAATTTACTGTATCCCTCGCACCCTTCCAGTTAGGATGCGATACAGAAATTGTGTCGTGACTGAAAAGCGTAGGCTCCACGCTGACTTCTCTCCAGAATACCGAAACCCTCGCGTAGTCCCAGTGAGGATGTGACACAGAAATTGAGTTGCAATTGAAAACTACAGGCTCCTTGCCGAATTCTCTTCAAAAGACTAACGACGGCTGCGGTCGTCGAATAGAACTTCTCCTGGGAGGCCAGTTTTGTGTCACGTTTGAAAGCTGCAGGCTCCATGCCACCATCTCTCCCAGAGAGATGCGGTCGCCGCATGGAACATCTCCTTGGAGTCCAGTTACTTGTATCTCCTATGCACACTGCCCGTTTACTGTAACCCCAGCACCCTCCCATTAACGATGCGACACAGAGATTGCGTTGTGACTGAAAACTATAGGCTCCATGCGTTCTTCTCCCCAAGAGAGTAACAGGCTGCGGTCGCCACATGGAACCTCTTCTGGGAGTCCAATAACTCGTATCTGATGCACCACTGCCCGGTTAATGTAACCCTAGCAACCTTCCATTGATGAAGCGATACACAAATTGCGTCGCGATTGAAAAGTACACGATCCATAGCGATTTCTCTCCAAGAAATTTACACAGCTGCAGTCGCCGCATGTTGTATCTCCTGCGAGACCAGTGGCTTGTATCCGATGCAGCACTTCCCATTTATTATAACCCTCAACCCTCCCATTGACGATGCGACAGAGAAATTGCGTCGCGATTGAAAACTACGGGCTCCACGCCGATTGTTCACAAAGAGAGTGGTCGCTGCATGGAGCCCTTCCTACGAGTCCAGTAGCTAGAATCCGATGCACCACTGCCCGTTTACTGTAACCCTCGCACCCTCCCATGAACGATCCAACACAGAAGTTGTGTCACGTTTGAAAGCTGAAGTCTCCATGCCGCCATCTCTCTAAGAGACTAACTTGGCTGCATTCGCAGCATGTAGGTTCTCATGGGAGTCCAGTTGTTTGTATCCGATACACCACTGCCCAGTTAATGTAACTCTAGCCACCTTCCAAGAGACAATCACCGCTGCGGTAGCCACATTTTACCTCTCTTACGAGTCCAGTCCCTTGTATCCGATTCACCACTGCCCGTTTACTATTACCCACACAACCTCTAATGGGGGATGCGACACTGAAATTGCGTCACGATTGAATACTACATGGTCCATGACGACTTCTCTCCGAGAGACTAACACGGCTGCGGTCGCTGCATTGGACCTGTCCTAGGAGTGCAGTAGCTTGTATCCCATTCACTTCAGCCCATTTACTATAACTCACATACCCTCCCAGTTAGGATGGAGCACTGAAATTGCGCAGCCATTAAGTAGTAAAGGCTCTAGCTTGTATCCGATGCACCACTGCCCGTTTACTATAACTCACACGCACCCTCCCTGTGAGGATGGGAAACTGAAATTATGTCGCGATTAAATATTACAGGCACCACGCCCACTTCCATCCATGAGCATAACATGGCGGCAGTCGCCGCGTGCATCCTCTGATAGAAGTCGAATAGCTTTTATCCGGTTTACCACTGCCCGTTTATTATAACCCACATAATGTCGCAGTGAAGATGGGACACTGAAATTGTGTCACGATTGAATATTACAAGCTCCATGCCGTCTTCTCTCCAAGAGACTAACAAGGCTCCGGTCACAGAAAGGGACCCCACGTGTGATTTGAGTAGCTTGAATCCGATGCACCACTACCCATTAACTATAACACTCACACCCTGCCAGTAAGAATGCGACACTGAAATTGCGTCGCAATTGAATACTACAAGCTCGATATTCACTTCTCTCCAAGAGACTAACATGTCTGTGGTCGCCGCATGGGACCTCTCCTGAGAGTGCAGTAGCTCGAGTCTAATGAACAACTACCCTCTCTCAATCCCAGTGAGAATGCGACAAAGAATTTTCGTCGTGATTGAATTCTACAGGCTCCATGCTGTCTTCTCTCCAAAATACTACACGGCTGCCGTTGCCGCATAAATCCTTTTCTGGGAATGCAGTAGCTTGAATTCGATGCACGGACGCCCGTTTACAGTAACCCTCGCACACTCACAATGAGGATGCGATACTGAAATTGCGTCGCGACTGAATACTGTAAGATCCATGCCGATTTCGCTCTAAGAGACTAACGAGGCCGCGGTCACCGCAAGTGACCTCTACTACGAGTGAAGTAGCTTTTATTCTATGCACTTTTTTTTTCCTTATTGCATTTCAATTCCCCATCGGGGCGGGCTGGCAGCAGCATAGGCGCTGCTCTTCAGCCGAAAGACATAGAACAAAACAATAGAAGACATTTAAAAACAGCAAAGGAGAGAATAAGGTGAACATAGATATAAAAATGGGGAACATCATGGAAGGCAATAGACAAAAAAACGGGGTGACTGTAAAATGGAGATAAAAAACTGTTTAAAAGTAGCACACACAAAAAGCCACACACTGCAATGGTTAAAAGAACACAAGGCACAGTATGACTGGAGCATAAAGGTAGCGACGGATGGCATAGCACATAACGTAACACTGACGGCGAACCTCAAGGCAGGACACAATTAAAATCACACCTCGTGACGCACACGAGAAACAGCACTAAACACAACACTGACGTGGCACACTGAAGATGATCAATACAGAGGATCTGCCAGGCGCTAGGAGATGAGGGAGACCTGAAGAAGGGAGGGAGGGGAAGAGATGGGGAGGTGAGGGGGGGGCGCGCGGAAGAGGGCCAGGTAGGGAGGGATGTGGGAAGGAGAGAGGCAAGTATGGGGTGCAGGGTCTCAGGGGAAGGGGGGACGGAGGAAAATCCGCTCTGGGAGAAGGAGGAAAGAGGAAAAGGGGGCCTTGGGGAGGGGGGGGGGAACAAGGCCAGGTTCTAGTTGGAAGGAAGGGTAGATGTCACAGCAAAGTTCGTCATCCGGGAGGGGGAGGCGTTGGAAATTGCCCTGATGAAGGAGATGGAGGGTGTGGAGGTGGAGATAGGGAGGGATACAGCGATAGAGGCGCGGCAACGGGCGGGGGGTGGAGAGGAAGGAGGAAACCAGAGGGTGGGGGGGATCAAGCCTGCGAACAGTGTAAAGGATGCGGAGATGTTGGAGGAACAGGAGGAGGTGGGGATTCTATGCACCACTGCCAGTTTATTATAACCCTCGCACCCTCCCAGTGAGGATGCGAGAATGAAATTGCGTCGCGATTGAATACCATTGACTTCATGCTGACTTCTCTCCAAGAGACAATCACGGCTGCGGTTGCGACATTTCACCTCTCCTACGAGTCCAGTCGCTTGTATCCGATGCACCACTGCCCGTTTACTATTACCCACACAACCTCTCAGTGAGGATGCGACACTGAAACTGCGTCGCGATTGAATACTATAGTCAACATGACCATTTTTCTCAGAATAAAACGGCTACTGTCGCCGCACAGGACCCCTCCTAGAAGTCCAGTAGCTTGTATCCGATGCACCACTACCTGTTTATAATGAGCCACACACCCCACTAGTGAGGAGGCGACACCAAAATTGCCTGGTAACTGAATACTACAGAGTACCTGCCGACTTCTTCACTAGTGAATAACATGGCTGGACTTACTGCATGGGAGCTCTCCTACAAGTCTCGTAGCATGTATCAAATGCACCACTGACCGTTTCCTATAACCCACACTCCCTCCCAGTGAGGCTGCGACACTGAAATTGCGTCCTGGTTGAATAGTGTAGTCTCTATGCAGATATCTCTGCACGCCTGCAGTCGCCACATGGGACGTCTCCTGGGAATCCGAGGTACCGTTTTTCTGTAAAACCGCACTCCCCCAGTGAGGATGCAACAATGAAATGGCGTTGCGATTGAATACTACAAGATCCATGACGACTTCTCTCCAAGAGACTACCAATTCCTCAGTCGCCGCACGAGACCTCCTTTAGCAGTCCAGTAGCTTGTAGCCGATGCACCATCGCCCATATACTATAACCCACACACCCTCCCAATGAGGATGCGACACTGAAATTACGTCGCGATTGAATACTACAGGATCCATGGTGGCTTCTCTCCAAGAGACTAATACGGTTCCGGTCACTGCATGGGACATCTCCTGGGAGTGCAGTAGACTGAATCCGATGCACCACTGCCCGTTTACTATAACCCACACACCCTCCCAGTGAGGATGTGACTCTAAAATTACGTCACGTTAGAATTCTTGAGGATCCATGCCGCCTTCTCTCCAAGTCAGTATCAAGGCTTCAGTCGCCGTATGAGACCTCCACTGGGACAGCAGTAGCTTGAATCCGAAACACCACTTTCCGTTTACTACAATGCGCACACCCTCCCAGTGATTATATGACAATGAATTTGCGCCCAGACTGAACAGTAAAGGTTCCATGCCGACCTCTCTCCAAGACCCTAACAAGGCTGTAGACGCCACATGGGGATTCTCCTGGGGTACAGTAGCTTGGATCCGATGCACCATTTTTACTAGAACCCACACTCCGTCCCAGTGAGGATATGACACTGAAATTGCGTCGCGATTGAATAGCAAAAGCTCCATGCCGACTTCTCTCCAAAGGACTAACGAGGCTGCAGTCGCCGCATGGGGCCCCACCTGGGAGTGCAGTAGCTTGAATCTGATTCACCACTGCCCTTTTACTATAACCGACACACCCTCCCAGTGAGGATGCGACACTGAAATTGCGTAGGAATGAATACTACATGCGCCATGTCGATATCTGTCCAAGAGACTAACACGATTGCTGTCACTGCATGTGACCTCTCCTGGGAGTCCTGTAGCTTGTATCCCATGCACAACTATCCTTTTTCTGTATCTCTCGCAAACATCCCCCCCCCCCCAATCGATCATTTGACACACTCACATTGACGATGCAACACAGAAATTGCGTCGTGACTGAAAATTGCAGGCTCCTTGGTGATTTCTCTCCAAGAGACTAATACGGCCGCCGTCGCCGTCACTTAGAAATGCAGTAGTTTCTATTCTATGCACCACCGCCAGTTACTGCAGTCCCTGTACACTCCGATTCAGGATGCGAAAAGGAAATTGCGTAGTTATTAAAAACGATGGGCTCCAAGCCAAATTCTCATCAAGAGATTAACAAGGCTGTCGTCACTGCATGGGACCTTCCTACGAGACCAGTAGCTTCTATCCGAGTCACCACTTCCAGTTTACTATAGCCCACACACCTTCCCAGTGACGATGTGACACTGAAATTGGGTTGCGGTTGTATATTACAGGTTCCATGCCGCCTTCTGCTCCAAGAGACTAACACGGCTACAGTCAACGCTTAGGACGTCTCCTATAAGTCCAGTAGCTTGAATCCGATGCACCACTTGCCGTTTACTAGAACCCACAAACTCTACCAGTGTGGATATGAAACTGAAATTGCGTCGCGATAGAATATTAAAGGCTCCATGCTAACTTTTGCGCTCACCGAATGGCGGCTCCCCTGGGGTGCAGCATCTTGGATCCGATGCACCATTGCCCATGTACTATAACACACACAACCTCCCAGTGACTATGTGACACTGAAATTGTGTCTTGATTGAATACCACAGGCTCCATGTCGACTTCTCTCCAAGAGACTAAGAGAGCAACAGTCGCTGCAAGGGCCCTTCCCTGGGAGCGCAGTAGCTTGATTTTGTTGCAACACGGCACGTTTACTATAACCCATACACCCACCAGTGATCACGCGACACTGAAATTTGCATGGGGGCTTAATTAAATGCAATAATTTTAGTAGCTGTGTGACCGGTTACGAAGTCTCGTAACCGGTTGGCCCTGACTAGTATTAGCATGCAATCTTACTGTATAAAATAAAAATAAAGAATGACAAGGAATTTCCATTAACACAATTAATTAATTAAGTCCCCTGCAACTATAAAAGCTACGAAACAGTAAAGCACAAGTGAAACTGTTCTGTGTGTGGTAGTGTGACTCAACGTACATGTATCTGGCTCGGTTCTTTCTCAAAACGACAAAATATTTTAAACACCATTTACAATGAACTAATTGAAAAACCACAAATACTACAATTGCACATAGAAACCAGAATTACAAGTCTAATATATAAACACGAGCCAGATGCGTTGTTGACTGTACCTGTGACCAAGAGGCATTGTCATTAAAGAAAAGTAATACCTTTTTACCTCATTATATATTGACGAAAATTTTCCATTACACCAGCATCATAAATCAAAGCCCATCTCCTTTCTCAAATACACTGTGATAATTGCAACATCTTCCATCTATACATTACACCAACCAAACAGTATCTACTCTCTCGCCCAACAGAACAACAACTGCACTCGACATCCTCTGAACTACTACTGCACCAGTGGAGGCGGCGAAATAATAATCTTTGGCGCAATCTCTGGCGCTGTGACTCAGTGTAGCCACCTTTCATATGCCCCTCCTCCACGGGCTAGAATTTGGTGGTATTTTTGCCAGTATTTGTGGTGAAAATACCACCAAATTCGTCGAAAAAACACAGACAAAAATTAAAGATGATATTAATAAGTAATTATCACATAACTAAATAAATTTTGGCTTTGCACTGACCCTTCAATAACTTAATATATAAAAATACAGTAAGGAATATAAATGCTTGCATACATGTGATTTTACGTAATAGTTTACGCAAGTATCATTTCTTAGATTAGTTAAACAGTTCAATCAATGGCACCAGCAATGACGAATAGGTGCAGATAAGAGTCTCATAACATTTCATAAACAGTATATACACAATAAATCAGTTTGCACAAATATTCACATAAAATCTTTTCAATAGTTTAATAAACAAGTAGCACTCCTCAGAGCAGATAACAGTTCCAACAGTACCACCCAGCAATGGTCAACAGGTGCAAATAGCAGTCCCATAACATTTCATAAACAGAAAATACACAATAAATCAGTTTACAAACATAAAATCCTTTCAATAGTTCAATAAACAAGTAGCACTCCTCAGAGTAGTTGACAGTTCCAGCACTGGCACCCAGCAGTGTTCAGCAAGTGCAAATAGCAGTCCCATAACATTTCATAAACAGTAAATACACATGCAATGGTCAACAGGTGCAAATAGCAGTTCCATAACATTTCATCAGCAATATTTGAACAACTCCAACAGTGCCACCCAGCAATGGCGAGCAGGTGCAGACACCAACAAGTGACATCTCATCAGTGGTTGAGCAGTTCCAACAGTGGCACCCAGCAATGTTGAACAGGTGCTGACAGCAACAAGTGACATCATTTCAGTAGCAGCAGTTCAAACAGTGGCACCCAGCAAAGGCGAGCAGCTGCAGACACCAACAAGTGACATTTCATCAGTGGTTGAGCAGTTCCAACAGTGGCACCCAGCAATGTTGAACAGGTGCAGACAGCAACAAGTGACATTATCTCAGTAGCAGCAGTTCCAGCAGTGGTACCCAGTAATGGCGAGCAGGTGCAGGCAGGAATGAGTGTCATCACATCTGTAGTAGCAGTTCCAACAGTGGCACCCAGCTATGGCGAGCAGGTGCAGACACCAAGAAGTAACATTTCATCAGTGGTTGAGCAGTTCCAACAGTGGCACCCAGTAACGTTGAACAAGTGCAGGTAACAGTCTATAATATTCACCAGCAATAATGAAACAGTTCATCAGAGTTGATCAGCAGAAATTAAACATTTCCAAGTGGCACCCATCAATGATAATATGTGTAAGCACGAACAGCAGTTTGAATGCACACACAATTGCTTTTACAACATTATTATCAATGCTCTTACACTAAACATACATATTATAATAAACACACAAATGATATAAGATAACTGTCATATTAACTATTACAAATACACAAATATCAGTAATATTTATGGGTGTCAGTGCATGCCACAACAAATAAGTAAAATAATATTTAGGAGATATGTCGGTACCAATTATTTGGGATTAGGAAAGGAAAACACACAAAACACACTCCTCATCTTTCATCCACATACTAAGTACTATTGTGTAATTGAATATTGTTAACTGTGTAAATGCAATTCTGTCAAAATTTGATGTTCAACATGCATATCAAATAGTAGTGGCAGCAGTGTATAATAGTCAACAATAGTTAGTCAACGTCATAGTCATCATGTCAAGACCAATGTTTGCCAAGCCAAATCAAAATGTACGGTTGCTGAACAACTGTCAGTGTGCCAAGATATGCAAATACTTCCTCTCTCCAAAGAAAAGTATATACTGCTTATTGATTTAACAAAGTGTGTGTGTAGACAATCTTCCTTCCACTGGAGTGTTCTAGTCTGCCATCTTCCTCCTTCTTTTTCCATATAAACCAACAAAAAAAAAAAATGCTCCTCACTTACTTACCTCTTGTCCACCAAAACTCCAATAATCATCAGCATCACATAATCTCAGTACTTCAATAATACCTCTTCAATACGTCGATACATATAAACCTTATCACCAATATCATTTACCTTACCTCTTATCCACCAAAACTCCAATAATCATCAACATCACACAGTCTCAATACTTCAATAATACCTCTTCAATACGTCGATACATATAAACCTTATCACCAATATCATTTCACTTCCATAACAACTCTTTCCTCTAGTCAGTCTCCTCGAACAAGTACAGATAAAATCCAAGTGCAAACTTCAATTCATCATCCCATACAATCCGAAGACACAGTGTCCACACACCACCTCTGTGTAATCCACCTGAGCCAAATCTACTACTCATTATGAATTATAAAATACATTTTGGTTACCTTGTCCATCATTAAATAAAAGAAATGCAAACATGACCTCTAACAGCCTTCAGTTTGAATAACTTTCAGTAAGTAGGTGCGAGTACACAGTATTAATGATCACATAAGAATTTGAATGAATAAACCGTAATATTTCACAGTGTGTACACCACTCCAAGAATCATGGCAAAACAGAAGCAAACATGTGGAGTATTTTTTGTGTCAAGTGTCACTTGCTAATTCAATTGCTCACGAAGAATGCAGTTTAATAACTGTCAATGGTCTAAAGCTAGTGTTGGTATTTCATGTCGTCAGCTTCCTTTCTATTATAATGAATTAATACAGCTTCCATAGAGCTTCCAGTTCATGTGACTTCAATGAAGTTTCTTGTACCCATGTAGTTCGTAGAATTATAGCAGTTCATTTTCTTATCTTAAAATGTAAAGCACTGAGCATAAGCAAAACATGCAATACCGAGTAACATACCAGTAGAGAACAGATTGTCAACAAGTGGATGCAGCACAATCCCTACAACGAAGCTTTGCCAAGTGAACACTCTATAATTAATACCATAATGTAACCTAAATTCTATGTTCATACACAGTATATAAGTATTTCTCTATAATAAATTAAAGAGTAGTTATGACAACAAAATAGAAATGTGTAAATATGCAGTCCATATGTAAAGCAGCAAGTATATATCTTACATAATAAATAGGTCATTAGCATCATATCAGCAAAAGCAAATAAATGTTCATATATAATCTTAATAAGTAAACATGAAGGCGCAAGCACATAAATTACAGAGTATAACTTACATACATAACCATATCAGCACAACTAATCAGGTGACAATTATAATTTAAATAAATAGGCACAGCAGGCACATAATAAAAAATATGACATCAGTGAAAAAGCATAGCAGCCAAGCGATGCATAATATATACAAGTAACAACCCTGTTCATTAATAAAACATCGTCAAAATCAGCAAATGTACGCAAGCATGTCGCTTGACAAGTAAGTTCGTAGAGCATAAAATTTAACACAAAGTATAAATCACGTAATCGCGAGCAGCAAATTACGTATAAAGTACATACCTAAGTAGAAATATGTTACCTGAAAAATAAACTCAATTAATAGTTACCTTTTTAGTTTATTACTTTTTTCTTCGAAATTATATTCTTCCTGAAATTTTCTCGATAGCAAGTCTTCCTACTGTCGGAAATTTTCTCTATAGCAAGTCTTCTTATTGTCGGACATGCACAGAATTTACCTGAAGTTCTTAAATATTTTATACAACTGTATCCTGGAAAAACTGAACGTTAATAACATAAGTTATCAAGTCACTATAGCTTTACACTGAATTTAATCGGAGAAATTAGACTGTGTATTTGTCTACGACTGTCAGTGCATTCGCACTGAGCGCTCGATCAGCTGTAGGTAAGCGTGACGTAAGAAGTAATTGTTTGCGGTCAACGGCCACCTTGTGCGGCGCGCAGACTTGACTGTTGCTTTGTGTATGTGCTGCCGCTAGAACACGGCGCGGTATCCCTGTATTCTCTGCGTGTTTACGTGTAACTGTTAATTTCTCAAAAGTATGTCATTCCACAAAAATTTTAACGTTCGATATATGATGTATTCCCTTAGAGCGCCGTGATTTAAGAGTTTCAACTTCGACAGTGTTATCATGAATAATTTTGCTAGCTCTATATGGATCGCTATAAAGTAGAAAAAATTTGCGACAAAAGCCTTTTCCTTTGTAAGACAAACTATGAGACTTAATTAGCACCTTTTGACCAAGTGACCAAGTTTTTAAACGACCAGGACGTTTAGCTGATTTCTCCCTTCTAGCAGCCGCAGATGCAATATTTTGTAGAGCCAGGTTGACAACTTCGGAATGCCGCAGTTCCCGTGTAGGCGGAAAAGGGACGATTTCAGAAATGCGATTTGTCGGTGCTTTATTTTTTAATATCATTATAGGCGATAAAGAAGTTGAATCATTAGGGAGTTCATTCAGAATGTTTTGAAAAATATGAAGATACTGATCCCACGTTCTGTGATTATGATGACAATAAAGACGACACATCGCAGGTTCGAATCCTGCCTCGGGCATGGATGTTTGTGATGTCCTTAGGTTAGGTAGGTTTAACTAGTTCTAAGTTCTAGGGGACTAATGACCTCAGCAGTTGAGTCCCATAGTGCTCAGAGCAAAAGACGACACAATTTATTGATTTCCTTCATCCATCTCTCTGAAGCGTTAGATTGAGGGTGAAATAGTGAAATGAAAATTGGTTTAATCTTACGACGCCGTAGAGTACGAAGCCAAATTTTAGAGCGAAACTGTGATCCATTATCTGATATAACTTTATCAACATGACCCATTTCTTTAAGAAAATGTTTGATGAAAGCATTATATACTGAACGAGCTGTTGCTTTGCGTAAAGGTGTACAGCACACATATTTTGATGTCAATTCCACTACTGCCAAAATGTACGCAAAACCATTAGTAGAACGAACCACTGGACCGAACAAATCGACTACAGCACCGGTAGTATCGCTGGAATGATAGGAAACAACGGTGCTCTGTGAGAAATAGTTGGCGGCTTAGCCTTTTGACATAATTTGCATATGGCAAGAACGAACCGAATACGTTTTTCTATATTACTGAAGTAGCAATTTTCTCGTAATTTATGAAAGCATTTTTTGGGACCAAAGTGTTCATAACTGAAATGTGTATTCCAAACCAATTTATTAACCCACTCATCAGGAATGCAAACTAACCAAACAGATTTGTCAACCGATTTTCGTTTAAAAAGAATATCATTGCGAACTAAATAATACCGTCCAATCGCTACGCTTTCCTTTGTCATAAGGCTGGTATCTATTGTCCTGTTTGTTTCGTCTGTCATTTTCAAAATTACCGCTATAAAGTCCGTTCCGATCATTATCCCTTTTCTCTGAAAATCTATTGTGATTACCGTTACTGAAAAAATTACAAGAAGTTCCGTCGTCGTTGTCATACTCAAGTTTTTGTAGCAAAGTCTTAAAAGTTTCAATGTCGTCTTTACATCTTCCGGCTAAAGCAATGTGTCTTATCGATTGTGGCAGCTTAGTTAAACAAATGCGAATTAATTCAGTCGGGCTATAAGGGTTGGAAAGGAATTGATTCTTTCGAATCATATCTTCAAAGTATTCTGCCGGCGTCCGGAACTCAGACTGTTTAAAATTACGCTGCATAATAAGACTATGTTTGACTCTGTCTTGTGTGTTTTCGGACCAATATGCCGATAGAAATGCATGATAAAAATAATTTAAATTATTACAATCTCTAATAAGTGCGCACATGCGCGTCGCCGGTTCGTTTTTCTTCAATATCCTGCAAACTGTCACTTTTGGGTAAAGTAGTCATATCCGGTTATTCTTTACTGACTGCTTTTCTAGATAGATTGATAGTTGAAGAGTTGTTTTGATAGATACAAAGAATAGTAAAAGAATAGGCAGCAGTGCAGAAAACTAAAAGGGAAATAGCACTACTACAGCTCCGAGCCCTGTGCACGCTACGGTACATATTCACTTAGTGTAGTGAATCCCCTGAGGACCTAAACAGTCACGCATAAATTCCAGTTTGTGACTTAGTGGCCAATTTGACGGAAGTGCGTACATAAATTGATCTAACCATGAACATGGGTGTGTGTCATTATTAGAATTGCGAAAGATCTTAAATTTCCGAACAGTTAAAAAGTGTTTATAGTCAAAGTTTTCGCCTCGTGGCGACAAAGACCTACCGCGTCTCTCCCAGTCCGAATGACGATTATTGTCAAGCTCGCGCGCCTGGCGCTCTCTTGTTGCATCTCGTAAATGAAATAAATTATTTTCTTCAAAACCCGCTGCTATCGGTGATTCTAAATTTCTTCTACTGTCTTTTTCTACGATTTCGCTTTCAATTTGTTTAACTTGCTTTCGTAAAGCCTCAAATTCCCTTTTAACGCGTTCATTAAATTTTCCCTGATTTTTAACATGTTTATTTATATTCTGGTACTCTTCTGTTTCTGCAAATGGCAATGGAGCTGTATCATCTGAATCTCTGTCCCCATTTAAACTAAGACTTGTCAATTTATCTGGAATCTCCTCAACTCTTTCAGATAAGTCACCTATTTGTTCTTTCTGTTTATTTACGTCTTCCGTAAGTGTCGCGACTCGGGTTTCGTATTGACACATTTAGTAGTTAACTGTTCATATTGTTGTGTTAGGTTATTTATTCTGTCATTTCGTACGATTTCCTCGATTCTTTCAAATATTTCTTTCTTATCGTGGTCACATTGTAAATTTAACTCTGAAAATTTTTGTACTATCACACGATCTCTTCCTTCCTGTTCTCTATCCTGTTCCTTTAGTCTAATTTCTATTGAAGTTAATCTGTTATTGTGAGCATTCAAAATCGGTTGTACTTCTTCTCTAATTTCTTTCTTTAATTCATTTTTCATGTTTCTAAAACATGTCCCTATTCGTGAGTCTAACCGTGTTTCCATTGTTCCCATATCAGTTTTAATTGTTCCTATTTGTGATCCCAAATTTAATATTGCACTCATCAACTGCTCCATATTAACTGGTTCGAAATTCTTTTCGCCCCTAACATTTCCCGTAAAACTAAATTCCTTCGTCATAGCTGTAAAGCTGTCTGTGTTCGATACTATTCCAGAATCTTCTGTCGTTAATCTCGTATTCTGAAAATTATATGATTTTGAAAAATTTTGAACTGGATCCGGACTATTTTCCCGGCTTATTAAATTGTTTTCTACTTCATTATTCATCATACTGTTCTTCTGTGTTGGCGAGTTCGCCATGTTAACAATTTCGTTATTTTGACTATCCATCATTTTTGCCTTTTTCATCGATCGCGTAATCATTTACAAAACATACAGTATAACACTTTATCACCAACAATACCATCCACACGAAATGCTTCCCGACAAACACGATTAACGAACAATTAAAACCTTCACAATTGCACAAAATTGTCAAACCCGTGTACGACTCATCAAAAATTAAATTCTACAAAAATACCATCAGAAGAATGACAAGACAACTTCAAATATTCACTTACAAAATCTACACATGCAATATAGACTACAATCACTAAACTACAAATTACTACAACAATACTACGGTCTAATATTTTTACTATCAAAAGAATTCCAAGGGACGATCCGAAGCAGCGGTCGCCACGTGCGTGAGGGCTTAATTAAATGCCATGACTAGTATTAGCACGCAATCTGACTGCATAAAATAAAAATAAAGAATGACAAGGAATTTCCATTAACAAAATTGATTAATTACGTCCCCTGCAACTACAAAAGCTACGAAACAACAAAGCACAAGTGAAACTGTTCTGTGTGTGGTAGTGTGACTCAACGTACATGTATCTGGCTCGGTTCTTTCTCAAAACGACAAAATATTTTAAACACCATTTACAATGAACTAATTGAAAAACCACAAATGCTACAATTGCACATAGAAACCAGAATTACAAGTCTAATACATAAACACGAGCCAGATGCTTTGTTGACTGTACCTGTGACTAAGAGGCATTGTCATTAAAGAAAAGTAATACCTTTTTACCTCATTATATATTGACGAAAATTTTCCATTACACCAGCATCATAAATCAAAGCCCATCTCCTTTCTCAAATACACTGTGATAATTGCAACATCTTCCATCTGTACATTACACCAACCGAACAGCATCTACTCTCTCGCCCAACAGAACAACAACTGCACTCGACATCCTCTGAACTACTACTGCACCAGTGGAGGCGGCGGAATAATAATATTTGGCACAATCTCTGGTGCTGTGACTCAGTGCAGCCACCTTTCAAATTTCGTCGCTATTGAATACTACAGGCTCCATTCCGACTTCTGTCCAAGAGACTAACACAGCTGCTTTTGCTTCATTGGACTTCTCTACATTCTACATTCTACATTTATACTCCGCAAGCCACCCAACGGTGTGTGGCGGAGGGCACTTTACGTGCCACTGTCATTACCTCCCTTTCCTGTTCCAGTCACGTATGGTTCGCGGGAAGAACGACTGTCTGAAAGCCTCCGTGCACGCTCTAATCTCTCTAATTTTACATTCGTGATCTCCTCGGGAGGTATAATAGGGGGAAGCAATATATTCGATACCTCATCCAGAAACGCACCCTCTCGAAACCAGGCGAGCAAGCTACACCGCGATGTAGAGCGCCTCTCTTGCAGAGTCTGCCACTTGAGTTTATTAAACATCTCCGTAACGTTATCACGGTTACCAAATAACCCTGTGACGAAACGCGCCGCTCTTCTTTGGATCTTCTCTATCTCCTCCGTCATCCCGATCTGGTACGGATCCCACACTGATGAGTAATACTCAAGTATAGGTCGAACGAGTGTTTTGTAAGCCACCTCCTTTGTTGGTGGCCTACATTTTCTAAGCACTCTCCCAATGAATCTCAACCTGGTACCCGCCTTACCAACAATTAATTTTATATGTTCATTCCACTTCAAATCGTTCCGCACGCATACTCCGAGATATTTTACAGAAGTAACTGCTACCAGTGTTTGTTCCGCTATCATATAATCATACAATAAAGGATCCTTCTTTCTATGTATTCGCAATACATTACATTTGTCTATGTTAAGGGACAGTTGCCACTCCCTGCACCAAGTGCCTATCCGCTGCAGATCTTCCTGCATTTCACTACAATTTTCTAATGCTGCAACTTCTCTGTATACTACAGCATCATCCGCAAAAAGCCGCATGGAACTTCCGACACTATCTACTAGGTCATTTATATATATTGTGAAAAGCAATGGTCCCATAACACTCCCCTGTGGCACGCCAGAGGTTACCTTAACGTCTGTAGACGTCTCTCCATTGATAACATCATGCTGTGTTCTGTTTGCTAAAAAATCTTCAATCCAGCCATACAGCTGGTCTGATATTCCGTAGGCTCTTACTTTGTTTATCAGGCGACAGTGCGGAACTATATCGAACGCCTTCCGGAAGTCAAGAAAAATAGCATCTACCTGGGAGCCTGTATCTAATATTTTCTGGGTCTCATGAACAAAAAAAGCGAGTTGGGTCTCACACGATCGCTGTTTCCGGAATCCATGTTGATTCCTACATAGTAGACTCTGGGTTTCCAAAAACGACATGATACTCGAGCAAAAAACATGTTCTAAAATTCTACAACAGATCGATGTCAGAGATATAGGTCTATAGTTTTGCGCATCTGCTCGACGACCCTTCTTGAAGACTGGGACTACCTGTGCTCTTTTCCAATCATTTGGAACCCTCCGTTCCTCTAGAGACTTGCGGAACACGGCTGTTAGAAGGGGGGCAAGTTCTTTCGCGTACTCTGTGTAGAATCGAATTGGTATCCCGTCAGGTCCAGTAGACTTTCCTCTGTTGAGTGATTCCAGTTGCTTTTCTATTCCTTGGACACTTATTTCGATGTCAGCCATTTTTTCGTTTGTGCGAGGATTTAGAGAAGAAATTACAGTGCGGTCTTCCTCTGTGAAACAGCTTTGGAAAAAGGTGTTTAGTATTTCAGCTTTACGCGTGTCATCCTCTGTTTCAATGCCATCATCGTCCCAGAGTGTCTGGATATGCTGTTTCGAGCCACTTACTGATTTAACGTAAGACCAGAACTTCCTAGGATTTTCTGTCAAGTCGGTACATAGAATTGGAGTGAAGCTCTCTTCGATTTCTCCTGGGAGAGAAGTAGCTTAAATACGGTGCACCACTGCCAGGTAACTATAAACCCCCCCCCCCCCAGTCACTGAAATTGGGTCAATACAGACTTCACTATAAGAGCCTATCACGGCTGTGGTCGCTTCATGGGACCTCTCCTTGGAGCGCAGTAGCTTGAATCCAATGCACCACTGCCCTTTTACTATAACCCACACACCCTTCCAGTGAGGAAGTGACACTGAAATAGTGTTGCGATTGGTTACTACACGCTCCATGGCGACTGCTCTCCAAGAGACTAAACACGGCTGCGGTCGCTGCTTGGGACCTCACCTCTGACTGCAGTAGCTTAAATCCGATGGACCACTGCGAGTTTACTCTAACCCACGCATCTTCCCAGTGAGGGTGTGACACTGAAAAATCGTCAGGATTGAATACTAAGGGCTCCATGCCGACTTCAAGAAACTACAGCCAATGTATGGGACATCACCAGAGAGTGCAGTAGCTTCAATCCGATGCAGTACTGTCCATTTACTGTAAACCCACACACCCTCCCAGTACGGATGCGATACTGAAATTGTGTCGCGATGGAATACTAGAGGCTCCATGCCGACTTCTCTCTAAGAGACTAAAATGGCTGTGGTCGCAAGGTGGGGAATCTCGTACGAGTCTAGTAGCTTGAATCCGATACACCATTTCACCTTTGCTATAACCAACACTAAATCTAGGTGAGGATGTGACACTGGAATTGCGTCGCAATAGAAAACTACAGGCTCATGCAGTCGTACCTCCAAGAGACAAACACAGATGCTGTCGCTGTATGGGACCTCTCCTTGGAGTGCAGTATCTTGAATCCAATACACCACTACCCTTTTAGTATAACGAACACTCGCTCCCAGTGGGTATGCGACACTAAAATTGCGTCGCGATTGAATACCATAGGCTCCAAGTCGACTTCTCTCCAACAGCCTAACGTGTTGCAGTCGTCAAAGAGGACGTCTCCTACGAGTCCAGTAGCTTAAATGCGATGCACTACTGCCCGTTTACAATAACCGACTAAAACGTCCCAATGAAGATGCGACACTGAAAAATCGTCGGAATTGAATACTACAGGCTCCATGTCGACTTCTCTCCAAGAGACTAACACGGCCATGGACAATGCGTTGGACCTTTCCTGAGAGAGCAGTTGCCTTAATCCGATGCATCAAAGCCCGTTTCTATAACCCACACTCCCCACCACTGAGGATGTGCCACTGAAATAGCGTCGCGATTGAATACTAGAGCCTATATGTCGTCATCTCTCCAACAGACCAACACGACTACAGTCACAGCATGGGAAGTCTCTTACGAGTCCATTAGCTTGAGTCCAATGCACCACTGAACATTCACTATAACACACCCACACTAACAGTGAGTACGTGGCATTGAAATGGTGTTGCGATTGAAACTATAGGCTCCATTTTGACTACTTTTCAAGAGACTAACACAGCTATGGTCGCTGCACGGACCTCTCCTGTTAGTGCAGTAGCTTGAATGCGATGCACCACTGTCCTTTTGCTATAACCCACTCACCGTACCTGTGACGATGTGTCACTAAAATTACGTAGCTATTGCATACTACAGGGTCCATGCATACCTCACTATAAGAGACTATCACAGCTGCGGTCGCTTCATTAGACCCCTCCATGGAGCGCAGTAGCATGAATTCAATGAGCCACTGCCCTTTTACTATAATCCACACACCCAACCAAGTGAGGATGTGACACTGAAATGACGTCACGATTTAATACTAAGTGATCCATGTCGACTTCTCCCCAAGAGATTAATACGGCTACAGCAAATGCATGGGACAAATGTTGGGAGTGCAATAGCTTGAAACCGATGCAGCACTGCCCATTTACTGTAACCCACACACCCTCCCATTACGGATGTGACACTGAAATTGCGTCGCGATTTAATACTACAGCCTCCATGCAGACTTGTCTCTAAGAGACTTAAATGGCTGCGGTCCCCATATGGGGAATCTTGTACGATTCCAGTAGCTTGAATCCGATCCACCACTGCACCTTTGCTATAACCCACACTAACTCAAGGTGAGGATGTGATACTGAAATTCCATCGCGATTGAAAAGTATAGGCCCCACGCCGATTTTATACCAAGAGACTACCAAGGCTGCGGTCTTCGCATGAGCCCTCTCCTTGGAGTCCAGTAGGTTGAATCCAATGCACCACTAAATGTTTAGTATAATCCACATATGCTCCCACTAAGTATGCGACACTAAAATTACGTGAGGATTGAATACCCAGGCACCATGCAGTCTACTTAAAAAAATGGTTCAAATGGCTCTGAGCACTATGGGACTAAACATCTGTGGTCATCAGTCCCCTAGAACTTAGAACTACTTAAACCTAACTAACCTAAGGACATCACACACATACATGCCCGAGGCAGGATTCGAACTTGCGACCGTAGCAGTCACGCGGTTCCGGACTGAGCGCCTAGAACCGCTAGACCACCTGGGCCGGCCCATGCAGTCTACTCTCCAAGACACTAACAAGAATGTGGTCGCTGCATGGCACCTCTCCTGGAAGTGTAGTAGCTTAATTCCAATGCACCACTGCCCATTAATTATAACGAACACACGCTCCTAGTGAGTATGCAACACTGAAATTGCGTAGCGATTGAATACTGCAGGCTCCATGCCAACTTCTCTCCAACAGACTAACATGGCTGCTGTAGTCACATGGGACGTCTCCTACGAGTCCAGTAGCTTGAATCCGATGAACGACTGTCCATTTTACACTCCTGGAAATGGAAAAAAGAACACATTGACACCGGTGTGTCAGACCCACCATACTTGCTCCGGACACTGTGAGAGGGCTGTACAAGCAATGATCACACGCACGGCACAGCGGACACACCAGGAACCGCGGTGTTGGCCGTCGAATGGCGCTAGCTGCGCAGCATTTGTGCACCGCCGCCGTCAGTGTCAGCCAGTTTGCCGTGGCATACGGAGCTCCATCGCAGTCTTTAACACTGGTAGGTTGCCGCGACAGCGTGGACGTGAACCGTATGTGCAGTTGACGGACTTTGAGCGAGGGCGTATAGTGGGCATGCGGGAGGCCGGGTGGACGTACCGCCGAATTGCTCAACACGTGGGGCGTGAGGTCTCCACGGTACATCGATGTTGTCGCCAGTGGTCGGCGGAAGGTGCACGTGCCCGTCGACCTGGGACCGGACCGCAGCGACGCACGGATGCACGCCATGACCGTAGGATCCTACGCAGTGCCGTAGGGGACCGCACCGCCACTTCCCAGCAAATTAGGGACACTGTTGCTCCTGGGGTATCGGCGAGGACCATTCGCAACCGTCTCCATGAAGCTGGGCTACGGTCCCGCACACTGTTAGGCCGTCTTCCGCTCACGCCCCAACATCGTGCAGCCCGCCTCCAGTGGTGTCGCGACAGGCGTGAATGGAGAAACGAATGGAGACGTGTCGTCTTCAGCGATGAGAGTCGCTTCTGCCTTGGTGCCAATGATGGGCGTATGCGTGTTTGGCGCCGTGCAGGTGAGCGCCACAATCAGGACTGCATACGACCGAGGCAAAGCTTTATTTCAAAAGAATTAGAAATAAAATCATAATAATAAATATAATTTCAACCACCAAAATTCAATATTCAAGCAATAGAAACTAAAATAGCAACATCACCAATACGATTAGAAAGTGCAGTTAACACAGGGCCAACACCCGGCATCATGGTGTGGGGAGCGATCTCCTACACTGGCCGTACACCACTGTTGATCGTCGAGGGGACACTGAATAGTGCACGGTACATCCAAACCGTCATCGAACCCATCGTTCTACCATTCCTAGACCGGCAAGGGAACGTGCTGTTCCAACAGGACAATGCACGTCCGCATGTATCCCGTGCCACCCAACGTGCTCTAGAAGGTGTAAGTCAACTACCCTGGCCAGCAAGATCTCCGGATCTGTCCCCCATTGAGCATGTTTGGGACTGGATGAAGCGTCGTCTCACGCGGTCTGCACGTCCAGCACGAACGCTGGTCCAACTGAGGCGCCAGGTGGAAATGGCATGGCAAGCCGTTCCACAGGACTACATCCAGCATCTCTACGATCGTCTCCATGGGAGAGTAGCAGCCTGCATTGCTGCGAAAGGTGGATATACACTGTACTAGTGCCGACATTGTGCATGCTCTGTTGCCTGTGTCTATGTGCCTGTGGTTCTGTCAGTGTGATCATGTGATGTATCTGACCCCAGGAATGTGTCAATAAAGTTTCCCCTTCCTGGGACAATGAATTCACGGTGTTCTTATTTCAATTTCCAGGAGTGTATATAACCCACTCAACCTCCCAATGAGGATGTAACACTGAAAAATCGCAAGTACTGAATACTACAGGCACCATACCGACAACTCTCCAAGAGACTAATACGGCTACAGATGCAGCATGGGACATCTCTGGGGAGTGCAGTAGCCTGAATCCTATGCACCACTGCCCGTTTACTATAACCCACAATCACTACTAGTGACGACGTGACACTGAAATTGTGTCGCTTTTGAATAATAGAGACTCTATGTCGGCTTCTTTCCACGAGACTAACACGGCTGCGGTACCTGTATGGGAAGTCTCCTTTGAGTCCAGTAAATTGAATCTGATGCACCACTACCGAGTGCAGTAGCTTTAATCCGATGGAGCAATGCCAGATTACTATAACCCACACACCTTCCCAGTGAGGATCTGACACTGAAATTGCGTCGCGACTGAATACTAAGTGCTCCAGGCCGACTTCTCTCCAAGAGACCGACACCCCTGCGTACGACTGATTCCACCTCTCCTGGGAATGCAGTGGCCTTAATCCGATGTATCATTCCCCGTTTACTATAACCCACAACACCCACTCAGTGATGATGTGACACTGAAACAGCGTCGCGATTTAATTCTACAGCCTCCATGCCAACTTCTTTGCAATAGACTAACACGGCTGCATTCGCCCCATTGGACGTCTCCTATGAGTCCAGTAGCTTGAATCCGATGCACCACTCCCCTTTTACTATAACCCACACACCCTCCCAGTGAGGATGTGACACTGAAATATCGTCGCGGTGATATACTAGAGGCCTCATGTCGCCTTCTCTCTAAGATACTAAAATGTCTGCGGTCGAGGTATGGGGAGTCACGCACGATTCCAGTTGTATGAATCCGATGCTCCATGCCGCCTTCTCTCCAAGAAACTAACACCCCTGCGGTCGATGCATTAGACCTCTCCTGCGAGTACAGTAGCATTAATCAGACACATCAATGTCCGATTACTATAACCCACAACACTCTCCCAGTGAAGATGTGACACTGAAATTTCGTCGCGAATGAATACTACAGGCTCCATTCCGACTTATCTCCAAGAGACTAATACTTCGCCGGCCGCGGTGGTCTCGCGGTTCTAGGCGCGCAGTCCGAAGCCGTGCGACTGCTACGGTCGCAGGTTCGAATCCTGCCTCGGGCATGGATGTGTGTGATGTCCTTAGGTTAGTTAGGTTTAAGTAGTTCTAAGTTCTAGGGGACTAATGACCACAGCAGTTGAGTCCCATAGTGCTCAGAGCCATTTGAACCATTTTTTAGACTAATACTACTACAGTCGCTGCATGGGGCTTCTCCTGGTAGTGCAGTAGCTGAAAACCGATGCAACACTGTCCTTTTGCTATAACCCACACAACCTTCCAGTAAGGATGTTACACTGAAATGGCGTCGCAATTTAATACTACAGCCTAAATGCCGACTTATTTCCAAGAGACTAACACCGATGCAGTCGGCGCATGGGATGTCTCCTATGAGTCCAGTAGCTTGAATCCGGTGCACTACTGCCCCTTTCCTATAACCCACACACCTTCCCAGTGAGGATGAAACACTGAAATTGCGTCGTGTTTTCAATTCTTCAGGCTCCATACCGCCTTCTCTACAGGATAGTAGCAAGGCTTCGGTCGCCGCATAGGACTTCTCCTGTGAGTGCAGTTGCGTGACTCCGATGTTCCACTTCCCGTTTACTAGAACCCACACACCCTGCCAGTAAGAATATGAAACTGAAATTGAATCGCGATTGAAAAGTAAAGGCTCCAGGCTGACCTATCTCCAAGAGACTAACAATGGTGCGGTCACCATTTACGGCGTCTCCTGGGAGTCAGTAGCTTAAATCCCAAGCACCACTGCCCTATTACTATAATACACACAACCTCCCAGTCAGGATGCGTCACTGAAATTATGTCGTGACTGAGTATTACAGCTCCCATGCAGCCTTCTCTCCAAAGGACTACCACAGCTTCATTTGCTGCATGGGATCCCTCCTGGGAGTGCAGCAGCTTGAATCCAATGCACCACTGCCGGTTTAGTATAACCCACAAACGTTCCCTGTAAGTATGCAGCATTGAAATTGCGTCACCATTTAATATGCTAGGCTCCATGCCGACTGCTCTCCAAGAGACTAACACGGCTGTGGTCACTGCATGTGACATCTGCTGGTTGTGCAGAAACTTAAATCCGATGCACCATTGCCCGTATACTATAACCCACACACCCTCCCAGTGAGGATGCGACAGTGAAATCGCGTTTCGACTGAATACTACCAGCTACATGCCGACTTCTCTCCAAGAGACTAGCACGGTTCCGGTCACTGCATGGGACCTCTCCTGGGAGTGCAGTAGACTGAATCCGATGCACCACTGCCCGTTTACTATAAATCACACACCCTCCCAGTGAGAATCTGACACTCAAATCGCGTTGCGATTGAATACTACAGGCTCCATGACTTTTCTCCAATAGACTGCGGTCGCAACATGGGACGTCTCCTACGAGTCCAGTACCTAGAATCTGATAGAGCGCTGCCAATTTATTATAACCCTGACACCCTCCATTGAGCATGTGACTCTGATATTGCGCTACGCTTAATTCATCGTGATCCATGCCGCCTTGTCTCCAAGAGAGAAGAAAGGCTTCGGTCGCGCATGGGACCTCGCCTGGGAGAGCAGTAGCTTAAATCCGATGCACCTCTTCCCGTTTACTAGAACCCGCACACCCTCTTAGGGTGGATGCGACAGTCAAATTGCGTCGCGTTTGTATTTTTTAGGCTCCATGTCAGTTTCTCTCCAAAAGAGTAACAAGGCATCTGTCGATACATTGGACATCTTCTGAGAGTGTATGAATCTGATGCACCACTGCCCATCTACTATGATGCACACACCCTCCCAGTGAGAATGCGGCACTGAAATTCTTCTGAGAGTGTAGTAGATCGAATCTGATGCACCACTGCCCGTCTACTATAATGCACACACCCTCCCAGTGAGAATGCGGCACTGAAATTGTGTCACGATTGAATACTAAAGCATCCATGACGACTTCTCCCCAAGAGACTAACACAGCTGCATTCCTGCATGGGACCTCTTCTTGGATTGCAGTAACTTCCTTCCGTTGCAACCCTGCCCATTTACTATAACCCTCATACCCTCCAAGTGAGGATGTTAAACTGAATTGCGTGGCAATCTAAATCTTCATACTTCATGCCACCTTCTCTCCAAGAGAGTAGAAGGGTTTCGATCGCCACATGTGACCTCTGATGGGTGTGAAGTAGCTTGAATCCGAAGCAGCACTTCACGTTTACAAGAACCCACACATCATGTCAGTGAGGACACGAAACTCAGATTACGTCGCGATTGAATAGTAAAGGCACCATAACGACTTCTCTCCAGAAGAAAAACAAGGTTGTGGTCGTCGCATGGCTCCTATCCTGGGTGTGCAGCAGCTTTAATCCGATGCACTACTGCGCATGTACTATAACCCACACACCCTCCCAGTGTCGATGAGGCACTGGAATTGCGTCGCGATTGAATACTAAAGTATCCATGACAACTTCTCCCCAAGAGACTAACACCACTGCATTCGCTACATGGGACCTCTCTTGCAAGAGTAGTAGCTACATTCCGATGCACCACTGCCCATTTACTATAACCCGCACACCTACCAAGTCAGGACGCGACAGTGAAATTGCGTCACGTTTGAATTCTTCAGGCTCCATGCCACCTGAGAGTATCAAGGCTTTGTTCGCCGCATTGAACCTCTCCAGGGAGAGCAGTAGCTTGAATCCGATGCAACTCTACCCATTTTCTATAACCCACACATCCTCCCAGTGAGGACACGATACTGCAATTGTGTAGCTTTGTTTCTACAGGCTCCATGGTGCCCTCACGCCAAGACAGTAGTAAGGATTCGGTCGCCGCATAGGACCTCTCCTTGGAGTGCAGTGGCTTGAATCCGATGCACCAGTTCCCGTTTACTAGAACCAACGCACCCTCCCAGTGAGGATAAGATTTCGTTGCATTTGAATTCTTCACGTTCCATGCCACACTCTCTCCAAGAGAGTAGCAAGGGTTCCGTCGATGTGTGGGACCTCTTCTGGGAGTGCATTAGTTTGAATCTGATGCACCACTTTCCGTTTACTAGTACCCACACACACTCCCAGTGAGGATGTGACACTGAAATCGCGTCGCGATTGGATACTACAGACGCCATGCCTACTCCTCTTCAAGAGACTAACATGGCTGGAGGCGCTGCACGGGACGTTTAATACGAGTCCAGTAGCTTGGATACGATGCATCACTGCAAGTTTACTGTAACAAACACACCCTCCCAGTGGGGATACGATACTGAAATTGCGTCGCCTTTGAATTCTTCAGGCTCCATGCCACCCTATTCCAAGATAGTACAAAGACTTCTGTCCTGCGAGTGCAGCAGCTTAATTTATTGCTCCACTTACCGTTTACTCGAACCTCAAATCCTCACAGTGAGGATATGAAACTGAAATTTCTTCGCGATTGAATAGTAAAGGCTCCATGCCTACTTCTCTCCAAGAGATTAACGCCTACATTCGCCCCTTGGGACCTATCCTGGGAGTGCAGTAGCTTCACTCCGATGCACCACAGCCCGCTTACTATAAGCCACACACCCTCCCACTGCGGATGTGACACTGAAATGGCGTCACGATTGAATATTAGAAGCTCCATGTCGACTTCTCTCCAATAGACAAACAAGGCTGCGGTCGATGAAACAGAAGTCTCCTACGAATCCAGTTGCTTGCATCCGATGCACCACTGCCCATTAACAATAGTCCACATACCCTCCCAGTTACGATGTGACTCCGAAATTGCGTCGCGATTGAGATGTACAGGCTCCATACTGACATCTCTCCTGGAGACTAACACAGCTACAGTCGATGCATGGGACCTCTCCTGGGAGTGACGTAGCTTGAATCCGATGAACCACTGCCCATTTGCTACAACCCACACTCCCTCCCAGTGAGGATGTGACAATGAAATTGCGTCACGATTGAATAGAGACATGGTCTAGCGGTTCTGGCGCCGCAGTCCGGAACCGCGGGACTGCTACGGCCGCAGGTTCGAATCCTGCCTCGGGCATGGGTGTGTGTGATGTCCTTAGGTTAGTTAGGTTTAAGTAGTTCTAAGTTCTAGGGGACTTATGACCTAAGATGTTGAGTCCCATAGTGCTCAGAGCCATTTTTTTGAATAGAGACAAACAAGGTTGCGGGCGCCACATGGGGCCTCTCCTGGGAGTACAGTAACTCGAATCCGATGCACCACTGACCTTTTACTATAACCCACACACACTCCCAGTCAGAGGACATCCTGAAATTGCATCGCATCTGAATAGTACAGGCTCCATACAGACTTCTTCCCAAGAGACCTATACGGCTACGGCCGCTGCATGGCACCTCTCCTGGGAGTGCAGTACCTTGAATCCAATGTACCACTGCCCATTTACAATAACCCACACAACCATCAAGTGACGATGAGACACTGAAATTGTGTCGCGATAGAATGCTCCAGTCTCCACGATCATTAACACAGCTGCGTTCGCACATGCGACCTTTCCTTAGAGTGCATAAGCTTTATTACTGCACCATTGCCCCTTTAGTATAACCCTCACACCCTGCCAGTGGTGATAGGACACTGAAATTGCGTCGCATATAAATTCTTCAGGCTCCATGCTGCCTAATCCCCAAGACAGTTGCAAGGCTTTGGTGACCGCATGGGACCTCTAATGTGAGTGCAGTAGAGTGAATCTGATGCACCACTGCCCTTTTAGTATAACCCACACACCTTCCCACTCAGGATGTGCCACTGAAATTGCGTCACGATTGAATACTACAGGCTCCATGCAGACCTCTCTCCAGGTGACTAACGCGGCTGAGGCCATGAATGTTACCTCTCCTACCAGTGCAGTAGCTTGTAACCGATGAACCACTTCCTGTTTACTAGAACCCACACACCCTCCCAATGAGGATATGAAACTGAAGTTGTGTCGCTATTGAATAGTAAAGGCTATATGCCTACTACTCTCCAAGAGACTAACAAGGATGCAGCCCTCACATGCGGCCTCTCCTGGCAGTGCAGTAGCTTGAATCCGATGCACCAACTCCCACGAATTATAACTTAACACCCTCTCACTGACGATGTGACATTGAAATTGAGTCACGATTGAATACTACAGGCTCCATGTCTACTTCTCTCCAAGTGACTAACATGGCCACAGTCGCTGCATGGGACCTCTGATGGGAGTGCAGTAGAATGAATCCAATTCGCTGATGATCGTTTAGTGTAACCCACGCACACTCCCAGTAAGTATGCAACACTGAAATTGCGCCGCGACTGAATACAATAGGCTCCATACCAACTTCTTTGCAAATGACTAACATGGACTAACATGACTGCAGTCGCCGCATATAATGTCTTATATGAGTCCAGTAGCTTGAATCCCATGCACCACTGCCCGTTTTCTATAACCACGCACCCTTCGAGTGAAGATATGACGCGATTGAATACTACATTCTCCGTTCCTACTACACTCCAAGAGACTAACATGGAGGTGCCGCATGGAATATTCCATACGAGTCCATTAGCTTGGATCTAATGCACCACTGCCCATTTTCTACAACCAACACACCCTCCAAGTGATGATAGTGCAATTTCGTCGCAATCCAATAACCCAGGCTTCTCTCCAAGAACCTAACACGGCCACAATCGCTGCATGGGACATCTTCTGGGAGTGCAGTAACTTCAATCCGCTGCACCACTTCCCGTTTAGTAGAACCCATCCATCCTCCTAGTGAGGATACGAAACAGAAATTGCATCACGGTGAATAGTAAAGGCTCCATGCCTACTTCTCACCAAGAACCTAACACGGCTACAGTCGCTGCATGGGACCTCTCCTGGGAGTGCAGTAGCTTCAATCCGATGCACCACATCCCGTTTACTATAAACCACACACACCCCCAGTGACGACGTGACACTGCAATTGCATCGCGATTGAATACTTCAGGCTCCATGCCGACTTCTCTCCAAGCTAGTAACACAGCTGCTTTCGCTGCATGGTACCTCTCCTGGTTGTGCTTTAGCTTCATTCAGATGCACCACTGCATGTTTACTATAACCCACAATCCCACCCAGTGAGCATGCGGCACTGAAATTTCGTCGCGTTTGAATTCTCCAGGCTGCATTCCAATTTCGTTCCAAGAGAGTTTACTAGAACTCACACATCCACTGAGCGAGAATACGAAACTGAAATTGCGTCGCGAATGAAATGTATAGGCTCCATACCGACTTCTCTCCAAAAGACTAACAAGATTTCGGTCGCCGCATGGGTCCTCTCCTGTGAGTGCAGTAACTTGAATCCGATGCACCACTGATTGTGTACTATAAGCCACACACGTTCCCAGTGACGATTTGACACTGCAACTCTATCGCGAATGAATACTACTGACCCCTTGCCGACTTTTCTCCAAGAGAATAACACAGCTGCGTTCGCTGCATGGGTCCTCTCCTGTGAGTGCAATAGTTTCGTTCCGATGGACCACTGCCCGTTTACTATACCCCTCATACCCTCCCAGTGAGGATGCATTAGTGAAATTGCGTCGAGTTTGGATTAGACTATTCCACCCTCAGTCCAAGAGAGTATCAAGGTTTTAGGCGCCACGTGGGACCTCTCCTGGGAGTGCAGTAGTTTGTATTCGATGCAGCAATTCCCGTTTACTAGAACCCACACTCCGTCCGATTGAGGATATGACACTGAAATGGCGTCGCGATTGACTAGTAAACGCTCCATGCCTATGTGTCTCCAAGTGACTAACACGGCTACAGTCCCTGCATGGAACCTCTCCTGGGAGTGCAGTAGCTTGTATCTGATGCACCACTGCCCATATAGCGCAACCCTCGCACACTCTCATTGACGATGCGACACGGAATTGGCCTCGTGATTGAAAACGACAGGCTCCATGAAGACTTCTCACCAGGAAACTAGCACAGCTGCAGTCGCCGCATGGAATAACTCCTGGGAGTCTAGTTTCTTGTTTCCGATGCACCACATCCCGTTTACTATAACCCCCACACACTACCATAGACGATGAGACGCAGAAATTGCTTCACCCTTGAAAACTACAAGCTCCATGCCGACTGCTCTCCAGGAGACTAAAATGGATGCATTCGTTGCATGGGACCTTTCCTGGTAGTCCAGTCGTTTTTATCTGATGCAACACTGCCCTTTTACTGTACCTCGAAATCTCCCAGTGAGTATTCGACACAGAAATTGCCTAGGCTCCATGTGCCACATCTCTTGAAGAGACTAACACGGGTGCAGTCGCCACATGGAACCTACCCGGGGAATTTAGTAGCTTGTACCAGATGCACCACTGCCTGTTTACAGTCCCCCTCTCACCCTTCCATTGAGTATGCGCCACTGTAATTTCGTCGGGGTGGAAACTACAGTATCCAAGAGACAAAAACTGCGGCTCTCGCCACATGGAACCTCTGCTGGGAGTCCAATTGCTTGAATCCAATGCACCACTGCACGTTTACAGTAACCATCGAACCTTCCCAGTGAGTGCGCGACACAGAAATTGTGTCGCGATTGAAAACAACAGGCTCGATATCGACGTCTGTGCAAGAAACTAACACGTTAGTGGGTGCCGCAGGGAACCTCTCCTGGGGGTCCAGTAGCTCGTGTCTCATGCACCATTGCATGCTTACTGTAATCCTCGCACCAACTCTTTGACAAAGTGATACAGAAATTGTGTCGTGATTGAAAACTACAGGCTCCATGTCGAGTTCTCTCTAAGAGACTAACACGGTTGCAGTCGCCACACGGATCCTCCCCTGGCCCAGTGCAGTAGCCTGTACACGATGCGCCACTGCCCGTCTGCTGTAACCCTCGCACCCTCCCACTGACGATGCCACACATAAATTGCGACGGGATTAAAAACTACAGGCACCAAGACGACATCTCTCCATGAGACATACGCGGCTGCTCTCGTCGGATGGAACCTCTCCTGGGAGTCCAGTTGCTTGTATCTCATGCACCACTACCCATTTTCAGTAACCCTCGCACCCTAACTATGCGGATACGATGTAGATATTGGATCGCAACTGAGAACTACAGGCTCCGTGTCGACTTATCTCCAAGTGAAGAACACGGTAGTGGGTGCCGCATGGAATCTCTCCTGGGAGTCCAGTAGCTTGTGTCAAATGCACAACTGCGCAATTACTGTAAGCCTCGCGTCCTCCCATTGACGTTGGGACACAAAAATTGCGTCGCGATTAAATACTACAGGCTGCATACCAACTTCTCTCCAAGCGGCAGACACGGTAGTGGTCGCCACATTGAACCGTTTCTGGGAGTCCAGTTGGTATCCCATGCAACACTGCCCATTTACTTTAACCCTTGCACGCTCCCAGTGTGGGTACGACACAGCAATTGTGTCGCGATTGAAAACTACCAGCCTCCATGCCGACATCTCTCCAAGAGATTAACACTGTATTGGTCGCCGCATGGAACCTCTCCTCGGAGAGCAGTAGCTTGTGTCCGATGCACCAATGCCCGTTTAATGCAACCCATGCACAATCCCATGGACGATGCTACACTGAAATCGCGCCGCGATTGAAAACTGCAGGCTCCATGCCGATTTCTCTCCAAGAGAATAACTTTGTCGCGGTCGCCGCATGGAATCTCTCCTGGGAGTACAGTAGCTTGTATCTGATGCACCACTGCCCGTTTACTGAAACCTCACACCCTCCCATTGACGATGCGACACGGAAATATCGTCGCGATTAAAAACTACAGTCACCATGCTGACTTCTGTCCAAGAGACGAACACGGCCGCGGTCGCCGCATGGAGCCTCAGCTGGGACTGCAGCAGCCTGAATCCGATGCACCACTGCCCATTTACTGTAACCTGCGCACCCTCCTAGTGAGGAATCGACACAGAAACTGCATCGCAATTCAAAACCACAGACTCCATACCGACTTCCGTCCAAGAGATTAACACAGCTGGCGTCGCAATATTGAACCTCTGCTGGGAGTCCAGTAGCTTGAATCCGATGCTCCACTAACGGTTTACTGTAATCAACTCATCCTTTCGGTGAAGATGTGACTCAGAAATTGCGTTTTGACTGAAAACTAAAGGCTCCATGACCTTTTCTGTCCAAGAGACTGACATGACTGTGGTCGCCGCATGTAACCTTTCCTGCGAGTCCAGTTTCTTGTATCTGATGCACCACTGAACGTTCTCTGCAACCCTCGCACACTCCCATTGACGATGCGGCGCAGAAATTGCGTCGCGATTGAAAGCTACAGGCGCCATGTCGTCACCAAGATCTAACACGTTGCAGTCGCCTCATGGATCCTCTCGTGTGTGTCTAGTATCTGGTATTGGGTGCAACACTGCCCGTTTGCTGTAACTATCCTCCCAATGAGAACGCGACACAGAAATTGCGCGAGAATGAAAATTACGGGCTCCACGCCGACTTCTCTCCTAGAAACTAACAGAGTAGCGGTCGCTGCACGGAACCTCTCCTGGGAGTCCAGTAGCCTTTTTCCAATGCATCACTGTCCATTTACTCTAAGCCTCAGTCCCTCCCATTGACGATGCGACACCGAAATTGGCTCTCGATTGAGAACTACAGGCTCCATGACGACCTCCCTTCAAGAGACTAACACAGCTGCGAATGCCGCATGGAACCTCCTCGTGGAGTGCACTAGCTAGAATCCGATGCACCACTGCCCTGTTACTGTAACTCTCGCACCCTCAAAGTGAGGATGCGACGCAGAAATTGCGTCGCGATTGAAAACTGCAGGCTTCATGCCAACTTCTCTCCAAGAGACTAACATGGTAGCTGTCACCGAATTGCGCTTCGCCTGGAAGGCCAGTATCTTGTATCCGATGCAACACTGCCCGTTTATTTTAACCCTCTCACCGTCCCATAGATGATGCGAAACAGAAATTGTGTCGCTATTGAAAACTAAAGGCTCCATGCCGACTTCTCTCCTAGAGACAAACACCTTAGCGGTCGCCGCATGGAACCTCTCATGTGAATCCAGTAGCTTCTATCCGATGCACCACTGCCTATTTACTGTAAGCCTCGCTCCCTCTCATTGAGGATGCGACACAGAAATTGCGTCGCGATTGAAAACTACAGGCTCCACGACATATTTTAAGTTTCTCGCTGTGCTCATTTTTGATACTTCTCACTACTTTCGTCTTTCGTCGATTTACTCTCAATCCATATTCTGTACTCATTAAACTGTTCATTCCATTTAGCAGATCATGTAAGTATTCTTCACTTTCACTCAAGAGAGAAATGTCATCAGCGAATCTTATTATTGATATCCTTCTATCTTGAATTTTAATCCCACTCGTGAACCTTTCTTTTATTTCCATCATTGCTATTTCTATGTACATACTGAACAGTAGAGACGAAATACTACGTCCCTGTCTTACACCCTTTGTAACACGAGCAAGTCGCTCTTGGTCGTCCAACCTTATTATTCTATATTGACTCTAGTACATACTGTACATCACCCGTCTCTCCTGTAGCTTATCCCTATTTTTCTCAGAATTTCGAACACCTTGCAGTATTTTACATTGTAGAATGCTTTTTTCCAGGTCGACAAATCCTATGATGTTGCTTCCATCACCAACCGCAACATCAGAATTGCCTCTCTCGTGCCTTTACCTTTACTAAAGACTAACTAATCTTCATCTAACTCATTCTCAATTTTCTTTTGCATGCTTCTGTATATTATTCTTGTCAGCAGCTTGGATCCATGAGCTGTTAAGCTGATTGTGCGATAATTCTCGCACTTTTCGGCTCTTGCGGTCTTCGGAATTGTGTGGATTATATTTTTTCGAAAGCCAGATGGTATGTCGCCGCACTCAAACATTCTACAGACCAACGTGAATTGTCGTTTTGTTGCCGCTTCCCCCAATGCTTTTAGAAATTCTGATGGTATATTACGTATCCATCCCTACTGTCCCATTTTATCTTAAGTTCTCCATATCGTTTTTAAATTCTAATTTTAGTACTGGGATTTTCTATATCTTCTAAATCGACTCCCGTTTCTTCTTCTATCACATCAGATAAATCTTCCCCCTTATAGAGACTTTCAGTCAATTCTTTCCACCTACCTGCTCACTCCTCTGCATTTAAGATTAGAGTTCCCGTTGCATTCTTAACGTTACCACCCTTGCTTTTAACGACACCGAAGGTTGCTTTGACTTTCCTGTATGCTGAGTCTATCCTTCCGACAACGATTTCTTTTTCGATTTCTTCACATTTTTCATGCTGCCATTTCGTCTTAGCTTCCCTGCACTTCCTATTTATTTCATTCCTCAACGACTTGTTTTGTGTGTTCCTGAGTTTTCCGGAACATTTTTGCACTTTTCATCGATCAACTGAAGTATTTCTTCTGTTACCCATGGTTTCTTCGCAGTTACCTTCTTTGTACCTATGTTTTCTTTCCCAACTTCCGTTATGGCCCTTTTTAGAGATGTCCATTCCTCTTCAACTGCACTACCTCCTGAGCTACTCCTTATTGCTGAATTTATAGCCTTAGAGAACTTCAAGCGTATCTCGTCTTCCCTTTGTACTTCCGCATCCCATTTCTTTGCGTATTGATTCTTCCTGACTAATGTCTTCAGCACATTCTTCATCACTACTATATTGTGATCTGAGTCTACATCTGCTCCTGGGTACCCCTTACAGTCCAGTATCTGATTTAGGAGTCCCCGTCTGGCCGTGATGCAATCTAACTGAAGTCTTCCCACATTTCCCGGCCTTTTCCAAATATACTCCTCCTCTTGTGATTCTTGAACAGAGTATTCTCTATTACTAGCTAAAATTCATTATAGAACTCAATTAGTCGTTATGCTCTCTCATTCCCCTTACAAAGTCCATAGTCTCCTATAACCTTTTCTTCTACTCCTTCCACAACTGTATTCTAGTCCCCTATGACTATTAGATTGCCAGCCGGTGTGGCTGTGCGGTTCTAGGCGCTTCAGTCTCGAACCGCGTGACCGCTACGGTCGCAGGTTCGAATCCTGCCTCGGACATGGATGTGTGTGACGTCCTTAGGTTAGTTAGGTTTAAGTAGTTCTAAGCTCTAGGGGACTGATGACCACAGATGTTAAGTCCCATAGTGCTCAGAGCCATTTGAACTATTAGATTTTCAACTCCCTTTACGTACTGTATTGCCCTTTCGATATCCTCTTGTAATTTCTCTACCTCTTATCTTTAGCTTGCGACGTCGGCATGTATACCTGAACAATCGTTGTGGGTGTTGGTTTACTGTCTGTTCTGATAAGAACAGCGCTATCACTGAACTGTTCAGAGTAATACACTCTCTGCCCTTGATTCCTACTCATAACGAATCCTACACCGGTTATACCAATTTCTGCTGCTGTTGATGTTACCCTATACTCATCTGACCAGAAATCCTTGCTTCTTTCCATTTCAAACCATTGACTCGTACTATATCTAGACTAAGCCTTTTCATTTCCCTTTTCAGATTTTCTAGCTTACGTACCACGTTCAGGTTTCTGGCATTCCACCCCCTGACTATTAGAACGTTATCCTTCCGTTGATTATTCAGTTTTTTTCTCATTGTCACCTTCTCCTTGGCAGTCCCCCTTCCTGAGATGCGAATGGGAGATTATTCCAGAAGTTTTGCCAATAGAGAGATCATCATGACACCTTTTAATTATAGGCCACATGTCCTGGGGATACACGTTACGAGTCTTTAATGCAGTGGATTCCGTTGCCATCTGCATCCTCATGCTGTTGACAATTGCTGATTTTTCCACCTTTAGGGGCAGTTTGCCACACCTAGGACAAGAGAGTGCCCCGAATCTCCGTGCGTTCTTCTGCCCTCTTTGAAAAGGTCGTTGGCAGAATTAGCGTGACTTCTTATGCCTGAAGTCTTCGGCCACCAGTGATGATTATTAATCAAAATTTAATCAGTGTCGGGTTTCGAACCCGGGGCTGAGGAAGTTTTAATTACTAATCACAGGCATTACCCCCTTTTTTTTGTTAATGTTCGTTGCGTTTGTTCGGGGCGGACGTCCCAAGACACCCGTTGAAGTTCGCTTTTTATCCATTCACTGAGTTTTTTTTTATTACAGAGGGCTGCTAACCCTCCGACCGAACACCCCTAGACCATGGGTGCAGCCTCAGTTTCCTTTATGAAAGGTAAAGGCACCATAGAGGCAGTCCTGGCGTAGCGCTTGGTAATGGAAGCAAGACGTAAGAAAAATCAATACTTATTCTTAGGATTTCTCGATCAACAAAAAACATTCGACAATGTAAAATGGTGCAAGATGATAGAAATTCTCAGAAAAGTACATGTAAGTTACGTGGACAGACGATTATATTCCAAGAAAAGAACCCAGAGGAGGAAGCCAAAAACCGACTGGGGTTTGTGGGGCCAGTAGAGTAAGAGTAGGACAGTAAGTATTTTAGTCTAGTGACAGAGTGTAGAACCACTTGAAGTAATGCGTGCTAGAGACCGCCACAAGCAGTTTCCGCCTTTTTCTACAATTTTCGTTGTAGTTAGACATAAGGTTGTGTTTTGCGCAGCATCTGTGAACATTTCGCTTTCTGCACATTCAAATGTCATATATTAAATCTACGTCTGCCTCGGTAGCTCAGTGGACGCCGGCACAGTAGCTCAGGGTGTTCGGTCAGACGGTTAGCTACCCTCTGATGGAAAAAAAACTGCGTGATCCGATGAACGAAGAACCTAAACGGATATCTTGGGACGTTCACCCTGAACAAGTACAACGGACAATATAGAACAAAATGAGATAAAAAAATTAAAAAAGTGGTCAGCGCGACGGAGTGCTGTGCAAGGGGGTCAGGGTTCTATTCCCGAATGGGCCGGAGATTTTCTCCGCTGAGGGACTGGCTTTTGTGTTGTCTTCACCATCATATCATCCCTTTCCACACGCAAATCGCTGAAGTGGCGTCAACTAAAAAGATTTGCATCAGGCGACCTGTCTACCTGACGAGAGGTCTTAGTCACACATTTCATTTAAGCTTCATGAAAATATACTGTTAATTCTTCAGATACAGAGTTTTGTGGTAAGTAAAACGCTATAATATATTTTAGAGCTGTGTTTATAAAATGTGGATAGTTAATCCTTACCTTCTCGGTCGCCGGCCGTTGTAGCTGAGCGGTTCTAGGGGCTTCAGTCTGGAACCGCGCGACCGCTACTGTCGCAGGTTCGAATCCTTACTCGGGCATGGATGTGTGTAATGTCCTTAGGTTAGTTAGGTTTAAGTAGTTCTAAGTTCTAGGGGACTGATGACCTCAGATGTTAAGTCCCATAGTGCTCAGAGCCATTTGAACCTTTTTTTTTTGAACCTTCTCGGTCGTGCGTCATACCATGAGCAGAAGAAGATGTTTTACCACGCAACATGTGGTAGTTGCAAATGAGCTGAGTTTTTTTAATGTCTTAAGTTTCATCTTTTTTTGAAAATGCAAATTTGTGTTAGTTTCTAATAGCTTCTGTTTCAAAAATTATTTAACTTGTAGCTAGATTTTGATAATACTTCTGCTTATTTTGAATTCACTTACTGATTATTGTTGTGTAATAGAGTAACAATGTAATAACTAGACTATTAAACACATCACGAAAAGATATCCTCGACTGTTATGCTTCTAAATTTCAACACAACATTTTTTCTGAAGTACACACCATGTTGTACCTTGGAATCTATTTCCTCATTTTCAAAAACTTTAATATTCCGGAGTAATTTGCATAGTTCAAATGGCTCTGAGCACTATGGGACTCAACTGCTGTGGTCATAAGTCCCCTAGAACTTAGAACTACTTAAACCTAACTAACCTAAGGACAGCACACAACACACAGCCATCACGAGGCAGAGAAAATCCCTGACCCCGCCGGGAATCGAACCCGGGAACCCGGGCGTGGGGAGCGAGAACGCTACCGCACGACCACGAGATGCGGGCAGTAATTTGCATAATTTCAGGAAAACGAAATAAGGGAATGTATCAAATTTCTATTAAAAGGCCGACTAGAAACGTAAGTCTGGAAAGTGTGGCGAATATACAACGCTCTCTTCCACTGAACTGAATCGGGGAAAAAAAGGAATGTATGGAACAGCTTGACTAAAAGAAGGGATCGGTTTATAGAACACATATTGAGGCACGCAGGTACAACAAGTTTGGTAGTGGAACAAAGTGCAATGGTAATAGTTGTCGAAGGAGCCCAAGGCTTGAGTACTTTAAGTACATTCAAATGGATTTAGGTTGCAGTGCTCATGCAGTGATGGAGAGGCTTGCAGAGAATAGAGTAGTGTGAAGAGCTGAATCAGATCAGTCTTTGGACTGGAGATTACTAATGCAGTGTCGCTGACTATTGATAACTTCACGCCAGCAGTCGACCACAGCAGAGATGCTGCCTGCCAAGGTAGCGTCACCGGAGCCGTCAATCTGGGCGAGGCATGAGTCACAACCCTCGGAGCTGCTAGGCAACAACACCGCACGGCCTGATAGTAAACAAGGTCGCAGGAGACTAGTGGGGAGTTGCACTTCTTCTTCTAGTTGCTTGTTGCTGGAGTCACGAAGTCCTCTCACTGATGAGCTCATGACGGTCTAATAGCGCAGGCCTGGCCAACATTTGCGCTCCCGGAGCGCACTCGGTTGAGTTTGCTTAGCGCACCGGCTTGCCCCACCACTGCGCTATTCCGAGCAACTGCGTGAGTGAGACAGCTTTATGATCAAGACTACACACGCGGGAAACTTAAATAAAACGTGTTTGCAACACGTGCAGTTACTCCTGAGACACGAATACTGTAGCACAATTTTATAAACAGGCGTTTATCACGTGTGTCTATTTTTAACTTTTTATGTTTCCCCCAGACCAATTGCTTTCATAATTCGATTTAATAAGCATTACATACAGCCATTTAAAATTACATTGTGACGTTTATAAACTTATACACATTTCGATTTTATAATATGTAACAGTTCTGGAAATGTAGTTCGTGATACAGTCAAATACATGGAGTTACACAAATTAAGATCTGTCATATCTGATCGTTGGCGGGATTTGGTCAATTTCATAAGAGACGATAAATCGTTCATACACATTATCAAACCAAACATTGAAACAACTTTATCGGCTTGTATGTACAGTCGACGAAATTGCTCTTGAGGCAATATTTTACAAAAGTCTTGTAAATTCCTGGATTAGACAAAGAGATCGTTGAGTTGGGTGCTCCACTGCATACCTACCACATCAAGTAGGCAGTAACGAGGCACATTAACAGCGAAAAGAGAAAACTGTCCGACAAGTACATCGAAATCTATCTTCATTCGTGCAATGTCTTGCAGTTTCTTTGAGAACTCTTGATGAAATGTCGCAATTACTGAAATGTATTCAGTCATGTTTGCTCAAACAGATGACTGCCTCGAGTTGTGGGAAGTGTTCAATCTTATGAATTTGTATATGATTTTTCCATAGGATTAATTTTTGTTTGATATCGTCAGTCTTGTCCGACACCTCTGTTACCAAATAGTTCTCCCCCTCCATTAAGACCATGAAAGAATTTAAATAATTTGTGGCGTCAGCAGTAAACGATTTTGTTACCACTCTACTTACACTTACGTTAGTTTTACTTCCCAGTGTCCGCCTTGATAGCGCCGGCACGGTAGCTCAACGTATTCAGTCAGAGGGCTGCTCGCCCTCTGTAATAAAAAACTGAGTAAAGGAATCAACGATAAACTTGACCGGATGTCTTGTGACGTCCGCCCAGACGCAACAAACAATATCGAACAAAATGAAAAGAAAAAAAGAGGGTTAGCTGCCCTCTGTAATAAAAAACTGTGTTCACCTATCAACAACGAACTAAAACGGCTGTCATACGATTTTTTAAAAAAATATATATAGCTGAGTGGTCATCGTGACGGATGGCGTCCTACGGGCCCGGGTTCGATTCCCGGCTGGGTCGGGGATTTTCTCCGCTCAGGGACTGGGTGTTGTGCTGTCTTCATCATCATTTCATCCCCATTCGGCGCGCTGGTCACCCAATGTGGCGTCGAATGTAATAAGACCTGCACCAAGGCGGCCGGACCTGCCCCGCAATGGGCCTTCCGGCCAATGACGCCGAGCGCTCATTTCCATTCACTTCCCAGTGGTCACCTTCAGTTCAGCCACAATTCACCGTCGTTCAACAGAAAACAAACGTCTTTGTGGCTGGTGTTGTAATGACGTTGAAATAAATTTTTTACCAGCTCGTAATAGTGCGACGACATATTAAGCCGTTTGCTTGCCCTTCAAACAATAAGAAAAGTGACGGAATACCCCTTCGGCATTGAACAAGTGGCTTCTCGTCTTTTTCTTTTACGGACAAGTGCATAGACGCCATAGTGCTCCTAGTGCAGAACGTAAGTGTAATTTAACGCAGGTAGAACTATCAGCACATTGCTTGGCGTCTGCCGGCCGCTGGTGGCCGAGCGGTTCTGGCGCTACAGTCTGGAACCGCGCGACCGCTACGGTCGCAGGTTCGAATCCTGCCTCGGGCATGGCTGTGTGTGTTGTCCTTAGGTTAGTTAGGTTTAAGTAGTTCTAAGTTCTAGGGGACTTATGACCTCAGCAGTTGAGTCCCATAGTGCTTAGAGCCATTTGAACTTTTTTTTTTTTTTTTTTTTTTTTTTTTTTTTTTTTTTTTTTTTTTTTTTTTGCGTCTGACAAGGCGAATGTCCAGCACTACAGGCGTCCAGCTGCAGCCTTCATTGTCCTATTCCTCTTCGCCTCTCAGCGGCACTCGCCTTTGCTCGGCAGGAGTGTGGCCGTAGCGCTCGCGCTGGTGGAGGGCTGTTTGATCAGGGCTTGTCTAGTATCAACTGAGTTATTGTCCAGCTGACACGTGTAAAGTAATGGTGGCTCGAAGAACATTCTGTGTTCAGTTGCTACAGATTTTCAATTCTGTGCAGCAGTTTCTTGCAGCTGCTTCTTTGTCTACTTGTGGCGGCTGGTGAGTTAACTATTTCCCACTTGTCATCTACAAGGTGGTTCAATAGGTAATGCAATACATTGTTTTTTCTCGGCCGATTTCGGTTAAGAAAAATGTACGGAGACCTAGCAGTGAACGAAAGCACGGTGAATCGTTGGTTGAAACGTCTGTCAACATCGCGCCAAGGTCGAGAATACCTGTCCGATCTCCCATGTGCAAGCCGTTCACATTCTGCGGTGAGTCCTGCAGTGTTGGAACGTGTGGACACTCACATTCGAAGTGATCGACGAGTCACAAACAAACGCTTCGTGGCACAACTTGACGTCTGTGTCGGTAATATTGACACACGTCTACCACTCGGTGTATCCACAGGTATGTACCTGCTGCGTTCTTCGCCGCCTAACAGGAGACCATAAAGACCAAAGAAGGACCATCTGCGAGGAACTGCTTGTGCGATACGAGGCTGATCGTGACTATTTTGTGTCAAACATTGTCACAGGCGATGAAACATTGGCTCATCGCATCTAACCGGCAGCAAAACGGCCCTCTATGGAGTGGCGCCACGCCACCTTCCTTGTGCAGAAAAAGTTTAAAGCAACGCCCTCAGCCGGTAGAGTCACGGTGATGGACTTCTGGGACTCTGAACAGGTTATTCTGTTTGATGTCTTCCTCTGTGGTGCAACAGACTACTCTGAAGTGTATTGTGCTACCCTCAGGAAATGGAAGAATGGCTTCAGTGTGTTCGTTGCCACAAAAATGCGGACGAACTTCTCCTTCTCTACGGCAACGCAAGGCCTAACAGAAGTATCCGAGTCCCTTAGGAACCCACAAAACTTCATTGGACTGTTCTTCCCCATCCACCCTACTGCCCGGATCTCGAACCTTCCGGCTTCCATCTGTTTGACCCAACGAAGGGCGCTCTCTGTAGGAAGCATTACGTGGATGGTGAGGAGGCTATTGATGCAGCGAGGTCTATGGCGTCTCATCATCACGGTCCGCGCAGCTCCCCAGCTCCCCCCCCCCCCCCCCCGCCTCTCTCCCCCTCCCCGCATCTCTCCCCCCCCCCCCGCGCCTCTCCCCCCCCCCCCCGGCGGAGGTTTGAGTCCTCCCTCGGACATAAGTGTGTGGGTGTCGTCCTTAGCGTAAGTTAGTTTAAGTTATATTAAATAGTGTGTAAGCTTAGGGACCGATGACGTCAGCAGTTTGGTCCCATAAGACATTACCAAAAATTTCCAGTTTTTTCCGATGTCGACCAGTAGAGTGGTATCATGCGGGTATACAGGCCCTCTCAATAAGACGGCGTAAGATCGTCGCATTGAACAGAGGTTATTTGAAAAATAGGGTTGTGTAGCCTAAAGAGTGGAGAATAATATGATGTATTGGAAACCTGAATAAAACCAATCTGCTTTCCAAAAAAAGTGTTGCATTACTTATTCAACATCCCCGTAAAATCACAGCAGACTGGAGAGCTATAAAGATATGTGTCCTTTCCTTGCTAAATATATTACATGGTGATTACAATTAAACTTCTGCTACTTGAGAGGGCCTCCATAAAAAAGTGAGTGATCGTAGGACAGTAAAACTCTGTGGTAACATTTGTAAGGACGTGCCGAAGAGAGCCATTGAAAGAAACACATTTTAATTTCCGCTGGAGAGTGTAAAATTTGTTAATTGTGCAACATGTTTACATTGCAGGTTACAAACGCTGTTCATTGTGACAACCAACTGTCTTCACGACAGCCTGGACCCGCGCTAGATATACCATTTCACAACTGTTCGCAGGACTTTTCGAGCGGTGAACCATGGAATGTTCAGCTGTCGTGACACACCTCGTACTCTCCTTGAAGATCGCACATTGCGTCCAGCATTCTCAGCCATAGCAACAGTAACTTCTTCAATAATCTGCTGCGCAGTTAGCTGTCAGCCTCGCTCAGAAGTAATTCCCAAATCGCCAGTTATTTCGAACTTCTGAATCATGTTCTTTAACTCCGGCGTGGAAAGAGGATCTCTCCATATTCCTTTAAGACGTCGGTAATCGCGAAGAGCACCAGTGCTGTTGATGTTTTCTTGATAAATCAGCTTTACGAGCAGAGCTCTTTTCATCTTGTGCAGAGCCATGTTGACTGTCGGCAACTGTACTGCACATTGATGCTTGTGTTTCAACCCCATGCCAGCCGCGGTGGCCGAGCGGTTCTAGGCGTTTCAGTCCGGGACCGGGCGACTGCTACGGTCGCAGGTTCGAATCCTGCCTCAGGCATGGATGTGTGTGATGTCCTTAGATTAGTTAGGTTGAAGTAGTTCTAAGTTCTAGGGGACTGATGACCTCAGATGTTAAGTCCCATAGTGCTCAGAGCCATTTGCGCCATTTCACCCCCATGTCGTCGTACCAGCACCGGCGCCTAAATTACGATAACGCTAGTAACAACGCAAATCCTGCAGAGCATAGTCTGAATATCATTCCTATAGAGTTCGGTATTCGTAAGGCAAATAGTAGCACAAGTAGTGAAAGCTTAATCATAATCGCCCTGCGCTGTGTTTATTTACTGTGTGTGTTTATTAACTGACTGTTCTCCGTGACCAGAGCTCTTTGTTCGAACGCGAATACAACAGAGCAAGACAACAACAACGAAAACAACAACATGTACAAAAGTACTTCTCAACATTCATGTCTCAATCTCTGATACCACGTTCTTACCCGTCACATTCCCAACGTCCCTTTCAGGATTGTATGCACGCTGAATATTGTGCTAAGTGGCATGTACTGATCAGCCTGTCACCTACAGCAATCAGTTAACTGAACATATCTAGCGCAAACTAACCCGACACGAGTAAATTAATATAGACATCAAGTGCGCTGTGTGTAATTTATTCTATTGCAATATTTATCTACAAGTAAGACACCCAACATGGGGCAGATATAACATTTGGCACACTCCGTGATGCGTGGTATCTAACGCATTCCAGTTTTCTGTCTATAAAGAGGATATAGTGCTCTTGTATAGCTGCAGATGATACTCCACTGCGAAGATATGGAAAACATTTGATTCTACCCAGTATTATCAAAACCCTTCTCTGAATCTATGAACACGATGCATGTTTCCTTGTTTTACTCCATTTGCTGTCTATTACCAGCCGCAAAGCAGTAGCACTGCTACTATAGTGTCCTACTTTCCGTAAACATTTCTTCTCCTAATCTATTTTTAACTGTCGCTCCCACTCCTGAAAGACAATCCTCATGTACCTTTTTATGTATGTGACATTAGCCTGATTCAGTGCTAATTTTCACTTCCATATTCTGTTGCTTTCTAGGGAAGCGTAATATCTAGATTATTTTCAAAACATGGTGCAACGCTTTCTGTTACATACATTTCTTTCCAGTTATTATGTAGCTCTTGTCCCACCCTCTGGTATTAAGCTTTCAAAAGTTGCGTTAGTACTTTAGCAATACATGGACTTTCCTTGCTTCAGGATCCACACAAAGCTCTCTGAAATCCCGAGATAAGTTTTGATCTCTCCTATCATCATCATGCTTTTTTTCTCATTTTTATGATTTTTTTTTTTTGGGGGGGGGGGGGGGGCGGGGGGGCAACAACAAAATTTCTCCATGTAATGTTTCCATCTTTCTCATTATATTCTGCTTCTATTGTCCAACTCCCATTTTCATCTCTAATCAGTGTGCTCCTTCCCCTATACTCTCAAAATTATTTTTTGTTAGATTGTTTGCAACATCTTCGTTACTCAGTTTCAATTTCCTAACCGTCTCATACATCTATCCTCCATCTTCCTTTTTTTAGCTCTTTTATATCAACGGTTCGTTTCTGGGAGAAAGTTCGAGACGTAAAGAAGGTTCAGCGTATCGCTGGTGCAGGTCGTAAACAGTATTCCGATTATAAAGGTAGCTGACTACGCGTTCACGTTGTTATCGATATCACTACGACCATCGCAGGAATATAGTTTCCGTATATTTTATTTGACGTCATATTCGACAGACGGCCCATAAAAACGTCTTAAATTCATTGTCCGCCGTTTCTCTTTCGTCTGCTTCATTTGTCTTGTGAGTGGTCCCTTCGCCAAAACCAGTCTCCCATCAAAGAAGCTATGTTTACGCGGAATGCTGGCTGTTGAGCAATAATTAAAAATATTTGCTCGTAAGTCAACAAAACCCCTAATCTTTTCACTCGAACTCGAGCTCCCAAGCTAGACTGTCGGCCGGAAAGTCGAGTGCCCACCCTGCACGAAAATTTTGAATTGGCATTGACGTAAAGTGATTAGCGTGCGTAAAGTTGTTTAATTGGCTTGAAAGTCGTAAGCCCCTTCTCGTCTTTCTAAAACAGCACCCTGCTAATTGCAATACTTTTTATTCCGAAAACACCAAAAGCGCGCTTATAAAAGCGCCGCCAAAAGTTTTAATTCAATTTCTCATTTTCGCGTCGACGTCAGGTAATGTTGTCGAAACAGCGGCAGGAGCTGCAGCAAGGGGGCCTTTCACAAGAATTCTAACGACCAACTTTGTCATTTGCGTGCTGAAGATCGTTTAAAGATGTCACTTGAAACGGCTGCGGTAAGGACTGAAGTTCAAAACTGCGGATAACTTCGTTAATTCAGTTAAGGACCTACCTCTGGTGAAGTGAAATGCGAAGTTTGTGGACTCAGCACTCTAAGAGAAACAATGCAGGTTCCAGTTCCATTCACAACTTCATACGGGAACTCTCCACACGCTATATTTTACACACGCTTAGCTGTTTTGGTATCGACGTCCGAAGACGAACGGATTAAACTGGCGATTTCGAAGGATAGCTCATACAGTTCTGACTTGAGAATTATCACATTCTATATCATTTAATGGAGTAACTGTCTTTAAAGTCTAGGTTTACAAATCCACAGTTGCTACCTCCTTCTTTATTCTCCTTCTCCAGTCAACAGCACAGACAAAATGGCTAAATTTTCAGCTTCGTCCAGAAATTTACTTCCATATTTCCCAAAGTGTCCTAACGTCTTTTCATCTTTTAAGTCTGTACACTTATATTTGCTTAGGAGATCTTCTCTCGTCAGTTCAGTTCTATTGGCATCGTCTTTTCATTTCTTCCCGTTTTCTGCTATTTGTGTTATAATCGTAAAATCATTTATTTCTGTCCTTATCTCATGATTACGTATGCTAGTCTCCTTGGATATTGTTCTGTTCTCTCCGTAGGGGACTCACATCTCACTCCAATATGTCAGGATCGGAACAGCCATTATTTTTGTTATTACACCACTCCCTGTCTTGGTATTCAGCATTCTACTGATGATTCCACAAGTGTATTGGGAGCGCTATACCTTTATGTCTTCACATCTGTACTTGTGATACCTTTTGTCAATCTCTAACCAGCCGAAGAGTGACATCTGTTCGATAGGAACGACGCAGAATTTAGATTTGATCGGGTACTACATTTATCTTGGAAAGCCATCAATTTGGATTTTGGAACTAATATTTCTATGCTGTACTCCTCTGCAGTACGTTCTAATTGACACACATATCGTTGGAGGTCATCATTTGCTTTTTGCGTAATACTAATATCGTCAACGTACAAAAAAGAATGTTTATTATTATTTCTCACGGAGGGAAAATAGAAACAAAATTCAGAACTTTCGTCTTCTTCCACCTTTCTTCCATTGTTTTATTCTGTTTTCCGCACAGTTCTGTGCAGCTAATAGCGTGAATAGGTGACGGGATACTTAACCTAAAAAATTAATTAGAAAGTGGAAAAAGGTCCATAAAAGACACTATTGCAACACACCTATATGAAGATACTCACTAATACAGTAGTCATGCGTATCCTCTTCCGCAACACATATATCTTGGAGAAGTGGCCATGGATTACTGAAGTGATACATATCTAATGACCTGTATGCGATTTCTGATATCCAGAATTGACAGCGAGTTAAAAACGCTAACAATGGCGTCAGACACGATTTGTTTTGAAAAAGTCAAAAAACATTCCGAAACGTGCCTGCACCCCAGAAAATGTGGCTGCAGTTCACCAGAAAATGCTTCTGAGTTCTACCAAATCAACCCTACGACTGTCGCAAGAGACCGGCGTATCACGTCATCATGCGGACGAATACTCAACTTGGCCCTGCATATGTATCCCTACAGAGAGAGTCTGCTGTTCAGTTATTAAAACCAGTAGGCGCTCCTCAGCGCCTCCAGTTCTGTGAGTGTCTCTCCACTGAGATAACAACCAATGGCTTGAACATGGATCTGTTCTTTATATCTGATGGAGTCTGGTTTCACCTGAGTGGTTATGTCGAGAGGTTATGTCAACTCACAGAATCACAGGTTCTTCGCAGGGGAAATATGAAATGAGCGTATCGTATCGTTGGGGAAGTTCGGCCGCCAAGTGGCAAGTCTTATGTCATTTGACGCCACATTGGGCGACTTGCGCGCCGGTGATGTCGATGAAATGATGATGAGGACAACATAACACAGTTCCTGAGCGGAGAAAATCTCCAGCCCAGCCGGGAATCGAAGACGGGCCCGCTGACATAGAAGGCGAGCACGTTAGCACCCAGCTAAGCAGGCGGACTTCGCAGGGGAGAATTCGCATTGCTTTCACGAAACACAGAAGATTGGGTTTTGTTGTGCAGTGTCTGCACGCTGCATTACTGGATCATCTTCTTTCATCACACGCTGACTTCGGCGCTTTACATTGCTAACATTTTGAAACCATTTCTGGCAGCACTATCGGAGGAGGCAAAGACCTATAGTTACATCTAACAGGATGTAGCAACTGCCCATTCATCACGCCTAACCTTGGAGCACAATCACACAATCTTCACACCTGACAGAATTGTCAGCAGAGGTCAGTTTATTCGCAGCCTTAGCTGTCCACTCAGTTCACCTGATCTGTCAGTGTGTGATTACTTTGTGTGGGGAGTCTACGGTGTAACGTAGCAACCTTCATAGACCAAAAACTGCAGCAGAATCTTTCGGTGGAGACTGCAGCTATTCCAGCACTACGTCTTGGATCCGCCTTCATCAGCTTGCTGACCAGGAACCAGAAGTGCGAAGAGATGAATGATGATCACTTTCGACATGTACTATAGTCAGGATAGTACTGTATTTCCTTTCCTCTGCTGTGTTCCTTTGCACTTTGGAACCCTGTCCTCCGGGCTCTTTTATTTGCTCCAACCTGTACTTATGCTGACAATTCTACTGTACGAAAGTTTGCAGCAAGAAGAGATGACGAATTTTATTTAATTTTTCAGTGCACACCGAGCTGAAGGTGCAAGCAGAGGCACTACTAATTCTAATTTGACAGCAACTTCTGCTAGCTCCGTTATGAGGTTATTAGAGCGTCTCTTGAGTGGGTACAGATGTGCTAAGTGCAGGAAATTTTAGGAATATTAGCATTTACTGTTGCTAACATATTATCTGCGTTGGTGTTGTGGCTGTTGCAGCTTTCCACGTCAGTCTGTCCTCTGCAAATCTCTTCATCTCCGAAAAATAACCCAGTCACGAAGACCAAAAAAGATTGATTAGGGGAGGAAAATCGTGTAGACGCAGATTTTTGCACAGTACTAAGACGGAGTGTCCTCGAGAAGATACTAAGAATCCTGGTACCTAGAGTGCCAGCTTTGGGAAGCAGGAGGGTTTGAAGATCACTTACTTAAAGCTTTTTCTAATAACTCGAAAACCGCTGCACCTAGCGGAAGTGTTTCCCAGTAAAAAATTACATTAAACACTTTACGTTAAGGGGACGTGGACGTGAACGGCCTTTGTTTTTATGCTTCGCTTTCGGTGGGCGTTACCCGTGACCTGCAATGCGGAGGAAGTTGCGGTTTTGTACCAACACTGAGTGATATTACCTGAAGCTGTACAAGGAAATTTATTAAATTGTCAGTTATAATTTAAGAATTACAACATTTTGTCTAATAGATGGTTTTATAACACTCGTTTCATTTCTGGTACTATTTTCTGTTGCATCATCAGTCTAACAGCATTCATACTGTGGCAGGCTGCTGTCAACTCGTAGGAACACGTTATGCCTCTCGTTTTGTAGTTTGTAGTGCACCTGAGGAAACAGAAAGATCTTTATTATAACACATAATTACTTTGCTCAGAAATTTCCGCTAAAATTATATGCAGAATGACAAAAATAGAAATTTTCTGCAATGTATTTGGCATAATACAATGAGACTATACCACTCTTCACTTGGGAGAAATTTAGTGAACATAGCTCAAACCATAGTGAAGATATATGTACCTAAAGTTCGGGAAATGTAGTTTCGAGAAAATGAGAAAAGACTGTTCACAGTGTTTTTGACTCACCGAATGCCTCTTTCAGAACTTTCCAGCAGCATATTCTTGCTGTTCAGCTTCTTTTTTAATCCTCTATACCTTTTCAGGAGTCCTTTCCTTACTCTGAACTCTTCAGTGGTGGCCTTCGCAGAGTTTCAGCTTCAACTACTCGCTGACGATCTATGGCAGTCGGAGGAACTATCATATTATTTCCTGGTTAGATGACCGATTATTCCGTTATTTTCGTCCTACTAATTGCAGAATCATTGAAACAGATGACAGCAGCCATCACACCTATTTTGAGTACCGTCCTTCCAACAAACACTGTTTTTGGAAGTTGTTGCCATACACAACTGTTGAAACTCTTATTATGGTTCTGTGTGGGACCATGTAGACATCTGCTAAATGATTTTGTATCTGCAAAGTCCCTGTATATTGACTTTATTGTTTTCATGACTGTGGCAGTGCGACAGTGAACTGAAAGGAGACGTGGTAGGTGTACAGACTTTTGTTCAAAGAGCGTTTAAAAACAAATAAACAATTTGAAAGTTGATAATGCACAGATTTTTGGAAACGGGAGAAATTTGTCTTTCAGATGGAGGTGAAAATTTCTTTTCTATTTTTCAGTCATTTTCACGTCCAGGTCCCCTTAAACTACATTAAATTTCCAACAAAAAAGGTCCTGTTCATTTTTTCTCTCTGGGACTAATAGTTCTGGCGTTGCAGGGGATGGAAAAATCTCAGATTATTACAATTTTCCTTTAGCGGTATAAAATTAATGTTTGTCTTTAAATGAATGGGTTAAAAACGAATATTAAATGTTTGTACCACATGTAACAGGTGATTCTCCACTGTGTCTACCCACTATGTCACAAGAAACTACAATATGGTGTCTCAGAAAGTTGTATCGATCCCCCACAACACGCCTTTTGAAGCACTGGCAACAAAGAGCGCAGACGTGTCCGGGGGGCTGTGTATTTTCAACAAAATGCATTAACACTATATGGAATGCAGATATGAGTTACTACTAACGCCAACGCATGAAACACGTATGGACATAATCTACACAGATCTTTGCACAGTGTTCTACACGGCTAGAGGGGAAACTGATTCTTAGTTTGCAAGATATCAGATAGCAAGACTCTTTTGCTATTCCTATTGCCTCATTTTCTAATATAATTTACCGATCTTCGCCTGGTTTAATTTGTTTGTATCTTATTAACTTTGTTTCGCTTTACTTAGTAGTCATCTTAAAAGCTATTTTCAAGACAATATCTACTCCGTACATCTAATCTTCCGACTCTTTCGCTGTCTCGGTCAGATGTATTGTGCCATCAGCAAACCTCGAGGTTTTTGTTGTATACTAGTTAAGTACACAGCGTTGCCTAAGTACTTATTTATTCCAATCTATTAGTCCATCTTCTCCTCTTCTCTTTCTCTGTCCGTTTCCTCCACCCATCTCTCTACTCATCTCCTCCTTCCCCCTCTCTCTTCCTCCTCCTGTCCCTGTCCATCTCTGTCCTCTTTCCTTTCCCTGTCCACTTCCCCTCCCCTTATTCTGTCCATTTCCCCATTCCCTCTCTTTCCATTCCCCCTCCCTTTCCTGTGTCCATCTCCTCTTCCCCTCGTTGTCCGTCTACCTCCTCCTGCCACATTCACTCTCCACGTTATCACGCTTACCTCAATAGCACGCTGATGGTTTTTACTTCCACAGTATTTCCTTTGAGATCGTTACTAATTTGGGTAGCAAATTTGGTTGAAATTGTTCCACAGGTTTAAAATGAGATTTTTACGTACAGCTTTGCCAGTGTGCACAAATTTAAAATATGTTTCTCATATATTTTATATTTCACTCGTATTTATTCACATTTTTCATTTGTATCTCTAGCGAATTTCGGTCTGCATTTTAATGTTCACGCAGCTTAATGTTTATGACAGCGAGTCTCCAGAATTATGTGCTGTACAATAACATAATTTTGCAAGCACATCCAGCGGTATATGTGGATACTGTCTGTGAAATGTGTTACGATTAGAGTTAGTAGTAAAGAAGTAATAAATTAAATCGCTATGGATGATGCCACAGTTCTTCCCGCATCTCAGAATTTAAACATCATGTCTCCTGAACTATGTGTAGTACAATGATATATTTTATAGCTACATTCAGCAAGATATGTGGATACTGGAAATGTGTTTGGAACGACTTAGTAGTAAAGAAGTAATAAATTAAAACACCCTGCATGACGCAGCTGTTTTTTACGAATCTTAGTGTTTATGATGTCGTATCTCTTGAACTATGTGTCGTAAAATGATATAGTTTTACTGCTACATTCGGAGATATGTGTGAATAGTGTTTGAAAAATGTGTCACGAATATAGTTAGTAGTAAAGAAATAATAAATTAAAACGTCGTGCTTCACACGGCTTTTTTACTATATGAACAGCAAAACTGTAGTAAGGGATATACTTTTTTCCTTTCATCACTTTTAAGGGCCGTCAACGAGAAAAAGCTTCATAAAGGTTTGAAGTTATGTGTAAAGTTCGTTCTAAGGGACTAATTACTCTCATTCTCAAACGCTGCATGACTGAAGTACGGCTATTCACGCATCGTGGGCTACACCGTTTCTCATCCCAACCCACCCCTTTGATAGGTAGGTGGTTATTACCCGCACATGGATTGCAGACAGTAAGTGATATGTGTACGAAGTTTTGAAATTCGTCCTTTGATTTTGGAGATGTGGAAGATACATACACCCAACCATATATATATATATAAATCTATTATTATAATGTACGTGAAGTTCTTACAATTAAATAAAATAATTATAATTGTGTACATGGCGTACGTTATAAAACATTCAAAGGGGATGAGTAGTTTCAGTTGATTAAAGTACTTTATAGTTACCTTCTACATCTACATATATAATATATACTCCGCTAACCACCAATCAGTGTGTGGCGGAGGGCACAATTCGCTCCAAAGTCATAATATTTACCCCCCTCTCTGTTCCACTCGCGGACCGCGCAAGGGAAAGACGACAGTCCGAACGCCTCAGTACGAGCTCTAATTTCCCTTATCTTTGAATGGTGATCATTGCACTATTTGAAAGTTTATGGTAATAATATATGCTCTACATCCTCGGATTTCGGAATTTAGTGAGCAGCCCCTTCCATTTACCTGGCCATCTATCTGCAAGTGTGTCCCACTTCAAACTTTCTATGAGATTAGTAACGCTCTCGGGATGGCTAAATGTACCAGTCACGAATCTTGCCCCTCTTCTTTGGACCTTCTCAATCTCTTGAATCAGACCTAACTGGTAAGGGTCCCATACAGACAAACAATACTCTAAGACTGGGCTAACCAACGTATTGTAACCTATTTCCTTTGTTGAAGGACTGCATCCCTTCAGGATTCTACCAATAAACTGCAATCTAGAGTTTGCCTTACCCGTTACTTGTGTAATCTGATCATTCCATTTGAGATAATTTCGAGTAGTCACACCCAGACACTTGACGGTTGTTAGCGCTTCCAAAGGCTGGGCTTTTATTTTACACTCGTATATTAACGGGGATTTTTGCCTTGTTATACGCAGTAGCTTTATTGATCAATTTCATTGCTCTGTAATACTCTTTTCATGAGAATACTATGTATATTTTATATTGTAACTTCCATTGTAATTTTTTTTTACGAATTTCGTGGGGAAATCTGTGCTAACTGCACAGATCCCCTCAAAAATTCTGGTCCATCGGACCAGAGGGTTGTGAAAGGTTTGTGCTGAGATTCGATCAGGATAGAGCCAGTGAAAAATGTCGATAGTTCCCAACCGCAAGGTTGGGCGAGTAGTATATCTTCGAGTAGTAAGATCTTTGATAGCTAACAGAGCTAGGTGCACGTGGTAAAAGTTTGAGTAGTGGTGAGGAGATGCACAGAGACAGCAGACGTGTTTCGAGTCGGAGCTAGATGCCTGCAGGAGGCAGCCGGGTCATGACAGCATCAAAGTAAGAATTGGCGCTACGCACATAATAAGCTATATATTGAGCGAAACTTGGCACATACCTGGGGAAACTAGAAAGAATAATTAATAACATAGGTTTTCTTTGGTTAAATAATGTCTAAAAGCTAGATAGAAATCCCATTGTTGATGCAAAAAGCGTTTTGTGAAACTTTCTCGTAAATCCATGCTATATAAGTTTTTTTTAGTTCTTCACATCTGCCTTAAAAGTTTGAACAATAAATATTTTTTAGATAAAATTAGAGTTTCATCTCACACCTTATGTCGTTCTCTGCATCCTGTGCTTGCATTGAACCAAAAGGTACATTAAAGTAAAGTTCCCATGAGTAAAGCTAATAATTTCATTTATCAGAGTAAAATAATCTATATGCCATTGCACAGTTGGCAAATTATTCAGATCAGGACAGAATTTTTATTAAGTAACTAACAGGGCCAAAATGAGTAAAGTTATCTAGAATGACAATTTTATGCAAATGCACTATGGCTAAGTTGAATGTATGTTTTATTATCGGCTAAATGGGAAGGAGTGCACGAGCTAAGTCCACAGACGCAGTCAGATGCAGGTTGGTGACTTTCATTTATTTTTACCACTAAACTTCCATGCAGTCAGATGTGTATTTTGAGTATTAATTTTCCAACAATATTTTCATGCAGTCAGATAAAGTTCAGATCAGTTAAATACTCAGCTAGATGCAAGTTTTATTAAAGACTAAAGCAGTCACATGCAGTTCAGTCTAGTTTAAACAGAGAATTTTTATTAACAACACTTTCTATAGCACATGCCCGTTGGGCACTTTGATCACAATAGCTATACATCAACACGATATCGACCTTTTCCGCAGTTGGTAAACGGTCCATTTTCACACGTGTAATGTATCCCGAAGCAAATACCGTCCGCACTGACGGAATGTTACGTGATACCACGTACGTGTACGTTTGTGACTATTACAGCGCCATCTATCATAAAGCAAAAAAAGTGGTCCAACTAAAACATTCATATTTCTTTACATACTACACGAATATGTAATAAAAATGGGTGTTCCCATACTAAAAAAAACGTTGTTGATATCCGTTTGACGTATGGCAACGCCATCTAGTGGGCCAACCATAGCGCTATTTGGTTTCCCCCTTCAAGCTAGACGAGTTTCGTTCTTTGTAGTTTCTTTGTTTGATGCTTATTTCGTGAGATATTTGGCCCGGTCACTATCAATGGACGACCCTGTATACGTATGAAAGAGCGACTGCAATACTAATTTTCCACATAGTCACCAAACACATTGAGGCACTTATCGTAGCGGTGGACAAGCTCTGAAAGACCTTCGTCGTAAAATTCTGCCGCCTGAGACTTGAGCCAGCGAGTCACGCCCAGCTGGAGTTCCGGGTCGTCGTCAAAGAGCTATGTTGCAAGCCAGTTCTTCATCTTGGGAAGCAAGTGGAAGTCGCTTGGTGCAAGACTGGGGCTGTAGGGCAGATGAGAGAAAATTTCCCATTTGAATGAATTAAGGAGTTCTTTAGTTCGGTTTTCCGTGTGAGGTCGAGCGTTATAGTGCAAAAACAAAATTTTGGACGGCAGCTATCTTCGGCATTTGTTTTGAACTGTTCTTCTAAGGCTGTGCAAAGTTTGACAGTACCGGGCAGAATTTGTGGTTGCTCCGTGATCGAGAAAATCAATAAGAAGCACACCTTGCCTATCCCAAAATACTGTCGCCATCAGCTTCCTTGCCGACATGGTTTGCAAACATTTTCTTGTTTTTTGGGGGAACTTTTGTGCCCCCATTCCATGGACTGTAATATTGTCTCGAAATTGACGTGTTTCACCGAAGTCTCGTCATCGTTTACGATGCGATCCAGTAATGAATCACCATGTTTGTGGTAGGTTGCCAGAAATGCCAACGTTGCCCCCATTCGCTGTTGTTTATGATGTTCTGTAAGCATTTTGGGCACCCGTAGTGCACAAAATTTGTGGTAGCCTAGGTTATGAGTGACAATTTCAAAAAACAAAGTCCGTGAAACTTGTGGAAAACAAGCGATAGCTCCATTATTGTGAAGCGACGGTTTTCACGAATCGTTTCATCAACTTTAGCGACGTCACAGTGCTCGGATGTCCACTCTTCTCTTCATCATGAACGTTGGTTCGGCTATTTTTAAACCGAATGCACCATTTCTGGAAGGGACATTCACTCATTATGTTGGTTCCATATACTTCGCACAGTTCACGATAAATTTCTATAGGTTTTTAGAGTTTTTGCCAAAAACCGTATCACAGACCACACGTCACAACTGACGGGATTTTCGACTGCAGCGCACATTTGAAATTCGAATAGCGAACAAACCAGATGCACAGAAACGTTTCCGCTGTCGCGGATGGATGCCAACTGAGCTGCCGAGCACGAACATACCAAAATATATGCGATCGGTGCGCGCCTAGCGGCGTTAGACGGAAACGTTCACTACTTTATGAATAGTCCTCGTACATTAATCCACAATGATCTATGTCAGTGTACTCGAGAACTTGCACATGCGATGAACTGCAATCATTTCACCATGGTGAGATATTTTCGCGCTATGGGAAAGGTTGAAAAATCATGTGTATGGGTACCGCATGCTCTAAGCCAAAAACATAAAAATCAGCGGGCGGCCATATCTCTTCTCGCTCGTCTTGAATTGGCTCTTGGACAACACCGACAATTTCTATCTTGTATCGATACTGGTGGCGCGAGATGATGCCTTTATTCTAACACAAGGAAAAGAAAGGAATGATTGATCCCAAACAAAACAGTAACTCGCCGTACAAAGACCTGTGCGCATCCACAAAAGATAATGTTATGCATCAGATGGAATAACGACGGTGTGGTGTACTGCAACAATCTCTACTGACATTTATTGTCAACAACTGCGATGTCTTGTAGGTGCGGTCCAAGAAGACTGCTTGAAGTGATGCTACTCCACGATAACTACCATCCGCATGCTGCTACACTGACGAAGAAAACCCTGTAACAGAGGTCTCAGGTGATTACAAACCCTGAGCCATGGTAGTATAGAGTGTGAAATATACGTCAAGTCAGATGACAACACCTACTGACATTCAGTTACAATTTTCAGTCATAGAAGGCATGTTATGTCAGGTGGCAGTCCACACTGACGTACTCTTAACATTGTTAACTTCAATTACTTATAGTAGACATTTGACATGAACAGGTAGCCAACACTGGCTTTTGTCACATTCTCTTAAACTTACATCTACTAGTCTTTCAGGTGACAATTCAGTCTCTGTTATAATATTAAAAGCAATATACAATAGGCAGGTGACATTTACTGCAAAAATGTGTTATCTACGTTTAAGTTAACAAGAAATTAATATTTAAAGTAATATGCAAGAACTGTATGCAGTGGACATTTGCTGCATAAAGAATGTGTTATATATTTTTAAGTTAACAAGAAATTAATATTTAAAGTACTTTACAATAATTGTCTGCAGTGGATTTACTGCATAAAAAAATGTGCTACATATCTATAAGATAACACTAATGTTACCAACTCTCTAGCAAGAATAGTCTTGAGTTGAATAAAATCTATGTACAAAAAAATTCCTTTAAAGGTAGTAAAACATGCTTGCATACTATTTTTTGATAAAGTGCAGTAAAGTGATCCTGCACAAATATAGTGGGAATAATTTGTACCTAATCTTCTTACATACAACGTCAATTTAAGTGCAAGAAAGTCATGTTGCTCAATTGCAGCAATGATTAACAAATTTCATAGAATCTCCTTACATACTAGTTATGTCAAATATAGAAAAGTCATGCTGCTCAATTGCAGCAGTAATCAATGTTCATGAAGAAATTCCTTACAAGATTCAACAGTACAAGTTTAGGTAAAGTCCTACTCAGTAATTTGACTTCATAGTTACATCAGATAAAATTAACCTTCCATTTACATCATACAATATAAGCCTCTCGTTATGAAACAGTAAGATCAATTCCATCCCAAAAATTTGTATTCAAAAGTTTCCTTTCTTTTTACCATAAACGTATATTATTAAATAGTCTTCACATAGGTATTTCAATAAAATATTCACAGTGCAAACACTCCCAAAGGTCTCACATTAGGAAACATCAATTCGATCCTACAAATTAGTATTGAAAAGCTTCCTTTCCTTTTTAACATGAACGTAATTCTCGAAGCCTTGCATATTAAATCTTTAGTACCATGAAATGGGGCATTACAAACAGTCCCCCCTTTTTTTTTTTTTTTTTTTTGTTCATATAGTTGGTCCTCTAAACCATGCATTTTAAATCCTAAGTACAATGAGATGGGGCATTACAAATAGTGATTTTACTTGACAGAGAACTGGTACACAGATATCTGACAAAAACAACAGAAAAAAATGTTAAGAACAGAAAGAAGAGTAGACTGAGAACTCAGAAAGGAAGAATGAGTTCTTCAGAGCTCAAGGATACGGAGCACCAGCGCCACATGGTGTGTCAGTTAAAGAACAACCGACCCTCTACCCCACTTAGTCCTGTTGTGTAGAACAAATGGGTAATGTGTTATCACGTGTTAATGTTAAAATCATGTCAATCATGGACATCATGTGTGAGAAAAAAAGCAAAGTTAGTTATACAAATAACACACAGAGACAATAAAGAGCTTACTAATTACTGTAGCTGAAAATAATGGTAGTTATGGTGCACCAACAGACATGAGTACCATGGAAATAAACACACAGTAATCTTATATTGATATAGCATGAAAATAACACACTTAGGGAACAGGCATTAGGAATGGACAACACACTGAGCTCAGTCAAGGAGAGGTACTGTCATGTGTCAGCAAGTAGCAGTGTGACAAAACAGAAGTGTGCATAAATAGAAGCATATATGAATAGTATGTGGCCACATAATCAACATCACAAAATACAAAGGCAAAAGCATTGATTAAAAGATCCATAAGCAGTGTAGCACAAATACGAATAATAAATATGTAGACAAAGTATGTAATGAAATGCAAGAAGTTAACGTCAGATAATAAAGCAAATTATCATGCCAACACAGAACAAAATTTCAGCAGAAAGCATATTGCAGATAATAAAGCAAAAATATCAGGCCAACACAGAACAAAATAGCAGCAGTAAGCATACGGCAAAATTAGCAGGCCAACACATAACAGAATTTCAGTAGAAAGCATAAGGCAATATTAGCAGGCCAACACATAACAAGATTTCAGTAGAAAGCATAAGACATAACATTACTCTAATCCTGAAATAGGTAATCTTACAAAAAAATAAAAGTGCAGAAACACAGAAAGTCACACATAACACACATGATAAGCAATGAGATAGAAACAGTTGTTTATATCTTGGCGTGAAAAACACATGATAAGAGAAGAAGCAACATATAAGGTAGTACAGAGACATTGTAAAAGGCAATAAGTGTAATACTTTTGGTGATGTAGGTATGAAAAAAAGGATTAATCAAAAAAATGCTGTAGCATGGCATGACTTAAGTCCTCAATATATCCTCAATAACGAGTCCAAAAACAATTCCAATTGGCCTCTAGTAATCCCAAGTTATCACATTATTGCATTAATGGCATCTGAAAAATAGTTGAGCATTAATACAGGTAAGCAGTTTAAAATTGGAGACACAAAATGTTAAGTTTTCAGAAACGCGAATGGCCTTATTTTCAAAGACAAGGGTTAAAATAAAAGTTACTACCGTAAAGAGAAACTGGATAATACCATAAACCATGTGTGAAAATATTACTCGTATTGTACTCACCATGAAAATACCTGAATATTCGATTGCCCATGGCAACAAGAACATTAATACACCATCTGTACTGGCAACGTAAAATGAAAATATTCTGACGGAGCTAAATTCTGGTAAACTTGGTACATTATAAAATCGTTGATACTTGTTCATAAAAGCTGAGAAAAGAAATTAACTGTTAAATAGCATGAAAGTGAAACCTGAAACTCGTCATATAACCATTTTTGACATTCCTAGTAAATGCAAAACCACATCGCTCACACTTCATATTTCTGTCATCGTAACTTCAGCACACAGTATTTGCTAATCATCATTTGTAGCGTCCAAGATCCGAAAGTCTAAAAAAAAATGCAACTTCAATCTAACAATACCTCATTCTCCACATAAACTTCCAACATCATCTTAAAAACTCTTATAAACCCTCATTTTCTTCAAATACATAAAACTCATCGAGAACATTAGCCTCATCTTCATATCCTCATAGTCAATACTCATATTCAATACACATAATACAACCTTAAGCATTAAGACCCTACGTAAACTTCAGGAAGATTATTACCACTAGCTCAACATCAACATACAAAGTAGCCTCCGTTATGACAAAATCTTCATACAAGCAGTGTCATTATGTAATAATTCCACGTAATCATCGCAAAGTAACAGTGGTGAGCGACCAACAAAAAAATAATAATAATAAGAGCAAAATTATCACGTAGTAAGTATCAACATCAAATTGATGAATGATGACCAAAATGCACCACTGTAATGTCAACTTCGAACGCCAGCATGAAATGAGTCCCACAGAAAACAATAACGTAGTTTATTAGTAATGTACAGAAAACAATCTCACTTTATTACAATACGTAAGAAATCTGTAAATCTCAGGGAAGAAAACAGGTAACATTAAAAAAAGGTGTCTCCAGAAAAAGATGTCTCCGAACTCTTGTCTTTATCATATTGCCAGAACAAAACAGAGGTGGTGTTATTTGAAGTTTGTATATGGTCAGAATGTTCGCGCTCTGTAAAAGAAAAGCGCACAACGCAGGCCGATGGACGTGAGAAAGAAAAAAGTTCTACCCTCCTGAGGTAGTTGACTGGGACTCGAGAAAAAAAAACCAAGTGGCCGACCACCTGTCGCTAATGTGGTTCCCAGGCAACGGTTGCAGTGACGCGCTATGCGCTCGCTAACTGTACTCGGGCCAGGGAGAAATAATGTGAACAAACTAGCTGGACGTATATAGCTGGGATTACAGAAGTAAATGTAAGAAATAAGATTTAGAAAGTTCCCAAAGAAAGCAGTATTGTCTATTCAATAAAATGTTTGCAGTTTGTGATGTGATGTACACCACGTGATTTCTTTGTACGTAGGGTTTGTACTTCAATTGCATTAGGATGTGCTACACGGACGACACGATATGGACCCTTATATAACAGAAAGAATTTCTGACTGAGATTGCAGGCTTTATTGGATAGCCTGTGGGAGCGGACCAGAACTTTATCTCCTACTTGAAAAGAAACATTTCTCTTTGTTGACTTCAATTGGCGCAGCTGTTGGTCAGCAGCTCGTTTAATATTCTGCAACGCAATTTGAATAATCTCGTGATGCCTTAGGCAGCGAGACTGTGGGTAACGTAGTTCTGTAATCTTGTCAGGTGGATGTTGGTTCTTTAAAACCAGATGTGGAGACAATTGTGTGGAAGAATTTGGTAACGAATTTATTACATCCTGAAACATGTGGAGGTATTTATCCCAGTCATTGTGTTTTGCATGACAAAAGATCTTAAATAATTTCACCAACTCCTTAATTAACCTTTCTGCTGGGTTGGAAGATGCGTGGTACCTGGAAGTGAAAATGGGGGAAATTTTGTGATTCTGAAGAGTACATCGCCAAGAGCGCGAACGGAACTGCGGCCCATTGTCGGATATTACGGATGTTACATGACCCACTTCTTTCAGGAAATGTTTAGTAAAAGCACGTGAAACAGTGCAGGCCGTAGCTTTACGTAATGGGGTGAAAGTGACGAATTTAGAAGTTAATTCCACACAGACAAAAACATAGGCGTAACCTCTATTTGTAGTAGGAATCGAACCAAATAAATCAAAGGCCGCCAGCTGACGAAGACGTAAAGGTATGATGGGGAATGTCTGAGCAGCAAAGGATACTGTCGGTGGTTTAGCTTTTTGACAAAGTCTGCACTTTGCAAGGACTTGGCGAATACGTTTTTCCATATTGAAAAAGTAAGATGTTTGCTTAAGCAGCTGATAACATTTGCGCGGTCCATGATGCGCATAGCTAAGGTGAACATACCAAATCAATGAAGTCTTCAGGGATACAAACTAGCCACGTTGTCGTATCTGGTTGATACGGTGGAACAGATTATTGTTGTGTATAAGGTAATACTGTCGTAGAGAGGTATTATTAACATCGCGCCATTGTTGTTTCACGTCTTTCCAGATGGAATCTTTATCTTGTTCTGACGCAATATTGCGTAGGGCATCGGAAAAAAAAATCTCAAATGCGACCTGGCGCATATACAGTAAACTGAAATTGTTATGGCAGAAGGTGTTGGCTGGATCGTCGTTGTCGGTTTCTAAAGTGCGTGACAAAGCGTCAGCAACGACGTTTTGAGGTCCTGGTACATATACAATTGAAAAGGAGAATTCTTGTAGCAAGAGAGCCCATCTCGCTAAACGACCATGGGATAGTTTCCCTGACATCAAAAATTCTAGTGCTCTATGGTCTGTATATACTGTGGTGTGTCTACCGAAAAGAAAAGGTCTGAACTTGGAAAATGCCCATACAACAGCCAAAGCTTCTAATTCTGTGATGGAATAGTTTCTTTCGGAAGAAGTTAATACTCGACTAGCAAAGGCGATGTTTCTTTCTACTTTAGTTTCACCTTCCACAAACTCTTGGAAGAGATGAACTCCAAGGGCTGTGTTTGAAGAATCTGTTGAAATGCAAAAGTCAGTCGTAAGATCAGTGTAAGACAACAGGGGTGCATCTATAAGCGACTGTTTTAATGTCTCAAATTCCTTCTGAGCAGAATTATCCCAAAGCCATATACATTTTTTTCCAGTTAATTTGCACAAGGTAGGCGTACCTAACGCTTTGCTGTTAATGAACCTGCGAAAAACGTTTATCATTCCAAGAAAGCTGCGAAGTTGTTTCTTCGTATGGGGAACCTGTATGTCATGAATTGTTTTCAGCTTATCAGGGTCCGGTTGGGGCTGTTGTTGTGGATAAGCACCATTATTTCCCTGGTGTTCTGGGACAAAATTACGAGACGCACTGTAGTCCTGCAATTGTTGCTGAATATCAGAAAGTGTATTCCTAATTGAGTTGAGTTCTCTTTTTTGCTGTTCGTTAATAGTGACTTGTTTGCTCTTAAATTTGGCCAGGGCTTGGTATTCAGTTGTTTCTGAATAATGAACTGGGGTTGTATGGTCTGATTCACTGTCTGCGTGCATTTCCAAAGCAGCTATTATTTCGGTTATGTTTTCTAACTGTGATTGGAATTGTTCACCCTGTTCACTGACCTTAGTTTCAAGTTGAGTGGTGTCGGATGTCAGGGATTCTGTACATGATTGTATGACCTGTATTTGCTCTGAATGAGTAGCAAAAGTTTTTTGCAACTTGTCAATAACCTCTGTTGGAAGTACTGCATTGATTCTGTTCGTAAGGTCAGTAATGTCACGGTTATGTGTTTCAATCATATCCTGTAATTTCCTGTCATTTGCTTCCTTGTATGTTTCAATAGTGTATGTCAATTCCTGAGCACGCTTAGCATTGTCAGCACACAAGGCCGTCTAATCGTCCCATTAATGTTTTGTTATGTTCCGCAATATCTGCACGGAATTGCGCAAATTTTTTGTCACGCTTTGCGTTCTGTTCTTCACTCTTAGCGTCACGTTCCTGTAGTAGTCGAAAATAACGGTCAAATTTATCTTCATTAGTTACTGGGGGCGTCACCTCAGGATTTGAGTGTGGCAACCGATATTGCTGGCTAGGGTTACTAAGGATTAATCTGCCAGGAAGTTTTACTAAGGACTGTTTGAAAACTCTCAGATGAAACAATTTCTCTATCTGTAGAAGGATTTTGCAAGAGAAATTGATTGTTGGAGCCAACTACATTGCTTTGTGCAGGTTGATTAACCAAAAACGAATCATGGGAAACTGTTTCTACGTGGCTTACTGTGTTCTGCGAATCCGAACGCAGAAGAGGAACCGATTCGGAAATTTGTGATTCTGTTGCATCATTACTAGCTGCAGTTTTATTCGCAACTTCCTGATCAGTTTGTGACGTAGGAAGATTAAGTGGCAAAACTGGGTCATTGTCCAGTTGTTGTAGCTTACGCGATTTAGTTTTACTTTATCGCCCTGTTTATTTGTTTCAGACATCTTGAAAGAGACAATATGGCTAACAACAATTTTAAAATGGACGTAAGTCACAAAACGGTATTTTACAGACAAAAAGAAGAAAAATTATTTAGGATGGACACACAAAATCTGTAACAATGCAGAAAGAAAGCTGACATGAACGTTCACAAGCGTAGCAGCAAACACAATACTACGCAACTAGCAATTGTAGCACACAAGCACGGCCGCCAAAGCATTATTACGCAAGAGCAAGGCAGCGCACATCTGAAACAATGGTGGCAAAAAAGAATGCTCGAAAACAAAGTCCACAGTTCCTGAAAAAATATGTCCACGAACGTCACCACAGAGGACGTCGCCAACTGAAAGTGTTGTTAATAAAAATTCTCTGTTTAAACTAGACTGAACTGCATGTGACTGCTTTAGTCTTTAATAAAACTTGCATCTGACTGCGTATTTAACTGAACTGAACTTTATCTGACTACATGAAAATATTGTTGGAAAATTAATACTCAAAATACACATCTGACTGCATGAAAGTTTAGTGGTAAAAATAAATGAAAGTCACCAACCTGCATCTGACTGCGTCTGTGGACTCAGCTCGTGCACTCCTTCCCATTTAGCCGATAATAAAACATACATTCAACTTAGCCATAGTGCATTTGCATAAAATTGTCATTCTAGATAACTTTATTCATTTTGGCCCTGTTTGTTACTTAATAAAAATTCTGTCCTGATCTGAATAATTTGCCAACTGTGCAATGGCATATAGATTATTTTACTCTGATAAATGAAATTATTAGCTTTACTCATGGGAACTTTACTTTAATGTACCTTTTGGTTCAATGCAAGCACAGGATGCAGAGAACGACATAAGGTGTGAGATGAAACTCTAATTTTATCTAAAAATATTTATTGTTCAAACTTTTAAGGCAGATGTGAAGAACTAAAAGAAACTTATATAGCATGGATTTACGAGAAAGTTTCACAAATCGCTTTTTGCATCAACAATGGGATTTCTATCTAGCTTTTAGACATTATTTAACCAAAGAAAACCTATTTTATTAATTATTCTTTCTAGTTTCCCCAGGTATGTGCCGAGTTTCGCTCAATATATAGCTTATTATGTGCGTAGCGCCAATTCTTACTTTGATGTGTCACGACCCGGCTGCCTCCTGCAGGCATCTAGCTCCGACTCGAAACACGTCTGCTGTCTCTGTGCATCTCCTCACCACTACTCAAACTTTTACCGCGTGCACCTAGCTCTGTTAGCTGCCAGAGATCTTACTACTCGAAGATGTACTACTTGTCCAACCTTGCGGTTGGGAACTATCGACATTTTTCACTGGATCTATCCTGATCGAATCTCAGTACATACCTTTCACTATGTATGCTGCTCGGTATCCTGGATGACATCACCCAAGTGTCCGGACCGTTCGCCGTATAGTTACGTTATTTAAGGAAACAGGAAGTGTTCAGCCACATGTGAAACGTCAACCACGACCTGCAACAAATATGATGCGACCTTGGCGGGTTAATGTATGGTGCGGCATTATGGGAGGAAGGATAATTGACCCCCATTTTATCGATGGCAATCTAAGTGGTGCAATGTATGCTGATTTCCTACGTAATGTTCTACCGATGTTACTGCAAGATGTTTCACTGCATGACAGAATGGTGATGTACTTCCAACATGATGGATTTCCGCCACATAGCTCGCGTGCGGTTGAAGCGGTATTGAATAGCATATTACATGACAGGTGGATTGGTCGTCGAAGCACCATACCATGGGCCGCACTTTCACCGGATCTGACGTCCCCGGATTTCTTTCTGTGGGGAAAGTTTATGGACATTTGCTATCGTGATCCACCGACAACTCCTGACAACATGCGTCAGCGCGTTGTCAATGCATGTGCGAACATTACGGAAGGTGAACTACTCGATGTTGAGAGGAATGTTGTTACACGTATTGTCAAATGCATTGGGGTTGACGGACGTCATTTGAGCATTTATTGCATTAATGTGGTATTTACAGATAATCACGCTGTAACAGCATGCGTTCTCAGAAACGATAAGTTCACAAAGGTACATGCATCACATTGGAACAACCGAAATAAAATGTTCAAACGTACCTACGTTCTGTATTTTAACATAAAAAGCCTACCTGTTACCAACTGTTCGTCTAAAATTGTGAGCCATATGTTTGTGAGTATTACAGCGCCATCTATCAAAAAGGGAAAAAAGTGGTCCAACTAAAACATTCATATTTCTTTGCGTACTACACGAATATGTAATAAAAAATGGGGGTTCCTATTTTAAAAAACGCAGTTGATATCCGTTTGACCTATGGCAGCGCCATCTAGCGGGCCAACCATAGCGCCATCTGGTTTCCCCCTTCAAGCTAGACAAGTTTCGTTCTTTGTAGTATTTTCGTTTGACGATTATTTCGTGAGATATTTGGCCCGGTCACAATTAATGGACCACCCTGTATAATAAAATGTATTTCTTGTACTTAGCTTTTTTGAATGTCAAAACGTTACCTACTTTCTGCATAGCCCCTGTATTTCAACCATCATCATAAAACCTAATAAGTCTTCCTGAACGTGGAGAATCACTGATGTCAAAACGATTCTCGTTAAAATGAGAAAACCATTTTCTTGCCGTGCTCTGCCAAACGACATTATCGCCATACACGGCGTAAATGTTTCTGGTTGCCTCCGCTGCTATCACCCATCTACTGAAAAAAGAGAAGAATAGTCGGAAATGGTCCGGTTTCTCCATTTGACATTCCATTTTATAGAGCTCACAGTTCCACTCACAATGTTCGAAAGAGTAAATGACTGTTTTTAAACCCAAATAACAACTATGAACTACAAATAAAAAATTAAAATCGATAAATAAACCCATAGCAACCGGAATAGCAACCTGCAAAGCAACAACGCTACGAACTTATGCACCAACCTAATATAATCATGTACTCGCCACGTTTACGAACACCACCTGAGTAGTAGAAAATTACTGAAGTTGTAACGCGACCCTCTATAGTGGACTATACTGTTCATCAAGAGGTTGAAGCACGTCTGTCCATGTCTGCTTACAACTAAATTTGTTTTTGGAAGGTGTCTTTCTTGAGCAAAAAATTCTTTTGCTCAAAGCAAGCTCCTTCCGAAACAAATTTATTTCCCTGCCGTTCAGTGCTCCATTACCACATCCCACCCAACGTGTGAATGCGCCAGTACATTCCACCTAACCACACTCGTCGAATACAAATGAAAAAGTTCAGTATTTTGCCTTTCTGTCAGTCGGGTGGATAGTCGCGAACCAGGCACGCTTTCGTTCAGTGTTTCTATGGCCAATTATTCACATGCTCGGCAACCACTAGTTTTCGCCTGTCCTTCAAGTTCCTCGAGTAGTCAACGACTTCCCCACTCCTTACCATAAAACCACCAGACTGCCGTCTTATCAGTTGTAAATTATAATCTCGTGTTATTGGTCCACACTTTCTCCTTCTCTGCACGGCTTTGAAGACACCATGTCTGTGTTCCTTTGGTCAATTTCACAACAACGGCCGCCGACAGAAGATAGCACGCACCACCTCGTTTCCTCTTTCCGTCAATCGTTTCCTTCCGAATTCTTGAGATTCCAGCTGATCGGCCTTCGCATTATCAACTGAGGTATTAAAGAGAATCGTTTTGCTGGGCGCCATTACATAGGTACCCCTATTTCTATTTCTTCCGGAAGTATATAACTACTTAGCTTTACAAACAAAAATTTTAAATAAAGTATATACAGCATGTATAATACATTGGACTGAAAATTTACTCGTCGAAAGAGCGAATGGCTGAAAGGAGGAGGTCCAATTCAAAAGAACTTAGTATATTATTATTCAAGGGAAGATTACAAGACTGGTATTCTGTTGTTAAAGATGTCGATTGATGGAAAAGAAGCCCTGTAGGTTAAAGGGAATTTGGAGTTCTCAGAGAATGCGCTTGTTTCTCGTGCGAGTCCAGTGTTGTTATTCCAGTGAGAACTTCCACGAGACGAACTTGACACGATAATTACCGGAAAGGTAATTGTGAATAACAGCTATAATTAATCCCTCATAATCTGCAAAGAATCTTCAATGACACCAGTTTTTAATTAAATGTATAAATTTAATTTGTTTTGAGTAATTACGGCACGGATCTGACAACTGCAGTGATCACAATCCGATTAATTTTGAATTATATGATTTCGGTAAAAAGATTTCTCAGTTTATAAAAATTAAATTTTTACAGTGTCATTTGTAATTATTTAGGATAATTAAGTTTATTTCACCCAACAGAAACTACGTAACAGTAACCTAATAAAAATATCTATGCCATTTTTTTAAACACTCAATGTGGAGAAAGTTGTCTGAAAGTGCAAAAAAGTAGTCGACCGTGGTAGTATTCAAATGGTTCAAATGCCTCTGAGCACTATGGGACTTAGCTTCTGAGGTCATCAGTCCCCTAGAACTTAGAACTACTTAAACCGAACTAACGTAAGGACATCACATACATCTGTGCCCGAGGCAAGATTCGGAACGGCAACCGTAACGGTCGCGCGGTTCCAGACTGTAGCGCCTAGAACCGCTCGGCCATCCCAGCCGGCCGTGGAAGTATTATCGCAGACTCTGAGCACTGTCTTAACCAGAATTTTACACGCACTACTAGCGTTATGACGCATTGTTCCTCGTACACAAACGGTATTAACAATGAAACATACATACAGATGTTACACATTTAATTTAGAATTTGTTCGTTAGTCCATGTCGCTCAGATGTTGTATGAGGCTTGAGGAGTATGAAGTTATCGGCTCACAGTGTGTGACTGAAACAATCGTCGCTCCACACGCAAAGAACTCAGATATTATATGGAGAGAGGTGCCAGCTATAATTCAACACGAATTACAGATTTAGGGAGAGAAATCAACACCCACCTGTCCTTACTTTGTTTTGATAGTAATCGTAGCATCTTGCAAGGAACTCGGATACCATGACGTCGAAAGATGACGAATTACAATGTACAGGAGAGAAATCGACATCGTTTGCCTTACATTTTTTTAAGTAGTACAAGAGACCAAGACAATGAGTGACGAAACTCCCAATGCTTTTCTGCAACTTCGCTGCTGCAGCGCCGCCAAGCGACTGTCATGTATAAGCACACTGCGAAACGATTGTGTTTTGCTTATATGGAATGCAGAAGCACATTCAAAATGCAAATGGGTTCGTGTTTCGGAGCTTATTCCGGGGCTGTGAATATTGAAAGGCTTTTATAATATGTGATGAAATAAAATGTTTTCCCTGTTTTAGGCAGTGCAGTATCGAAAATAGAGAGATGAAATTCCATTTTCTTTCTCTGAGTGAATTACAATAATCTGTAGTGACAGATTTGTAGAAGACGTCAAAACGAGGGAAGTTGAAAGGCTAGTTCATTGCCACCAATGAAGTTTGTTTGTCCATTGAAAAGGAAATGACAGAATTAAAGGACTGTTGTTATTTGTCAAGGACAGAAAATTTACACAGTTCTATTAACTGATGACGCAGCAATGGTAGCAGAAAGTGAATAGGAACTGGGTTTTGTACTAAATCTAGCGGAACATATACTACCTGTAGATACGCACATAAATAAGAAAAAACATCGCAGGTGGACATGCTAGAGGGCTAAATTTTGCAGGCGGGGAAGAAACTCTAGAAGCGATGTGTACATTTCGATAGGTTGGGAGCAGAAAAGATAACCATGTAGACATAGAAGCAAGGGTATGGTCAAAAGGTCTACTGTAAGTATAAATGGCGGATAATGTGCAAGAATGTAAGAATCTTGCATCGTGCTGAACGTATTAAAATTAGTACAAAAATGGTACAAATGGCTCTGAGCACTATGGGACTTAACATCTGAGGTCATCAGTCCCCTAGAACTTAGAACTATTTAAACCTAACTAACCTAAGGACATCACACACATCCATGCCCGAGGCAGGATTCGAACCTGCGACCGTAGCAGTCACGCGGTTCCGGACTGAAGCGCCCTAACCGCACGGCCACCACGGCCGGCATTAAAATTAGTCTGAAATCCGCAAAGAAACTTGCGCAACGAACTACAATCACCGCAAAGCATCAGAAAGTATGTGGCAAGCACATGTATAGACTCATAACCAGTTCCTTTTGAACTTAAGCCCTTCAAATCGCAATTCATTTCTCGTGTTACTGGATTTTCCATGATACGATGACTACTCGGCTACTGCGAAAAACATATATTACGTACATTTCTCTCAGATGTCCTTGTTATATCTTAACATTAGCAGGAGGTGATTATGACATTAATTGCATTTTCCTATTCGTATTGAAAAATCACCGCTCCGTTTAAGTTGGAAATATGGCAGGAGCGCCATTAAAAATAGTTTCTTAACTGATATCATGCCATTCTTCTTTTAGTACATGTGGTTCATGTGGTACGATCGTTGTAGCTATTGAAAGGTTGCACGTTCCCTCCTATAGTCTCGCGACCGTTTGCCGTAGACAAATCGTGTTGAACGGACGTTTTTTGTTGCGACACATAATTGGAAGTAGCTGTGCGTATGCGTGAGTACGCAGCATAAGGGAAGTAACATTGCATGAACATCATTTTAAAACATTAATTTGACCTATGTAGATTGGGTACACTTTGTCTTGGAGGAAAAGGTAGTAGTTAGGACTTAACGCCTGTAAGGGGAAAAGTTTAGTGCTTGATATTTACGGTAAATTTTAGAAAAAGAAATAAAAACATAGACGACAGCTTATTGTGACAGGAGAAAGGCCTGTCTGGCCTAAAACTCAGTTTCTACAGGAGCTGTACATTTTGTTGGTACAAACTTACGCTGTCATATTGAAATGACCTTGTCTTGGCGAACCTGAGTCGACGATGAATTGGAAGTCGCTGTAATGGTTTGCAAAATGGCCAATAAAGTAAATGTTCTTCCTGCGAAGAAAACACACAGTTAAAATAGTATTATGTAACCCGTCGTGTCTTCAGAATTATTCAAAGTTCTATCATAAGAGTCGAAATTCCAAATTATTTTTATTTTCAGTGCATATTCTTTTTAAATTGCGTCATGATCTCACTCATTATATGAAACGATTTTAAGTTAATTTCTATTTGGAATCGAGCACATAATTAGAGATTATTGCAGCGCCCGTAGTGTTTAAACGGTTGTTGTTGGAATTAAAATGACAGATTGTGTCGTCTCCATAGATAATTCGTTATTAATAGGGAGCAAATCTGAGTGTTTTAGTATATCTACTAAGAAATCCTCAAGATGAATGTTCTACTTGTAGTGCTTCGTACTTTTTCATTGCTTTGTTGCAAATGCTGGTTTAGTCTAAATCACTATTGGCTAACAAGAGTGTCTTCGTGGTCGATATCAAGGCCAGCTTCTTTTGTTCTCTGTACGAATGTGAACACAGGCCTTAATGGCTCATCATGTAGGCAAATAGAAATCACGTGCAAGCTACTGGCCTGCCGAAGTGGCCGTGCGGTTAAAGGCGCTGCAGTCTGGAACCGCAAGACCGCTACGGTCGCAGGTTCGAATCCTGCCTCGGGCATGGATGTTTGTGATGTCCTTAGGTTAGTTAGGTTTAACTAGTTCTAAGTTCTATGGGACTAATGACCTCAACAGTTGAGTCCCATAGTGCTCAGAGCCATTTGAACCATTTTGCAAGCTACTGAACGCTCTAATCGGAATCCCATGATGCAAAGACAGTCAGTACAAGTTCATGCGCGATTGCCGGCTTATCGCCTTACAGAATTTGCTTAATTGATTAATATTGTATAAGATCAGACAAGCGTATGACAAAACCTCAAAACTGTGTTACGACACTAAATGTGAAGTGTAAAGTCAATCCAAAGTAGAGGGATAAATGTGTATTCGTTAGGTGATCCAGAGCACTTCCCTGAAAGTTGGATTGTCAAATGCGTCGTTGGCTCTAGAATCACACAATGTGCGGACATGGGGTCCCTTGTTGCACGTCCTGGCATTCCACCTATCATGATCCTCATAACTATAGGCAATCAAGCCCACATGCTACACTTTTGTTGGGACGACAGCTGACTCCAGAAGTATTTCCTTTCTTACCACAGCATTCTACATCCTGTCTTAATTTTAATCCTACTGTTTCTTGCAATATGTCATATCAACACCTGCGATTTGAGATGAGAGGGAGAGGGTAATGCAGTAGGGTATTGACTGGAAGATGTTAGAGATTGACGAGGATATGTAGCTCTTATCATCCTCGTGTGTAGTGTCATACTGTAGATGTACGTTCAGTATTCTGTATATGAAGCCTGGAGACCCTTGATGAATAAGAAACGATTTTTCAAATAATGACAATAGCTCTAAAATCATTTACAGACATTGTGGTTAACTACGAGGAAGTAACGTCCAAAGATATCATGCAATACACTGAAAGAAGTTAAGCTTTGCAGTATTCCGCGTGTCGTACTGAAAAGATTCGTTTCAGACGTCAGTTTCTTGACAATAGTTCTGTTCTCACGAAATGAATTTGTACCTCCCGCTGACATTAGCTTCCCTTGAGGAATTCCCCTGTACAGATTTGTGATAGGGGAACTGAGTTCGTTTAACAATTATCGTATATTCCTTGTCAGTGATATACTTTTCCTTCACGACGTGAAGATAATTATCTCTGATGTTTTCATTATTATGAAAAACTGAATTTCCAACCCTTTATGTATTTCTCCTGTAAACCGTGTATTCAGTTATACAGAACAAATGTAGGACTGAAAACGATGTCCATGTATCTTTAGTTACCATATATTGCATTCTCTTCTAGGTGAATGTCTCAACAAAAAAACATTTGTTCAACAGGAGTCTCTGCTTGAAATTACCACCGTTTCTAACATACACAGTCGCTACATGCACTGCTTTAAAAATACCGTGTGACATCCTGGCAGATTAAAACTGTGTGCCAGACCGAGACTCGATCTCGGGACCTTTGCCTTTCGCGGGCAAGTGCTCTACCATCAGAGCTACCGAAGCACGACTCACGCTCCGACCTCACAGCTTTACTTCTGCCAGTATCTCGTCTCCTACCTTCCAAACTTCACAGCAGCTCTCTTGCGGACCTTGCAGAACTAGCACTCCTGGAAGAAAGGATCTCGCGGAGGCATGGCCTAGCCACAGCCTGGGGGATGTTTCCAGAATGAGATTTTCACTCTGCAGCGGAGTGTGCACTTGCCCGCGAAAGGCAAAGGTCCCGAGTTCGAGTCTCGGTCCAGCACACAGTTTTAATCAGCCAGGATGTTTCATATCAGGGCACACTCCTCGCGTTACAAAGTAAGCAGAATGTTGGGGTGGGGTGAGTTCAACAACGTACTCCTGTCACTGATCTCCTAACGTTCAATGCTTTTCCTCATGCTCTGGCAACGACTCTTTTTTTTGTTGACATGTGCGCTCCAATTAATTCTTGATTCACATACAACGCCAGGAAGTCTAGCCTGTATTTTCTGAGAGCCTTATACTGTTCAAATAGCCTTCAGTATCTAGTTTTGAGTAATAACCAATTAACCGATTTTTCTGGGGAAATCTATAAAACCATAACTATGTAATTTCATATCCACTAAGCCCATTGCCTTTCACAAATCACACACTGCCTGAGTACTTATACAGAGAGAGTACAAGCCAAGATAAAGATCTTATCTGAAGGTCCCTGAAAAGACTTCTAGGTTACTATGTTATACCAGAAGCAATTGGACTCGCTAACGTCCCCCCCCCCCCCCCCTCGAGGCCCCCACCTCCCCGTATCCTGCAAATTCACTTATATGTGATACATTCAAGGTCATCCCAACCCTCCTCCCCTTCTCTCTGGACCAATAGGAATCAAGCTCCTTAACCTCCCCCTCCTCTCCCCCTCAGCCTTTTAATATCAGAGCAGCTGCCTGGGCTAAGTAATTCGAGGCTTATGTGGTCCAGTGAATCTGGTTTGTGTGGGATTAGGTGTTTGTGGGTATTCGTTACAAATAATAATAAGTTAATTTTAGTTTTATTCCGGTTATCTGAGTTTTATCATCCGAGATCTGTAGTGAGAAGGCCATCAGTATCGGCAGAGACATCTTACTTATAACATGGCGGCAAATATTATCATAATTTACGGGGCAAGACACTTTAACGTTACAGTCTACGTGTATGGCTAACGGTATTGCCGCTTTGGTTACACAGGATTTAAGCACCGTCGGGCTTGGCTAACACTTTGATGGGTGACCGTCCTGTTTGCCGAGCGCTGTTGGCAAGAGGGGTGCACTCAGGCCTTGTGAAGTCAATTGAGGAGCTACTTGATTGAGAAGTAGTGGCCCAGTCACAAATATGACAACAGCCGGGAGAGCGGAGTCTTGACCACATGCGCCTCCTTATTCGCATCCAGTGACGCCTATCAGCTGAGGATGACACGGCGGTCGATCGGCACCGTTGGGCTTTCCGAGGCTTGTTCTGGTGGAGAGAGAGAGAAGAGTAACAATGCCATGGCATATTTAGCAAAATAATGGTTAATATTAATGTAATTGAGGGTGTAAGGTACTCTGACATTATAGTGGGTGGCTGAATTACTAAAGTTTTATAACATAGCATGTTCTTCAAAATAGTGGAAAATATCAGTCTATCCAATCCTCTAGGCGAATTGCGTGTGATAGGGTGTTATCCTACTTTAAAGTTTTAGCCACCATTACCATAATTAATGGTCCAAAATGATGGCTTAAATTTTGTATCTTAACACGATTAGCATCAAATTCAGGAGGCACTCTACCTTCCATTGTAATTTGCTACAATTTTAGCCGATTCTTCCTCAGATACCCACCCTACGGACGAGACTAAGCAACTACCACAGTGCAACAAATAAACTACTGGTTCGAGTAACACGAACCTGTGATATTAGTGTCTGTTGTGGATTTTTAAGTAACTATGAAAAAATTCACACGGACACGACACTGCTGAAAAGACACTGATCACAGGTATTAGAAAAAGCAATAGCGTGACTAACAGGATACCTTAAAGAAGGTTGATCTTAAAAGAATATAATATACTTGTAAAGAAAGATGGAATAGTCCGAACAGCAGCGTTTCTCCCTGTTGAATTCTGTCTAGTCGTGAATTGTAGGGTGCCTAGGAAACCTGCTTTCTCGGATCGCTAGACAAACAATTCCTACAAATTGTATTAATGAGTTTTATTACGATAAGTAAATGATAATACTTAACTCTGAGAAAGATGTGTCACAAGCAAAGCGCGACATGCCAAATAATCAATGTTTTTCAATACATACAATTCCTAAGGAACTGCCATACAAGTGCCTAATCTTGATGCTGCTGTTCGACTGGCCGCGACCAGTCGGGCGCGGCGCTTATGTCCTCTTCATATAGAGGCCGCTGCTGTCGCTTTGTCATCCTGGAAAGGGGTCGGTCGGCATGCAATTGGCTGGCGTCTTATCGTCACTACGGTTCGGTAGTTTTAGTACAGTACATAAATGAGTTAGTAAATGGTAGCATTACCGGTATTATACGTAGCGTTGGTATGGAAAGAAACGTAAATGAATGAAAGAAACAAAAATGAGAGTATGGGAAAGAAACTAGGAACTGACGACTCCTCTTTGTTTTTTGTTTGTCTGTTTGTTTGTTTGGCACATAATTAGGACCGCGCATCACGCAGTGTTACTCTATTGAGTGATTTGTGTCCTTACCAAATATAATTTGCGTTTTATAAGCAATAAAAATTAGTTGGACGATGTGGCCTACTCTACATCTTATTTTAGATCCATGTGACGATGCTGTGCTGATTATATTTATATGTTTTGACGATGCCATTATGGCATTATCACTTTAGGACATGGTGTAAAAAAGATCTGAGGATGGTCATTACGGACTGAAACCGGGCATCGTCTGCAGAATTGATATTCTGATCAGAGACTGGAATAAAAAACATTTAAACATTAATTGATCGCGTAATTTCTGCGTTTTTATGCAACCAAAGCAATTACTGTTAATGCAAGTACAGTTTACATATAAAATCTATATAATTATTGTGGTTATTTCTTACTCAGTGGAATGTTCTTCATCACGATCAAAGACAAGAGCTTCCTGTTATTATTGATAACCGCGAAAGTCTGTGATCAGAAGCATGTTTTATATAAGCTCGACGAAGTAATGAAGCAATGTTTGATATTTTTGGTTTTTTGTGTGCGTTTTTTTTAAATTTTATCTTTTTTGAGGAAACTGCGTATTCTAGTGGTATGCGGTAAATCTGTATCTTTTTTTCTTTTTTTTTGGTGGTCAGCGTGGCACTCAGCGTGGCGAATAACGTTTCCAGAAAGGAGTATTATTAAAACTCCACATGCTAGTCGTCCTGTACAGTAACTTTCTTTTCTGTTTAATCCGACTCAACTAAAAACTTAATATTAAGACTCACTGTTTTTCCCATCTCTCATGTCCCACACATGCAGAGCAGATGGTCTATTGTGAAACTCTTGTTACAGACAGTTCTCGATGAGTGTGGAGGTGGTATGCCGGAAAAATCTTACCGTCCAAAGCCTCTTACATAAAAATATTGGCGTTAACGTCATGCACACAACGGTAAAAACGCATTTGCTTCTTCGGATCGTTCACTACGCCAGCCTGGGCGGTAACATGACATTCTTGACGCCCCATCCAACATCAACGACAAGTATGGAAATGGAAATGAACGTTTGGCGTCATTGGCCAGGAGGCCCCTTGCGGGGCAGGTCCGGCCGCCTTGGTGCAGGTCTTATTACATTAGAGGTCACATTGGGCGACCTGCGCTCCGGATGCGGATGAAATGATTATGAAGACAACACAACACCCAGTCCCTGAGCGGAGAAGATCTCCGACTCAGCCGGGAATCGAACCCGCGCCCGTAGGACGGCAATCCGTCACGCTGACCACTCAGCTATTGGGGCGGACAACGACAGTATGACAAGTATAAACGAACAAATCCTGCTAAAATATATATAAATTTCATCTGTAAATTTCGTTAATACCGTTTGTATACTAATACGACTCAGTGAAATTGTTTTGGAACATTACAACTTCTGTTTTATATTGTGAACCGCACTTTCTCTATCACCAGGATGCAGTCAGTAACAATCAGAGAGATGGGGGTTCCGACATTGTGAGGAATTTGACAGATTCTTAAAAGACGCTAGTCGAAACAAGATACCTGACAACGTTTCCTCATAATTATTAAAATACTTATGCAGAGATGAAAAGACTTTCGCCGGATAGACTTGTGTGGAGCTCTGCATCAAAACAGTTTACAAACTGATGACGAGAACCACAACAAACTGAGGATTATCGTGGAACGCTTATCGAAGCAGATTTCTTGGGAAGGGTGTGTTCTCTTGGTTTGGGAAAAGAAGGGGCAATGCCAAGGGAACTACAGTTGCTGACAAATGATTCATTTGCCTCGGCATAGAAATCTGAGCTGTCAGTCGAAACCAAGTAGGGGAGAGTGATGTACCGTAAGGATAGTGCACCTCCGAACACATGCTGTTTGCTGCTCAGTGTGTCAAACTCGTGACAAATTTTACAATCATATGAAGGGATGCGCACTAGAGACCGCCAGAGGCAGTTTTCGGCTTTGTTGTGAGACCTGAGGCTCAGTTTTGTGCAGCATTTGTAGATAGTTTTCGTTCTACACAGTTTAATGCTATGTAATACGTTACAGCTACATCGAGGATACTGTTAATTGTTCGGTTATAAGATTTTATAGTGCGTGAAATTCTATATATTTTAAAAACCAACAAGTGGATGGTTAAGCCATTCTTTGTCGGTCGTCCTCCATCTAGTACCTTGAAACGGAACACGATCTTCCATCATGGAAAGTGTGATGTTTGCAAATGAACTGAGTTTCTTTATTGTCTTACCAATTTTACCTGTCTTGAGAACTGGAATGTGCTTAATTTTTCAAATGGCTCTGAGCACTATGGGACTCAACTGCTGAGGTTATTAGTCCCCTAGAACTTAGAACTAGTTAAACCTAACTAACCTAAGGACATCACAAACATCCATGCCCGAGGCAGGATTCGAACCTGCGACCGTAGCGGTCTTGCGGTTCCAGACTGCAGCGCCTTTAACCGCACGGCCACTTCGGCCGGCCTTAATTTTTCAGAAGGTTCTACACTGAGGAGACAGAAGTCATGGTATAGCGATATGCACATATACAGATGACGATTGTATTGGGTACACAAGTGCATCGGTGGAGTTGTCATTTGTACTCACGTTATTCATGAGGAAAGGTTTCCGGCATGATTATGACTGCACGATGGCAATTAACAGCCTTTTGAATGCGGAATGGTAGTTGAAACTAGATGCATGCGACAGTCCATTTCCGAATTCATTAGGCAATTCAGTATTCAGAAGTACAGACTGTCAATAGTGTGCCGAGAATACCACATTTCAGGCATTACGTCTCACCACGGCAATGCAATGGCCGATGGCCCCACTTAACGACCGAGAGCAGCGGCGCTTGTGTAGAGATGTCTGTGCTAACATACACGCAAAACTGCGTGAAATAATCGCATAAATCAATGTGGGAAGTACGATTGTCACTGAGTAAGTCAGGATGAGGGGTACACTTGGCCCCTATACTGTCACTCCTTAAACACAACAACTACCAAAACAATAAATTAACAATTTATTCAAGACAATATTTATAAAACAGCTAAGAGGCAATGAACACGTGGCCATCTTTAAGACAATACCAAAATCACAGATAGCTTGCTTCTTAAGCAAGGCAGCAAATTATAATTACCAAGACTGACTTAAAAAGATGAACCACAAAGATTTCAATAGTTAAAGGAACAATAAATTACAATCTGGAGGTAACTTAAAGAAATGTAACACAGATAATTCTTTTTTAAAGAGCAATAATTTTCAATATGAAAGTGATTTATCAAACGCTCACCAGTTCATTAAGAACCCAAATAATACAAGCGGCAAAACAAGTTACCAGTTAATACAATTCATTCCCAAGCAAATAAAAAAAACCTTATTTAAAAAAAATATACATGAAAAACGTTAAAAGTTTACCAAACGGGCAGTGACGCCAGGCTGCCCTGGGCAAAAGGTGACCTAAAATACCTGAAGCAGCAGACCAGCCGTCCTAAACAACACTTAAACGGCGGGGCCCAACCGGGAGTCACTTCCCAGTAGACGTCACGTCACAGCTTTTGTGCACCGAAGCGAAACATCGCGCCGCTCCCGCACACCCCAACTCGCAGAAAACTGGAACACAAACAGACCGCAGAAGACACGGCAAACACCAACCAAACATCCATTAATGTAAGTTAAGAGATCAATAAATAACAATATATATGGAGAAGCAATTGCTCTAATACTGAGTGAGTGTATTCAAATAAATGCACGTATATAAAGGAACTACGTATAAATGACTAACTTTACAAAATACGAGTCTTTTCTACTAACTGAGTGAGTGCTTTCAAATAAATGCAGGTATCTGACCCAAATTTTACAGCAACATACAAGGGACGTCGACATGATGGCAATCAAAATGCACTGAAAATCTCTTACAGACAATACATAAACTTCTGGATACTGTCCCACGAAGCCAAAAATATAACACACACACCTTCGTGCTAATCAGCTTTCTTATAGTAATCCAACCAGCGGATTTTTAAAAGGAAGTAGTAACTGCTGGTCTTCATGCGGTCACACACTTTGCCGGCTGCTCTTACTTCAACAACGCGTACATTAGGGCAACCAAGCAACAAGTACACTCGCTGGAACACAAATGGTTCATCGAGAGGAAGGCACCAAAATCACTTACACCTTCGATGGAGAGCGTTGTTCAAGACAGTCTCCTGGGATGAGTCTCTCCGAGAAAGCAGGCACCAAGGCAATGTGACGAACAGCGCCCGGAGTTGACATCAGGCAGGTCCACCACAAACTCGCGACCATCTTACGAGGTAGGCCCGGCGTGCTGCTGCTGACCGAGCACGCGTGTTTTCCTCTGTCGTCCACTCAAGCACGTCCTTGTGCCCCATTAGCGAGTCCAACACCAACTGCGGCGAGCGCGAAAATCCGCGAGATCACAACAGGGGCAAAGATCCTCGTAGAGCCGGGTAATCGATAGTGTCGTGCCAAAGAGCTGGTGTCCTGAAAAGGAGGACAGCGGCTCAACAACGAACGTACCCGTTAGGACAGTGTGGTGAAATTTGGCGTTAATAGGCTGTGGTAGCAGAGTACCGACACGGGGGCCTTTGTTAACAACACATCACCTGCAGCGCCTCTCCTGTGCTCATGATCTTATCGTTTGGAACCTAGACGACTGGAAAACTGTGGCCTGATCAGATGATTCCAGATTTCAGTTGGCAAGAACTGATGGTAGGGTTAGAGTGTTAGCCACTGACACAAGTTGTCAACATGGCACTGTGCATGGCGGTGGTGCCTCTATAGTGGTGTGGTCATGTAGTGGACTGGGTCTTCCGGTCCAACGAAACCGATTATTGTTTTGAAATGCTTATGTTCTACTACTTGCAAACCATCTGCAGCCATTCATGGACTTCATGTTCCCAGACAGTGATGGAATTTTTGTGGATAACAATACGTCGTATTACCGGGCCACAATTGTTCGCCAATGGTTTGAATAACACTCTGGACAGTTCAGGCAAATGACTTGTCCACCCAGATCTTCTGGCGTGAATCCCACGAACATTTATGGGACATATCGGCAGTTTAGTTCGTGCACAAAACCCTACACCGGCAACATCTGCGCAATTATGGGCGGCTATAGAGGCAACACGCCTCAATATTTCTGCAGGGGACCTCCAACCATTCATTGAGCCCATGCTACGTCGCTGTTCTGCAGTTCGTCCGGCAAAAGGAAATCCGACACGACATTAGGAGTTATCCGATGACTTTTGTCAGCTCAGTGTATTCCAAAATATATTTAACTTGTAATCAGTTTCGGTAACACTTCTACTTAGCTTGATTACATTTACTGGTTATTATTATATCGTATTCTAATAACGTAACAAGTAAATTATTAGATACATTTTGACAAGATTGTCCCAATTTCATAATTTTTAAATTAAATTAGAATATATGTTCCTACGTACATGACAACGTTGTACCTCGGAACAAATGGAATTTAATTATCGTCAATTCAGAAAAAGTCGGCAGCATACAAAAACTTAAGGTTGTCACTTAAAAATAGTGTAAGAAAATAAATTAAACTTCTATTACAGAGCAAGCCAGAGGCAAAAGTCTGAAAATCACACCGAGGTACAACAATCTACCCTACTCTTCATATTCCTGGTGGAGGAGTAACTCAAGAATTTGATAATGTGTGTAAGTAGTGATGAACGTACAATCTCTGACGATACGTGCTTCTGCTTCTTCGTTTTCTTGTGTCAGAGAAGGCACGACTATTGACAGATGTAACACCGTAACATGACTACTTTAATGGGTATCCAAATGCCCTCCCTGTCGTCAACCCATGTATACCTCTCCCCACCCCCCCTCCCAGGACATATTAGGTGTACACCACCTGTTTGTGAGTAGTGATACGCGAAAGATTTTCTAGATGTTTGCGGAACATGCAACGGAGGCGAGATCACCTAGTGTAATGCTTGAAATCGCCGATTCGATCCGAGATACCGAGCAAAGTGGCACAGTGGTTAGCACATTGGACTGGCAAGTGGGAACGAGACGTTCAAACCCGCTTCTGGCCACCCACATTTAGGTTTCCCGTGGTTTTCTTAAATCGATTCAGGCAAACGCCGAGATGGTTCCTTTGAAAGGTCATGGCCGCTTTCCGTTCTCATGCTTTCCTAATCCGAGCTTGTGGTCCGTCTCTAATTACTTCGTTGTCGATGGGACGTTAGACACTAATCTCGTCCTCTTCCTCGATCCCAATCGGGTGCAGCCCCACATAGATGATGGGGCACTTCACCATGCCTATCCGGGTGCGGAAGTTGCTTCCACCAAGAAACCATTATCGATCGTTTGGAGAAAGTAAAAAAACCTCAAATGGTTCAAATGGCTCTGAGTACTATGGGACTTAACATCTGAGGTCATCAGTCACCTAGAACTTAGAACTACTTAAACCTAACTAACCTAAGGACATCACACACATCCATGCCCGAAGTACGATTCGAACCTGCAACCGTAGCGGTCGTGCGGCTCCAGACTGAAACGCCTAGAACCGCTCGGCCACACCGGCCGGCTAAAAAAACCTGAAACATTTCTACAGAGGTGGAATCACTCCAACGACGTGTGGAATAAAGACTTTATCTGAGTTAGTATAAAGGGTGTTACCAGTTTTGCATTACTTCTGGAACAGTCCATTCTTTAGTAACAGATATTTTGTTATACTCTTCGATTTTTTTGATTGACTTCTGTTCTCGCTAAAGGTGAAAATTTACAGCCAGAGAAGATGATCCTGAAATACTTTTGAGTGTTTTTGATTAAGTGGCGACTTAGAACACGCATGTAGAGTGCCCCATCTACATCTACATACATACTCCGCAATCCACCATACGGTGCGCGGTGGAGGGTACCCCGTACCACAACTAGCATCTTTTCTCCCTGTTCCACTCCCAAACAGAACGAGGGAAAAATGACTGCCTATATGCCTCTGTACGAGCCCTAATCTCTCTTATCTTATCTTTGTGGTCTTTCCGCGAAATATAAGCCTCAAATGCTGGTTCTCTAAATTTCCTCAGTAGTGATTCACGAAAAGAACGCCTCGTTTCCTCCAGAGACTCCCACCCGAGTTCCTGAAGCATTTCCGTAACACTCGCGTGATGATCAAACCTACCAGTAACAAATCTAGCAGCCCACCTCTGAATTGCTTCTATGTCCTCCCTCAATCCGACCTGATACGGATCCCAAACGCTCGAGCAGTACTCAAGAATAGGTCGTATTAGTGCTTTATAAGCGGTCTCCTTTACAGATGAACTACATCTTCCCAAAATTCTACCAATGAACCGAAAACTACTATCCGCCTTCTCCACAACTGCCATTACATGCTTGTACCACTTCATATCGCTCAGCCATGTTACGCCCAAATATTTAATCGACGTGACTGTGTCAAGCGCTACACTACTAATCGAGTATTCAAACATTACAGGATTATTTTTCCTAGTCATCTGTATTAATTTACATTTATCTATATTTAGAGTTAGCTGCCACTCTTTACACCAATCACAAATCCTGTCCAAGTCATCTTGTATCCTCCTACAGTCACTCAACGACGACACCTTCCCGTACACCACAGCATCATCAGCAAACAGCCGCACATTGCTATCCACCCTATCCAAAAGATCATTTACGTAGATAGAAAACAACAGCGGAACTATCACACTTCCCTGGGGCACTCCAGATGATATACTCACCTCCGATTAACACTCACCATCGAGGACAACGTACTGGATTATATTACTTAAGAAGTCTTCGAGCCACTCACATACTTGGGAACCAATCCCATATGCTCGTACCTTAGTTAGGAGTCTGCAGTGGGGCACCGAGTCAAACGCTTTCCGGAAGTCAAGGAATATGACATCCGTCTGATACCCTCCATCCATGGTTCACAAGATATCATGTGAAAAAAGGGCGAGTTGCGTTTCGCAGGGGCGATGCTTTCTAAAGCCGTGCTGTGCATGGACAGCAATTTCTCTGTCTCAAGTAAATGCATTATATTCGAACTGAGAATATGTTCGAGAATCCTGCAACAAACGGATGTTAAGGATATTGGTCTGTAATTTTGAGGATCCGTCCTTCCACTCTTCTTATATACAGGCGTCCCCTGCGCTTTTATGTAGTCGCTCGGGACTTTACGTAGCTCAAGAGATTCGCGATTAATGCAAGCTAAGTAAGGAGCCAATGCAGAGGAGTACTCTCTGTGAAACCGAGACTCTTGAATCTGAATCTTCGGGACTTACGTGACCACCTGCCGATAATTAAGGTACTTGACAGAAGTTTGTAATTAGCGCAGAAATCCCCTATCTATATTGGAAGTACGCAAACACGGCTGCGAGAGACAGTTCAAGTACGCCGCTGATCCTGAAGGGAAGTTGGAGTACCTGCAGAGAGGAATCTGAAAATTCGCCACTCGGTGGCATTAGATTGCCGTGTAAACAGCCATCTGCTAGCGCCCCTCCCTGCAGCAGGATTATTTCGGATGGAACGCGCGGCTAACGGCGCAGTGTATAATAATAACTTTCGCCAGCAAGCTTCTCCGCCAGCAGCGGGTACAGCGCCGGTCCAAAAGTTGAGAAAACCGGCCGCGAGCCCAGAGACAAAGCCGGCGCAGCCTTCCACAGTCGCACATGCGACTATCGAGGTCCTAACTCTGCGGGCGAAATAGCGAGGCAAGCAGACGAGATGGCTGGGCGATCCAATGTGAGGCAAATATTTCAAACTGGAGCTCGTCTACGAGGACGATGCACACAGGAAACAGGATTACTAAAACTTTGGAAAACAACTCCAGAGAAGATGGTATTTTCGGGCTTAGAACAGGTTTTTGAAACTCGCTATAGATGAAAACTGTATGTCAGACTGCATCTCGCACCATGAACCTTCCCTATCTGGGTAAATCTCTCTCTAACCATTTTTTCTGTGTTCTTTTGAGATGCGAAGAGCTACTTTAGGTCAAAAAATTATGCGAGGTGTTTAAGAAAAAGTGTCCCACATTATTAAAGGAACTAGTACTGATCAAAACTATGATTCGGAGTCAAGTCAAGGTATCTCCTGAGTTCACTACTGTAGAGGAATGGCAGCTATTCCTCCTCAGCGTTGCGGTGTTGGACGCTACGGTCTGGAGCGAGGTCGACGTTCTAACTCATCCCACAGGTGTTCCACTGGGTTTAGGTCAGCCCATTTCGGGGGTGTTATTGGGACCAAACCATTTCAGGGATGTTGTTGGTGTGGTCTTCAGTCCAGGGACTGGTTTGCTGCAGCTCTTTATGCTATTGTGTCCTGTGCAAGCTTCTTCATCTCCCAGTACCTACTGCAACCACATCCTTCTGAATCTGTGTAGTGTATTCATCTCTTGGTCTCCCTCTACGATTTTTACTACTTTGTCTCATTTCCTAATCTAATTCCCTCAGCATCACCCGATTTAATTCGACTACATTCCATTACCCTCGTTTTGCTTTTGTTGATGTTCATCTTATATCCTCCTTTCAAGACACTGTCCATTCCGTTCAGCTGCTCTTCCAGGTCCTTTGCTGTCTCTGACAGAATTACAACGTCGAACCTTAAAGTTTTTATTTCTTCTCCATGGATTTTAATTCCTACTCCAAATCTTTCTTTTGTTTCCTTTGCTGCTTGCTCAATATACGGATTGAATAGCATCAGGGAGAGGCTACAACCTTGTCTCACTCCCTTCCCAACCATTGCTTCCCTTTCATGCCCCTCGATTCTTATAACTGCCATCTGGTTTCTGTACAAATTGTAAATAGCCTTTCGCTCCTTGTATTTTACCCCTACCACCTTCAGAGTTTGAAAGAGAGTGTTCCCGTCAACATTGTCAAAAGCTTTTTCTAAGACCACAAAAGCTAGAAATGTAGGTTTGCCTTTCCTTAATCTATTTTCTAAGATAAGTCGTAGGGTCAGTATTGCCTCACGTGTTCCAACATTTCTACGGAATCCAAACTGATCTTCCCCAAGCTCGGCTTCTACCAGTCTTTCCATTCGTCTTTAAAGAATTCGTGTTAGTATTTTGCAGCCGTGGCTTATTAAACTGATAGTTCGGTAATTTTCACATCTGTCAACACCTGCTTTCTTTGGGATTGGAATTATTATATTCTTCTTGAAGTCTGAGGGTATTTCGCCTGTCTCATACATCTTGCTCACTAGATGGTAGAGTTTTGTTACGCGTGGCTCTCCCAAGGCTGTCAGTAGTTCTAATGGAATGTTGTCTACTCCTGGGGCCTTGTTTCCACTTAGGTCTTTCAGTGCTCTGTCAAACTCTTGACGCAGTATCATATCTCCTATTTCATATTCATCTACATTCTCTTCCATTTCTATAATATTGTCCTCAAGAACATCGCCCTTGTATGGGGGATGTTAGCTGTGGTTGTTCCTTCTTGTGTCCACTTCACGATCACATCACCAACCGTCCCTAATGAATTTGTTACTGGTGTGACATACAATGACTAGTCCACGTTCGGAGGCACTGAGCTCCTATGATCGATTCATTCTGCTGTTGCTGCATGTCTGCTGACAACACAGTACTGTGCTCCTCCTCTTATACTGGAGTGTCAGCCTCTCGTGATGGCTAATGGTCAGTTAAGCATTATACAAGGGTATCCTTCTGATCAGACTGTGTTTGAGCCATGTTACGTGTCAGTACTTCGTGATTTAGTCTATTTTCCTCATGAAGCTCATTGCTCATTTGTCATTGGTTGCGTTTGTCTCTGTAGCTAACCTTTGACTGCGATGCTCTTGTCAGTCATAACGCAAATGTCTTCATCAAAACGGTTTCTTGCGTATCATTTCGAACTAGCTGAGTGGTCACCGCGGCAGAATGCCATGCAAAGGGGTTCGGGTTCCATTCCCGGCTGGGTCGGGGTTATTCTCCGCTCAGGGACTGGGTGTTATATTGTCTTCATAATCATCTCATCCCCATCGACATACAAGTCGCCGAAGTGTCGTCAACTAAAAAGACTCGCACCAGGCCAACGGTCTACCCGCCGGGAGGCCCGTTTCATTTCATTTTCATTCTGAACTAGCGCTTCCACCAAACAAGATTACTGATCCCAAGGGGGCGGGGGGGGGGGTGAGTAACATGAACTGCGAAATGTATTCCTATTATACTACGCGAGAAATAGAGACATGATATTCTGATACGGCGTTATTCGATAGTCATGTCTCATAGACGCCTCGTAAGACAGAATCTAAACCACACATTCATTCGATGAATTGCTCTAAAACGTCCAGTAGCATAATTTTCCTGTTCAGGTGACTGTAATACATTAGATTTTTGTCTGTCCGAATATTTAAACCGCTTGTGTAGTTCACACCATCGACAACACATACACGTAACATAAGCATTTGTTCCATGTATTTGACCAAATCCGAGGGCAAACAGGCTGCGATGACACATTCTGCAGACGTGGAAAACTATGGTTGAAACTGTGTGCCAGACCGGGACTCGAACCTGGGAGCTTTACCTTTCGCGGGTAGGTGTACCACTGACTGAGTTATCGAAGCACAGCTCACGGCCCACCTTGACAGCTTGACCTCCACCAGTACTTCATCTCCTACCTTCCAAACTTCACACTTCTCATGCATAAATCACGGGTTCAGTTGGCTCTAAACACTATGGGACTTAACATCTGAGGTCATCAGCCCCCTAGACTTAGAACTACTTAAACCTATCTAATCTAAGCACATCACACACAACCACGCCCGAGGCAAGATTCGAACCTGCGACCGTAGCAGCAGCGCGGTTCCGGACTGAAGCGCCTAGAACCGCTCGGCTACAGCGGCCGGCTAAATTACGGGACTTGCACTCCTGGAAGAAAGGACATTGAGAGACGTGGCTTAGCCAGTCTGGGGTATTCTTTCCACAATGAATTTTCTCTCTGCAGCGGAATTTGCGCTCATTTGAAACTTCCAAAATGATTAAAACTGGGTGCCGGTCCAGGACTCGAAGTGAGCCCTTTGGCTTTCACCGGCAAGTGCTATACCGGCGGAGCTATCGAAACTTGACTCAAAACCTGCCTTCACTGCTTTACTTCCACCAGCAGAACTGTACGAATGCATGCTTTCGCGACGTTATCCGTTAATAAAAAAAATTCTCTGGTTTCAAGCCGCGTCAAGTGGTTCACTGCCCACGAGCTTTCGCCAGAGATCTCCTCTGCCATTGTCAAGACTTCAGAGCTTCTCAAACGGTCATCGCTGGAAGAGAATACTATTGAGAACCTCCTCCTTAAGGCACCAAGGCCACCCACATTCAATGGTCTGCCGAAGGTGCATGAGAAGGACACACCGTTGAGGCCGATAGTGAGTACCATCGGATCGCCGACCTATAAACTTGCTAAACATCTGGCCAGCCTCCTCTCTAATCACGTTCGACACTGTGGACACCATATAAAGAATACGTTGGACTTCATCGGTTGGGTTGGGTTGTTTGGGGAAGGAGACCAGACAGCAAGGTTATCGGTTTCATCGGATTAGGGAAGGACGGGGAAGGAATTCGGCCGTGCCCTTTCAAAGGAACCACCTCGGAATTTGCCTGGAGCGATTTAGGGAAATCACGGAAAACCTAAATCAGGATGGCCGGACGCGGGATTGAACCGTCATCCTCCCGAATGCGAGTCCAGTGTGCTAGCCACTGCGCCACCTCGCTCGGTGGCCTTCATCAATCGGATTAAAGGTCTGCGACTTGCTGAAGGGGATATTATGGTTAGCTTCTATATGGTTTCTTTATTCACGTGTGTCTCCATCATAGACTCTATTGACTTTCTGTCGCAGCTCTTTGACGACACCATCGTGGATTTATTTAAGCACACTCTGACGTCATCATATTTCTTACATGATGGAGAATATTTTAACCAAAGTGACGGCGTGGAGATGGGAAGTCCATTAGCTCCAGTAGTAGCCAACCTCTTCATGGAACACTTCGAAGACATCGCGTTGGACAAGGCTCCTGCAAAGCCGAGCTGTTTTTATCACTACGTCGAAGATACCTTCGTCATTTAGCCACATGGACAAGAAAAGTTAGAAGAGTTCCTGGAGCACCTGAACAGCATCCACGACCACATCAACTTCACGATGGAAGTAGAGAAGGAGGGTTCACAGCCGTTCTTGGACGTGCTTGTCCGCCGTAAACAAAATGGGTCTCTAGGTTATAGAGTTTACCGCAAGCCTACCCACACGGATCGGTATTTGCACGCCACCAGCTTCCATCACCCAGCACAGAAAAAGGCAGTTCTGAGGACCTTAGTACATCGAGCTAAAACTGTCTCAGACACTGAAAACTTGCCGAGAGAATTGAGCCACTTACGCAAAGTTTTTAAGGATACGGTTACAACAACAAACAGATCTCACAAGCAGTGTCATCCAATCCTCAAAAGAAGACCTCTGAAGAAGACACCAAGCAGGTTGCATTCTTACCGTTTTGTTGTTCGACTATAAGGAAGATTAGTCGGCTCCTGAAGAAGCATAAAATAGACACAATCTTCAGGCAACTAATGAAATCTCTGAAGGATGATGTAGGCCTCAGAACGCCAGGAATTTACAAGATACCGTGTGTATGTGGGCAGTTCTATGTCGGCCAGACTGTTCGCACTATTTAACAGCACCGCATAGAACATGAAAGGTGCTATGGTCTGCGCTATCCCGAAAAGTCAGCTGTAGCAGAACATGCTCTTGAAAACGGTCACCGAATTGCATTCGGTGAGACGTCTGTTATTAAACGGACTAATGGCTTCTGTGATAGAGTGATAAACGAGGCCATAGAGATTAGAATTTCTGACGACATCTTCAATAGAGACTGTGGATTGCAGCTGAGTACAGCGCGGGATCTGGTGTTGAGGGAGTTGAAGCGGGAACGGCGGTCGCGCGGCCAAAACATTACCATATATGGTGCGGGACCGAGCACCAGTGACGTCACGAGCGACGGGGCGGCTATATAAGCACGGCAATGACAACCACACGACAGTCATCCACTTGATAATGGCAGAGGAGACCTCTGCCGAAAGCTCGTGGGCAGTAAACCACTTGACGCGGCTTGAAACCCGACAATGTTTCATTAACCAGTAGAACTCCTGCTTACCAAACTATGTACAGGCTCTCCTGGACACCTTGCGGGACCAGCAGAATTGGAAGATCCTATATAACAGTGGTGTACTCCACGGTGGACAAATAAAAGACAGTTACGTAAAGTCTTTCTTAGGGCTCCATCACCAGTTTAGATGTCCCTGGCAGCTGTTTATTATGAAAAGTAAGCAGTTCAAAAATACTTTTTCACATGTATCTCACATTCAAGAACTCGAACCGCTGAAACACTCAATTTCAACAACTGGTTCCCTATCTCAAAATACTTTGTTTAGGATTCTCTATCGTCTGTGTGACGTTGGTCAGTGTGATGCTGGACGCAAATAATTTACTGGGCACGACTGTGTAACATTGAAATGCCTTCCGTGGCTAATGCAAAAGGCCATAGAAGAGAGTCAATTCTGATCGGCCAGAAGTTACTCGACAAGAAATTACCCCGAGGCACCAAGCAATTAGCACATAGCCCAACTCGGCAGAGAGACCAAGATCGTCAAGTTGTCGATGCAGTAGAAAAGCAGAGCTGCTGTGGTGGAGCTCACCCGTTTACTTAAAGCCTGAGCCACGGTCCTGTTATAGCGTATGTAGTAAAAACCAATACTTTAACAAAATGAGAACGGTCGGAGCCCATCCAAATATCCTCTTTCAGAGCTAAGGCATTCTACCAGCCACCAGCTGCGACGGGGGGCCTACAACAGTCAGTGAGTATATGACTCTGAAACTAAGAGTATACATGGATCAGCCATTCTCCACCTCCAGAGTCTGCCACTACTGCTCATGCTGAATCCAATGTTCTGTAGCTAGCGCTCTCCAACCGGTGGTCAGCTGCGGATCTACCTCAGCCGCTGCAGGCCACCTACACTGAAGGTCTGCCATTCGAGCCTGAAGCTGTGCGGCTGTTCAGTTGCCGTCGCCCGTATGGGCAAACCCCTTGCTGCCTCTCTCTGCTCGTGTGGGCAGACGCTACTGCTACCAGAGTCACCTCATCCAAGCTGGATCCACAGAATGATTCTGCGCGCCATGTCCTGTGCTGCTGGGCAGTCTCTAGCCCACTGCAAGCCGACGGCCGCTGCTGCGGTCAGCGTTCTTGCAGAAACATTGCCCGCATCACCCTCCGCTACTCGACGCTGCAAGGTGTCGCCGCGATCGCTGACATTATACCTCTTCACAGGCCATGTACAGTTTACGGGCATTGACTTCCCTGAGGATCGTCACAATGGTTGTACTTCATAAACAATAAATAAATGTTGTAGCACTGATGTTATGATGACAAATCATCGGATGGCTACGAGGCATCCACTAATCACTGCACTGCATTCCACCACAGTAGAAGTCACACTCCCGATCTCTACAATAATTCTGATTCTAGAGGCTTTTTTAGAAGGGCCAGTATATCATTGTAATTACGAGGGCTATTTTTTTTCAACCTCTGATCAGTCGCTAAATTAAAACACAGTGAAAATCCGGTGAAGCTTTGTGCAGATATGTTGCTTAGTGTCTCTCGTATACCGGTTGATTGCGTCATGTCGCCCTTTTCAGTTCTGAGAGAACAGTGTGCACATAAAGATGCACAGAAAATAGTCTCCCTCCGAGTACGGGGGCGTGGTGAGAGACTTCGCCTAATGTCATGCAGCCCACTTAACATAAGTGTTATGCGCTTCCTTCTTCATGACAATTCTCGGCCGCACTCTGCAACGGCAATGAAGACGCTCCTGCAGCGTTTTCGATGGGAAGTGTTTGATCTCCCAGCATACAGACCCTAATTGACTGCCCCCTGCCGGCCGGAGTGGCCGTGCGGTACTAGGCGCTACAGTCTGGAGCCGAGCAACCGCTACGGTCGCAGGTTCGAATCCTGTGTGTGATGTCCTTAGGTTAGTTAGGTTTAATTAGTTCTAAGTTCTAGGCGACTGATGACCTCAGAAGTTAAGTCGCATAGTGCTCAGAGCCATTTGACTCCCCCTGAGTTTCATCTCTACTCACATGAACCGTTGGCTATGAAGACAACATTTTGGCACAGACAACGAGCTGTAAAATAGCGTAGAGAATTGGCAGAAATCAGAGGCGGCTTTCTATAGCGAGGGTACTGCGAAGTAGGTACAGTGCTATGACAAATGTGTCAGCGGCGACGATGTAGACAAGTATATGGAAGCTTTAACTAACTATTGAAAATAAAACATTTTTGATTTTCACAGTGGTTTCCGATCGGACCTTACTTTCCGTAAATGCTTCGTAGTGTCTCTCGCCAAATGTGAAGTCCTGCTGAGATGCTTCGCCTGATTTCATGCAGCCCACATAACATAACTGACAAGCGTTTCTTTCTTCGCGACGGTTCTCGGTTGCACACAGCAGGGACGACGAAGTGGCACATTACAGCTTTGACTTGATGTCCTCTGATTTTCATCTCTTGGCTCACACAAATCGCACTCTCACAAACAGCTGGCTATGAAGTCAGCATTTTGGCATAGAGAACGAGTTGTATGGCGAGAGACAATCGGGTTGGTATCCTACTGCTGTTTGGGGCAACTCTCGACACGTATTCGCTGGTCGTTGGAGCCCAGTTCGAAGTGGGATTCGTCAGTGAAGACTATCAGATTCCAGGCCGCAGACGTGTGTGGAGAGGCCCCGAAAAGCGGTGGAATACCAACCTGACCATCGCCTGCCAAACAGGAGTGATGGTCTGGAGTGTCATTTCTTTTCATAGCAGGACCCCTTTGGTTGTCATCCGCGGCACCCTTACAACACAGCAGTGCTTTGACGACATATTACTCCCCGTTTTGTTGCTTGTAACACCTATATCGATTAGAAGTAGGTTTATACTCTGTAACTGTATATCTTTCATTGTGAAGTGTTTGTTCTTTGTTAGTTAAGGTCATTGATTCGTGACAGGAAATTTAAAGTTTGTAATGGAAGAAGCTAAATGGTGTTTAAAGTAATGAAATTTTATATTATATGTATGTTTTTAAGGGAAACATTGTATATTGGAAGCTTGTCCATGCCTAGGACACTTGTATTGTATAACATAAAAGATGTAGGGAAGTCCCTCCACATCGGAAGTGGGTTGGCGCAATGTAAAAGGTGGTTTTGGCGGTCGAATTGGGTGGCTCCTTGGTGGGAACGGTACGCAGGCAGTGGCTAGCCGTTGCACAGTATACATCGAGGGTGCCTAGGAAGCCATTTGGAAGCCATTTGGAAGCCATTTTGCAAGGAATTTTACCTCGGATGTGGATTTGGCTGTTTCACGGCACTCTCGGCAATAAGGAATGACTCTAACACGTTAAAAATCCGTCTCCAAGTAGAAATTGTAAAGAGCATTCAAACATCAAGAGCCGTGATTACAGTTACCCGCCACGTCGCTTGCCACCACTACTTCGCCACTGCTCCACCAACTTCATGCCTACAAATATGTATCAGAGCATGGACCCGTTGAGTTGTGTGTTTCCAATAATAATCCAAGTGCTACAAATCTGTGTTGAGAACCATAACTTTTATCCTTGTCATGAACCTATGCAGGATCCCCTCGTAAGTATTCAGAAAACCGAGTATCCTGTTTCTGACAAACTAGTGATTTATTTGTGTGTATTAAATGTGCAAAAATTCTGTGCCAGACTGTGTAAATGGTACTGTCTAAAATACCTGCGTGACAGGTGATAAAAAAGACACATAAGTTAAACTTACTTGAAACACAATTTAGCCTTGATTACTATCATTTTTTTTTAAGTTTATCGAGCTCAATGTTGAATAATTTGCTTTGAAAATTAATAACGTAAACTATTCCAAGTGAGGCTAGGAATCAAATTTAGTGAATTGAATTTTCTACTGAAATAATCATAGATTTTGGCTAGTGATACAGTATCAGTTTATGGGTCCCCACCATATTCTTATCATATTAGAAAGATAATTTGAATATTATCGCTACTAAAGAAATCTGATACATTTCTATAAATGGGGGTATAAACAGTGTAATTGTAGTATTATTTAATTTTATTTGTGGTTCTTATACAGGGTGAGTCACTTAACATTACCGCTGGATATATTTCGTAAACCACATCAAATACTGACGAATCGATTCCACAGACCGAACGTGAGGAGAGGGGATAGTGTAATTGGTTAATACAAACCATAAAAAAATGCACGGAAATTTGTTTTTTAACACAAACCTTCGTTTTTTTTAAATGGAACCCCGTTAGTTTTGTTAGCACATCTGAACATATAAACAAATACGTAATCAGTGCCGTTTGTTTCATTGTAAAATGTTAATTACATCCGGAGATATTGTAACCTAAAGTTGACGCTGTGCGATCGTGTGTATCGGAGAGCACCGAATTACGTAGGGATCCAAAGGGAACGGTGATGGACCATAGGTACAGAAGAGACTAGAACAGCACATTACGTCCACATGCTAACACCTTTTATTGGTATTTTTCACTGACGCACATGTACATTACCATGAGTGGTTAGGTAAACGTATACACGTGATTTCCGTTTTCAATTACGGAGTGGAATAGAGTGTGTCCCACTGGAAACGCGTCGAAGTATGTGGTATCAGCATGATGGTGCACCTGCACATTCCGCAATTAACACTAGGCTGACCCTTGACAGGATGTTCGACGGGCGTTTCATAGGACGTGGAGGACGCATAAATTGGCCAGCCCATTCTCCTAATCTTACACCTCTGGACTTCTTTCTGTGGGGTACGTTAAAGGAGAATGTGTACCGTGATGTGCCTACAACCCCAGAGGATATGAAACAAAGTATTGTGGCAGCCTCCGGCGACATTACACCAGATGTACTGCGGCGTGTACGACATTCATTACGCCAGAGATTGCAATTGTGTGCAGCAAATGATGGTCACCACATTGAACATCTACTGGCCTGACATGTCGGGACACACTCTATTCCACTCCGTAATTGAAAACGGAAACCACGTGTGTACGTTTACCTCACCCCTCATGGTAATGTACATGTGCGTCAGTGAAAAAGACCAATAAAAAGGTGTTAGCATGTGGACGTAATGTGCTGTTCCAGTCTCGTCTGTAGCTAAGGTCCATCACCGTTCCATTTGGATCCCTACGTAATTCGGTGCTCTCCGATACACACGATCGAACAGCGGAGGAGTGGTACTCAAGCGTCAACTTTAGGTTACAATATCTCCGGATGTAATTAACATTTTACAATGAAACAAACGGCACTGATTACGTATTTGTTTATATGTTCAGATGTGCTAACAAAACTAACGGGGTTCCATTTGAAAAAAACGTAGGTTTGTGTTAAAAAACATATTTCCGTGCATTTTTTTATGGTTTGTATTAACCAATTACACTAGCCCCTCTCCTCACGTTCGGTCTGTGGAATCGATTCGTCAGTATTTGATGTGGTTTACGAAATATATCCAGCGGTAATGTTAGGTGACTCACCATGTATACAGGGTTATTACAAATGATTGAAGCGATTTCACAGCTCTACAATAACTTTATTATTTGAGATATTTTCACAATGCTTTGCACACACATACAAAAACTCAAAAAGTTTTTTTACGCATTCACAAATGTTCGATATGTGCCCCTATAGTGATTCGGCAGACATCAAGCCGATAATCAAATTCCTCCCACACTCGGCGCAGCATGTCCTCATCAATGAGTTCGAAAGCATCGTTGATTCGAGCTCGCAATTCTGGCACGTTTCTTGGTAGAGGAGGTTTAAACACTGAATCTTTCACAAAACCCCACAGAAAGAAATCGCATGGGGTTAAGTCGGGAGAGCGTGGAGGCCATGACATGAATTGTTGATCATGATTTCCACCACGACCGATCCATCGGTTTTCCAATCTCCTGTTTAAGAAATGCTTCTGCTTTAGCCTTTTTCAGTAAGATTTTCCAAACCGTCGGCTGTGGTACGTTTAGCTCCCTGCTTGCTTTATTCGTCGACTTCCGCGGGCTACGCGTGAAACTTGCTCGCACGCGTTCAACTGTTTCTTCGCTCACTGCAGGCCGACCCGTTGATTTCCCCTTACAGAGGCATCCAGAAGCTTTAAACTGCGCATACCATCGCCGAATGGAGTTAGCAGTTGGTGGATCATTGTTGACCTTCGTCCTGAAGTGTCGTTGCACTGTTATGATTGACTGATGTGAGTGCATTTCAAGCACGACATACGATTTCTCGGCTCCTGTCGCCATTTTGTCTCACTGCGCTCTCGAGCGCTCTGGCGGCAGAAACCTGAAGTGCGGCTTCAGCCGAACAAAACTTTATGAGTTTTTCTACGTATCTGTAGTGTGTCGTGACCATATGTCAATGAATGGAGCTACAGTGAATTTATGAAATCGCTTCAATCATTTGTAATAGCCCCGTATGTCAGTTAAGTCAGAAACCTTTCCATGTCCAACTTTAATTCAGTGCTTCCTGCAGTAACATCTCAGTACTGAGTCACGTAACCATCGTGATTGTAACTGTTATTATTATGAGTGGGGTACATTTTGCTTTCTATGGTTACTGGTTTGTGCATTAATGGTAATTACTGCTACCCACAACTTAGACAGCCCTATATTCGTGTGTATCTAGTGTGCTAGTGAAAGTCACTACAACAATTAATATTCAATTTTCTTAAACATAATATTTCAGATTAATGTGCCTAATTGGGCTGGAGACTGTTTATTGTTTCATTCGTATATGAACTTTACTACTTTCATTATCCCCAAAGTAAAAGCCTGTTTAGTTTTTTTCTATTAATTGCAACATATTCAAAATTATTGTCCGATACCCTTTATCCATTAGACAAACACGCGGTCAAAATTAACCCTCCCAGAGGGTTAACATTGGTTTGTGTTATAGCAAGCGAGTGTTATATTCTCTCGTTGGCAAACCATCCTGGGCTTACATTTCAGCGAGATAATGGCCGCATCTACATGACGAGAGTTTCTACAGCCTGTCTCCGTGCTTGCCAAAGCCGACCTTTGCCAGCCAGCGTGGTCGCTGAATGTCTCCCCAGTTATGAACGTTTAGAGTATTAGGGGCAGGGTCCTATAACCATCTCGGGATTTTAACGATCTAACACACCAATTCGACAGAATCTGACACAGTATCCCCTGGAGGACATCCAGCAACTCTGTCAATCAGTGTCAAGCGGAATGATTGCTTGCTAAAGGTCCAGAGATGGATCTACGCATAACTGACTTGCTCAGATTGTGAAGCTCTTTCTCTTCACTAAATCATCCAATTTTTCTGAAATTGTGATCGTTTGTTTCTCTGTACATGTACATCACGTCTACCAATTTCCGTCCCATTCGGATAATTCCTTCGTGGTGCGTCATTTCACATTTTTGTTTTCAGGTATATTAGGGAATGAAACATTACGTATATTACACGTTTAAACAACAAAACTTTAAACAAACTGCCGCATATTTTACTACCGACAATGGTTATGACACTCTTTTGGTGTACCTTCATGTTTACTGAAACTTGCTCTGCAGCATCTACAAATTGCGCTGGCAGTATAGCTCGTTGTTCATTTGCACTGATCTATCTTTGAACACTGGTGTACTCTTACATCAAGTGAACGATGACTAGACCAAAATCACTTCTGTAATGTCTAGTTTCACTCATCTTGGTGGCGACTGTAGGTGAGTCCACTGCCAGTATTTGGACGACAGGTGGAGTAGGAATGGTGGTATAAAGTTCCTGATAACGGGTCTTACCACCAGTAGCTCGGATTAAATTTCAAACCCTTCAGTTTCTAATGAAGTGAGGGATGTAACACTGTTGATAGCGATTCCTCTGTCGGATCCCCATCCGACAGAGGACTAGGCTATGCGCAGGCATTTGGTTGTCGCCGTGTCCCTTTTCCCATCATTACACAACATGACACCATTTTAGACCATGTGTGTTTCGCACACGTAAAGATGGACAAGTGCTCATAGCTCTTAAGGCGTGCATTTTAGAGAACATGTTTACTACACACTTTTGTCTTGGTTTTAGCCTCAGTATCACCTCTCAAAATATTGAATGCACGCTGCACACGCATGCAGTACAGTCACCTACTCTCACTAGACACATGAAAAATAAACAATAGTGATACACCTCGCGGAAAGGATCTGTTATTCGCAAATGATGTTAATCATGATGATGATGACGACAGAATTATAAATATGCGTAGATCCTGTTGGGGCTAACGACCTCGAGGTCTTTAACACATTTTTTTTATTTTTATTTTTGAAGCATCTGTCTTCTGACTGGTTTGATGCAGCCCGCACGAATTCCTGTCCTGCGCCAACCTCTTAACCTCAGAGTAGCACTCGCAACCTATGGCCGCAATTATTTGTTGGTTGTATTCAAATCTCTGTCTTCCTCAACAGTTTCTAATTTTCACAGCTCCCTCTATTACCATGGAAGTTATTCCCTGGTGTCATAACACATGTCCTATCATTCTTTTCGTCTCAGATTCTGCGCAGAATCTCCTCATTCTTAACCTTATCAGTCCACACAATTTTCAACATTAGTCTTAGCATCCTATTTCAAATACTTCGCTTCTCTTCTATTCCGGTCCTTATTGAAATATCTTGAGATGACTGTAATTAAAAATGGCTTCTTCTTCACCATCAGTCTTTAGATTGGCCGATATCTCTCCATCTGAATCACCGAGTGAGGTGCCACTGTGGTTAGTACAAAGGACTCGTATTCGGGAGGACGGCTGTTCGGACCCGCTTCCCTAAATCACTCCAGGCGAAAGTCAGGATGATTCCTTTGAAAGGGCACGGCCGATTTTCTTCATCATCCACGAGACAATCCGAGCTTGTGCTACTTCTCTAATGATCTCGATGGTGACGGGGGTTAAACCCAATCTTCTTTCCTTCCATCTGAACCTATTAGAAGCTAAGTTCTTCATATCTGTATAATTAAAGGCTTTGTATTTTGAATAGCTTGTTTCAACAAAGTCAGTCGCAGCCTTTCTCAGGATATCTTTCCTTATTATGTCCCTCCTGTGACGTTTACGAGGAGCTAATTGTGCCATATAAGGTGACCGATCCATACGTGACTTCCTCGCTCTTTTGTCCTCTCAAACTTGTTTTGTTCTCCACTTCTTTGCAGGTGTTCCTGGTTGGTGTTTTTATCTTTCAACTTTCACAGGCCTCTCCAATCTGTACCTTAAATATTTAAAGAGGGTGCAGTTCATTGTTGCCTGTCATCAGTTATCCACAGCCATAAAGCGGTACTTTTCAAATACAGCTCTTCATTGCATTTTTTATGACTTTAGTATTTATGTTGTTTGAACAAAGCGTTTTTCTTTTGTTTTCACTTCTCTAATTCTTCGTTCTATATTTTCTGTGGCGCTACTGTCTTCAGTTACCTGACTTCTAAGTATTTCTATGATCTTGTTTGTTTAATTTTTAGTTTCTCTAATTTTAATATTTACTTCTTCTGATTCATTAGAGCACTAATTTCCATTATGTGCTCTTCCCTTAGCACCAGCCCCATAACTTCTAAGATTCTTTGGAGAATTCTGACATCTGAAGTTATCACAGTTATGTCTTCTGCGAACCAAGCATATATATTCTTTCTTCATTTATTCTGGTACCTGCACAGTACTTTTGTATTCATTTGTTGGATATTCTATGTAGATTTTGAATAGCAGTGGGAACAGATTGTGTCCTTGTCTAATGGCTCTAAGACATTAGTTTAGTTTTACGTATTTTTTATGTTTACTATCGCTGTTAGTTCTTTGTATAGTTCTTTATTATTCTCTTTCCGTTGCCTAATTTATTGATTTTTAGAATTTCAATTAGTTTGTTCCAGCTGATAGAATCAAATGCTCTCCTGAGGTCTACGAAAGATATGTAATTTTCTTTCTTTTCACCCTAAGGTTTCCTTCATTTTTAATACCATGACACTGGTGTTGTAATTTCACTACGTCGCCAGTCGCTGTGGTTACTGTGACTTAAGTACATTCACAACAGTCTACGAGGTGCCACTGAGGGGAACTACTCCCAACATTCATTACCAGGCATACATATACGTAAATATTACAACTTCTGAAATAACTACAAATGTCTCTATGTTCAGACAGCTGATTTATTCAGTCACACAACTTTCATGTGTTAGTTGCACAAATAGTCATAGTCTGTTCCAATACCTGTTGAGAGAGTAAGTCAAAACTGGTAAATAAGACTTTTTCGCAGAGCAAGTGCCATCCACGTGATGTCTTACATTGTTGTTGAGCTGCTGATTTCACGTCGGATTCGTAATTGCAAGCGTGGCAATTACCTTGGCGAACAAGGAGAGCAAGAGAGCTGCGGTAGAATCGCTCATCTCGATGGAACTGGAACTGACTGTTAAGCCGCGGAATGCGGCTTGTATTCTTACTTTCCCAGTGCTGTGAAACTGTGCCCTACTTGTGTCACGTGATTGCTGCTGTGCAACACAATTCCTCTTACGCTGGCGACCTCGAATGGCTAGCTGTCTCGCTCCGCCTGGCGCTTAGGCTGTCCCGCGTTACCTCCCTTGCTTGAGGGAAGGCTAACATACAGTGGAGTAGCGAACGCGTGGTTTGACAGTCAAAAGAAAAGGATAGCTTTTGTTGTGCCTCCGGCTTCTCGGAAGGATTAAAGTATAAAAATTATATTTGTTTATATCCGTGCAGATGTGCACATGCACGGACGTGCACCCACACAAGCTGTCTGTATGTCTGTCCGTCTCTCTCTCTCTCTCTCTCTCTCTCTCTCTCTCTCTCTCTCTCTCTCTCTCTCTCACACACACACACGCACACACACAAAAACACACACACACACACACACACACACACACCTCCCCTTCCCCCCTTCCACCAAACACACACACATGAAACAAGGTTTGCTTAAAATGCAGAGAGCTCAATACAGAAGCATTTAAGAGATTCTGTGATTGACTAATTAGACAAAAGGATGAGCTAGCCACACAAAAACCTCCAACCTAAGACTTTAGGCTGGAGTCAAGACAACTTACAGAAGTTTAAAAGCTTAACACACTTTTCATCAGTAGGTAAAATAGAGGACAGAGGAAGAAATCCTCTCCGATTAGACGGTTGAATAACCCCTTTAAGTCTCTCAGCAACAGTTGCCAACGACTTTTGTTTATTTCTGTTTTAAAAATTTATCTTTTAGTCAGCTTAATGTTCCATCGCGGTCTGTCTTTATGTCGAGTGCTAACACTTTCAGACAGGAACGCTAACCGAGACTCCACGACTCGCGCTGTAGAATTACACACGCTGCTGCAGCGCCGCCTATTGTTTGTCGGCTCTTAAGAAACCGGTGTAACCCATCTGCGGTCACCCCTGTCTCTGCTGTTACTCGATTCTGCAGCGAATGGCTCGGCAAACTATTTCTTCGATTCTCGCAGCGTCCTCCAATTACGACCCGCGGGATTGGGAACAGAACGCTCTGTTGTTCTTCATCCGGCGGGGACAAAGGCGCTCGCCTCCACGTCTGCACCTTCCTTCATCTCTGCCGCAGATGCCGCGCCGCCCCTTGCTCCGCCCCCGCCCCACCCCCTTCCCCCACACCCTCCCCCTCCCTCACGACCTCCCCCTCTTTCTGAGCCCCTACATCCAGCTCTCAGCCGTGCTGACCCAGCTGCCGCCGGTCCCAGACTCCAGAAGGGCCTTCGCTCTCGGATCCCAAAACAGATGTGTTATATCCTCAACATTTGCTCTTTGTATTCCTACAGGCACATTAATTCTCTTTCGTTCTCAAACAGAATGCCTTACTGAGAAATCTCTTTTTACGTATCAGTAAACCAACAGAAGCGCGGCTACCTTTCCTCTTTCTCCCCCGTCCCGGTCTTTGTTTCTTTGTCGTCGCTTCGCTTCCATCGGAGCTGTTCCGGCAAGTATTTCCTTCCCTCTCTACCTTACGAGGGCGCTGGCCTCAGTTTTGCTACTCAGAAGGCCACTATTTGTTTTTGGTGATCAAATTAGCCAGAAGACGAAGCGGAAATTCGCTGTTTTGCAATCTTGTTGAAAGCCTGTCTTTAATATTACGTCAGACAATACCAATATTCGTAGCTTTTTAATGAGGGCGATCGAATGACGCGCTAGCAAATTACACTATCGCTGTTGCGCGATGTCTCCATCCACTAGGATGTCCGGTTCAAATCCGTGGGGTTAGAAACAGGACCGTTTTTACGATGTAAAGATCGCTAGGCTGCGGACGCTACTGCGGAAATTTTATGACAAGTAAAGCACAAAAATAGCATTTTATAACAACTTTCGAACTAAAATCCTTTGTCTAGAAATTTAGGTTTGGTATTAATCAGTAACATCCTACATCCGATTCGTTAAAGAATTAAACTGTCGTCTATAAAAGAGCATTAAAGGCCAGATTACAGTGCATATGAGTTAATGTGTTGGTTAAATGACGTTAAACATCTAAAACATGGTTGAAGTCGCAAGGCGTTATCTAAGTTGGTTTCGAATTATTCACCGGTAGACTAATGAAAAAGTCAAAACAAAAACTGGTGAACCATAAAAGCGATAACCACTTTACTTGGTCACCTGAAATGATTTTCGCAAGCAGTGTATACGTTAAGAACTAGTTTTTCACGCGTTTCAATATCTCCTGAACTACGTGATGTACGACGACACAATTTTTTATGTAAGTGTGTTTTAAATAGTTAGTATTAAAGAAAAAATAAATTAGTTTGGTGAGAACGGGTTGGAACGGCGTCCCCAGAAATATTTATCCCAAAGTATGTTTATATAAATTTTATTGCAATCAACAGCCACAAAATTCATTGAGTGCAAGGAAACATTTGTTCTTCCACGACTACAGTCTACAGCTACACTAGAGCAACACTAGCAGCACAAGTATTAACTCCATTTTCGTTGGAGGACGGAAACGGAATTAGTATCTGCATTTGCTAAGTGTCCCATGTGCTGCTTAAAGATAAGTTACTTTAGTTTTATATCGTGTTCTAATTTTCCTCTCATGTGTTTGGTGAATTGTCCGAAGAGAAGACCAACCACAGAGGAGACTGGTGAAGTACTGGGTTGAGAATTTTAACAACACTTGTGTTATTGAAAATCGGTGTTCAAACCGTGTGGCTAACCAAGTTGAAAGTGATGCAGATGTGGTGACTTGTGAAACCTTAGATCTTCCTGATTGTTGGAACGAAGAATAGTTCAAATATTTCAATTCTGAAAATTCGTGGCTTGAAGTGAAAACCAGATTTCTACGATATCATGTTTGCCGTGAAATCAGTGCACTTGATACGGAAACACAAAGGGGCACAGGAATTAAATTTTCAGAGGAGTGGGTTGGAATGTAAATTTAACACCAGTTGTATCAAAAAAGTGAAAAGGTGTGACTTAGATTTCCCATAGACCTTGTGAGTCAATAAAAACCGCATGTAAAAAGAAAAATCTTTTAAACACTACAGAAAACATGAATGTTGTTACTTAATGGAAACTACTACGTTAAAGGTGAGTTCCCAAAACTATTTTATTTCATTTATAACTATTGCCATGCCTGATACTGACGTTTTTCTGTGCGAAAAGGCAGTATCAAGCTATTAAGTTCGTGTACTTCATTGTTTTGCGAGGGAGACAGCGAGAAGAAGTTTTGAAAAGGTTTGAAATTACGTGGGAAGCTTGTTGCAAGACGGTAAATGCTCTCATTACCAAATACTGGATGAATATAGTCTGGGCTGATTGCGCGCCGTGACTCATACTGTCTCGAGACATATACACTATTTGTAACTTCCATGCTCAACTTTTGTTGTATGTTAACCGGGGGCCTAGAAACGACGGAGAGGCTCCGTCCCCGCCACAGCCGCAGTGGTCCGCAGACCCACGACAACTACCGCAGTCCACTTCACCCCTCCGCCGCCCCACACCGAACACAGGGTTATTGTGCGGTTCGTCGGCCCCCGGTGGACTCCCCCCCCCCAGGGAACGTCTCACCCCTACGTTTGGGTGATAGAGTAATGGTGGTGTACGCGTACGTGGTGAACTTGTTTGTGCAGCAATCGCCGACATAGTGTAGCTGAGGCGGAATAAGGGGAATCAGCCCGCATTCGCCGAGGCAGATGGAAAACAGACTGGCCGGCTCACCGGACCTGGACACAAGTCCGCCGGGCGCTCCTTCCCACTCCGGAAGCCGTGCGTTAGACCGCTCGGCTAACCGGGCGGGCATGCTCAACTTACTCTGTTAAACTTCTAACGTAATATGAGCAGATTATGTCAGCATTTTAAATTTTTACATTCGGTCATTAATTATCAGGGGCGATCAAACATTTTCCCTTTGAAGAAGTTGCTGCAGCGTATATGCAACATAGCGCCACTCTGATGCACGTATATAAGCACCGGCATATAGAGAAGGCATTAGTGTGGCACTCTTGTGTTTCCGACGTGCGTGCAGTAAATGCGGAAACGTGAACTATGGCGAAGTTATTGCCAAATGGTCTAAACAGGACCAACGTGGTGCTATTCTTTTTCTTGGCTGCCGAAGGACAAACGCAGGTAGACATCCATCGGAGAGTGAAGAATGTGTAGGGGCAGCATTTCTGTAGAAAACTTTCGTTGTGGAACGTTGCGCGACAAGGGCTGCTGCTGCTTCGTGATAAGGCACGTCCCAATATCACAAATATCGTACCGCAGAAGTTAGCCAACTTCCGTCTATGCGTTCTCTGTTCTCCATCCTCAGCATACGACGTCGGCTTGTGTGCCTGAACTATCGTTGTCAGTGCTGGTTTGCTGTCGGTTCTGATGAGAACAACCCTATCACTAAATTGTTCACCTTCTTGTTCACAACGCATCCTACTCCCGTTATATCATTTTCTGCTGCTGTTGAGACTACCCTACACTCATCTGACCAGAAATCCTTGTCTTCTTTCCATTTCACTTCACTGACCTCCACTATATCTAGACTGAGCCTTTAGCCTAAGGATTTTCTAGATTGCCTTCCACGTTCAGACTTCTGAAAGTTCACGCCCCGACTCGTGGAATGTCACTTCCACCGTAGCAGTCTCTTTCCAGAGATCCAAATGGAGGACTATTCCGGAAGCTTGTGCCAATGGAGAGATCATCATTACGCTTTTTCAATCATAGCCCTATTGATACACATTTTGTGTATAATGCAGTGGTCCATTGCCTTCTGCATCCTCATGTCGTTGATCATTGCTGACTCTTCCGCCTTTTTTGACAAGGCGTTTGACAGAATGAGGGTGATTTCTTATATCGCATGAAGCGGTAGAGGGATTCGAACCAGGGACTAAGATCATTTTGATTATTAACCTCAGACACAACCCCTAGACCACAGGTTCAGGATCTGGTAACTGGATCCCGCAAAAAATAATGTGTCCCACACGCAGAAACACATTTTCGTCCTGCAAGTGGGGCAAGTCCGCCCCTGCGGAACGTTGGGGCGGACTTCAGCTGAATATCATCTGCACATTTCGATTGTTCTGGTTGCTATCTCCTTACTATATGGCATCGCACCGCAGTTTCACCGCACAGTGGGTGCAGGGGACGTTCATAATAATCATCTGTGATTATGTGCAGTATCCTTAAATTTATGTTGGAAGAGCTGAGTGAGGAAGAAAAAATCTTGTTAAATGTTTTGCTTGTGAGGGTTTCAGGAACTAGCTAGTCGTACAGTAAAAAGAATGTTTGCGGAAACGAAAACCATGGCTACAAGTGTTTCCGAAGACGTCACTGATTCAAGATCAGAAGAAGTAGATAAAAATTTTACATGGATAATATTGAAGAACAATTGCTCAGGAGACTGACATACCGCTTCCACTACACATGAAGTATTCGTAGCGAGACAACCGCAACCATATTGATGTTTAAAAAGTTCTCATTAATTCTTCAGCCTCAGTTGCACATTCCTAAATATATGAGTTATTTCTGAAACAGTCACGACGGGTTGCTACCGCAACTACATAGATATAAAGATGATCCAGAGAGATCTAAACATGCCATGAATTTACAAATGTGCAACTGAAACTGAAGAATAAATAAGAATTGTTTTACAAAATTTCTACAGGACACTTGTCTATTTTGTATTGTAACACATGCCCTTCAGTTTATAATCACAGTATCGTAGTAAGGACACTGACCACTGAGCTACATTTCTATTTATTTTTTGCTCTATAAGATTTCCTTCTGGAAAAGCGTGGTCAGACTTATTTTGCTTCGGTTGAGCCTGTGTTTATCGACTGCTTCTTTTCCAATACTCTAGTGAGAAACTATTGTATCCGAACGTTTATATTTGTTGGATTATACACTGCTTGACAATTGCTAAGGAACTGTGACTCTGTTCGACAGTAATAATCACAGTCAGTGATGGATGACATGAAACCAATACATACGTAAAGTGATGGAGTTATATATTTATAACGAAAAATGATAAAGATTGCACCCCGTGGGAAAACAGGACAACGAACACAAGCAACGTTTATCTTTGACACAGGTCTGCCACCTAACATAAAGGTCGATATGTGACTCTCAGTTGCATTTCTTGCACCTGTTATTCATGCTAGCTAGCAAATTCTTGAGAAGTTCTTGAGGGATATTGTCCCACTCCTGTCTCAAGACGGTTTTCACTTTTCGCACGATTCGGGTAGGGGGGATTTTTTGAGAAATATGTTTGCAAATGGCATCACAGCTATGCTCTATAACAGGAATGGTCAAACTGTGGCCCAGGGGTCGCATGTGGCCCGAATAAATTGTACGCGCTGCCCGTGGTTCTCGGACGTATTTTACAATAATATACTTCTAGCAACTACATAACAGCAGAATCCAAAAACATCAACTAAAGTTAACAGCTTCTTAAGCGTGCATCTTTCTTGCTCGGTAACAAACAAAAATACGTACAGAACAGATATATTTTAAAACGTGCTAAATTTTAAATACCGCTTATGTGAGGGGCAGAACTGTAAGTAGCGTGGCCACTGCGGGTTTAAGGGGTTAGCAGAAATGAGAGGAGGAATGTTTTAATGTTTGTCTTCCAGTTCTGACAACTGACGAGTGTGGGCAACTAGCACCGATCAGCTGCTACGGTATAAATGTCGAACGAAAGTAACATGGGTTCATGATGCACTTTATAGATACGTGGTACATGTGGTACGTGTTCGTAGTAAGCAATTTCAAATCAAGTTAAGACTGTTGTGATTAAATGCAATGAGTAAAATACAAATGGCATTCAAAGCATTTAGTAAATATTTCTAATAGTGTCTAATATTGCAGTTACTGCTATTAATTAATACAGGGTGATTCAAAAGAATACCACAACTTTAGGAATTTAAAACTCTGCAACGACAAAAGGCAGAGCTAAGCACTATCTGTCGGCGAATTAAGGGAGCTATAAAGTTTCATTTAGTTGTACATTTGTTCGCTTGAGGCGCTGTTGACTAGGCGTCAGCGTCAGTTGATGCTAAGATGGCGACCGCTCAACAGAAAGCTTTTTGTGTTATTGAGTACGGCAGAAGTGAATCGACGACAGTTGTTCAGCGTGCATTTCGAACGAAGTATGGTGTTAAACCTCCTGATAGGTGGCGTATTAAACGTTGGTATAAACAGTTTACAGAGAATGGGTGTTTGTTCAAAGGGAAAAGTTCTGGACGGCCGAGAACGAGTGATGAAAATGTAGCACGCATCCAGCAAGCATTTGTTCGCAGCCCAGGAAAATCGACTCGCAGAGCTAGCAGAGAGCTGTAAATTCCACAATCAACTGTATGGAGAGTCCTACGAAAAAGGTTAGTTATGAAACCTGAACGTCAACTACCCGAGGCGATGGATCGGCCGCCAGGCAGCCCGTGACAGAGCACTTCATCACTGGCCTCCAAGAAGCCCTGATCTTACCCCCTGCGATTTTTTCTTATGGGGGTATGTTAAGGATATGGTGTTTCGGCCACCTCTCCCAGCCACCATTGATGATTTGAAACGATAAATAACAGCAGCTATCCAAACTGTTACGCCTGATATGCTACAGAGAGTGTGGAACGAGTTGGAGTATCGGGTTGATATTGCTCGTGTGTCTGGAGGGGGCCATATTGAACATCTCTGAACTTGTTTTTGAGTGAAAAAAAACCTTTTTAAATACTCTTTGTAATGATGTACAACAGAAGGTTATATTATGTTTCTTTCATTAAATACACATTTTTAAAGTTGTGGTATTCTTTTTGAATCACCCTGTATAATGTACTATTTTATGTAGGGAATTAGTTAATACGGATATCGGTAGGGGATGGCATGAAGAAGTGGCCAGGGTGTGAAAAGTGGCAACTGCATTTTTTTTTCCATTGAGAGTGCTACTGTCCGTCGGGAAGTGGTGACATTAGTTCTAATACACATCGCCATTGCTGTCAGTGAGACTGTCACAGAAAGAGTGTTCCTTTATTTTTTAGTAAAAACTTTATTGATTTTCACTTGCCTGATGTAAGGTCATTTACACCGAAAAGCCAATGAAACTGTTACATCTGCCTAATGTCGTGTAGGGCCCCCGCAAGTACGCACAAGTGACGCAACACGTCGTGGCATGGAGCCGAGTAATGTCTGAAGTGGTGCTGGAGGGAACTGACGCCATGAATCCTGCAGCGCTGTCCATAAAAGTGTAAGAATATGAGGGGATGTAAATCTCTTCTGAACAGCACGTTGCCAGGCGTCCCAGATATGCCCAGTAATGGTCACACGAATATCTGGGGAGTTTGGTTGCCAGCGGAAGTGTTTAAACTCAGACGAGTATTCCTGGAGCCACTCTGTAGCAATTCTGGATGTGTGGGTTGTCGCATTGTCCTGCTGGATTTGCCCAAGTCCGTCTGAATGCACAATGGACACGAATGGATGCAGGCGATGAGACAGGATGCTTACCTACATGTCACCTGCCAGAGTCGTATCTAGACGTATCAGGGGTGTCACATCACTCCAACTGCGCGCGTCCTTCACCATTACAGAGCCTCCACCAGCTTGAACAGCAGCACCCTGCTGACATGCAGGATCCATGGATTCATGTCTCCATACCCATAACCAGTGTGCGATTTGCAGGGGCGGATGGGGGGGATTCCCCCCCCCGCCCCCTCCCCCCCCCCCCCCCCCCGTCTGCATCAGACCATCCCCTCCCCTGGTTTTAGTTTATGCGTCCCAGCCTGGGATGTTTATTTCCCATGCACTGGAGTAAAACTTTACATATAATTTAAATTTGTGGAGCCGAACACTGAAAGTTTTTAATAAGTCTTACTATTAATATGTTTCAGTTTTCTATCATCAGAATAAGTGCAGCTTTTCACAAATGTGCCTCTACTTTTTGACTTCCCCTCGTATACCAGTATGTAGAGGATTTTGTAAATAAGCTTTACCTATAATGTACTTTTAAAGATATAACAAGGGATGGCTTTTCTGATAGTGCATACGCGTGAATAGTGAGTTTCGGCATTAACATCTATTTATAAATAGCTGTTTAACCATGCGTAACGCCACGGTCCAAGCTAGTAACATATGTAGTTCTAATAACCCCCGAAGACATCCCCCCCATTGGTAAAAGCACAAATCGCACCCTGCCCATAACTGTCGAATACATACAGAGCGCTCGTGCATAGGCTTCGCCGTAGTTGACACGTTCCGCCCTCTCTCATAGATTGGGTGTTCCTAGCAATTTTCAGTACTTCCACAGCAATTGGCAACTGTTCCTTTGCAAGTAGCAGTTGTTCTTTAGTAACTGGCAAGCAGTGTGTAAGGATCAGTCAAATTAAAAAAAAAAAAGACAGATGGAAAAAAGTAAGTAAGCTGTTCATTATTTCAAAAGTAATCACCATAACTGTTAACATTTATCCCACTGTGAGACAAGACAGTCAATGGCTTCGTGGAAAAATGTCTGCGGTTGCCTACGAAAGCATTATTGTACTTGGGCGTGCACTTCCTCGTCCGGAGCAAACCGACGGCCACGAATATCTTTCTTCAACATTTCAAAAATATGGAAGTTGCACAGAGAGAGATTGGAATTGTGTGGAGGATGTGTAAGAGCTTTCACGTGGAACTTCGGCAGCGCAGTTAAAATGACCTTGGTAACACGTGGGCGAGGAATTTTATTGGCAGTTTTCTGAACTTTTTTTCCATGTTTCACGGTCTCATTTGAACGCCTCTTATATATCATAATGACATAACTTATTAATTCGTCGTTTGCAGACTCGCTAGCAGCAGTTTATAAGTGACGTCAGAAACAAATTTTGGTCTAGACTGCAGCTGTTGGACTACTTCTCTTCTAGCACGCGGTGGTCGTTCACGAGGGAGCCTCGAGCAATAACGCTCTAACGCTGTCCCCTTACACAACGCGCAATCTACGTAGGTACGGGCCAAGTTGTTTTGTGCACTGTCTACCGTGCAAGTATTCTGGAACAATACCGTACGAATTCCGGGATTGTAAAATAAAATAAATGAGTGAAATCATCTTTGTGGAGAGGAAGCTGCCTGTCTGCAAACGTGCTTTATAAATAGGGAAACTGAGGTACTGAAAGTAAGCATTGTTAAAATATCTACTCATTTTACACCTTCTTACTTTCACGTGTGACTGGAAAATACTTTGTCCTCTGAAAAAGATTGTGACAGACATAGACCAGTTTTTTCAGGACCTGCCAGAAACGCATCTCATAGGTGGAATATAACCCCTCAAAAAACTTTGGGCAAAGTGCTTTTACCTAAATTGGTATTTACAAAAGAATAACTGACTTCTGAACACAAAAAAGGCTGTCATTACTATGCAAACAACAATTCACATTTGTATATACGCTATGTACAAGAAGAATTCACCCATTGTTGTTCGAACAAGGTCACGTACAGCAACTTATCGGTAATGTCAAGAGGTGATACGTTCGATATGTGTTACAAGTAACACAAGTAACCAGGGAAGGCGTACAAAAGACTATGAACAGTTGTTCCTGGGAGCTGTAAGGAGTTGACTAAAGAAGCGCAAAAGCCTCTGAAACTTATCCGTCTGTTCGAGGCACTCCGATGACATCGTCCGATGATGTCCCACATGTGCTCGATTGGAGATGGAGCTGGTGATCGATCAGGCCGGGGCAACATGTCGACACTCTGTAGAGCGTGTTGGTTTACAACAGCGGTGTGTGGGCGATCGGTATCCTCTTGGAAAACACCCCCTTGAATGCTGTACACGAGTGGCAGAACAACAGACTGTAGGCCCTCAACAGGCATCCTTCCAGGCAACACACGGCTATCATTGGCACAGAGGTAGAACTAGCTTTCGTCAGATAACACAACAGACCTCCACCACACCCTCCAATGAGCTCTCGCTTTGCACCACTGAAGTCACACATAGAAGTGGTTTGGGTCAGTGGAACGCACGCAACAGTGCGTCTGAATCGGAGCTGTCCTTGAAGTAACCGACTTATAACAGTTCGTTCTGTTACTGTGGTGTGATGTGCTGCTTAAATTGCTGCTGCAGATGCAGTACGATGCGCGAGAGCCATATGCCGAACACAATGGTTTTCTCTCTCAGTAGTGCCACGTGGGCGTCCGGAGCCCGGTCCTTCCGACCGTACGTTCTCGACACCACTCCTGCCAGCAGTCATGAACAGTGGTTACATTTCTGCCAATTCCTTCAGCAATATCGCACAAGGAACATCCAGCTTCTCGTAACCCTATTACATGACGTCGTTCAAATGGTTCAAATGGCTCTGAGCACTATGGGGCTCAACTGCTGAGGTCATTAGTCCCCTAGAACTTAGAACTACTTAAACCTAACGAACCTAAGGACATCACAAACATCCATGCCCGAGGCAGGATTCGAACCTGCGACCGCAGCGGTCTCGCGGTTCCAGACTGCAGCGCCTTTAACCGCACGGCCACTTCGGCCGGCTGACGTCGTTCAACCTTAGTGAGGTGCTGATAATGGCGTCTTTATCGCCTTAAGTGCGTTCTCGACTAACGTCAATTCTTCACGTCCGATCTCAAAGGTAGCTAACGATCACAACCGTTACAGCGAATATTTGAAGCAATTGCAGGTGAAGAAACACGCCTACCAACTGTTATGTTACACAGCTCCCTCTTGCGATTTCTTCCCCTCAGTATACAAGCCACTTACAGGACGCTAATGCGTACAACGGCTTTCTTTCTTCCCTTCGGCTTAGTACTTCCGGGAAATGATGATAGGAACAGAGTTGGCACTCTTGCTATAGGACCCAGTGCCTCCACCATCATCTCTGACTATGTTATTTCACGGAACTGACCCTTCGACAGCAAAACAGGAGCTGAGATATTGACTGTTGCAGCCATAGCTTCAAACATACGAGAACTTGATCAATATCATGATGGCGCAGTTATATAACCAGAAAATTTTGTTAACACTTTTATTTTTGCTCGAAAATGTCAACAAAGAGAGGCAATGTGTTTTATTTAATCATTTATTAAACGTGTCTTGTAACCCATATGAAAATCATTTCCGTCGATCAAAGATGCTCAGTAATTTCATAATATATAAGCTCTCTGCCTCCATCCAAGAACTGCCCTAATTTAATATTTAAAAATGTTTTTGCTGCTTTGCATTTTAGCTGGTAAGAGAATAACAGAGATGACGATGGTGATTAAATTTTTCAACTCGCTCTGCAGTAAACTAAATCATATATGCCTCTGATCGTCCCGGACTGTGGAGACGTAAAATATCACAATAAGTCAAACACATTTCTCTTTAAAAAATTCAGTCACTTCCTATTTAATATATTCTGTGGATATTTCCTCCTCGCAGCTCGAAAAAATAAAAGATATCTGTTGTTGCACCTGACCTTCGTAATACTAATAAATCTGATATAATATTTAACCGAGATATTCTTTAGCTGCACAGAATAAGAATCGCTAACTTCCGACCAATATACATATTTATTCATTCACTTAACGATATGAGCTCGGTAAATGAATAAACTTCATATATATCAACCAACAAGAAAAATATAGCTTTGTTATTAGAAAAAACACCTCCCCCAATAGAGTAACGAACGGAACATCCAAGGGTAAAGCAAGCGCTCTTCTCCGAGGAGCGACAGTCATCGACGCATTTGCAGCTTGTGGCCAGGCACACAGCAAAACTTGATCTTCACTCGTTTTCATCTCCAGTAACAGCATTTTTTGTAGTTATAACACAAACATACGTCTGCTTCAAAACACAATAAACCTGGCCCAAAAATGCTGTACATGCCTTTGATCGACCGCTGCGGAAAATGTGTCAGAAATAAGCCTGTAAAACTACAAATGTATAATTACTGCCAAGTGGCGAAGCCAGTACTGTCGCAGATGACCCTTGACTGTTGATTAGAAACAAAAGGTATATAGAGGTTTCATATGAAGTTAATTGAAGTTCATCTGCTCATTGTTCCTAGAGTTATTTCTCGATTATTATTTGCATAGAACAGTAAGCATTCATTTTAAATTTCCTGGTAGATAAATGTCGTGTAAGAGCCACCTACACTCCGGTGCGGAGTGAAAATTAAGTCTGGAAATAATCCCCTTCGCCTTGGCTAAGCCATTTTCCCGCAGCATCCTTTCTTCCAGGACCCGCAAGGAATGCAGAACAACTTCTGCGGAACGAGGGAGGTATGAGAGAAGTATTGGCGGAAGTGAAGTTGTGAGAGCAAGTCGTTACTCGTGTCCGGATAGCTTGATCGATACAGCAAATGTCGGCGAAAGCAGAGGTTGCGATTCCGCGGCACGGTCTGGCACGCAGTTGTAATATGCCAACAATTTTCAAGATTCGAGTGGTTGTACAGGCTGTATTCAGGAACAAAATTTTGGGGGGGGGGGGGAGGGGTACAAATACAAATACATACACTTCGACAGCAAGCGCATCTTCCTAAGCTGACTCACTGCAGGCTGAAATACTGACAATTGGTGTGATAGCATTCAGGACTTGAGCATGAAGTCCAATGTGTCTGCTCCAGGCACAGCATCGCTGTAGAGACTACAAAGTGCACGTCACCTTCCTTTAAGTTTTTTCTTTCATTTTCTTTTGAGTTACCAGTCTTCTGACTGGTTGGATGCAGCCCTCCATGAATTCCTCTTCTACGCCAACCTTTTCCTCTCAGAGTAGTAGTTGCAACCTATGTCCTCAATCATTTGCTGGATTTATTCCAATCTCTGTCTTCCTCTACAGCTTTCAACCCCTACAACTTTTAACCTCTACAGCTCCCTCCAGTAGCTTCGCAGTTATTCCCTGATATCCTAACAAATGTCCTATCATGCTGTCCCTTCTTCTTGTCTGTGTTTTCCGTACATCCTTTCCTCACCGATTCTCCGGAGAACCTCCTCATTCCTTACTATTGCTGAAAACCCAAGGAAATTCTGGTCTTACGTAAAATCGGTAAGCGGGTCGAAGGCTTCCATCCAGTCACTCACTGATCAGTCTGGCCTGGCAACGGAAGACAGCAAAACGAAAGCTGAAATTTTAAATTTAGCATTTGAGAAATCTTTCACGCAGGAGGATCGTACAAACATACCGCCGTTTGAGTCTCGTACAGATTCCCGTATGGAGGACATAGTGATAGCCATCCGTGGGGTTGTGAAGCAGCTCAATGGGTTGAAACTAAATAAATCGCCAGGTGCTGATGGGATTCCAATTCGGTTTTACAGAGAGTGCTCTACTGCATTGGCTCCTTACTTAGCTTGCATTTATCGCGAATCTCGTGCCGAACGTAAAGTCGTGAGCGACTGGTAAAAAGCGCAGGTGACGCCTGTATATAAGAAGGGTAGAAGGACGGATCCTCAAAATTTCAGACCAATATCCTTAACATCGGTTTGTTGCAGGATTCTCGAACATATTCTCGGTTCGAATATAATGAATTTCCTTCAGACAGAGAAGTTGCTGTCCATGCATCAGCACGGCTTTAGAAAGCATCCTCCTAGAGGAAAGGAGGCGTTCTTTTCGTGAATCGCTACAGAGGAAATTTAGAGAACCGGCATTTGAGGCTGACTACTGTACACTTTTACTGCCGCCAACTTACATTTCGCGGAAAGACCACAAAGATAAGATAAGAGAGATTAGGGCTCGTACAGAGGCATATAGGCAGTCATTTTTCCCTCGTTCTGTTTGGGAGTGGAACAGGGAGAGAAGATGCTAGTTGTGGTACGACGTACCCTCCGCCACGCACCGTATGGTGGATTGCGGAGTATGTATGTAGATGTAGATCTATTATTCTTCACTTTCACTGAGGATAGCAATGTCATCAGGGAATCTTAACACTGATATCCTTTCACCTTGTATTTTAATTCAACTCTTGAACCTTTCCTATACGAGGTGCATTCAAGTTCTAAGGCCTCCTATTTTTTTCTCCGGACTGGAAAGAGATAGAAACATGCACATTGTTTTAAAATGAGGCCGCGTTCATTGCCAATACGTCCCAGAGATGGCAGCACCGTACGGCAGATGGAATTTTACCGCCGGCGGCGAGAATGAGAACTGTTTTAATTACTTAAAATGGCGACGTTTTCCTTACTTGAACAGCGTGCAATCATTCGTTTTCTGAATTTGCGTGGTGTGAAACCAATTGAAATTCATCGACAGTTCAAGGAGACATGTGGTGATGGAGTTATGGATGTGTCGAAAGTGCGTTCGTGGGTGCGACAGCTTAATGAAGGCAGAACATCGTGTGACAACAAACCGAAACAACCACGGGCTCGCACAAGCCGGTCTGACGACATGATAGAGAAAGTGGAGAGAATTGTTTTGGGGGATCGCCGAATAACTGTTGAATAGATCGCCTCCAGAGTTGGCATTTCTGTGGGTTCTGTGCACACAATCCTGCATGACGACCTGAAAATGCGAAAAGTGTCATCCAGGTGGGTGCCACGAATGCTGACGGACGACCACATGGCTGCCCGTGTGGCATGTTGCCGAGCAATGTTGACGAGGAACGACAGCATGAATGGGACTTTCTTTTCGTCGGTTGTGACAATGGATGAGACGTGGATGCCATTTTTCAATCCAGAAACAAAGCGCCAGTCAGCTCAATGGAAGCACACAGATTCACCGCCACCAAAAAAATTTCGGGTAACCGCCAGTGCTGAAAAAATGATGGTGTCCATTTTCTGGGACAGCGAGGGCGTAATCCTTACCCATTGCGTTCCAAAGGGCACTACGGTAACAGGTGCGTACTACGAAAATGTTTTGAAGAACAAATTCCTTCCTGCACTGCAACAAAAACGTCCGGGAAGGGCTGCGCGTGTGCTGTTTCACCAAGACAACGCGCCCGCACATCGAGCTAACGTTACGCAACAGTTTCTTCGTGATAACAACTTTGAAGTGATTCCTCATGCTCCCTACTCGCCTGACCTGGCTCCTAGTGACTTTTGGCTTTTTCCAACAATGAAAGACACTCTCCGTGGCCGCACATTCATCAGCTGTGCTGCTATTGCCTCAGCGATTTTCCAGTGGTCAAAACAGACTCCTAAAGAAGCCTTCGCCGCTGCCATGGAATCATGGCGTCAGCGTTGTGAAAAATGTGTACGTCTGCAGGGCGATTACGTCGAGAAGTATCGCCAGTTTCATCGATTTCGGGTGAGTAGTTAATTAGAGAAAAAATCGGAGGCCTTAGAACTTGAATGCACCTCGTATTTCCATCATTGCTTCTTCGTCTGAACAATAGGGGCGAAAGACTCCATCCCTGTCTTACTTTCTAATCCGAGCACTTCGTACGTGGTTTCCACTCCTACCGTTCCCCCTTGGTTCTTGTACACGTCGTGTATTACCCGTGTCTCTCTATTTAGCGTATCTCTATTTTACTCAGAATTTCAAACATCTTGCACCATTATTCATTGTGGATCGCTATTTCCAGGTAGGCAAATCCTATGAAAGTGTCTTTATTTTCCTTCAGTCTTGCTGCCATTATCAACCGCAACGCAAGAACTGCCTCTATGGCGCACGTTTCTTAAAGTGAAGCTGATCGTCATCTAGCAGATTCTGAATTTTCTTTTCCATTTCTTCTGTATGTTATTATTGTCAGCAACTTGGATGCAAAAGCTGTTAAGCTGATTGTGTGATAATTGCCGCATTTGCCGGCTCTTGCAGCCTTTGGGTATTTTGTGGATGATGTTTTTCCTAAGGCCTGATGGTATATTGCCAGCCTCTTACATTCTACACACCAACCTGAATAATCGTTTTGTTGCCACTTTCCCGAATGATTTTAGAAATTCCGAGTGAATGTTATCAACCCTTCTGCCTCATTTGATTACAGTCTTCCAAAGCTCTTCTAAATTCTAATTCTAATACTAGATCCCGTGTATAACTCAGAGTACTCTTTCCGCCTATCCGCTCTCTGCTTTGCATTTAACAGCAAAATTCACATTGCACTCTTAATGTTACCGCCCTTGCTTTTAATTTCACAGAACGTAGTCTTGACTTTTCTGTATGATGAGTTAGTCTTTACAACAATCATTTATGACTAGGTGTTTGTGTTGTCCTCATCATTTCATCCTCATATGGCGATATTGGACGGAGCAAAGGTTGGGAATTTGTATGGGCGCTGATAATCGTGGAGTTGAGAGCCCCACAAACCAAACATCATCGTCATCCAACAATCATCTCTTTTTCGTTTTCTTCACCTTTTTGATGTAGCCATTTCGCCTTAGCTTCCCTGCAGTTCCCATTTATTTAATTCCTGATGATCTGTATTTCTGCATTGCTGAATTTCTCTGAACATGGTTCGCAGGAGAGCTTCTGTTAAGTTTGGAACGTAGGAGACGAGGTACTGGCAGAGGTAAAGCTGTGAGGAATGGGCGTGAGTCGTGCTTGGGTAGCTCAGTTGGTAGAGCACTTGCCCGTGAAAGGCAAAGGTCCCGAGGTCGAGTCCCGGTCCGGCACACAGTTTTAGTCTGCCAGGAAGTTTCTCTGTACATTTTTTAACTTCCTTCTTTTGCCGATCAACTGAAGCATTTCTTCTGTTACCCATGGTTTCTCCGCAGTTACCTTCCATGTACCTACGTTTTTCTCTCCAAGTTCTGTGATTGCCCTTTTTAGAGGTATCCATTCTTCTTCAACTAAACTGCCTCCTGTCTATTCACTATCACAATACCTATAGCCTCAGAGAACTCTTCATTCTTTAGCACATTCCATCCCACTTCTTTGCCCATTGTTTCTTCCTGCCATACTACTGCCCATTCGCTGCCAGATAAGTGGCCTACAGGTAGGTGTTGATCCTTATAAATTCGATGCTCTACAGTACTGTTGGATGACGTTCCCTGACACGTGTTTTTTATTCTTGTCAACACACCCAGTACATCGAATTTGTCAGAATAGTTCCGTAACATCCTGTGTATTTCTTACTAGCCTCGGCCATTCTATAAACCTTATTCCCAACATTAGAGTGCTCACATTTAAATTTATTTGCTATTACTTTGTCCAGTAATTTCCTTTGTTCTCAGTGTGTAGAGTCAACTAAGTGGCTTATCAACAACCGCATCATGTGGAATTCACCACTTGTACGTCGACAAGCCGAACGCTGTAACAGACCTCCTGCTTGTGTAATTTGACCTCTAGATCTGTGGTCGTCAAACATTTTTCCTCAAGAGCCAATACTGACAATGTGGGTCGACACCTCGGACAGCTCATGTACCGCTCTTATTATTAATTGGTAACTTATATAAATTAGTATGTTATGAGCTCCCAATAGACTAGCTACAGTAATATGCAAGTCGGCGCCATTTAGAGCATTTCGTGTCCACGATTCTATTTCAAATTGCCTCCACCCTCAGCGACCACTAAGTTGGGGCTTTGTAACTGCTTGAAGAGTTGTTGTTCTGTTTACTGCGTGAGCGGATGATTACGTCATCATTAACGGTAACTGTACTTGTATTTAACAGCATTATGCATTGTGAGACACGATCACAAATTACTAAATGTTTTGACCGTCAATTTTCTTCTATTCGTTGCGTTATATTACAACGGCCTTCATTTCACATTCTTTGTAACAAATATGTACCGCATCTGCAGATTAGCTTGACTGTAATGAGCAATTCCGCGTCAAATTTTATACCACACCTGATAATCGATACGGACTGCGTACGGCCGTGAGTTGTCAGTACTGGGAGACAAATAATGAAGCATTCACTCGCTGACATCCTCTAGTCGCGCAGTGGACAAGCTGCTTATTTCTTTGGTATTGAGCTAAATGTCCGAATTTACTTAGCTCAGGGCAGAATACACCAACGTCGGTTAAGTTAAGCACATTTTAAAATGTTATTCTTGTGGGAGTCCATAGCTTTAACGTGTTTTGAGGAAACATGGTCAAGTCGGCTGTATTCTTTTTATTATCTATCCGACCGGCCAGTTTAAACCTTCCGTCATTTTCAAGCAAGTATCTTAAGCTTAATTTTACACTGTAATACATCACTGGTACATGTGGACGTGAATACGTCTTACGTCTGTGCGTATGTTCGTGTATTGTTTTTATGCCACATACGCAGAGAAGGAAGACGTATTTCTGTCCACATGTTCCAGCTGGAAGCTTAAGATACCTGCTTAAAAATGACCCAGGGTTGAAACTCGTCGATTGCACATATAATAAAAAGAATACTGCCTACTTGGACCGTATTTTCATTCTCAAAATTTCTTAATACACACACCAAAAAAGTTTTGCATCACCTCGGTTCCGAGAGTTCCGGAACCTGTACAGAAAATTGGAATAGAGATCAACATAAACTTCCTTTCCACATATTTTATTACTCATGAAAACCACACATTGCATGTTGTACCACCATACAGCGAGACCTTTAGATGTCGTGGTCCAGACAGCTGTACACACCGGTACCTCTAATACCCAGTAGCACGTCCTCTAGCATTGATGAATGACTGTATTCGTGGTGGCATACTATCCAAGTTCATCAAGGCACTGTCGGTCCAGATTGTCCCACTCCTCAACGGCGATTCGGTGTAGATCCCTTACAGTGGTTGGTGGGTCACGTCGTCTATAAACAGCCCTTTTCAATCCATCCCAGGGTTCATGTCTGGAGAACATGCTGGCCACTCTAGCCGAGCGATGTCGTTATCCTGAAGGAAGTCATTCACAACATGTGCACGATGGGGGCGCGAATTGTCGTCCATGAGACGAATGCCTCGCCAATATGCTGCAGATATGGTTGCACGATCGGTCGGAGGATGGCATTCACGTATCGTACAGCCGTTACGGTGTCTTCCATGACCACCAACGGCGTGCGTCGGCCTCACATAATGCCACCCCAAAACAGCAGGGAACCTCCACCTTGCTGGAAAAAAAAGTTCAAATGGCTCTGAGCACTATGGGACTTAACATCTGAGGTTATCAGTCCCCTAGAACTTAGAACTCCTTAAACCTAACTAACCTAAGGACATCACACACATCCACGCCCGAGGCAGGATTCGAACCTGCTACCGTAGCGGTCGCGCGGTTCCAGACTGAAGCGCCTAGAATCTTGTTGCACTCGCTGAACAGTGTGTCTAAGGCGTTCAACCTGACCAGGTTGGCTCCAAACAGGTCTCCGATGTTTGTCTGGTTGAAGGCGTTTGCGACACTCATCGCTCAAGAGAACGTGATGCCAATCCTGAGCGGTTCATTCGCCATGTTGTTGGGCCCATCTGTGCCGCGCTACATGGTGTTGTGGTTGCAAATATGGACTTCGCAATGGACGTAGGGAGTGAAGTTGCGCATCATGCAGCCTATTGCGCGCAGTGTGAGTCAGAACACGACGTCATGTGGCTGCTCTAAAAGCATTATTCAACATGGTGGCGGTGCTGTTAGGATTCTTCCGAGCCATAATCCATAGATAGCGGTCATCCACTGCAGTAGTAGCTCTTGGGCGGCTCAGCAAGGCAAGTCATCTACATTTCCTGTCTCTGCATCTCCTCCATGTCCGAACAACATCGCTATGGTTCACACCGAGACGCCTGGACACTTTCCTTGTTGAGAGCCCTTGTACCTCCTTTCTGGTAGAATGACTGGAACTGATCGGCTGTCGGACCCCCTCCGTCTAATAGGCACTGCTCTTTGGGCTAGTTTAGTGACATCTCTGAACGCTCAAAGGGACTGTGTCTGTGATACAATATCCACAGTCAATGCCTATCTTCGGGAGTTCTGGGAACTGGGGTGATGCAAACCTTTTTTTGATGTGTGTTTGACTGTCTGTAGGTGTTTCTGTTTGTTAGTAAGACTGAGGAGAAAAACTACTCCGCTAGGAAGTTCTAAGTGTTAGTCAACTCTATGAATTGACTGTTAGTTTCCAGAGGCATATTATTATAAAATACGCCTGGGATCCACGGGCTGCAAGAATACTTGATTCGAACAGCATACTGCCGCGTTTTCAGATGTTCCTGCTGAATGTATGTCTATACAGTTTGTATGCGATCCCGCAAGGGATTGTCAGTGGTTGATGGAGAACCGTGGGAGACAGGTTACCAATCAAGCGTCCCCATCTACGGTCAGAGGATCACTCATCAGACCAGGACAGTTCTGTACCTGTCTTCCTATCACGAAGTCTTGCATAATCCTCGTCACCTGTGGCCAAGCGTTGTCATGTTAAAATATGTCTTGAACTTTGAAACCTATCTACTACAGCAGATGCTGCTCAATTGTTATAAGAAATTGCAGATTTTCTCATGACATTCTGTCAGAGAAGCCAATAGAATAGAAAGATAAGTTGAACGGAATGTATTTTGCCTTGAAAAGGGGCTGTAAGATGAACATATATATAATGTAAGGATAGTGGTGGGCAGTCGAACACAGTTTGGTGACGCTGAGAGAATTAGATTAGGAGTTGAGACTCTGAAATTAGTAGACGCAGAAGTAAACAAGATGTAATATGAAGGCCTGCAATAGCAAGAGAAATTTTTATATATTAAAAAAATTATGATGACTTGTAATATAAATTGTAGTGGTAAGAGGTCTTCTCTGAAGGTACTTGGCGGCCGCGGTGGTCTAGCGGTTCTAGGCGCTCAGTCCGGAACCGCGGGACTGTTACGGTCGATGGTTCGAATCCTGCCTCGGGCATGGATGTGTGTGATGTCCTTAGGTTAGTTAGGGTTAAGTAGTTCTAGGGGACTGATGACCACAGATGTTAAGTCCCATAGTGCTCAGAGCCATTTGAACCATTTTTTTGAAGGTAGTTATCTGGAGTGTACCCTTGTACAGAAGTGAAATGGTGGCGATAAACAGTAGAAGCTTTTGTATGTGGTGTTAAAGAAGAATGGTGGAAACTAAATAAATGAATCGGATAACAAAGAAAGTGACACTTAAAAGAATAGCCCTGAAACAAATTACATGATACAAACAAAGTAAGGAAATCGTTTGTAATCATCATCCGATATCCACCAACAGCTAATGTGATAATATATAAAATGCATGTTTGACCATCAGCTGTTTTTTTATTTAAAACCCAAATATCGACCGGTTTCAGTCACAGACCATCTGTGCGGATTAGGATTAAAACAGTTTAAGTCGTAACTTGACATCTGTCGCTACTTAAATAATGGCCACGTCTTATGTACAGAGCATGTCATGAAATACAGTATACCGCATAATAATTTTACAAGCGAACATCAATAATACAGGGAAGTGTACGGGTAGGGTCTGGGAGGAGCTGGGGAAATTAGAGAGAGGGATCAAGACTTGATGCTGGTTTCTTTCGTAGTTTCAGGTGTTTCTGAATGCAGCCCGTCGCAAGTTTCCCTCCGGTGCCTATTTCTTATTCAAAAAATAGCCCTTAGACTCAACGTGTTCAATTATTTGTTGTATATATTGCACTGTCTGCCTTCCTCTACAGTTATTGAATTCTCCAGTTCTCCCTTGTGCCTTTGAAGTAATTCCTGCTATTTGAACACCATTCCTATCATAAATAAAATGTTCTCGGTTTTCACATAGCATTCTTATCATACTTTCGTTTTTTTCTAGTTAGTGCTTTCCATAAATTCACCTTTTCTGCGCAGGATCTCCACACTTCACACTTTATAAGGCCAGTTAATTTTTGGCATTCTTCTATAACAGCACGCCTCAAACTCTCCAGTTCATTTCTTGTCCAATTTTCACACAGCGAATGGTTCATATGTATACGATACTGTGCCCCAGACATACATTTACAGAAACTTCACTGCCGTGTTAAGCCCTATGATATCTTTGCCTGTTATTATCTCCTTTTTTATCCTCCTTATATCGTCCACTATCCATCGTTTTGATCCGGGATACCAGAATGCCTTACCTCGGTAGTCTACGTGGCCCTCAATTTCAGTAATTGTCCAACCTCATTACTACTGCTGCACAGTATTTCATCTTTCATTGGTTCATTTTTCAATCCATATTGTATGGTGAGTAGAAAGTTCATTGCATTCAACAGATCAAATAATTCCTCTTCAATTTAAAATAGGATAGCAACGTAATCTGCTAAACTTGTCATTTTCATCCTTTCACCGTGAATTTTAATCCCACCCATCAGTCTTTCTCTCATTTCATGCAATTCTTGTCCGGCACAACGGTAGAGGAGAAAGATTGCACTCCTCCTTTACGTCCTTTCTAACCTGGGCAAAATTCTGTTGGCCTTCCACTGTTGTCTCTTGGTTCTCGTGTATATTACGCAACATCCGAGACTTCCTATAGCATGTATCTGCTTTTCTATGGATCTGGAATCATTGGAACTGTCGAACGCTTTTTCAAAGTCGACAAATCCTATGATAGTACTGATTTTTCTTAAGTCTTTCTTCCAATATCAAGCATCAACAGCCTCATAGTGCCTATACCTTTCCTAAAGGATAAAACGACTCGTCACTAAAAAAAGTCTCAATTTTCTTTTTCATTTTTCTGTATAATATTCTGATCAGAAACAGGGTTATAAGAGCAATCAATTTGACTGTACGATTGTTCACACAATTATCTGCTCTCGCTGTCTTCATCACTATCAGTGTGATATTCTTCCTAAGTCCTGTGGTATGTCTCCAGACTCATAGACTCTACACGGTAAAGTGAATAAACGTTTGGCAGCCACTTTCACCAAGCATTACCGAAGGAATTTTGGTTATTTCTTGTGCCTTGTGTGAACACAACTCTCTCAAAGCTGTTAAACTCGCCCTCATATACGAGGGGCGATTGAAAAGTCTGTGCTAAAACAAAAACTACTTACGTGTTTGGAGTAAACCTTTTAGACTTATACACTTCGTCCAACGCTGTTCTAATTTGTTGATCCCTTCCGATTAATAGGAATTGTCCAAATCTGCAAAATAGCTATTAGTTGCTGCAATCACCCACAAATTGGGGAACAAATAGCAGTCCGTGGGAGCCAAGTCTGGTGATTAGGGGGGGGGGGGGGGGGGTGAAACGAGTTGGAATCCTTTTTCCATTAATTTTGCGACCACAACTGCTGAGGTGTGTGCTGGTGAATTCTCGTGATGGAAAAGGAGTTTTTTGCGGCCCAGTCGCTGGCGTTTTTCTTGAAGCTTCGTTTTCAAACGGTCCAATAACGATGAATAATATGCACCTGTAATAGTTTTGCCGTTTTCCAGATAGTCTATGAGGATTATCCCTTGCGAATCCCGAAAGAGAGTTGCCATAACCTTTCCGGCCGAAAGAATGGTCCTCGCCTTTTTTGGTGCAGATCATCCCTTGGTAACCCATTGTTTAGATTGTTGTTTGGTCCCAGGAGTATATTAATGTATCCATGTCTCATCCACAGTGACGAAACGATGCTTAAAGTCCTGCGGATTCTTCCTGGACAGCTGCAAACCGTCCTTGCAATACTTCACACGATTCCGTTTTTGGTCAAGCGTGAGCAGTCGTGGAACCCATCTTCCGGATAGCTTTCTCATGTACAAATGTTTATGCAAAATGTTATGTACCCGTTCATTCGAGATGCCCACAGCACTAGCAATCTCACGCACCTTAACTCTTCTGTCATCCATCACCATATCATGGATTTTAGCAATGATTTCTGGAGTCGTAACCTCCACAGGGCGTCCAGAACGTTCAGCATCACTTTGCCATATGGCGACTACGGAAATTTTGAAACCACTTATAAACTGTTCTAATCGAAGGTGCAGAGTCACCTTAATGTTTATCAAGTTTCTCTTTAGTCTCCTGAGGCGTTTTGCCTTTCATAAAGTAATATGTAATCACCACTCGAAATTCTTTTTCGTCCATTTTTTGACAATCACTCGACTTCCTTGATTCCCACGAATGCCAATCAGAAATAAATGGACCAATATGGTTGAAATTTGGTGTGCGTTCTTTCCAAAAATACTACTAACTAAACATGACCTCGATAGGAGCCAGTGGTGCCATCTCTCGGACTTTGCACTGACTTTTCAAACGCCCCTCGTACTCAATCTTCTTCCAAATTGACATTCATTATTCGTTATATCGCGTGAACAAACAGTTCCTCCGTCACATAGAGGCCATAAACAATTCTGTCCACTTCTCTTCTCTCTCCTCTATTTTTAACAAAGGAGTTCCTTTCCGGTCTTGATGTTGACGTCTTTGCTTTTAATTTCTTGGATTCTATCCTTCGAATGATCATTTCTGAAAGATTGCTACACACATTTCTAACAACCAATTCGATTTAGTTTCGGTACGCTTTCTATTAAATCTGTTGACTTAGTTGGCCTACTATTCTCTGAAATGTGTATGTCTGAGTGATGACTGTTCAATCGGAATCTCCGACTGAAAAGACAAAATTCAGATATGTACATTTCTGAAAAAGAGGTTTCTCGGCGTTTCCATCAATGAGGATGCACAAACATCGTCTGAACTCCCAAGGGGATCGGGGGCTGCGAGTACAGGGTTTGATGAACAAGGGACTCTGCATTGCAGCATGCGATAAAATCTGAGTCAGACAAGGACCGTGTCCGGATGGCCGAAGCGGTTAAGGCAACTGCTTATGAGTAGCGCTGAATCCGGGTTGGAGTCCCGGTCCAGCACAAACTTTCAACTTTTGCCATTGCAATACCACAATGCCCCGTGCGGCCAGCTGCCACAGTTTCTCACCCAGTCCTCCCCTTTCCTTCTTTTTCCCCTTCCTACATTTCAATATTATTTTCTTTCCATCATTACCATCATTAACGTCAAGGCTTAAACGATCTCTAGGTTGTTCCACCCCCAAGCATTTTTCTGTGTCCCTGCTTTCTTTGATCTATCCGTGTTTCTCCTGCTTTGTTTTAGTTCACACTGCAGCAGGGAATTGGGTGCTCTGATTTTTGCGTACTTATTATGTTGTAACTTTACTTCGTCACTAACCGACGTGGCTCTCGTGACTTCTGTACGGTCTGTACATGGACAACAGGCTACAAGGCGCCACTGATACGTGTGAGCGAAAAGAAGCGCTACTCTCAACAAACTGTATCAGGCACACACAAAAAAATAAATATCATAACTACTGAAATTATTACAAATACCTAAGTCAGTAAGGTAAATACTCAACTTTCTTGTGATCGTTGTACAAATAGTCCCAGCCTGTGTCAGTGTGCCATCCAGAGACTACCAAATACCTCCAAATCGGTGAATACTACTTCGTAGAGGTTAAGAAAATTGATGTCCCAGCAGTCTTTAAAATTTTTTTTCAGTACGAAGAAAATCTAAGAGGTCTAGTGCTTAAGATCTCCTTGTCAGTGTTGATAAATCTGTATTTAATTCATGTACTGTTGTTCGATCAACCTAAATATTTACATCTCCTGTTGCCGCGCAGGGTAGCTGCGCAGTCTGAGGCGCCTTGTAATGGCCCGCGGGGCTCCCCACGTCGGAGGTTCGAGTCCTCCCTCGGGCATGAGTGTTTGTGTCGTCCTTAGCGTAAGTTACTTTAAGTTAGATTAAGAAGTGTGTAAGGCTAGGGATCGATGACTTCAGCAGTTTGGTCCCATAGGAATATACCACAAATTTCCAAAAATTTCCATCTGCTGTTTCATCAACTCCGTTTGGATTTTGTTTCTGTAAACAGGTGTAGATATATAATGCTTCCTAAAGGTGAGGTTCAAAAGCCGTAAAGTATTTTATAAAATGCATTTTAACTATCATCTGTTTATTTTTCCCACTAGTCATCTATCGGTTTCGGTTACTAACCATCATCCAGGATGTAGGGTGCAGCAGATTAGTTAAAGGCATCCTGTATTCTTTTGAAGCGGAACAATATCGAATTTATCGAGTGAAATCGTACGAACACCTGACATAATTTGTCTTAGAATACTGACAGTCATATCTCATGTCAAATGGACATTTTTTCCTGTGATGTCTGTCTATTTAACATGACATAAGACTGTCAGTATTCTAAGACAAATTGTTTGCACAATTTCACTGAATAATTTCGATACTGTTCAGCTTCAAAGAACTATGGGACGCTTTTAACTAATCCGTTGTACCTACGTCCTGGATGATGGTTAATAACCGGTACCGGTGGATGACTAATGGAACAAATGCTGATGGTTAAAATTCATTTTATAAAAGGTCCAGGTTTAGACTGCGTTACTTATGAACGTATGAAGAGACTTACAAAGGAAGCAGTTCCATTGACACGCAGACCGAAGCTACTGCGCAAATATCAATATTGTCAACAGGTAACGCTAGATGCACGCCCAATACGTTTCCGAGAGGAAGTCAGATACCTCGGTGTCTGGCTGGACCGGAAACTTGCATGGGGGACAATATAGAATACCTGGCCAACAGAGCGCACGTGAGGCTCAAACAACTCTACCCAATTCTCAACATGGAAGGTACACTGAATAGGAGGGTACCGAGGTCCATGTACCCGACAATGAACAGACCTCTGATGACGCACGCAGCTTCCGTCTGGGGATACGCAACTTCTGAACACCCACAGAAAAAAACGCTACGAATCATTAAGGCTACACACGCAACGTGGATCTTCAAAATGAATACCGCCCTAAAACCGTCAAGGAAGTATTTAAAAAACAAGCCACAGGACAGAAACTGGAGACGCTCGAACATTCCTTTCACCCTTACTCTGCGAAACTATGATCACAACCATAGGTGGAAGCACAAGCGGCCAAAGGTACTACTAGCTAGGGCGTAACCACCTATGGCGAGCTAACATACACCGACAAGCGACAACATCGGCAAGTCCCTGCAAATCAGCAACATTTACTGGAAATGCCGGCTGCTATTAAAACCGACCAACAGTCTACAGCAGGGAAACCGACAAGCTCGTACACTAACGCACAAATAAATCGCCAACACTACCCTAACTGTGAATCCCATATGTGACCTATCGGACACTAAACGATGATGAACCTAAATGCTACAGGTATGCTGTCGCTGACCCAGAGGCCAACACTGGCAACCACCTGCAGCCGCCGACTAACACCGTTCCATAACGTCAAAGGCATCGGCCTGCATCATACCCACTACTAACAAAGCCTACCCTTCCATGACCTGTTGCACACAGCAAGAGAATCGCTACAGCTCTTACAACCCGACTTAAATATCGCAGACGTTTTTTCCCTTGGCTCTTGCCTTGGCACTTTTTTTCCTCTGCCCTTCAAACCGCTACCCTTCGTTCAAGTTTCGTCCCAATCTACCTCCAAATGAGTTCCTATTAATGGTTAATCATAAGCAGACGTACGCAAACATCGAAGTACCTACATTCTGCGAGACCTCACTTAGTGAAAACTAACCAATATGCAGAGAGGGCAGTAGACCTTTTATGTTGGTGTGAGAGTGGAGGGGCTCCTTACTATATACAGGGCGGTCCATTAACCGTGACCGGGCCAAATATCTCACGAAAAAAGCGTCAAACGAAAAAACTACAAAGAACGAAACTTGTCTAGACCGGAGAAGGAAACCAGATGGCGCTATGGTTGGCCCGCTAGATGGCGCTGCCATAGGTCAAACGGATATCAATTGCGTTTTTTTTAAAATAGAAACCCCCATTTTAATTACATATTCGAGTGGTACGTAAAGAAATATGAATGTTTTAGTTGGACCACTGTTTTCGCTTTGTGATAGATGGCATGTAATAGTCACAAACATATGCCTCACAATTTTAGACGAACAGTTGGTAACAGGTAGGTTTTTTAAATTAAAATGCAGAATTTCGGTTGTGATACATGTACCTTTGTGAACTTATCATTCCTGAGAACGTATGCTGTTACAGCGTGATTACCTGTAAATACCACGTTAATGCAATAAATGCTCAAAACGATGTCTGTCAACCACAACGCATTTGGCAATACGTGTAATGACGTGCCCCTCAACATCGAGTTGTTCGCCTTCCGTAATGTTCGCACATGCATTGACAATGCGCTGACGCATGTTGTCAGGCGTTGTCGGTGGATCACGATAGCATATATTCTTCAACTTTCCCCACAGAAAGAAATCCGGGGACGTCAGATCCGGTGAACGACCAATCCAACTGTCAAGAAATATGCTATTCAATACCGCTTCAACCGCACGCGAGCTATGTGCCAGACATCTATCATGTTGGAAGTAATTGAGTTTGAAATTTTAATAATTTTTCAATGTGATTGTCTTGTCACATTTCATCATTTCTGAAATTTACATTCTACTATGAAACAGCAAAATTGTGTGTACATCAGAAATTGCATCGCCATTCTGTCATGCAGTGAAACATCTTGTAATAACATCGGTGGAACATTACGTAGGAAATCAGAATACATTGCACCATTTAGATTGCCATCGATAAAATGGGGGCCAATTATCCTTCCTCCCATAATGCCAAACCATACATTAACCCGAGAGGGTCACTCATGTTCCACATGTCGCAGCCATCGTGGATTTTCCGTTGCCCAATAGTGAATATTATGCCGCTTTACGTGTTGGTGAATGACGCTAAATAGAACGCGTGCAAAAAATCTGTCATCGTCCCGTAATTTCTCTTGTGACCAGTGGCAGAACTGTATACGACGTTCAAAGTTGGCGCCATGCAATTCCTGCTGCATGGAAATATGGTACGGGTGCAATCGATGTTGATGTAGCATTCTCAACACCGACGTTTTTGAGATTCCCGATGCTCGCGCAATTTGTCTGCTACTGATGTGCGGATTAGCCGCGACAGCAGCTAAAACACCTACTTGGGAATCATCATTTGTTGCAGGTCGTGGGTGACGTTCCACATGTGGCTGAACACTTCCTGTTTCCTTAAATAACGTAACTATCCGGCGAACGGCCCGGACACTTGGATAATGTCATCCAGGATACGGAGCAGCATACGTAGCACACGCCCGTTGGGCATTTTGATCACAATAGCCATACATCAACACGATATCGACCTTTTCCGTAATTGGTAAACGGTCCATTTCAACAATTGTAATGTATCGCGAAGCAAATACCATCCGCACTGGCGGAATGTTCGTGATACCACGTACTTATACGTTTGTGACTATTACAGCGCCATCTATCACAAAGCGAAAAAAGTGGTCCAACTAAAACACTCATATTTCTTTACGTACTACGCGAATATGTAATAAAAAATGGGGGCTTGTATTTTTAAAAAACGCAGTTGATATCCGTTTGACCTATGGCAGCGTCATCTAGCAGGCCAACCATAGCGCCATCTGGTTCCCCCCTTCAAGCTAGACGAGTTTCGTTCTTTGTAGTTTTTTCGTTTCTACATCTACATCTACATGAATACTCTGCAATTCACATTTAAGTGCTTGGCAGAGGGTTCATCGATCCACAATCATACTATCTCTCTACCATTCCACTCCCGAACAGCGCGCGGGAAAAACGAACACCTAAATCTTTCTGTTCCAGCTCTGATTTCTCTTATTTTATTTTGATGATCATTCCTACCTACGTAGGTTGGGATCAACAAAATATTTTCGCATTCGGAAGAGAAAGTTGGTGACTGAAATTTCGTAAATAGATCTCGCCGCGACGAAAAACGTCTTTGCTTTAATGACTTCCATCGCAATTTGCGTATCATATCTGCCACACTCTCCCCTATTACGTGATAATACAAAACGAGCTGCCCTTGTTTGCACCCATTCGATGTCCTCCGTCAATCCCACCTGGTAAGGATCCCACACCGCGCAGCAATATTCTAACAGAGGACGAACGAGTGTAGTGTAAGCTGTCTCTTTAGTGGACTTGTTGCATCTTCTAAGTGTCCTGCCAATGAAACGCAACCTATGGCTCGCCTTCCCCACAATATTATCTATGTGGTCTTTCCAACTGAAGTTGTTCGTAATTTTAACACCCAGGTACTTAGTTCAATTGACAGGCTTGAGAATTGTACTATTTATCGAGTAATCGAATTCCAACGGATTTCTTTTGGAACTCATGTGGATCACCTCACACTTTTCGTTATTTAGCGTCAACTACCACCTGCCACACCATACAACAATCTTTTCTAAATCGCTTTGCAACTGATACTGGTTTTCGGATGACCTTACTAGACGGTAAATTACAGCATCATCTGCGAACAACCTAAGAGAACTGCTCAGATTGTCACCCAGGTCATTTATATAGATCAGGAACAGCAGAGGTCCCAGGACGCTTCCCTGGGGAACACCTGATATCACGTCAGTTTTACTCGATGATTTGCCGTCTATTACTACGAACTGCGATCTTCCTGAAAGGAAATCACAAATCCTGTCGCACAACTGAGACGATACCCCATAGGCCCGCAGCTTGATTAGAAGTCGCTTGTCAGGAACGGTGTCAAAAGCTTTCCGGAAATCTAGAAATACGGAATCAGCTTGAGATCCCCTGTCGATAGCGGCCATTACTTCGTGCGAATAAAGAGCTAGCTGCGTTGCACAAGAACGATGTTTTCTGAAACCATGCTGATAACGTACACTCCTGGAAATTGAAATAAGAACACCGTGAATTCATTGTCCCAGGAAGGGGAAACTTTATTGACACATTCCTGGGGTCAGATACATCACATGATCACACTGACAGAACCACAGGCACATAGACACAGGCAACAGAGCATGCACAATGTCGGCACTAGTACAGTGTATATCCACCTTTCGCAGCAATGCAGGCTGCTATTCTCCCATGGAGACGATCGTAGAGATGCTGGATGTAGTCCTGTGGAACGGCTTGCCATGCCATTTCCACCTGGCGCCTCAGTTGGACCAGCGTTCGTGCTGGACGTGCAGACCGCGTGAGACGACGCTTCATCCAGTCCCAAACATGCTCAATGGGGGACGGATCCGGAGATCTTGCTGGCCAGGGTAGTTGACTTACACCTTCTAGAGCACGTTGGGTGGCACGGGATACATGCGGACGTGCATTGTCCTGTTGGAACAGCAAGGTCCCTTGCCGGTCTAGGAATGGTAGAACGATGGGTTCGATGACGGTTTGGATGTACCGTGCACTATTCAGTGTCCCCTCGACGATCACCAGTGGTGTACGGCCAGTGTAGGAGATCGCTCCCCACACCATGATGCCGGGTGTTGGCCCTGTGTGCCTCGGTCGTATGCAGTCCTGATTGTGGCGCTCACCTGTACGGCGCCAAACACGCATACGACCATCATTGGCACCAAGGCAGAAGCGACTCTCATTGCTGAAGACGACACGTCTCCATTCGTCCCTCCATTCACGACTGTCGCGACACCACTGGAGGCGGGCTGCACGATGTTGGGGCGTGAGCGGAAGACGGCCTAACGGTGTGCGGGACCGTAGCCCAGCTTCATGGAGACGGTTGCGAATGGTCCTCGCCGATACCCCAGGAGCAGCAGTGTCCCTAATTTGCTGGGAAGTGGCGGTGCGGTCCCCTACGGCACTGCGTAGGATCCTACGGTCTTGGCGTGCATCCGTGCGTCGCTGCGGTCCGGTCCCAGGTCGACGGGCACGTGCACCTTCCGCCGACCACTGGCGACAACATCGATGTACTGTGGAGACCTCACGCCCCAAGTGTTGAGCAATTCGGCGGTACGTCCACCCGGCCTCCCGCATGCCCACTATACGCCCTCGCTCAAAGTCTGTCAACTGCACATACGGTTCACGTCCACGCTGTCGCGGCATGCTACCAGTGTTAAAGACTGCGATGGAGCTCCGTATGCCACGGCAAACTGGCTGACACTGACGGCGGCGGTGCACAAATGCTGCGCAGCTAGCGCCATTCGACGGCCAACACCGCGGTTCCTGGTGTGTCCGCTGTGCCGTGCGTGTGATCATTGCTTGTACAGCCCTCTCGCAGTGTCCGGAGCAAGTATGGTGGGTCTGACACACCGGTGTCAATGTGTTTTTTTTTCCATTTCCAGGAGTGTATCAATAGATCGTTCCCTTCGAGGTGATTCATAATGTTTGAATACAGTATATGTTCCAAAACCCTACTGCAAACCGACGTCAATGATATAGGTCTGTAGTTCGATGGATTACTCCTACTACCCTTCTGTAACACTGGTGCGACCTGCGCTATGTTCCAATCTGTAGGTACAGATCTAACGGTGAGCGAGCGGTTGTATATGATTGCTAAGTAGGGAGCTATTGTATCAGCGTAATCTGAAAGAAACCTAATCGGTATACAATCTGGACCTGAAGACTTGCACGTATCAAGCGATTTGAGTTGCTTCGCAACCCCTAAGGTATATACTTCTAAGAAACTCATGCTAGCAGCTGTTCGTGTTTTAAATTCTGGAATATTCCATTCGTCTTCCCTGGTGAAGGAATTTCGGAAAACTGCGTTCAATAACTCCGCTTTAGCTGCACAGTTGTCGGTAACAGTACCATCGGCACTGCGCAGCGAAGATATTGACTGCGTCTTGCCGCTTGTGTACTTTACATACGACCAGAATTTCTTCGGATTTTCTACCAAATTTCGAGACAATGTTTCGTTGTGGAACCTATTAAAGGCATCTCGCATTGAAGTCCGTGCCAAATTTCGCGCGTCTGTAAATTTTAGTCAATCTTCGGGATTTCGCGTTCTTCTGAATTTCGCATGCTTTTTCCGTTGCCTCTGCAACAGCGGTCGGACCTGTTTTGTGTACCATGGGGGATCAGTTCCATCTCTTACCAATTTATGAGGTATGAATCTCTCAATTGCTGTTGCTACTATATCTTTGAATTTGAGCCACATCTCGTCTACATTTGCATAGTCAGTTCGGAAGGAATGGAGCTTGTCTCTTAGGAAGGCTTCTAGTGACACTTTATCCGCTCCTTTAAATTAAATTATTTTGCGCGTGTTTCTGGTGGATTTGGAAGAAACGGTATTGAGCCTATCTACAACGACCTTGTGATCACTAATCCCTGTATCAGTCATGATGCTCTCTATCAGCTCTGGATTGTTTGTGGCTAAGGGGTCAAGTGTGTTTTCGCAACCATTTACAATTCGCGTGGGTTCGTGGACTAGCTGCTCGAAATAATTTTCGGAGAAAGCATTTAGGACAATCTCGGAAGATGATTTCTGCCTACCACCGGTTTTGAACAAGTATTTTTGCCAACATATCGAGGGAAGGTTGAAGTCCCCACCAACTGTAACCGTATGAGTGGGGTATTTATTTGTTACGAGATTCAAATTTTCTCTGAACTGTTCAGCAACTATATCATCGGAGTCTGGGGGTCGGTAGAAGGAGCCAATTATTAACTTAGTTCGGCTGTTAAGTATAACCTCCACCCATACCAATTCGCACGTAGTATCTACTTCGACTTCACTACAAGATAAACCACTACTGACAGACACAAACACTCCACCACCAATTCAGCCTAATCTATCTTTCCTAAACACCGTCTGAGACTTCGTAAAAATTTCTGCAGAACTTATTTCAGGCTTTAGCCAGCTTTCTGTACCTATAACGATTTCTGCTTCTGTGCTTTCTATTAGCGCTTGAAGCTCAGGGACTTTCCAGCACAACTACAACAATTTACAACTACAATTCCGACTGTTCCTTGATCCAAGCACGGCGGGATTTGCCATGCACCCTTTGAGATTGCAGCCCACCCCGTACTTTCCCGAGGCCTTCTAACCTAAAAAACTGCCCAGTCCACGCCACACAGCCTTCGCTACCCGTGTAGCCGCCAGCTGAGTGTAGTGAACTCCTGACCTATTCAGCGGAACCCGAAAGCCCGCCACCCTATGGCGCAAGTCAAGGAATCTGCAGCCAACAGGGTCGCAAAACCGTCTGAGCCTCTGATTCAGACCCTCCACCCGGCTCTGCACCAAAGGTCCGCAGTCGGTTCTGTCAACGATGCTGCAGATGGTGAGCTCTGCCTTCATCTCGTAAGCAATGCTTATTTCGTGAGATATTTGGCCCGGTCACTATCAATGGGCCACGCTATATATATATATATATATATATATATATATATATATATATATATATATATATATATATATATATAAAACTTGCAGCTGTGTCTAACAAGTGTTCGGACAGAGGGCTACAAAACAGCTACATACCGTGGACGATGTGGTGTTTCTGAGAAGCAGCTGTCCCGGCCTGGTGAGAATGTTGCGGGTAATGTTGGGCTGGTGAAGGGGCGGTGTGGGGGGAGTGGAGAGGGGGCAGCAGAAGATGGCGCCTACTAAAAGGGGAAACTGGAGTGTGCGGCTCTGCGCGGTGATTTCCTGTGGGAGGCGCGGCGGCCGGAGATTTACACGCTCTCTGATGAACAGCGCTCCGGCTGACAGCCGCCGCCTTCGCCCTGTCATCGCGGCTCCGGCAGGCCGGAGAAGAAGGCGGCGGCCTAGAAACAAGGCGCGGAAGGCTGGCGACACCGGAAATGGAAATATCGCCAGCGGGCCGCCGGCTGAAGGAAAAGGGTGTCGCCGAGACTTATCGTTCTGTTTCACTCTCTCATAGACTGAAGCGCCAAAGAAAAGACATGCATATTCAAATACAGAGATACGTAAACAGGCAGAATACGGCACTACGGTCGGAAACGCCTATATAAGACAACATGTGTCCGACGCAGTTGCTACATCTGTTACTGCTGCTACAATGGCAGGTTATCAAGATTTATGTGATTTTTGACCTGATGTTATAGTCGGCGCACGAGTAGTGGAACACAGCATCTCCGAGGTAGCGACGAAATGGCGATTTTCCCGTACGACCACTTCACGAGCGTACCGTGAATATCAGGAATCCGGTAAAACATCAAATCTCCGACATCGCTGCAGCCGGAAAAAGATCCTGCAAGAACAGGACCAACGACGACTGAGGAGAATCGTTCAGCGTGACAGAATTGCAACCCTTCCGCAAATTGCTGCAGATTTCAATGCTGGGCCATCAACAAGTGTCAGGGTGCGAACCATTCAACGAAACATCATCGATACGGGTTTTCGGAGCCGAAGGCATTCTCGTGTACCCTTGGTGATTGCACGACGCAAAGCTTTACGCCTCCCCTGGGCCCACCACCGACATTGGACTGTTGATGACTGGAAACATGTTGCCTGGTCGGACGAGTCTCGTTTCAGATTGTATCGAGCCGATGGAAGTGTCAGGTATGGAGACAGCCTCTTGAATCTATGGACCATGCATGTCAGCAGGGGACTGTTGAAGCTGGTGGACGCTCTGTAGTTGTGCCGGACGAGTGCCATTGGAGTGATATGGGACCCCCGATACGTCTAGATACGATTGTAACAGGTGACACCGACGTAATCATCCTGTCTGATCACGTGCATCCATTCATGTCCATTGTGCATTCCGCCGGACGTGGACAATTCCAGCAGGACAATCCGGCACCCCACACGTCCAGAATTGCTTGACAGTGGCTTCAGGAACACTTCCATTGGCCACCAAACTCCCCAGACATGAACATTATTGGCCGGCAGCGGTGGCCGAGTGGTTCTAGGCACTTCAGTCCGGAACCGCGTGACTGCTACCGTCGCAGGTTCGAATCCTGCCTCGGATAAGGATGAGTGTGATGTCCTTAGGTTAGTTAGGTTTAAGTAGTTCTAAGTTCTATGGGACTGATGACCTCAGGTGTTAAGTCCCATAGTGCTCGGAGCCATTTTGAACATTATTGAGCATACCTGGGATGCCTTGCAACGTGTTGTTCAGAAGAGATCTCCACCCCTCGCTCTCTTAAGGATTGGTGCAGGATTCATAGCGTCAATTCGCTCCGGCACGTCTTCACATATTAGTCGATCCATACCATGCCGTGTTGCCGCGCTTCTGCCGCTCGCTGGGGCCCTACACGATATTAGACAGGTGTACCAGTTTCTTTGGCTCTTCACTGTAGAACAGCACACTGCTGATCGCTCTAGCGAATTTAGCGATTGCGGGCTGCACTATGATAACGTTTATTTATGAAGTTCGATTTCTTATGGACACTAGTGGTTACAGATGTGACTATTCAGGCTTCTTAACTCCGGACCACAATATTAGACATAATACTAGAAAGAAAATTTGGAGACTTAGTGGATCAATTAGATTTCTAGAAGGGAAGGGAAGCTTTCTGGTGTTGTACTTACAAGGGAAGCGCCCGACCGCACCCGTGTCGGATTTAATGGTAAAGTTTCCCAGTGGATAGCCTATCACAAGCTGAAAGAGATCAAACGTTAAAACAGGAATAAGGCGTACTGAACTGCGAAAAAAGGAGCAAAATAGAACCAGTGAACGGTCCGAGCTAAGGATCTGCAATTTCGAACGATTGGAGGAAGCACGGCATAGTGGGTGTGTGGCCACGGTGTTAGACTGCAATACCGTAAATCCGTGTTCGAATCTCCCTCTTGCCCACTTTCATTTTTTTTTTTCTCTCAAAATTATGAACTTTCCGTCTGGTCATTGACGTTTCTTTTCCCATTCTGTAGTCTTATCAGTTGTCATACTATACATTCGTTACAGAATATTAGTCACGTGGTAAGAATTTATTACCGTCGCAAGTAATGCAATGAATAGTGGGAGCAGGCGAAATGCTGCACAGACCGCTCACAGAAATGGTAACAACAAGTTAACACGTGTCAACTATGTTACAACAATGGAATTCAAGAGTGAATACTGCCAATACGGAGCGCAAGAGGTGGCACTTACGTAGAAGAAATACGAGGTACGTACGTCTGGAGTTCCCTTCCTTACAACTCGCTGTTGCAAATGGATGTTACACCACGAAGACGACACAAATTTGAATAATGTGAACACACATGTCAATGACAGGATGGACAGTTCATAGCTTTGTGAAAAAAAATGAGGTGTGAGGGAGATGTGAGCACGTACCTCCCACTTCACAATCAATCACCGTGGCTACATAACCACGACGCCGTGGCTTCAAACGTGCTCAAAGCTTCACATCCTGAGCTTGAACCGTTCACTGTTCGGTTTTTTCTTCATTTTTCAGAGTTCGATACACCTTCTTCCTGTTTTCATACTTGATCTGTGTTCAGTTTTTGACGGGCTGTCCACTGCGACTTCTTACTACTAAATCTGAGGGGGATGTTAGTAGTGGAAGAAGGAATATGCTGTAATACAAGCATTGACATATAGCTCTGAATGTTCATAAATGTGATACTGTTCACTGCACAAACGCAATGAACGAGGAGCCTATGACTGTAATATCAACGAGTTGCAAATTGCGCTTCCTATACTGAATGTCTAAAATAAGTCAAATTGTATGTCCCCAAAAATTAAATGACACCTCAAATCCATGTAAACGATGTCATCGATAACAAAAATGTACACTCTCTTGTTGTTGTTGTTGTTGTGGTTTTCAGTCCTGAGACTGGTTTAATGCAGCTCTCCATGCTACTCTATCCTGTGCATGCTTCTTCATCGCCCAGTACCTACTGCAACCTACATCCTTCTGAATCTGCTTAGTGTATTCAACTCTTGGTCTCCCTCTACGATTTTTACCCTCCACGCTGCCCTCCAACACTAAATTGGTGATCCCTTGATGCCTCAGAACATGTCCTACCAACCGATCCCTTCTTCTAGTCGTGCCACAAACTCCTCTTCTCCCCAATTCTATTCAATACCTCCTCATTAGTTATGTGGTCTACCCATCTAATCTTCAGCATTCTTCTGTAGCACCACATTTCGAAAGCTTCTATTCTCTTCTTGTCCAAACTATTTGTCGTCCACGTTTCACTTCCGTACATGGCTACACTCCATACAAATACTTTCAGAAACGACTTCCTGACACTTAAATCTGTACTCGATGTTAACAAATTTCTCTTCTTCAGAAACGCTTTCCTTGCCATTGCCAGTCTACAGTTTATATCCTCTCTACTTCGACCATCATCAGTTATTTTGCTCCTGAAATAGCAAAACTCCTTTACTACTTTAAGTGTCTCATTTTCTAATCTAATACCCTCAGCATCACCCGATTTAATTCGACTACATTCCATTATCCTCGTTTTGCTTTTGTTGATGTTCATCTTATATCCTCCTCTCAAGACACTGTCCATTCTGTCCAACTGCTCTTCCAAGTCCTTTGCTGTCTCTGACAGAATTTCAATGTCATCGGCGAACCTCAAAGTTTGTATTTCTTCTCCATGTATTTTAATTCCTACTCCGAATTTTTCTTTTGTTTCCTTTACTGCCTGCTCAATATACATATTGAATAACATGGGGGATAGGCTACAACCCTGTCTCACTCCCTTCCCAACCACTGCTTCCCTTTCATGCCCCTCGACTCTTATAGCTGCCATCTGGTTTCTGTAAAAATTGTAAATAGCTTTTCGCTCCCTGTATTTTACCCCTGCCACCTTCAGAATTTGAAAGAGAGTATTCCAGTCAACATTGTCAAAAGCTTTCTCTAAGTCTACAAATGCTAGAAATGTAGGTTTGCTTTTTCTTAATCTATCTTCTAAGATAAGTCGTAGGGTCAGTATTGCCTAACGTGTTCCAATATTTGTAAGGAATCCAAACTGATCTTCCCCGAGGTCGGCTTGTACCAGTATTTCCATTCGTCTGTAAAGAATTCGCGTTAGTATTTCGCAGCCGTGGCTTACTAAACTGATAGTTCGGTAATTATCACATATGTTAACATCTGATTTCTTTGGGATTGTAATTATTATATTCTTCTTGAAGACTGAGGGTATTTCGTCTGTCTCATACATCTTTCTCACCAGATGGTAGACGAGCCGTGTATCGAATCGTGCTACACCTTGTGTTTAGATTGCATTGGTTTTCCTTTTCTTCCCCTGACATGTTTCTTTGATATGTTGTCTGTCACTAAGTGGCTGCTTGGTTGTCTTTTCCCTCTGCTACCAATATCTGCGTTTTTGCTTCCGGGAAACTGCTATGGAAGAAGTGAGATCTTTGACCGGTTGTAGCCTCGGGTGGTGTCGCAGAAGTAGGGGGTTGCGCGCAGAGTGTGTGGTGGACACGGGAGGGCATTGTGGCTCTCCAGCGCGAAGCAGGCGTGGTCGGTTGTACCGAGTCGCCACGTGATGTATGTCGGTTGTGTGTAACGAGTGGGTCGAGTTGACGGAAGAGCTCCCCGCGTGTTGGTTGTATACAGAATCGTCCCACGAGTAGTTGCTGTTCATTTCGCCTTGGTGGGACGTTAACAAGCCTCTTTAAATCCTCCGTTTCAACACTAGAGTTTTAAAGGAGACACCTAACGTGAAGGAGCCGTCACTACCGGTCAACGTTGCAGAGAAGACGTGAACTCCGGTGACAGAGCGTGCTGTAGCGTGACCGTGCCGTGTTGGGTACGCTGGCGACGCGTGCGCGGTCGGATGTGTGGATCCCTGCCACCGGAGGTCGTGTACTGCCTCTTCGAGCATAATTGCAAGTTAATTTGGTGGAAGGTTTAATCATTAAGTAATAATTTTGTGTAACCAGCGTCTCTTCTGCCTTGTGGCCTCCGGTGACCGGGTTTCCTGTCCCTGGCACCGGTGTAATTGAAGACAGTGATCTTTCCTCCCCCTCTCGTTACTGTCCGATGGGAAGTGTAGTTTTGGCAGTTTAAATGTTTCGCTATTCTGTCGTGTGTCATTAGTAAATTCATTCTTCTTGTTGGTTGATCATGTGGTCGCTCATTCAGGACTGTGTGGTGTAATGTTTCCTTGCACGAGGTTAGCTCTAATTCTGTCAGTAAGTTTTCGCTGGCTAAAAGTCGGTGCAGTGACCAGCCTGAGAGTGGCAACTGTGTTTACGGGCGTATTGAAATTGGTCAGTATTCTGCCTAGCCTGAGCTTCCCTGAGTGGGTGATTTGTGGCCGCCTTACACGGGTCTGTCATATCTGTTATGTTCTAATGATAATCCAGGACACTTAAGTTTAAATTTTTTTAAATTCCTCCAAGTTTGTAAATTCCTTTTATTGCCATTAGTCGTGTGTTTGCTGAGACCTGTTTAATTTTTTTTAGTGGCGGTGCTGGTTACACAGAATTATTACTTAATGATTAAACCTTCCATGAACTTAACTTGCAATTATGCTCGAACAGGCAGTACACGACCACCGATGGCAAGGATCCACACATCCGACCGCGCACGCGTCACCGGCGTACCCAACACGCCACGGTCACGCTACAACACGCTCTTTCACCGGAGTTCTCGTCTCGTTATCAGGAGAAAGAAAACTGGCGTTCTACGGATCGGAGCGTGGAATGTCAGATCCCTTAATCAGGCAGGTAGGTTAGAAGGGAAATGGATAGGTTGAAGTTAGATATAGTGGGAATTAATGAAGTTCGGTGGCAGGAGGAACAAGACTGTTGGTCAGGTGAATACAGGGTTATAAATACAAAATCAAATAGGGGTAATGCGGGAGTAGGTTTAATAATGAATAAAAAAGTACGAATGCGGGTAAGCTAATACAAACAGCTACTACAAGCGACCACGCCTGCTTCGCGCTGGAGAGCCACACTGCCCTCCCGTGTCCAACACGCTCTCTCTGCGCGCAACGCCCCTACTTCCGCGCCACCACACGAGGCTACAACCGGTCAAAGATCTCACTTCGTCCATAGCAGTTTCCCGGAAGCAAAAACGCAGATATTGGTAGCAGAGGGAAAAGACAACCAAGCAGCCACTTAATGACAGACAACATATCAAACAAACATGTCAGGGGAAGAAAAGGAAAACCAAAGCAATCAAACACAAGGTGTAGCAGGATTCGATACACGGTTCAGTAGAGTTTTGTCAGGGCTGGCTCTCGAAAGGCTGTCAGTAGTTCTACTGGAATGTTGTCTACTTCCAGGGCCTTGTTTCGACTCAGCTCTTTCAGTGCTTTGTCAAACTCTTCAATCAGTATCATATCTCCCATTTCATCTTCATCTACATCCTCTTCCATTTCCATCATATTCTCCTCAAGTACATCGCCCTTGTATAAACCCTCTATATACTCCTTCCACATTTCTGCTTTCCCTTCTTTGCTTAGAACTGTGGTTCTCTTTTCTCCAAAGGTCTCTTTAATTTTCCTGTAGGCAGTATCTATCTTACCCCTAGTGAGATAAGCCTCTATAGCCTTACGTTTATCCTCTAGCCATCCCTGCTTAGCCATTTTGCACTTCCTGTCGATCTCATCATTGAGATGTTTGTATTCCTTTTTGCCTGCTTCCTTTACTGCATTTTTATATTTTCTACTTTCATCAATTAAATTCAATATTTCTTCTGTTACCCAAGCATTTCTACTAGCCCTCGTCTTTTTACCTACTTGATCCTCTGCTGCTTTCACTACTTCTTCCCTCAAAGCTACCCATTCTTCTTATACTGTATTGCTTTCCCCCATTCCTGTCAATTGTTCCCTTATTCTCTCTCAGAAACTCTGTACAACCTCTGGTTTAGTCAGTTTATCCATGTCACGTCTCCTTAAATTCCCACCTTCAGTTTTAATCTACAGTTCATAACCAACAGATTGTGGTCAGAGCCCACATCTGCCCCTGGAAATGTCTTACAACTTAAAACCTGGTTCCTAAATCTCTGTCTTACCGTTATATAATCTATCTGATACCTTCCAGTATCTCCAAGCTTCTTCCATGTATACAACTTCTTTCATGATTCTTGAACCAAGTGTTAGCTATGATTAAGTTATGCTCTGTGCAAAATTCTACCAGGCGGCCTCCTCTTTCATTTCTTAGCCCCAATCCATATTCACCTACTACGTTTCCTTCTCTCCCTTTTCCTACTACCGAATTTCTGTCACCCATGACTATTAAATTTTCGTCTCCCTTCACTATCTGAATAATTTATTTTATCTCATCATACATTTCATGAATTTCTTCGTCAGCTGCAGAGCTAGTTGGCACATAAACGTGTACTACTGTAGTAGGCGTGGGCTTCGTGTCTATCTTGGCCACAATAATGAGTTCCCTATGCTGAAAGCAAGGGCAAACTACAGCCGTAATTTTTCCCGAGGGCATGCAGCTTTACTGTATGGTTAAATGATGATGGCGTCCTCTTGGGTAAAATATTCCGGAGGTAAAATAGTCCCCCATTCGGATCTCCGAGCGGGGACTACTCAAGAGGACGTCGTTATCAGGAGAAAGAAAACTGGCGTTCTACGGATCGGAGCGTGGAATGTCAGATCCCTTAATCGGGCAGGTAGGTTAGAAAATTTAAAAAGGGAAATGGATAGGTTGAAGTTAGATATAGTGGGAATTAGTGAAGTTCGGTGGCAGGAGGAACAAGACTTTTGGTCAGGTGAATACAGGGTTATAAATACAAAATCAAATAGGGGTAATGCAGGAGTAGGTTTAATAATGAATATAGAAATAGGAATGCGGGTATGCTACTGCAAACAGCATAGTGAACGCCTTATTGTAGCCAAGATAGACACGAAGCCCATGCGTAATACAGTAGTACAAGTTTATATGCCAAATAGCTCTGCAGATGATGAAGAAATTGATGAAATGTATGATGAGATAAAAGAAATTATTCAGGTAGTGAAGGGAGACGAAAATTTAATAGTCATGGGTGACTGGAATTCGAGAGTAGGAAAAGGGAGAGAAGGAAACATAGTGGATGAATATGGATTGGGGGAGAGAAATGAAAGAGGAAGCCGTCTGGTAGAATTTTGCACAGAGCATAACTTAATCATAGCTAACATTTGGTTCAAGAATCATAAAAGAAGGTTGTATACATGGAAGAATCCTGGAGATATTAGAAGGTATCAGATAGATTATAAAATGGTAAGACAGAGATTTAGGAACCAGGTTTTAAATTGTAAGACATTTCCAGGGGCAGATGTGGACTCTGACCACATTCTATTGGTTATGAACTGTAGATTAAAACTGAAGAAACTGCAAAAAGATGGGAATTTAAGGAGATGGGACCTGGATAAACTGACTAAACCAGAGGTTTCAGGGAGAGCATAAGGGAAGTTCCCTTATGCTCTCCCTGAAACTACGCATCGGGAAGAAGTTATGCACATCGATCACAAACTGATACTCATACAGATATCGGCGGAAAATGCTAAATTGTGAACTCCGGCTGCCGGTGGATGAATGCACGACGCTTCTGAGCACTTTCACCGCACATCTCACAAGAATAGTAAACGTGGGACATGACGATACCAGGAGATAAACTCTTTGCGAATTTCATTCGGTGTACTCAGTTGGACAGTTACTGTGCCTCGCAGACAGGCGCGTGAATAATATACTCAGATGTCAGCAATTAAGAGTGACCATGTAGCTGGGCTCAAGAAGCAGTCTGGAGTAATAGCTCGACATCCGATCAGGAGCGAGGTCACTATACGATGATGTTGGCAGAAATGGGTGAGCCTTGGCCAAACACAGCATCAAGAACCGTCTTCGTGCTTGTCAAACTCTACCTTGAGCAGCAAGGTCGTCGGGTCTCTCCCTCATTGAGAACATGTGGAGAATTACGGACAGTGCTCTCTAACCATCTCGGGGTTTTGACGATATAACGCGTCAGTTGGTCGGAATTTGGCGCGATGACCCTCAGGTGGACACCCAACCACTCTCTCGATCAATTCCCAACGGAATAACGTGATACAGCCGAAAGCAAGTCCCCCTTCAAAACCACTACCCTACTGCGATCTTCAGTGCTATAGTACTCACTTTACCATTGCAAAATATGGGGTAATGGATTTATGTGTTTACGACATTCTAATTATGAAATTCTTACACAGGTCTGAAAATTTAATACAATTTCAGGTCTGTTTTGTGCCTACGGAATCAGCAAACAAGCAGCAATGTTGAGTTGATGTTAGAAAAATATGTTGCGCACAACAAAAATGGGGTTTACCTAAAATCAAGTTACGTTGGAATCAAAGAGTTAGTTGCAAGGTAGTGCAATCGACTTTGTTCCCAAGATCGATAACCGATTACTTAAATTATATCTCAAACTGGAAGCAATAAACTCATACTGTTAGCTTGCATGGGGGCTTAATTAAAATAAATGAAAATAATTTTAATTTTCAGTAGCTGAATGTTCGATTACGAAGTCTCGTAAACGGTTGGCCCTGACTAAGTATTATTACGCAATCTGACTGCATAGAACAACAACAAGGAATGAAATGGAAATTTTCATTAACACAATTAATTAATTAAGTCCCCAGCAACTGTAAACCTACGAAACCAAAACACAAGTGTCACTGTTCTGTGTGTGGAAGTATGACTCAACGTACACATCTGGCACGGTTCTTCTTCAACAAGACAAGAAATTTCAAATACCATTTATACTGAAATAATTAAAGAAAATAGAAATACTATAATTACGCAAGAAACCCAGAATTACACTCTAATACAAGAACACAAGCCAGATGCTTTGTTGACTGAACCTGTAATGACGCATTATTTACAACATTAAAATAATGAAAAATAAATCAAGTTTTGTTACCTTCATATATTGATGAAAACCTCTCAAATCATTACAATATCTCCATTAGAACAACATCTGCTATCTATTCCATCAAACAACTGCATAAGACATGGAACAAACACTTTTCACTACGACATCTCAGCGAGCACACTCCTCCGCTACCTCTCAATAACCACTGCCTACTACGAGTTCTCGACACGCACTGCCTACCATGACATCTCAAGAATCACTGCCAGTGGAGGCGGCGTAACAATACTCTCTAGCGTGATCTCTGGCGCTGTGGCTCAGTGTAGCCACCTTTCATATGCCCTTCCTCCACGGGCCAGAATTTGATGGTATTTTTGCCAGCATTGGTGGTGAAAATACCACCAAATTCGTCAAAAAAATACAGACAAAAATAAAAGATAATATTAATGCGTAAATATCATATAACTAGATAAAATTTTGGCTTTGCACTGACCTTTCAATAACCTAATATATAAAATACAGTAAGCAATACAAATTCTTTCATACATGTGACTTTACATAATAGTTTACACAAGTATTATGTGGTTAAACAGTTCAATCAATAGCGTCAGCAATGACGAATATGTGCAGGTAAGAGTCTCATAACTTTTCACAAACAGCAATACACAAAAAATCAGTTTATACAAATATTCACATAAACGCTTTCCGTAGCCCAAGAAACAAGTAGTTGACAGTTCCAGCAGTAGCACCCAGCAATGGTCAACAGGTGCAAATACCAACAAGTGACATCTTCACTAGAAGCAGTCCATCAGTGGCACCCAGTAATGTTGAGCAGGTGCAGACACCAACAAGTGACATCATTTCAGTAGAAGCAGTCCATCAGTGGCACCCAGCAATGTTGAGCAGGTGCAGACATCAACAGGTGACATCTTTTCAGTAGAAGCAGTCCATCAGTGGCACCCAGCAATGTTGAGCAGGTGCAGACACCAACAAGTGACATCATTTCAGTAGAAGCAGTCCATCAGTGGCACCCAGTAATGTTGAATAGGTGCAGACACCAACAAGTAACACCATTTCAGTATAAGCAGTTCCATTAGTGGCACCAGCAATGTTGAAAAGGTGCAGATATCAACAGGTGACATCTTTGCAGTAGAAGCAATCCATCAGTGGCACCCAGTAATGTTGAGCAGGTGCAGACACCAACAAGTGACATCATTTCAGTAGAAGCAGTCCATCAGTGGCACCCAGCAATGTTGAGCAGGTGCAGACATCAACAGGTGACATCTTTTCAGTAGAAGCAGTCCATCAGTGGCACCCAGCAATGTTGAGCAGGTGCAGACACCAACAAGTGACATCATTTCAGTAGAAGCAGTCCATCAGTGGCACCCAGTAATGTTGAATAGGTGCAGACACCAACAAGTAACACCATTTCAGTATAAGCAGTTCCATTAGTGGCACCAGCAATGTTGAAAAGGTGCAGATATCAACAGGTGACATCTTTGCAGTAGAAGCAATCCATCAGTGGCACCCAGCAATGTTAAACAGGTGCAGACACCAACAAGTGACATCATTTCAGTAGAAGCAGTCCATCAGTGGCACCCAGTAATGTTGACCAGGTGCAGACATCAACAGGTGACATCTTTTCAGTAGAAGCAGTCCATCAGTGGCACCCAGCAATGTTGAATAGGTGCAGATATCAACAGGTGACATCTTTTCAGTAGAAGCAATCCATCAGTAGCACCCAGCAATGTTGAGCAGGTGCAGACATCAACAAGTAACACCATTTCAGTATAAGCAGTTCCATCAGTGGCACCCAGTAATGTTGAGCAGGTGCTGACCGCAGTCCATAATATTCACTTTCACTAATCACACTGTTCATCAGCAGAAATTAAACATGTCCTAGTGGCACCAATCATGTAGAAAAAGTGCAAGTAACAGTCCATAATATTCACTATCACTAATCACACAGTTCATCAGCAGAAATTAAACATGTTCTAGTGGCACCAATCATGTAGAAAAAGTGCAAATAACAGTCCATAATATTCCCTATCACTAATCAGTCAGTTACTCAAAGTTCATTAGTACAAATTAAACATTTCCAAGTGGCACCCATTATGTTGAACAAGTGCAGGTAACAGTCCATAATCTTCACTATCACTAATGAGACAGTTCAGTCATGAACAATAGTCTGAGTGCACACACAATTAACAAAATTATTATCAATGCTCTTACACTAAACATACAAATCATAATAAACGCACAAATGATATCAGGTAGTTGTCATATTAACTATTACAATACACAAATAGCAGTAAACCTATAATATTTATGGGTGTCAGTGCAAGCCACAACAAACAAGTAAAATAATATTTAGGAGATAGGTTGGGATCACTTCTCTGGGATTATAAAAGGAAAACACACAAAACACACTCACTCATCTTTCATCCACATTAGTGCTACTGTGTAATTGAATAGTGTTAACTGTGTAAATGCAATTCTGTCAAAATTTTATGTTCATCATGTGTATCAAGTAGTAGTGGCAGCAATGTATAACAGTCAATAATAGTTAGTCAACGTCATAGTCATCATGTCAAGACCAATGTTTGCCAAGCCAGATCAAAATGTACGGTTGCTGAACAACTGTCAGTGAGCCAAGATATGCAATTACTTCCTCTCTTCAAAAAAAAAGTATATACTGCTTAGTGATTTAACAAAGTGTGTGTGTAGACAATCTTCTTTCTACTTGAGTGTTCTAGTCTGCCATCTTCATCCTCCTTGTTCCATATAGACCAACAAAAAAATATGCTCATCACTTACTTCACCTCTTATCCACCAAACTCCAATAATCATCAGCATCACATAATCTCAATACTTCAATAATACCTCTTCAATACGTCGATACATATAAACCTCAGCACCAATATCATTTCACTTCCATAACAACTCTTTCCTCCAGTCAGTCTCCTCGAACAAGTACAGACAAAATCCTAGTGCAAACTTCAATTCGGCATCCCATACAATCTGAAGACACAGTGTCCACACACAACCTCTGTATAAGCCATCTGACCCAAATCTTCTACTCATTATAAATTATAAGATACATTTTGGTTCCTTGTCCATCCTTAAATAAAAGAAATGCATACATGACCTCTAACAGCCTTTAGTTCGAAGAACTTTCAGTAATTAAGTACGATTACGAAGTGTTAATGATCGTGATATTTCAGTGTGTACACCACTTCAATAATTATGGCAAACAGAAGCAAACATGTGGAGTATTTCTTGTGTCAAGTGTCACTTCCTATTTCAATTACTCACGAAAATGCAGTGTAATAACTGTCAATGGTCTAACCTAGTGTTGGTATGTCATGTCGTTAGCTTCCTTCCTATTAGCATTAATTTATATAGCTTCCATAAAACCTCCAGCTCATGTGACTTCTATGAAGTTTCTCGTACTAATGTCGTTCGTCGAATTATAGCAATTCATTTTCTTATCTTAAAAATATCAGGCACTGAGCGTAAGCAAAACATGCAATAGCGAGTAAATATACCAGTAGAGAACAGAATGTCAACAAGTGGATGCAGCACAATCCCTATAACGAGTCTCCGTCAAGCGAACAATCTATAATTAACACCATGGTGTGACCTAAACTCTATGTTTGTACACAGTATATCAGTATTTCTATATACCAAATTAAAGAGTAGTTATGACAACAAAACAGAAATGTGTAAATATGCAATCCATACGCAAAGCAGCAAATAGGTATCTTACATAATAAACAGGTCATTAGCATCATATCAGCATAAGCAAATAAATGTTCATATGTAATCTTAATAAGTAAACATGAAGGCGCAAGCAGATAAATCACAAAGTATAACTTACATACATAACCACAGTCAGCACAATTAATCAGTTGACAATTACAATTTAAATAAATAATCACAGCAGGCACATAATAAAAAAATATGACATCAGTGAAAAGGCATAGCAGCCAAGCGATGCATAATATACATAAGTATCAACACTGTTCATTAATCAATAATTGTCAAAATCAGTAAATGTACACAAGCACGTCGCTTCACAAGTAAATTCATGGAACATGAATTTTAGCACAAAGTATGAGTCACGTAATCGCGAGCAGCAAATTACATCTAAAATACGTACCTAAGTGGAATTATGTTACCTGAAAAATAAACTCAATTAAAATACGTACCTAAGTGGAATTATGTTACCTGAAAAATAAACTCAATTAATAGTTACCCTTTTTAATTTATTACTTTTTTTTTCGAAATTACATTCTTCCTGAAATTTTCTCCATAGCAAGTCGTCTTAACGTCGGACACGCACAGAATTTACCTGAAGGTCTTAAATATTTTACACAACCGTATCCTGAAAAATACTGAACGTTAATAACATAATTTATAAAGTCACCTTAGCTTATACAGAATTTAGTCGGAGAAATTAGACTGTATTTGTTTACGTCTGTCAGTGCATTCACACTGAGCGCTCGATCAGCTGTAGACGCGTGACGTAGGAAGTGATTGTTTGCGGTCAACGACAGCCTTGTGCGGCGCGCAGACTTCACTGTTGCTTTGAGTACGCGCCGCCGCCAGAACACAGCGCGGTATCCTTGCATTCTCCGCATGTTTACGTATAACTGTTGGTTTCTCAAAAGTATGTCATTCCACAAAAATTTTAACGTTAGATATGTGATGTATTCCCTTAGAGCGTCGAGATTTAAGAGTTTCTACTTCAACAGTGTTATCATGGATAATTTTGCGAATCCTATATGGACCGTTATAAAGCAGAAAAAATTTGCGGCATAAGCCTTTTCCTTTATGAGACAAACGATGAGACTTAATTAAGACCTTTTGACCAACTGACAAAATTTTTAAACGACCAGGACGTTTAGCTGATTTCTCTCTTCTTGCAGCCGCAGACGCAATATTTCGTAGAGCCAGGTTGACAACTTCAGAATGCCGCAGTTTCCGTGAAGGCGGAAAAGGAACGATTTCAGAAATGCGATTTGTTGGTACTTTATTTTTTAATATCAATAGAGGCGGTAAAGAAGTTGAGTCATTAGGAAGTTCATTCAGAATGTTTTGAAAAATATGAAGATACTGATCCCAAGTTCTGTGATTCTGATGACAATAAAGACGGCACAATTTATTGATTTCCTTCATCCATCTCTCTGAAGCATTAGATTGAGGGTGAAAAAGTGAAATAAAAATTGGTTTAATCTTACGACGCCGTAGAGTACGAAGCCAAATTTTAGAGCGAAACTGTGATCCATTATCTGATATAACCTTATCAACATGACCAACTTAATTAAGAAAATGTTTGATGAAAGCGTTAGATACTGAACGAGCTGTTGCCTTGCGTAAAGGTGTAAAACACACATATTTTGATGTCAATTCCACTGCTACGAAAATGTACGCAAAACCATTAGTAGAACGAACCACTGGACCGAACAAATCGACTGCAGCCATGTCCTTTAATTTCGCTGGAATGATAGGAAACAACGGTGCTCTGTGAGAAACAGTTGGCGGCTTAGCCTGTTGACATAATTTGCATTTGGCAAGAACAGAACGAATACGTTTTTCCATATTACTGAAGTAGCAATTTTCTCGTAATTTATGAAAGCATTTTCTGGGACCAAAGTGCGCATAACTAAAATGTGTGTACCAAATCAATTTATTGACCCACTCATCAGGAATACAAACTAACCAAACAGAGTTGTCGACCGATTTTCGTTTAAAAAGAATGTCATTGCGAACTAAATAATGCTGTCTAATCGCTACGCTTTCCTTTCTCCTCCACTTCTCCTTAATGTCCTTCCAGATGGGATCCTTATTTTGCTCCTTAGCGATGTCCTGGATCGAAGAAGAAATAAAATTCTCAAACGCAACACCTTTAATGTACATCAAACAATAATGGTTTTCTTTGCAGTCCTCTTCAGCACTTTGTTTCAAACCCATAGGTGCACGTGATAAAGCATCAGCAACAATATTTGAAGATCCCTGTATGTAAACAATACTAAAATCAAATTCCTGTAGGTACAACGCCCATCGTGACAATCTGCCATGAGTTAATTTTGTCGACATAAGAAATTCCAAAGCTCGATGATCAGTGTAAACCTTAGTATGTCTACCGAACAAAAATGTGCGAAATTTTGTGAAAGCCCAAACAACAGCCAAAGCTTCAAGTTCCGTAATCGAACAATTCTTTTCGGATTTAGAGAGAACACGATTTCCAAATGCAATAGTCTTCTGTACTACAACGCCGTTTTCTTCTATCTCTTGAAATAAATGTGCACCTAGGCCTTTGTATGATGAGTCCGTCGCCAAACAAAAATCTTTAGATAAATCCGGATGTGAAAGAAGTGGAGCAGCAACTAAAGAATCACGAAGTTGTTCAAATTCTGACTGAGCTTCCTCATCCCAACACCAATTAGAATTTTTTCCAGATAGTTCACATAAACGAGGTGTGGCCAAATTGTCCAATCTAACAAAGCGTCTAAGAAAATTACAGACACCAAGGAAACTACGAACATCACGTTTTGTGGTAGGAACAGCATAATTACGAATAGCGTCTAGTTTCTCTGGATCAGGGAGAATACCTTCTGTAGAAATAATGTGACCAAGAAATTTCACCTGAGAACGACCAAATTCAGATTTTTCCAAGTTCACTGTCATGCCAACTCATGCAAAAATACGTAATAATGAATCCAAAATTTTGTTGTGCTCACTCCAAGAATGTTTAGCAATAAGAATATCGTCAACATATGAAGTAATATTGTCACGAAGATAAACAGGTAAAATTTCATTTAAACTACGAATGAATGCTGCAGAAGATACAGTAAGTCCAAACGGTAATTTCCGAAACTGGTAACAGTTACCAAAGGCTAAAAAGGCAGTGTATTTTCTACAATCAGGGTGGAGTTCTATTTGCCAAAAACTTGCGCGCATATCAATCGTGGATAAAACTTTAATTCCATGGAAATGTTGAAGAAGTTCATCTAAATTTTGTGGACGGTCAGTTTCAGGAATAATAATATTATTTATCTGTCTGGAATCCAGAACCAAACGAATTGATCCATCCTTTTTAAGAACGACGTGTAATGGGCTGGTATAAGGACTGACTGCTGGCTCAATAATGCCCTGATCTAACATGTATTGAAGTTCATTCTTAACCTGGTCTCTGTAAGCCAAAGGAATAGCGTACGTTTTCCCGCGAAATGGTGTGTGTTCTTTTACTTTAAATATTGTAAGCCTTGTATAGTTCCTGTGTGATGACTAAACACTGTAGCATGTGAAGTCAAAATATGGTGCAGCTCTTCTCTTGCAACGTCATCTGGCACTTCAGCTTTCTTAACCTTTTCATTAATTAATTCTTCGCTACTAATTACATCCTCCATCGCGTCTCTGTACCTATTGTCATTGTCATGAATAAACACACTGTCGTCATAATGCTCAACGAAAACATCAGAAGTAAGAAACCTTAAACATTTTGTATCTGATTCAGATCTTGCTAAGCACTCGAAAAATTTCAAACATTTCGGCATTCCGGCAACAGTCAAATTCACACTTCCTTCTTTAAAGTTCTAAATTGCCTTATGTGTGTTAAGAAACTCCATACCTAATATAATCTGTGTATTGAGTAATGGAACAATAATAAAATTAGCAGACAATTCGTATCCTTGACAAATGAAATTTAGGTTGGTCTGTTGTTTAACTTCCACACCTTTTCCAGAAATCGCTCCTCGAATTGTAGTTTTAGAAATAGGTAACACAGGACAGGCAATAGTTCTTTCACATATACGAAAAACTGATTCACTAACGACGTTCAATGGGCTCCCAGAATCTAAAACTGCAGTGAACTTATTCTTACCCACACATACTTCAATAACAGGATGTAAAAATGCGTCTACATTATTTTCCTTTTCGCCTAGCAAAATGTCTCTCATATCTTCCAGGCGTACGTAGTGTAAAGTTGTAGTGTCATTACTTTCTGAACCGTCTATATTGCTGCCAGAAGCCGAAGCTGCAAGTCATGGTCGATTGTTTGCGTCACGTCTTTGATTATTCCCGTCATTTCGCGGATCAATTTCTACTATTTCCACTTGTCTCTCTGAATTTCTGTCACGCGGAGGATGCCAATTAGGTCCTTCCTGTCTGTTAGATGCAAATTCTTGGTTGTGTCTGTTATTAAAATTTCTGTTTTCCTGTCTGTCTGCATAACTACTTCTTGTATAATTTCGACTGTCACTTCTGAAATTACTGTTAGACCTACTACCCTGGTTATTTCTGTAGTAAGAATTTCTATTACTTTATGGATAATTTCTGTCTTGATGATACCGATTACTGTTTCCGTATGATTGATCATTCCGGTACGAATTACCGTTATTATAATTGTCTGTGTAATTTCTGTTAGAACGTCTGTTATTGTCATAAGGCTGGTATCTATTGTCCTGTCTGTTACGTCTGTCATTCTCAAAATTACCCATATAACGCCCGTTCCGATCACTATCCCTTTTCTCTGAAAATCTATCGTAATTACTGTTACTGAAAAAGTTACAAGAAGTCCCGTCGTCGTTGTCATACTCAAGTTCTTGTAACAAAGTCTTAAAAGTCTCAATGTCGTCTTTACATCTTCCAGCTAAAGCAATTTGTCTTATGGATTGTGGCAGCTTAGTTAAACAAATGCGAATTAATTCAGTCGGGCTATAAGGGTTGGACAGGAACTGATTCTTTCGAATCATGTCTTCAAAGTATTCTGCCGGCGTGCGGAACTCAGACTGTTTAAAATTACGCTGCATAATCAGACTATGTTTGACTCTGTCTTGTGTGTTTTCGGACCAATATGCCGATAGAAATGCATGATAAAAATCATTCAGATTATTAAAATCTCTAATGAGTGCACGCATCCGCGTCGCCGGTTCGTTTTCTAAATATCCACACATAAATTCCAGTTTGTGACTTAGTGGCCAATTTGGTGGGAGTGCATACATAAATTGATCTAACCATGAACATGGATGTATGTCATTCTTAGAATTGCGGAAGATCTTAAATTTCCGAACAGTCAAAAAGTGTTTATAGTCAAAGTTTTCGCCTCGTGGCGACAAAGACCTACCGCGTCTGTCCCAGTCCCAATGTCGATTATTGTCAAGTTCGCGCGCCTGGCGCTCTCTTGTTGTATCCCGTAAATGAGACAAATTACTTTCTTCAAACCCCTCTGCTATCTGTGATTCCAAATTTCTTATGCTGTCTTTTCCTACAATTTCGTCTTCGATTTGTTTGTCTTGCTTTCGTAATGCCTCAACTTCCCTTTTAACGCGTTCATTAAATTTTCCCTGATTTTCAACATGCTTATTTATGTTCTGGTACTCTTCGGTTTCTGCAAATGGTAATGGAGCTGTATCATCCGAATCTCTGTCCCCATGTAAACTAAGACTTGTCAATTTATCTGAAATCTCCTCAACTCTTTCCGATAAGTCACCTATTTTTTCTTTCTGTTTACTTACGTCTTCCGTAAGTGTCGCGACTCGGGTTTCAGTATTGACACATTTGGTAGTTAACTGTTCATATTGTTGTGTTAGATTATTTATTCTGTCATTTGGTACGGATTCCTCGATTCTCTCAAATATTTCTTCCTTATCATGTGCACGTTGTAAATTTAACTCTGAAAATTTTTGTACTATCATGCGATCTCTTTCTTCCTGTTCTCTATCTTGTTCCCTTTGTCTAATCTCTACTGCAATTAATCTATTATTGTGAGAATTAAAAATCGGTTGTACTTCTTCTCTGATTTCTTTCTTTAACTCATCTTTCATATTTTTGAAACATGTCCCTATTCGTGAGTCTAACCGTGTTTCCATTGTTCCCATCTCAGTTGTAATTGTTCCTATTTGTGAGTCTAACCGTGTTGCCAAAGTTCCCATCTCTGTTTAAATTCAGATCGTAACTGTGATCCCATTGTTCCCATCTCAGTTTTAATTGTTCCTATCTCTGTTTTAAATTCAGATCGAAACTGCTCCATTGTTCCCATTTGTGTTTTAAATTCAGATCGAAAATTTAATATTGCACTCATCAACTGCTCCGTATTAAATGGTTCAAAATTCCTTTCGCCCCTAACATTTCCCGCAAAACTAACTTCCTTCTGCATAGCCATAAAGCTACCTGTGTTCGATACTACTCCAGAATCTTCTGCCGTTAATCTCGGATTCTGTGAATTTTCTGATTGAGGAAAATTTTGAAATGGTTCCGGACTGTCTTCCCGACTTATTAAATTGTTTTCAACTCCATTATTCATCATACTGTTGTCCTGTGTTGGCGAGTTCGCCATGTCGACAATTTCTCATTCTCACTATTCATCATTTTCGCCTTTTTCATTGATCGCGTAATCATTTACAAAACATACAAAACTCGTTACAGTACGAAAATTGTGTACACAATGCCTCCTTATTTCCAACAATACCATTCACACGAAATGCTTCCCTCAACCACGATTAACGAACAATTGAAATCTTCCTAACTGCACAAAATTGTCAAACCCGTATACAAGATAACAAAATGAAATTCTGCAAAAAAAATACCATTAGAAGAATGACAATTACCAAATCTTCACATGCAAAATAGACTACAATTACTAAACTACAAATTACTACAACAATCCTACTGTCTACTATTTCTACAATCAGAAGAATTCCAAGGGACGATCCGAAGCAGCGGTCGCCACGTGCATGGGGGCTTAATTAAAATAAATGAAAATAATTTTAATTTTCAGTAGCTGAATGTTCGATTACGAAGTCTCGTAAACGGTTGGCCCTGACTAGTATTATTACGCAATCTGACTGCATAGAACAACAACAAGGAATGAAATGGAAATTTTCATTAACACAATTAATTAATTAAGTCCCCAGCAACTATAAACCTACGAAACCAAAACACAAGTGTCACTGTTCTGTGTGTGGAAGTATGACTCAACGTACACATCTGGCACGGTTCTTCTTCAACAAGACAAGAAATTTCAAATACCATTTATACTGAAATAATTAAAGAAAATAGAAATACTATAATTACGCAAGAAACCCAGAATTACACTCTAATACAAGAACACAAGCCAGATGCTTTGTTGACTGAACCTGTAATGACGCATTATTTACAACATTAAAATAATGAAAAATAAATCAAGTTTTGTTACCTTCATATATTGATGAAAACCTCTCAAATCATTACAATATCTCCATTAGAACAACATCTGCTATCTATTCCATCAAACAACTGCATAAGACATGGAACAAACACTTTTCACTACGACATCTCAGCGAGCACACTCCTCCGCTACCTCTCAATAACCACTGCCTACTACGAGTTCTCGACACACACTGCCTACCATGACATCTCAAGAATCACTGCCAGTGGAGGCGGCGTAACAATACTCTCTAGCGCGATCTCTGGCGCTGTGGCTCAGTGTAGCCACCTTTCAAGCTTGATATAACAATTTGTAGAAATAAAAACTGAAGAGACAGGATCTGTCATAGGTATGCGGATGGCAGAATTGAGTTCATTGGTAGGACACTGGGAAAGTACAGCGCTCTGCGAAGGAGACTTTTCAGTAAACACTCATACAACCAATCTTAGAATAGTTCTCAACTGTGTCTGTCTCATCTTATCAAGGTCTGACTGAATACTTGTGTAGCTTTCTTCAAACAGGATTTCATTACAGATAAATGCATCGTCTGTAAAAAATCTGAAGTTGCTGTTCATACTCATATTGTCTGCAATCTCATTAACTTACAACCAATTTTTTAGGTGTTGACATTCATTAACTCACGAGATTTTAACATATAGGTTCACATTAGACAGAGATAAAAACTATTCAGTGATACTAGTCAATATTTCATCTCATATACTGCGCTGGACTGTGTGTATCTCGACAGGTTGACACAAAAAGTGTGCCTTTACAATAATTGAGGTGACAAAAATAGTGGGATAGCGATATGCACATATACAGATGGTGATAGTATCCTATACACAAAGTATACAAGGGCAGTGCGTTGGTTGGTGGAGGTGGATTTGCACTCAGATGATTCATGTGGAAAGGTTTCCGACGTGATCGCGGCCGCACGACGGCAATTATCAGACTCTGAAGGCGCATTGGTAGCTGGAGCTAGACGCATTTCGGAAATCGTTAGTGAATTCAATATTACGAGATCCACAGTGTCAAGAGTGTGCCCAGAATACCAAATTTGACGTATAGTCTCTCACCGCGGACAATGCAGTGGGTGGCAGCATTCACGTAATGACCGAGAGCCACGACGTTTGCGTAGAGTTGTCAGTGTAAACAGACAAGCAACTCAGAGCAAAATAACCACAGAAATCAATGTGGGACGTTCGACGAACGTAGCCGTTAGGACAGTTCGACGAAATTTGTCGTCAATGGCAGCAGACGACCGACGCGAGTGCCTTTACTAACAGCACGACATCACCTGCAGCGGCTCTCCTGAGCTCGTGACCGTATCGGTTGAATCGCAGACGACTGGAAAATCGTGACCTGGTCAGATGAGTCCCGATTTCAGTTGGTAAGAGCTGATGGCAGGGTTCGAGTGTGGCGCAGACCACACGAATCCGTGGACCAAAGTTGTCAACAATGCACTGTGCAAGCTTGTGGTGGCTCCTTAATGTTGTGAATGGACTGTATCCTGGTTATGTTCGGATATTTAGACACCATCTGCAGCCATTCGTGGACTTCATGTCCTCAACCAACGATGGATTTTTTTATGGGTGACAATGCGCCATGTCGTCGGGCCACAATTATACGCGATTGGTTTGAAGAAGATTCTGGACAATTCGAGCAAACGATTTTGCCACCCAGACCTCCCGACGTGAATCCCATCGAACATTTATGGGTCACAGTCGAGAAGTCAGTTCGTGCACACAATCCTGCACCGGCAACACTTACGGAGTTACGGACGGCTGTGGAGGCAGCATTTCTCCAGGGAACTTCCAGTGACTTGTTGAGTCCATGCCACGTCGAGGTACTGCATTACGCCGGGCAAAAGGAGGTCCGACACGATATTAGAAGGTATCCCATGACTTTTTTCACCTGAGTGTTGTTAGATACCTCTGTAACTCCTAGACGATTCATTGGCGTAGCTGATCCGTCTCTCAGGCTACTGTGCAACACGTGCTCGCCACCATACGAAAGACCACCACAACTGCCGCCAAGTCGAACCACCAACCATTCCTATAACACGACTGGTCGCCACAATTTTCCAACACTAAGTGCCTGAATGAGATTTTCACTCTGCAGCGGAGTGTGCGCTGATATGAAACTACCTGGCAGATTAAAACTGTGTACCCGACCGAGACTCGAACTCGGGACCTTTGCCTTTCGCGGGCAAGCGCTCTACCAACTGAGCTACCGAAGCACGACTCACGCCCGGTACTCACAGCTTTACTTCTGCCAGTATCTCGTCTCCTACCTTCCAAACTTAACAGAAGCTCTCCTGCGAACCTTGCAGAACTAGCACTCCTGAAAGAAAGGATATAGCGGAGACATCCCCCAGGCTGTGGCTAAGCCATGTCTCCGCTATATCCTTTCTTTCAGGAGTGCTAGTTCTGCAAGGTTCGCAGGAGAGCTTCTGTTAAGTTTGGAAGGTAGGAGACGAGATACTGGCAGAAGTAAAGCTGTGAGTACCGGGCGTGAGTCGTGCTTCGGTAGCTCAGTTGGTAGAGCGCTTGCCCGAGAAAGGCAAAGGTCCCGAGTTCGAGTCTCGGTCGGGCACACAGTTTTAATCTGCCAGGTAGTTTCACTAAGTGCCTGTTGACCACCACTACCTTGCACCTGGCTTCCAGATTTTCTATAAACTCATCTCCTTGGCTACTGAGTCCACAAATCAACGTCACAAACGTGCCTCACGACTAGAACTTCAAACATTTAAATTATTCATAATTCGTCAATATGGCATCACATTCAAATGGTTCAAATGGCTCTGAGCACTACGGGACTTAACATCTGAGGTTCAAAATGGTTCAAATGGCTCTGAGCACTATGGGACTTAACTCTTGAGGTCATCAGTCCCCCAGAACTTAGAACTACTTAAACCTAACTATCCTGAGGACATCACACAGATCCATGCCCGAGGCAGAATTCGAACCTGCGACTGTAGCGGGTGCGCGGTTCCAGACTGTATGTAGCGTCTAGAACCGCTCGGCCACCCCGGCCGGCTAACATCTGAGGTCATCAGTCTCATAGACTTGGAACTACTTAAACCTAACGCCATCACACACATCCATGCAGGATTCGAACCTGCGACCGTAGCAGCAGCGCGGTTCCGGACCGAAGCACCTACAACCGCTCGGCCACAACGGTCGGCCGTCACATTCACATTAATGAAACAAGAAAATTAAGCCTAAGCGGTTGTTTCTACGATGGTTGGTACCCGAGATATGTATTATTAAATATTGTTCTTAAATTGCAATATTATGAAAAGGATAGTTGCTACTCACCATACAGGGGAAATGCAGAGTCGCAGATAGGCACAACAAAAAGACTGTCTAACAAAGCTTTCGTCCGAACAGGCCTTCATCAGAATAAACCACACACACACACACACACACACACACACACACACACACACACACGCACACGCAACTCACACACACATGACCAGTCTCTGGCTACCTAGGTCCAGGTCCATCCTGAATTTTCCATTGTTCTTAAATTGTCTAATTTATTGTAGGGCAGAGTATATCTTGGAACAGTTTAACCTGTAACAGAAATTTGATCCATTATCTTATTCCGTTTTTGCCGTCATTCACTTATTATATCATGTGGTCTTTTTCTGAAATTACAGAAATAACTGCGGAGAATTAAGAAATTGTCTAAATACAAAAACTCTTGCAAGGTACAACATGCTTAGGAACCTAGGAACAAATATTTTATCGAAATTTAAAATGCTTGCAATCTAGTAAATCTTGTCAATATCGTATTTTGTCGTCTATCTGTTACGTTATTTCACTACTACACAGGAGTAATCAGTAAGAAAAATCAAGCAGAGCGGAAGTTTTATCAAAAACCAGTTACACGTTAAAAACATTTTGCAATTGGCGCTGGTGGAAACTAAGAGAAATTTCCATTTTAAAAAAAGGTAAAATTGTTTAGACATTATCGAAACTGAGCTTCTTTGCAAATATCACAATCTTAAAAGCAATTCTGTTTCGAGGTACAAGATGGTTCACGGCCGGTGAAGTATCGCTCAACCATCCACATGGAATATAACCAGTTTTAAAAACATATAGAATTTCGCTTGCCATAAAATTCTGTAACTGAAGAATTAACAATATATTCCAGATAGGTGTAATATTTTATACCGCATTTAAAATTGTACAACTCGAAATATTTACGAATGTTGCACAAAATACAACCTCACGTCTAAGAACAACAAAACTGCAGAAAATGACATAAACTGCTTACGGCTTTCTTTAGTGCGCATTGCTTTATGCGATTTTAAAGTCTATAAGTGGAATAAAATACCGACCAAATCGTATTTTCCTGGGTACACTATCCTCTACGTTTAACGCTCTCCCTACAAAATAATTGTGCATAAATGAAAAGATATTCATAGGTATTCGGTGTCATTCTGAAATAAAATTGTCTCATCTTTTTCGTCTTGTCTTCGTATTTGTGTTATTCCTCACGGTTTTCTCCTAATTAGCATATTTAAACGTATCATAATTAATCACCAACTTATCTACATATGTGTGATTCAGTTGCACCATCTGATCTTGAACTATACTGCTACTGTGGTCCCAGAATGGCATGCCGCTGTGTCTCAGTCTGACTCTTACCTCTAAGTGAAGGCCGGCCACGGCGTGCCAAACGGCTTGCATGTCCGAAGTCTGGGCCGCGTGCAGGCCGATGCTCGGCCTTCTCGGCTTTGCTCGGTCATTCTCGGAATATTTCGGTACAGCTCGACATTTTGTTTAGTACTGTGGTGTGACAATTTTCAGTCGGCACACCTCTCTTCAGTTTGGCTGAATCGTGATCTCAGCACTGTTTACCCTTTACTAATTGATTATGGTATGAAGGATGTTAATAGGTACGGTAGCTGCGTGCACAAAAAGAGGCAGTCTAGCGATCTATCGACACAACTCTTTAAAACTGAATAGGGAAGACAGAGAAGAGGGATGAGAATTCTCGCCGACTGAAGTGGCCGTGCGGTTCTAGGCGCTGCAGTCTGGAACCGCGAGGCCGCTACGGTCGCAGGTTCGAATCCTGCCTCGGGCATGGATATGTGTGATGTCCTTAGGCTAGTTAGGTTTAACTAGTTCTAAGTTCTAGGGGACTAATGACCTCAGAAGTTGAGTCCCATAGTGCTCAGAGCCATTTGAACCATTTGAGAATTCTCAGTATCTATTATGTAGACATATAATTGACAGGTGCTGCAAATTTGCTGTGAAATGACATTACAGTACCAGGCAGAAATAATTTAAAGGTTTAGTGGAGAATGAAAGATTAAAGAATTACAACAATCACTAGATAGGATTCATTGTTCTGTACATCAAGAGCGGTTCTAGGCGCATCAGTCCGGAACGATTCTGCTGCTACGGTCGCAGGTTCGAATCCTGCCTCGGGCATGGATGTGTGTGATGTCCTTAGGTTAGTTAGGTTTAAGTAGTTCCAAGTCTAGGGGACTGATGAGCTCAGATGTTAAGTCCCATAGTGCTCAGAGCCATTTGAACCATTTTGTACATCAAGAAGCACTTTATGTTAAATTTGCAGGCATGAAGCACGTGAAGAAATTGGCTATACGAACAGTGAAATTTTTGAAGCCGCACACATTCAGAAATTTCACTATTCGTATGACCAAATTCTTCGTGCGCTTCATGCCTGTAAATCATATACAGGGTGTCACCTAACATTACCGCTGGATATATTTCGTAAACCACATCAAACACTGACGAATTGATTCCACAGAGCGAACGTGAGGAGAGGGGCTAGTGTAATTGGTTAATACAAACCATAAAAAAATGCACGGAAGTATGTTTTTTAAGACAAACCTACGTTTTTTTTAAATGGAACCCCGTTAGTTTTGTTAGCACATCTGAACATATAAACAAATACGTAATCAGTGCCGTTTGTTTCATTGTAAAATGTTAATTACATCCGGAGATATTGTAACCTAAAGTTGACGCTTGAGTACCACTCCTCCGCTGTTCGATCGTGTGTATCGGAGAGCACCGAATTACGTAGGGATCCAAATGGAACGGTGATGGACCTTAGGTACAGAAGAGACTGGAACAGCACATTACGTCCACATGCTAACACCTTTTTATTGGTCTTTTTCACTGACGTACATATACATTACCATGAGGGGCGAGGTAAACGTACACACGTGGTTTCCGTTTTCAATTACGGAGTGGAATAGAGTGTGTCCCGACATGTCAGGCCAATAGATGTTCAATGTGGTGGCCATCATTTGCTGCACACAATTGCAATCTCCGGCGTAATGAATGTCGTACACGCCGCAGTACATCTGGTGTAATGTCGCCGCAGGCTGCCACAATACGTTGTTTCATATCCTCTGGGGTTGTAGGCACATCACGGTACACATTCTCCTTTAACGTACCCCACAGAAAGAAGTCCAGAGGTGTAAGATCAGGAGAACGGGCTGGCCAATTTATGCGTCCTCCACGTCCTATGAAACGCCCGTCGAACATCCTGTCAAGGGTCAGCCTAGTGTTAATTGCGGAATGTGCAGGTGCACCATCATGCTGATACCACATACGTCGACGCTTTTACAGTGGGACACACTCTATTCCACACTGCTCAGTGAGAATTAACTTCTTTCTGATTTGATCTAGATACATTAGAAAGAAAATCGCGTTATGAAAGGAACACATTCTGTCATAAAACACCCTCCACTAGCCTAACCTCACTGGAGCTAAAGAAAACGCGAGGTTTGGAAAATTCAGTGTGGTCCTGAAAGCCAGTTTTCTAAACATTTCGAGGACACTGCTCATCTTAATCTGTTTTCCAGTTATTTTAGAGACAGTCTGCCATTTCAGTTGAAAGCACCTCTGTGCTTGTGCAGATGTAATTGATTGATCTGCAATGTAATTCTCTTTTTAAAGACAAAATCTTTTACGTTAAAACTGTCCAGGGCATCTAAATTGCTTCCATCAGTGTTTCCACGTCTTCATAATACGGACATAAAAGTGCCAAATACTTCGATCAATATATGTTTGTGAAAGACCGTTTTATATGGCGCCTTCATTGTACCAAAAATAATTAAATTATGTTGAAAATCTGTTTTGATTCTGATCTTTGTAATTGAAAAATGTGAAATATGAATCCAAGTCTATGTAGTGAGACGGCATTGCCATCTAAGTGTGGCGTATTTGCAATTCCACCCTCCCCTCACGCTCAGACAGCGAGCTGTGGTGGTGGGGGAAATGTGCAGCAAGGCTGAACGCTATTGCGCTTGTACCGGGGCATGGCTTGGGAGCTGAATTCTTGACCACCCCTGCTCTAAATGTCCAAAACTAATCAGTTCTACTGTTCTATTACCCCACACTACCACGCCTGTGTCAAGTATCACAAGTAAATTTCGTGCATCTAAATTAATTTCCCTTAACAGGAACTAATTTACCACATTTTCTTTGTCACAGTTTGAAAATTTGGTTACTATTTGAGCCGTGGGTGGCTCATGCTATGCCTTGAATTAAACCTTGGCTGCTATTCTGTGTTTAGTCTCCTGCCGTTATTGCGATTATGCCGTTATCCTCTCCTTCTGCAAATGACAGCAGCGGTGTGCATCAATATTCGTACCTTGGACTATCTTTGGCCTGGCGCTTATAGTTCCCGGCTGGGTTGTGTACGGGCAGTTGGTCGGTTGGCGTGGAGCAGCGAGGAAATCTCCGCAGTTGGTAGTTTGGCCGGGTCCACCGGCGGCCTCTCTGTGGTGTCGGAGTGTGTGGTGCTGTTCCCATTGCTATGAGGTCCGTGACTCACCGATCATGGACATGAAAGTTGAGTTTTGACTTAATCTACCAGCAAGTCACGACTGTTCACATTGTGCCGTTTGGAGTTCGTTGTCGGCTGTAGGGATATTCCCGCAAGCAACAACATGTGTTTTCAAGTTGGCAAATTTTAGCCACCCTACGGTGCAGTTTAACTATACTTGGTTATTTGAATTGAAATGCACCAGCGGAATCGTCTGCCGTGTGGCCGTTAACGTTCCGGTTACCTGTCCTGGCCGTTGACATAAATTCAGGCAGTGTATTTTCCTCATCCTGTTGTCACTGTCCAGCACAGTGTGTAGTTCTACAGCTCAATGTATTATTGGTTTTGGGCGTCAATACCTTCTACGTTGTTCCGTTGAACTCCCTGTTGTGTGCTGGTAGGGTGAAGCAGAGGTTATCTTGTCGATGGGTCCGTTGACTGTCTGTCGGTTGGGTTGTCGTCAGATCGACAATGGTTGGGCCGACTGCCTGTCTCACCTAAGCGAGCGTCAGTGCTTGAATTCCAGGCCGACCCTCGGAACTTCTGAGCGCCCTTGGGTGTACTGCCTTCTCTTGCTTGTTCTTGTTGCTTGTACTTGTATGGCTTATAGCCGGTTTTAGATTAAGGTTGTTTTGCCCTTAAGGCGTCAGATGATTTGGGCCTTCAGCCTAAATCCAGAACTGTTTTACTTAAAGCCTTTGACATTTTTAAAATTAATGTTATTGAGTCTTAAGGGGCCGGCCGGAGTGGTCGTGCGGTTCTGGGCGCTACAGTCTGGAACCGAGCGACCGCTACGGTCGCCGGTTCGAATCCTGCCTCGGGCATGGATCTGTGTGATGTCCTTAGGTTAGTTAGGTTTACTTATTTCTAAGTTCTAGGCGACTAATGACCTCAGAAGTTGAGTCGCATAGTTCTCAGAACCATTTTTGAGTCTTAAGTGTTGGGCCTTCAGCCGATTTTGAATTTAAGTTGTTTGCTCTCAAACTGTCAGATTCTTTGGGTTTTCAGCCTAATTAAGGAACTGTTTTAAGATAAGGCTTGGCCTTTTAAATTTTTGATTTTCGTTGAACTATAAGTTATTGGCTTTCAGCCATTTTTAAATTAAATGGTCTTGCCCTTAAGGCATGAAATTGTACGGCTTTCAGACGCTAATTAAATTCCAAAACTAAAGCTGTATTTGATTTTTTAAATAAAATTTCTTGTCTCTTGTAACGATTGATCAAATAAAATGTTATATGTTCGAGTGTAACTGACAGCCGCTTATTTTGGCCCCTTTACACAACTTAAACTATCTGTCCTGTCCTGCGGGTTTAGCAGGGCATCTCAATAATAAAGACATAAATTTTGTTATGGCCAACGCACTTCATACAACGTTGTTCCAGAGTAAAGGCGTTGTTACAGTAATTTTGTTCTTCTACTCACTTCATGTAGTTATATTTGTCTATTTTTCTTTTCTGCTACCTATAGTTTCTTAGTTACTCAATATGAATACTAGTCATCATCCGCCATATCTACCGAGCTTAGGACGGAAGCCGTTTCCTGCCTCTGTAGTACTGGTCCCAAAAGTTTTTCCCTGGCATCATTACTGTTGTATGCGAGTGTTACCTTCCTTCCGCCGGCAGCCTCACACCCTCCTACTGGTCTCACGCCAGTTTCCAGCTGACTGCAATTCACCACCTCTGTACGGAAGAGACCTCGCCAAAATCCATCAGCTTACATAAGCATCAATTTACCTGTCTCACTTTCGTAAATACATCGTGGAAATTACTGTGCTGCCTTTAGACACTGTGTTCGGAAGAAGTGAGCTGTGAATTACACTGTCAGTCACTTTGATGTGACAAAAATGTACAAATACGATGACAGACGATTCTTGGAAGTACCGGCAGTGATTTCGAGCCATGACGACTCCAGTGCGATGGCCTACAGCGCTATGTTTCTCGGTTGAGGTCCCATGGCGCGAATGGAAAATCCCACAGATTCTGATTGTGTTTAAATCCGGGGAGTTTCATGGCCAGGTGAGTACTGTAAACTCATCTTCGTGTTCTCCGAACCACTTACATACACTGCGGGCTGTGTGAGATGTTGCTTTGTCCTGCTAGTGCCATCGTGCTGAAGAAACAGAAACCATGTACAAGGCGTACAACTTTGCTTCCACCGTTTTATCCCCAACATTTGAGGCTTTAATTAAACAAATTGGTTTCACATGTATCATTCAAAGTATTTTCCATCGCTGGCCACTACATTCTCCCATCTTTCGAGCAGTGTACGAATCCCGTGTCGAAAAAATTGTTCATATTTTGAAGCGATCCACGGATCGATCCAATTTGTGACTTCTTCATGAGATCGAAAGTGTTACTCAGCCAGACCATGGGCCATTGATCTAAACAGGTGATAGTCAGAAGGAGCAACGTCTGGAGAATACGGCGGGTGGAGTAGAACTTCTCATTTTAACGTTTCAAAGTACGTTTTGACCTCTTTTGGAACGTGAGGTCGAGCGTTGTCGTGCTACAAAATCACTATATCGTGCCTCTCGCTGTATTGCGGCCGTTTGTCTTTTAATGCTCTGCTGAAAAGCATTAATTGCGTTCGATAACGAGCCCCTGTGATTGTTTCATTTGGTTTTATCATCTCATAGTACTCGACGCCGAGCTGGTCCCACCAAACTCAGAGCATGATCTTGGAGCCGTGAATATTTGGTTTGGTCGTCGACGTGGAAGCATGGCCGGGATATCCCCATGATTTTTTGCGTTTAGGGTTATCGTAATGAACCCATTTTTCTTCCCCGGTCACAGTGCGATGCAGAAAACCCTTCCGTTTTTGCCTCTGAAACAACTGTTCACAAACACAAGAATGGTTCAAATGGCTCTGAGTACTGTGTGACTTAACATCTGAGGTCATCAGTCCCCTAGACTTAGTACTACTTAAACCTAACTAACCTAAGGACATCACACACATCCATGCCCGAGGCAAGATTCGAACCTGCAACCATAGCAGCCGGGACTGAAGCATCTAAAACCGCTCGACCACAGCGGCCGGCTCACAAACACACAAACGCCGTTCAACGTCTCTCGGTTTCAGCTCACACGGAACCCAAGTTCCTTCTTTCTGAATCATGCCCATAGCCTTGAGACGTTTTGAAATGGCTTGCTGTGTCACTCCCACTAATCGTGCCAATTCGTCTTGAGTTTGAAGCGAGTCTTCACTCGACAATGTCTCCAATTCTGCATCTTCGAAAACATTCTCTCTTCCACCACTAAGCCGGTCTACGACGTTGAAACACCGTTCTTGAAGCGTTGAAAGCACTCACGACACGTTCTTTCACTAATAGCGTCCTTATCATACGTACTTGAGAGCATTCGACGAGACTCAGCCGCTGTTTTCTTCATATTGAAACACAACAAAGTGGCTCTGAGCCCTATGGGACTTAACATCTATGGTCACCAGTCCCCTACAACTTAGAACTACTTAAACCTAACTAACCTAAGGACATCACACAACACCCAGTCATCACGAGGCAGAGATAATACCTGACCCCACCGGGAATCGAACCCGGGAACCCGGGCGCGGGAAGCGAGAACGCTACCGCACGACCACGAGCTGCGGACGAAACACAACAGTAACACCTCCCGCAAATGACGAGAATTAGGCTCGTAAACTGACATTTTCAATCAAGAACAACTATATGATGCAGACACAAATTGACTAATGTTTGAATAAGGTTATGTTGACCGAGGTCCAAGCTAACTGCCTGACGTCTGCTATCTGTTTCTTCCGACCGCTACTTACCGTTGTCGCCACCTATCGGCAAAAGGCGGAAGCAAAGTTTTACACCTTGTAGGAATGGACATTGTCCTCAAACACAGCTGCATAACTTTGCTGATCCGTTGTGTCTTCCAAATTGACGAGACCACCCAGGGAATGCCACCACAACTCTAGACCACAATGTTCCCTCCTGGTTGCAGAAGGGTTTGTTTTCACAAGTTTCACGCCGTACACGCCAACGACCGTCTCTCCGATGGAGAATAAAACGTGATTCATCTGAAAAGGTCACCTGTCACCAATCAGACGACGTCTAATTGCGATATTGACGTGCAAATTCGAATCTTCGTCTCCAATGAACAGCTGTCGACAAGGGTGGCTGAAAAAGGCACCTGCTGCGAAGGCCCATGAGCAACCTTTGCTGAACAGTCGTTGAGGAGACACATTTGGTAGCCCCTCGGTTCATGTGAGCGATCGGTTCTCAATAGTGAAACATGTTATATAATAACGTAGGCTTCTGCGGCCTGTGTCTTAGTGATTAAAATTCTTCTCGGTATAATGCCACGTCATTGCTAAAAACTAATAACAATAATAAAGTAAAACCGTCGTTTCGGCCGAATTGCAACGGCCTTCCTCAGGGCACGACTGGTTTTGCATGGGGTTAGGTGCTTCTATTTATTACAGACCATCGATGTCTGACGTCACTGTTGTAAAACTTTTAATTGGTCCTCTAATATGATTGGCTAGTCATGACGTAAGGGAATATGGAAAGAAAGAGGCTATTCGTCGATGTCCATGTCGTCAACGATTGGTAGCTGTCCGCGTATCAGGGTTCGGCTTCTGGTCCGTAAGTTTTCCTCCTGGTGTGCGCGGAAGTGGAGTGACAGTGGCTCTATAGCTGTTTGTGCAGATACGCCCGTGTCCCGTGTAGCTCCTGCACCGCGACCGCTCGCGGCCCGTTGGACTGGGATGGCCGTCAGCCAGGACGCCGGGAATTTGTAGCCATCTTCTCTGTTGATGTTGTCAGGCTGCTTAATAATTTCGATCGCCTCCCGTATTTTGCGTTCTCGCATCCACAATTCTTTCGCCAGTACTCGGGCTTCATGGAACCTGATGGTTGTCCACAGTCCCAGTGGTGTTCCGCTAACGCAGATTTATTATGTTGTTGTAATCGTACATAGCGTTCGTGGTCTGCTACTCCTAAGCTCACAGGTCTCCCTGGTTCTCCTATGTAGGCAGCTCCGCTCTCACACCGTAGTTCGTGAACACCTGCAGTGTTAAGATTGTTGACTTCATCCCTGGTGGAGACTATCATTTCGTGGATCTTGTGACTGCTTCGAAAAATCGGTTTGAAACAATGATCTCTGTACTACCTGGATGTTGAACTTCAGTTGTCTGATCGTGGCAGCCATAGCTGCTCATATTTCGTTTCTTGCCAAACTACAACATGGCTGCTTAGATGTTTCACTAGGACACGAAAAGAAAATACTTTTCTATTCCGCCCCACATGAGCCTATTACATCACATGTTGACGTAAAGTTCGAGACAAGAAATAAGTTCAAATGGTTCAAATGGCTCTGAGCACTATGCGAATTAACTTCTGAGGTCATCAGTAGCCTAGAACTTAGAACTAATTAAACCTAACTAACTGAAGGACATCACACACATCCATGCCCGAGGCAGGATTCGAACCTGCGACCGTAGCGGTCACACGGTTCCAGACTGAAGCGCCTAGAACCGCACGGCCACTCCGGCCGGCCCAAGAAATAAGTCTCCAATTCTTCGTCACATACAGCCCGATGCAAATTTGTTTGCCAAACTACAACATGGCGGACGATGCAGAGCACACTAATCTGCTGACATGCTGCAGTTCTACACTCAGAGACCAGACTTCTACATCCAGGTTCTATAGAGATCATTGGTTTGAAACCTCGTCGGCAGAGGACGTTGCCTAGCCGTTCACTGACGCCTTTTACACATGGTAAGTGTACCAGTGGAAGCTTCTCTTCTTTGCCTTCTTCTCGTGTTCTGCTCCCTTTGGTTTTAGCTACCTTTCTTATGATGTTGTCATCATAGCCGTTGGCACGAAACGTGTGTTGTAGTTCCTTTAATTCTCCTTTGATGTTATTTTCATCGCTTGTCCGGTAGGCTCGGGCAGTTAACGTATGCAGAACAGAATACTTTTGAGTTGGGTGGTGGTGGCTCTCCGCGTGCAGGTACCGATTAGTGTGCGTTGGTTTCCGGTACACTTTGTGTCCCAATTTACCTTCGGCAGCTCTGTATACTTCCACATCCAGAAATGGCAAGGAACCATTGTTTTCAGTCTCATGTGTGAACTTTATATTTTTGTGTAGGCTATTTAAGTGCTGAAGGAAGTTTCCCAATTCCCAAAATCAGTCGTGCCCTGAGGAAGTCCGTTGCAATTCGGCCGAAACGTCGGTTTCAGGTTATTATTGTTGTTAGTTTTCAGCAATGACGCGGCATAATACGCAGAAGAATTTTAATCACAGTGACACATCTGTTCACCGATACACATTCCCACAGCCGTCGATCAATTCTGTCATCTATGGCCCGTAGTGCATCACAGTTGTCTGTAGACCGGTTTTGGATAACGCTGTTTTGCTGTGCAAGGTATGCTTTGACCAAGGCGGCACGTGAACAGTTTAGAAATTTTGCCGTTTTGCAGACAGACAGCAAAAAATCATACCCTTTTGGCCGTCAGATAAGTCGTTTCTTTCCCGCATTACAAAGACTGCTCAGTTTTTCGCGTCTCCTAGGACACGCTTTGTATACCCTCCATTGCTGCTGTTGCCACCTGGCGTCTGAGAGTGGTTATTGCACGTTGATGGAAGCGTAGGCGGTGGTCACGTTAATGCATCTGGACAGTGTATCTTCATAACTTTGATGATGTAAACTGTGCCACCTTCAATATCTCCGTTCCACTTTGTACTTTAAATACTGAAGGTGTTATAACATTTACGCTCATTACCTAGAAGTATGAATCAAGTAACAATCGATACATAGGTCTTAAGATATTCATAGATTTGGGAAGACTTGCACTCAATAATATCTCGCTCCTTCCTAGCGTTTATTCAGTCGCACAGGGACCGCTGTTTCCAATACGAGGGGCACTTGAAAAGTCGGTGCAAAAATAAAAACTACTTACTTGTTTGGGGTAAACCTTTCTTTTATTTTTCGACATAATCTCCTATTATATTTATACACTTCGTCCAACGCTGTTCTGATCTGTTGATCCCTTCCGAATAATAGGTATTGTCCAAGTCTGCCAAATAGCTACTAGTTGCTGCAATCACCTCCTCCTTTGAGTAAAATCGCTGTGCCGTCAGCCATTTCTACAAATTGGGGAACAAACAGTAGTCCAAGGGAGCCAAGTCTGGAGATTAGGGGGGATATGAAACGAGTTGGAATCTTATTTCCATTAATTTTGCGACCACAACTGCTGAGGTGTGTGCTGGTGCATTGTCTTGATGGAAAAGGAGTTTTTTCGGTCCAGTCACTGGCGTTTTTCTTGCAGCTCGGTTTTCAAACGGTCCAGTAACGATGAATAATATTCACCTGTAATAGTTTTACCCTTTTCCAGATAGTCGATGAGGATTATCAGTTGCGAATCCCAAAAGACAGTAGCCATAACGTTTGCGGCCGAAGGAATGGTCTTCGCCTTTTTTGGTACAGATTCTCCTTTGTTAACCCATTGTTAAATTGTTATTTTGTCTCAGGAGTATAGTAATGTATCCATGTTTGATCCACAGTGACGAAACGACGCTTCAAGTCCGGTGGATTATTCCTGAACAGGTGCGAACCATCCTTGCAACACTTCACACGAATCCGTGTTTGGTCAAGCGTGAGCAGTCGCGGAACCCATCTCGCGGATAGCATTTGCCTGAACGAAAGTGGAGAATAGCCTGACTATCATGTTCAGGAAAGCCGGAGTGCCAGACCGGTTGTTAAACTGCCGCACGGATTTGGTTGACCTCCCTGTCTCACAAGCGACGCACTACATGTTAACCTATATCAGCAGGTCAGACTTTTATTTCTGCTGACGCGACTGTTGATAATGAATGTTAAGCAAGAAACATGTCCAGGAAGTGAAAAAAGTGTAAATTTCTTACCGTGAATTTATTTAGAAACAGTGTAACAATTACATTGGCAGGAACAGCATAGAGAGCGCAAGCAGATGTCCTGCTCGCCAAAAAATTATATGTAGCCCTAAATGAGTCAATTTTCACGCACATCAGTGTGACCACCTGTCGAGAGCCAGAATAACTATTGCTGAGAGACGTGCAGGGAGAGAGCAGTGAGGTTCTCGACGGTACCGAGAGGGATGTCAAGCGATGCCGACTGCAGTGTCATGATCAGCTGCTCTACATTTCTCTATTGAATATCCGTGGCGCGAACAGCCAGATTGATGTGGTCCCTCATATTCTCGGATGGGTATAAATCCAGGGAGTTTGGTGATCTGGGGAGTGCGGTAAACTCATCCTCATGTTCTTCGAACAACACACGTACACTGCTAGCTGTGTGACACCTTGCATTGTCCTGTTGGTAGATGCCATCGTGCTGAGGAAAAATGAACTGCATGTAAAGATGGATATGATTCCTATGGATAGATGTCTACTTTTGTTGATCCACTGTGCTTTCCAGAATGATGAGATCACCCAGGGAATCCGACGAAAACGTTCGTCAGGCCATAACGCTCCCTCATCCAACCTAGATCCTTCCGACGATTGTTACAGGATGTTTACTTCCAAACGTTTCACGCCGATGAAGCAAAAAACGCGATTCATCTGAAAAGGCCACCTGTCGCCATTCAGTGGACGTCCAGCCGCGTATTGCGTGCAGACTCCAGCCTTCGTCACTGAAGAACAGCAGTCAGCATGGGTGCGTGAACAAGGTGCCTACTGATGAGGTCCGTAAGCGGTATCGTTCAGTGAACGGTTGCTGAGGAAAAATTATTGGTAGCCCCTTGCTTCATCTGGGCAGTCAGTTGCTCAACAGTGGCACGTCTATTCGACCATACACATATTCGCATTCGTCATTCACCGCTGTCATCAGTGACCCAAGGTGTACTACCGCAGTAGCCTCAGTGCCGCTTTTGGCCAGCGCAGTTTTGCTACGCACGGTATACTTTAAGCACGATGGCAGGCGAATAGTTTAGAGACTTAGCCGTTTCAGCAATGATCATACCCTTTTGGACATAACATAAATCGTTCCGTTTTCGCATTACGACAACGACTGCAGTCTTTTCCGCGTCCCCCGAAAGTAGCTAGTGCTGCTACATGCTGTCTGTGGGTGGTTACTGCACGTTGATGTCTAACATAGGCTGTGATCACGGAAATGGGAGCGGACCATGTAACTGGAATTCTGAAACCCACAGAGAAAACCTGAGAAGACAACACTCCATGATCAAAGAATGGAACTATCTTGAAGCTACCTTACTGCCAAGAGCACTTCTAATCAGCACTGTAATGTATAACATTCCACGCTTCAGTCTGAAGTCCTGTAGACCTGTATGGGAAGATTATTGCCCTTTTGTAGTGTCAGTCCTTTCTTTTGGAGGAAGCATGTAAACAGAAATGGAAGTACAACGAAGTTTTCCAACGTAACTGTTACAACTTCACTTCGTCACCTGTGGCTATTGCAACGTCTGTACGTTGATAACGGAGTAGGAGGTGCCGCTGATATGTCTTTGCGAACAGCGGAGCTACACCAAGCAAACAGTATCTGGCACGCATTTAGGTAAGGATTACAATTTCTGAAAATAACTACAAATGTCAGTGTCCAAATATTGATTTATTTAGTAAGGCATTTACTCAACTCTCACTGTGGGAGTCTCCCATTCAGAGTGCTGATAAGTCCAGATGGGTGAATCTTCTACAAGACAAGTTGGACCCGCCGTCGACGAAGGTGACAATTCCTTCGGAGAACAGGTCGATGCTTCTCGGCAGGTGAGCTGCGAAGAAACTGCTGAGCTCGATGGAACTTGAACTGCCCCTCAAGCCTAGGAACGCAGCTTATATCCTGGTTTGTCCATTTATATGAAACGTGATGCTGACGTGGAGCGTAGTTCCTTTTATACTGGCGACCTCTACGAGGTGTGGCTAGAGAAAAACCGGACTAGTACTGGTGAAACAATAAAACGAATGAAATAAGGCTGAAAGTCTCGTGGCCTGTCACGTGACTCTCGCTCCGCCTACTGCTCGAGTTTCATCTGCCTCCTGCACTCAGTCTGCCCGTGGCGTCTGTTTTAAGTAGTTGACGTTTTGTCTGTGCGTCGGAAAATGTTGAGTGTACAGAAAGAACAGAGTGTTAACATCAAATTTTGTTTCAAACTAGGAAAAACTGCAAGTGAAACGTTTGTAATGTTACAACAAGTGTACGGCGATGATTGTTTATCGCGAACACAAGTGTTTGAGTGGTTTAAACGATTTAAAGATGGCCGCGAAGACACCAGTGATGACACTCGCACTGGCAGACCATTGTCAGCAAAAACTGATGCAAACATTGAAAAAATCGGTAAACTTGTTCGACAAGATCGCCGTTTAACAATCAGAGCAGTGTCTGAGTTAACAGGAGTTGACAAGGAAAGTGTTAGGCAGATTCTTCATGAAAGTTTCAACATGAGCAAAGTGTGTTCAAAAATGGTTCCAAAGTGTCTCACAATTGAACAGAAGGAACGCCGAAGAATGATTTGTTCTGACATCCTGGAAAACATTGAAAGTGATCCCACCTTCTTACAAAATGTTATTACTTGCGATGAATCGTGGTTTTTTTACTTACGATCCCGAAACTAAACGCCAATCGATGCATTGGAAAACTCCTGGTTCTCCACGACAAAAAAAAAAAAAGCACGAATGTCAAAATCGAAATTCAAGGCAATGATGACTGTTTTTTTTTTTTGACATCAAAGGGATTGTGCACATTGATTGGGTACCAGAGGGACAAACAGTGAATCAGCATTACTACATTAGCGTCCTGGCTACGCTACGTGAGCGAGTACGGAGAAAACGGAACGATTTGTGGAGAAAAAAGTCATGGATCCTTCACCAAGACAATGCCCCAGCTCACAGTGCGTTGTCAGTGAAGACGTTTTTGGCAAAACACAACATTCCCATCTTAGATCATCCACCCTACTCACCTGATTTGTCCCCCTGTGACTTTTTTCTTTTCCCTAAAGTCAAGTCAGCTTTGAAAGGAACTAGATTTGAGACTGTTGAAGCAGTAAAAGAAAAAGCGACGGAAGTAATGTATGGACTTACCGAAAATGATCTGCAGCATTGCTATGAACAGTGGAAAATTCGTATGGAGCGGTGTAGAGACCGAGGAGGAGAGTACATTGAAGGAGATAACATGAAATTGTAAATAATTGTAAATAAATGTTTTTTCCAGCATCAGTCCGGTTTTTTTCTAGCCGCACCTCGTATAGTAGGGCACTAGATCTGCTAGCGATCTCGCACCGCCTGACGAGTATGTTCCCCGTGCAGCCTGTGTTACTGCAGCGCAGCTGTGACCAAATGACTCGCGGTCACAACAGTAGCAGCTATGAAGTTCGCACTGTACCAGTGCCAGAATCTGAACTAGCCAGGAAGATCTGGCGTCACCTAGACACGGTCTGTATAGGCAACGTCGGAACTAGGGCTACCCTAGACAGATGGGATACAGGAATTAGTCCTGAATGTGACTGCAGAGCCTCAAAGCAGATCGTAGAGCGCATTTCCCAACAGCGCTCCATCAGAAGATATTCTGGGAAACGGTGTCACGTGAGCTACATCTGCAGCTGTTGGTTGGATACCAATTACTGATAAAGATCTGTGCAATGTGGAATGTTGTGTCAACTTTTTTTCCCCAGAATTTTTGGTCTGTACAAAAGGCGTTCAAAAAATTTTTCACAGTCGTCTCTAATTTTCTTATTTTTTGGAGGAGGAGAATGAATTTTTTGTGAACATACTTGGAACATTTAGTTGTAAGTTGGTGTATAAAAGTATTTTCTTTTATTTACAGGGAACCATAATGGACCGTAAAGTAGCTGTCAGGATGCGACAACGGTCGGTGATGGAGTTCCTCTTCAAGACCGGCGATGACTCTGCCACAACGATTCACAGGAAGTTGTTTCCTGTTTATAGGGAGGACAGTGCATCGTACCAGTATCCAGCAGTGGTTGCAAAGGTTTAAAGAAGGTGATTTCTCTCTACTGGACAATCCACAATGCGGTAGACCATCGACGGCAGTGAGTGATGTGAACAAGGAGACCATTGATCAAATCATCCAAAATGACAGGTGTGAGACGACACGACAGCTTGCTGAAATGACTCATTTGTCATTGGGCAGGGTGGTATTAGTGGTACAGTCACCAGCGTACAGAAAAATCTGTGCCTGTTTGGTGCCAAGATTATTGACAACAGAAATGAAAACGATGAGGAAGAATGTGTGCGAGGGTCTCATGAAGACCTTTACTAAAGAGTGGAAACAGTATTTTACGGCGTCATTACCCAGGATGAAACATAGTTGTTTTCTTCTGAACCTGGGAGCAAAACCCAATCCATGGAGTGGTGTCATCCGGGTTCCCCTCGGATGAAGAAACCAAGACTTCCATGAACAGCAGGCCGAAAGGTAATGGCCTCCTTCTTCTGGGATCAGTATGGTGTCATTTTCATTGAGTTTTTGGAACCTGGCTCCACAATTAACCGAGACAGTTACTGTTTGCCATTGGACAAGCTGCGACGTGCCATCAAGACCCACAGACCACAACTTCAAGGTCAGCTCATCAGACTACACCATGACAACGTCAAACCCCATACAGCTCTTATAACGCAGGAGAAAATCAGGAAAATGGGTCGAAAAATTGTTCCTCATCCCCCCTACAGTCCGGACTTGGCTCCGTCAGATTTTTACCTCTTTGATCGTCTGAAGGCCCACCTGCGCGATAAAATATTTCATAGTGAGAAACGCCTTATTTCCTTTGTCGAGTGATGGTGTAAAAGTCAATCCTCAGAATTTTACCGAAGTGCATTTGCATCATGGAAAGAACGTTGGGCCAGATGCGTCACAGCGGATGGAGGTTACATTCAATAGGCTCAATGTATAGCTAAATGTTCCAAGTACGTTCACAAAAAATTTCATTCTCCTCCTGCAAAAAATAAAAAAAATTAGAGTGACTGTGCAAAACTTTTTGAACGCCCTCTGTATTAATATTTTGTTGCATTTGTCTGTAAATCATAAAATCTGTAATTTGTGTGGTAAAATATGATTTGTTTTTATTTTGTAATTCGTTATTTGGAACTTACAGATCCTAGTTTCCAATACAAGAAAGCTATTAATTTTAGCACAAACGTTGTACGTGGAATTATTAAAAGCGGACTATTGCTGTAACACATAGATCTCGCAAAAGGTCCGTAAGCTGCACTTTCCATAAATGTTTTCAGGTGAACACTCGCATTATTCGGTCAGTTAAGTGAATTCTTTCCTCCTCGTCCCCCCAGCTCCCTCCGCCAACTGAGATAATGCTCCAAAAACTGCTCTGCTGGTGTAAGGTAATCTGTAATCTCCTTCATTCCGGATATAGCTTATCGAAAGTGTTAAATAGCTGTCGTATATCACCAAAACTCTCTGGACGCTGCGGCGGGGCGGGGTCGGTAGTCTGCGTTTTTGTTAACGCTATCGTTCAGTCCACCTACCTCGATAGGATTCTTGCCCATGTCCCTTCACTCTGTGGTAGCAGATACGTGCTAGGCAGTGTAAAGCAGCGTTGATGACACCACCACCTAATACCTACCACACAGTGACCGCGTAACTTAAGTTGAAAGTCAGTTCCTGAAAGTTCATGATTCAAAAACCGGGCTTTCAGGATCTTCAGTTTACTTGCAGAAAAGCGTTTAAAATTAGATTAACTCTGCTTTTAATTCATATTGAAACACATGAAATGGCTATCAAGTTCGTATTCAATATGGTAAAACGTTATCATTCAAAAAGTTCACTGTCTGTATAACAAATATCCACTCGAAAAGCAACCAGAATTTTAGTAAGTCCGACCTGACTAATTTTCACGTTCTACCAGTCACAGACCCACAACTACTTGCAAGTTAAACATTCGGTCGTTTCAGTGGTCTTCTTCGTAAGAGGCGCTTGCCAAAATATTCCCCGCAGAGCACGCGGAGTTGTTACTATGACCAGAAAGTTCACACGCTCATATCTCTCAAACTATTTAATTTAGGAACACCAAACTTGCATTAAAATGTTCGTAACTCCAGTCGCTTCAGTCACGATATCTTCTAACCGAAATTAGCTCGCCATTTCTTGATCTTACAGAGTATTTTTAAGGAGCGATCTGATATCGTGTTATCCGTAGCCCGGCGAGCAACTAGCAAGCGATGTTTCTCGAGATACTCTCCTATATGCCAACTCCTCTTTTCATGCGGGAACAGCTTAATTCTGATTGGCTGTTGATCTAAACGACCAATCACAACGTTCCTTCCAGATCATTGTCGCGGCAAATCTTGCCGTATCCAATCACTAATTTGATAGTAATTAATGTCAGCAAAGCTTCAAATTCTTGTATTTTGTTTGCAACATAACTCTCCCACCGTTCGTTTGTACAAGATTTTACGAAAAATGAAATATTAAATTTTAACGTATGTCCCACTTACACTCTCTCAATCATTCTCACGCACTCATACGGCAAAATATAATCAAATAACAAATTTGACCGATTTTTGTGTTACGTAATGCACAGTGACTAAAGTTTTAAAAAGAAAATTCTAATCAATTGATTTGTATGCACTCATAACTTTAGAATGGCTTCAAATGATAATGAAGTCAATCTGTTATTGTTCCTAACTTGGTTTTAAAAAACAATCGTAGGTTTTAGGAGTTTTAGGTAATTCTCTTTGTCTCAAGAACTATAATAAATAAAAATCTGAAATTTTGACGGCATCATTCCATAAATAACAAAAGGCTGTGTATCAAATTTGAACAAAATCAGATGATAACTGTTGTCGTTGTGTTCTTCAGTCCTGAGACTGGTTTGATGCAGCTCTCCATGCTACTCTATACTGTGCAAGCTTCTTCATCTCCCAGTACGTACGGCACCCTACATCCTTCTGAAACTGCTTATTGTATTCATCTCTTGGTCTCCCTCTACAATTTTTATTCTGCATGCTGCCCTCCAATACTAAATTGGTGATCCCTTAATGCCTCAGAACATGTCCTACCAACCGATCCCTTCTTCTAGTCAAGTTGTGCCACAAACTCTTCTTCTCCCCAATCCTATTCAGTACCTCCTCATTAGTTATGTGATCTACCCATCTAATCTTCAGCATTTTTCTGTAGCACCACATTACTAAAGCTTCTATTCTCTTCTTGTCTAAACTATTTATCGTCCATGTTTGCCGGCCGCGGTGGTCTCGCGGTTCTAGGCGCGCAGTCCGGAACCGTGCGACTGCTACGGTCGCAGGTTCGAATCCTGCCTCGGGCATGGATGTGTGTGATGTCCTTAGGTTAGTTAGGTTTAAGTAGTTCTAAGTCCTAGGGGACTGATGACCTTAGAAGTTAAGTCCCATAGTGCTCAGAGCCATTTGAACCATTCGTCCATGTTTCACTTCCATATATGGATACACTCCATACAAATACTTTCAGGAACGACTTCCTGACACTTAAATCAATACTCGATGTTAACAAATTTCTCTTCTTCAGAAACGCTTTCCTTGCCATTGCCAGTCTACATTGTATATCCTCTCTACTATGACCATCATCATTTATTTTGCTCCCCAAATAGCAAAACTCCTTTACTACTTTAAGTGTCTCATTTCCTAATCTATTTCCCTCAGCATCACCCGACTTCATTCGACTACATTCCATTATCCTCGTTTTGCTTTTGTTGATGTTCATCTTATATCATCCTTTCAAGACACTGTCAATTCCGTTCAACTGCTCTTCCAAGTCCTTTGCTGTCTCTGACAGAATTACAATGTCATCGGCAAACCTTAAAGTTTTTATTTCTTCTCCATGGATTTTAATACCTACTCCGAATTTTTCTTTTGTTTCCTTTACTGCTTGCTCAATATACAGATTGAATAACATCGGGGAGAGGCTACAACCGTGTCTCACTCCCTTCCCAACCACAGCTTTTCTTTCATGTCCCTCGACTCTTATAACTGCCATCTGGTTTTTGTACAAATTGTAAATAGCCTTTCGTTCCCTGTATTTTACCCTTGCCACCTTCAGAATTTGAAAGAGAGTATTCCAGTCAACGTTGTCAAAAGCTTTCTCTAAGACCGCAAATGCTAGAAATGTAGGTTTGCCTATCCTTAATCTATTTTCTAAGATAAGTCGTAGTGTCAGTATTGCCTCACGTGTTCCAATATTTCTACGGAATCCAAACTGATCTTCCTCGAGTTTGGCTTCTACCAGTTTTTCCTTTCGTCTGTAAAGAATTCGCGATAGTATTTTGCAGCCGTGACTTATTAAACTGACAGTTCGGTAATTTTGACATCTGTCAACGCCTGCTTTCTTTGGGATTGGAATTATTATATTCTTCTTGAAGTCTGAGGGTATTTCGCCTGTCTCATACATCTTGCTCACCAGATAGTAGAGTGTTGTCGGGACTGGCTCTCCCAAGGCTGTCAGTAGTTCTAATGGAATGTTGTCTACTCCGGGGCCTTGTTTCGACTTAGGTCTTTCAGTGCTCTATCAAACTCTTCACGCAGTATCATATCTCCCATTTCATCTTCATCTACATCCCCTTCCATTTCCATAATGTTGTCCTCAAGAACATCGCCCTTGTATAGACCATCTATATATTCCTTCCACCTTTCTGCTTTCCCTTCTTTGCTTAGAACTGGGTTTCCATCCGAGCTCTTGATATTCATACAAGTGGTTCTCTTTTCTCCAAAGGTCTCTTTAATTTTCCTGTAGGCAGTATCTATCTTACCCCTAGTGAGATAACCCTCTACATCCTCACATTTGTCCTCTAGCCATCCCTGCTTAGCCATTTTGCACTTCCTGTTGATCTCATTTTTGAGACGTTTGTATTCCTTTTTGCCTGCTTTATATACTGCATTTTTATATTTTCTCCTTTCATCAATTAGATTCGATATTTATTCTGTTACCCAAGGGTTTCTACTAGCCCTCGTCTTTTTACCTACTTGATCCTGTGCTGCCTTCACTACTTCATCCCTCAGAGCTACCCATTCTTCTTCTACTGTATTTCTTTCCCCCATTCCTGACAATCCATTATACCCTCCCTGAAACTCTGTACAATCTCTGGTTCTTTCAGTTTATCCAGGTCCCATCTCCTTAAATTCCCACCTTTATGCAGTTTCTTCAGTTTTAATCTACAAAAAAATGGTTCAAATGGCTCTGAGCACTATGGGACTTAACAGCTATGGTCATCAGTCCCCTAGAACTTAGAACTACTTAAACCTAACTAACCTAAGGACATCACACACATCCATGCCCGAGGCAGGATTCGAACCTGCGACCGTAGCAGTCGCACGGTTCCGGACTGAGCGCCTAGAACCGCGAGACCACCGCGGCCGGCTTTAATCTACAGTTCATAACCAATAGATTGTGGTCAGAGTCCACATCTGCCCCTGGAAATGTCCTACAATTTAAAACCTGGTTCCTAAATCTCTGTCTTACCATTATATAATCTATCTGAAACCTGTCAGTATCTCCAGGCTTCTTCCACGTATACAACCTTCTTTTATGATTCTTGAACCAAGTGTTAGCTATGATTAAGTTGTGCTCTGTGCAAAATTCCACCAGACGGCTTCCTCTTTCATTTCTTACCCCCAATCCATATTCACCTACTACGTTCCCTTCTCTTCCTTTTCCTACTATCGAATTCCATTCACCCACGACTATTAAATTTTCGTCTCCCTTCACTATCTGAATAATTTCTTTTATCTCATCATACATTTCTTCAATTTCTTCTTCATCTGCAAGCTAGTTGGCATATAGACTTGTACTACTGTCGTAGGCATGGGCTTCGTGTCTATCTTGGCCACAACAATGCGTTCGCTGTGCTGTTTGTAGTAGCTTACCCGCATTCCTATTTTCCTATTCATTATTAAACCTACTCCTGCGTTACCCCTATTTAATTTTGTATCTATAACCCTGTATTCACCTGACCAAAAGTCTTGTTCCTCCTGCCACTGAACTTCACTAATTCCCACTATATCCAGCTTTAACCTTTCACATCCCTTTTTAAATTTTCTAACCTACCTGCCCGATTAAGGGATCTGACATTCCATGCTCCGATTCGTAGAATGCCAGTTTTCTTTCTCCTGATAACGACGTCCTTCTGAGTAGTCCCCGCCCGGAGATCCGAATGGGGGACTATTTTACCTCCGGAATATTTTACCCAAGAGGATGCCATCATCATTTATCCATACAGTAAAGCTGCATGCCCGCGGGAAAAATTACGGACGTAGTTTCCCCTTGCTTTCAGCCGTTCGCAGTACCAGCACAGTAAGGCCGTTTTGGTTAGTGTTACAATGCCAGATCAGTCAATCATCCAGACTGTTGCCCCTGCAACTACTGAAAAGGCTGCTGCCCCTCTTCAGGCACCATACGTTTGTCTGGCAGATACTAACTAATATGGATTATTTAGATTCGTTGAGGGTACGAATCTTCGTATCGACTGAATGTTACGCTGTGCAGTTCTCACGGCCGGCAGCGTCAGCTGTGCTGTGAGCAAAGCGGAAAAAGAAACCTAGCCATCCTGCAGCCACCGTACTAGCAGACTGCGTGCCTTACCGCACGAATGTCATCTCGTAATAATTTGCTGCGTTACAACGCCTGTTCGCTGTTCGTCCCAAAAACATAATTCCTCTATTACAGAATCCTTATACACTTAAGGAACTCTCTCTTTCCAGTCCTCGTGAAACATCGTTAGTACTTATTGCAAGATTTTAAGCAGAATTTATCTGAGACGTAACTGATGCTCTAGTTTATAGCAGTGAAGTCCGAGTTCAGATTGGGGTTAATTCAGAAAGCGAAACAGTATTTTTTTATTTCCTTTTGTTATTATTTAACCAATAACAAATTGAGAGGGACGCTCAGAAACATTTGGCAACTCACTATTCTGTTTTTTCACTTTTCTTTTCAGAGAGGTGATAAAGAGTGGGAATGCTCTGTCCTGCATACACGAATTCCTGTTGGGAGGAGAATAGTGTAAGTAGCATAATATATTCAACATTTCCTAATTCCTGTGCCCCTTAGTTCTGTGGTGGTAGTGGCGGAAGACTAAGAGCAGCAAATTTTTTTTGTTTGGCCAATGCCAACGCTCTTGATCTTATAATAACAATGCTATTTGGAGCATTGCACTAGTCATTGCCGAAGGTAGTAGGTGTTGCGTCTTTAGGCGTGTTTGTTCCAAGCAGCCAAACGAGCGAAGTATGAACTCACACATGTTATAAAGAAATTGATATATATTCGTGTGTTTGTGTGTGTGCGCGCGCTCGCGCGCGCGTGAGTGTCTAACGATCTCTTCCTGAACCACTAGACATATTTCAACCAAACTTGGTACAGTTTTCCTTGCAGTCAGCCAACAATCGCTGTGCGGGTAGAAAGCATCTACCTATCGTGGTTTAGGAGATATGACGTCATAAACAAGGAGATGCGTGAAAAAACACCGCATCATGCATGAAGTTTTAATATATTTATTCTTTGCTACTTAGACAATCGTACAGTCGAGTCAACTTAAGGAAATCTCTGACATCTGGCAGCGCTTTTGACTACTGTCAGCTGCGAAGTGCAAAGGCTGTATGCGAAAACGATAGCCGTCCAAACGGCTGTGAACAGGCGTTGCCATAGAGATGTTCATAAAATCGCATTGTAGATACGAGAAGCAGCTGCGCCCAGCGTACATAAACTGTCCGGGATCATGTTTCTTAATTTGGATACTGTGCTTACATATGCATATTTCTTTGTGCGACTATTTCATAATATCACAGACCTTTTCACGAATACATGAAAATGGAATTTTTTCGATACTTCAATACAAACACAGTTCTTCCTTTTGGTTTCTAATAGAAAATTGGCAACATTAGTACACGGGCATCAGCAAGTTTATCAGGTAGTTTTATAAATACGATTCATCTACGGCCAAAGTTACGAGACGTTGAAATTAATGTAGCCTATGTAAAGATCGTCAACGGTCTTGCCGCAGTGGTAACACCGGTTCCCGTCAGATCACCGAACGAAGTTAAGCACTGTCGGGCTGGACTAGCCCTTGGATGGGTGACCATCCGGTCTGTCGAGCGCGGTTGGTAAGCGGCATGCACTCAGCCCTTGTGAGGCAAACTGACGAGCTACTTGACTGAGAAGTAGCGGCTCTCGTAAACTGACATACGGCCGGGAGAGCGGTGTGCTGATCACATGCCCTCCATATCCGCATCCAGTGACGCCTGTGGGCTGAGGATGACACGGCGGTCGGTCGCTATCGTTGAAGCTTCCAAGGCCTGTTCGGGCAGCATTATATAAAGGTCGCAGTCTGAAGAAAACGGTCGGCAAGCAGTTGCCGATGAGCTCGGAAAATTCAGGTCATCGAAAATATGCCGAATGCGAGGCAATAAAGTTGCATTGGAAGAGTGGAGGCGCAGGTGGCTCTATGTCCACAAGTTTTGCATTTGAGCTCATGGTCTTCACTCTCTGTATCGAGGCGTCCCTGAAGCTCGAATTGATAGTGTAAACAGTTTTCTGTGCCGATGAAGAAATTTTTTTAAAAAATAGTGATAAAAATTGTATTCTTATTTCAAACCTCCCTCAATTAAATCTATCAGTCCTTATACCAAAGCATTGCATTCTTCTGGTACCATGAGGTTTATTCATGAATAGTGAACATGAAAGAGGTACATAACCTTATGTACGGATCACTAGTACGTAAAACCTCAAGGATGAACGCCGGTCGCGTTGTAAGTGGTGTACAATCTTTTAGGAAGAGCAAACATTGTCTGCAGGCGAAGCAACTGTTGAAACTACGTTTCTGTAAACCGCCACAAGCCGCACTTCGTATTTTTTATAGAGCAGTTTCGCTATGCAAATGAACAAGAACATCATCAGAATATACAGTTTAATGTTGGCTGAGAGCATTACAGATGGCGATTAAAGTTGTCTGACAGCTCTAAAGATGAAACTGGCTTTACTATAGTACTTAAACTTACGTTTAAAGTACGCTTAAAGTGCAGTAGTACATGCATTGACAACGTGTCGTATGACATGTCATCGATATTTTGAATGCATGTTTGTATAGAACTTCCAGATTTGTGTTTTATAATGTATTTTGAAAGGCATTTTAATTTTTACATATGTATTCCTATTTTTTGAAAGATAAGCAGGTATGTACAGACATGAGATCTCTATACACAAGCCTATAAAAGAGGCGATTAAAATGTAAATTTCGTTTTTTGTAGTTGTAAATTGTCTTTGAATACACTATACCATGAAAGTTACAGGACTATTGTGTAGCCAATTTCATATCTGGCACTGTCAATGTCATCATCATCATTTACTATTGTACATTAACCGAACTTTAAACGTAAGTTCAAGTATTATAGTTGTGGTCTTCAGTCGAGAGACTGGTTTGATGCAGCTCTCCATGCTACTCTATCCTGTGCAAGCTTCTTCATCTCCCAGTACCTACTGCAACCTACATCCTTCTGAATCTGCTTAGTGTATTCATCTCTTGGTCTCCCTCTACGATTTTTACCCTCCATGCTGCCCTCCAATACTAAATTGATGATCCCTTGATGCCTCAGAATATGCCCTACCAAACGATCCCTTCTTCTAGTCAAGTTGTGCCACAAATTTCTCTTCTCCCCAATTCTATTCAATACCTCCTCATTAGTTACGTGATCTACCCATCTAATCTTCAGCATTCTTCTATAGCACCACACTTCGAAAGCTTCTATTCTCCTCTTGTCCAAACTATTTATCGTCCACGTTTCACTTCCATACATGGCTACGCTCCATACAAATACTTTCAGAAACGACTTCCTGACACTTAAATCTATACTCGATGTTAACAAATTTCTCTTCTTCAGACACGCTTCCCTTGCCATTGCCAGTCTACATTTTATATCCTCTCTACTTCGACCATCATCACTTATTTTGCTCCCCAAATAGCACAACTCATTTACTACTTTAAGCGTCGCATTTCCTAATCTAATTCCCTCAGCATCACCCGATTTAATTCGACTACATTCCATTATCCTCGTTTTGCTTTTGTTGATATTCATCTTATATCCTCCTGTCCATTCCGTTCAGCTGCTCTTCCAAGTCCTTTGCTGTCTCTGACAGAATTACAATATCATCGGCGAATCTCAAAGTTTTTATTTCTTCTCCATGGATTTTAATTCCTACTCTGAAATTATAGTACAGCCAGTTTAATCTTTAGAGCTGTCAGTCAACTTCAGATGCAACCTTAATGTTGTCAGCCAACATTAAACGTAAGTCACCATACTGGAAGTAGAATATGTACTTTACGTTTTATCTCAGTTTGTCTCTTTTACAGTTTATGTTCTGATGAGCTCTTGTTCATTTGAGAGCGAAACCGCTTAATAAAAAGTACAAAGTGCAGTTTTGGCTGCTTTCATAAACTTTGTATACACTCTGTTATATTTGTACCGGTTTCAACATTCTTGGACAAACTGCTTACATGAGATATTCCAAACCGTGTTCCGACATTCTTGTAAAATTCTGGAACAGACATGTATCCAGCAATAGTTCACTAGTTAAATTTTCTGAATCATTCCGTTTACCTAAGAAAGCACGCACCCGCAAAGCCCGATTTCTCTTGTTCCTTCTGACATAATTCCTTGTTTGACGTAAAAGTACTGCAGCCGCACCCATTATAGCTGGCATCCGTCCATTTTGTGACAATAGTGTGGCTCCTTGAAAACACTTTTGACCCGAAAATGTATGGTCGCAAACATAGATGGATAATTGTGACCGGTAATGTTGTAAATGTACCTGAACTCGGGTGGCTGAAATATTGCCGAACAACGTTTCTGGGAAATATTGCCGGCAATACGCAATTTTTATGACTTCCAATCAAAATGCGTGCCTGTGGAGTATCGTCTCAGTTGTGCGACAGGTTTCGTGATTTTCTATCAGAAAGATCGCAGACAAAAAGTGAGCAAGTAAAGCAGGAGTGATATCTGGGGTTTCCCTGCTGTTCCTAATCTATATAAACGATTTAGTAGTCAATCTGAGCATCCTTCTCATATTTTCTGTACATGATACTGTCATTTACGGTCTAGTAAAGTCACCAAAACATCAATATTAGCGGCAAAATGATTTAGATAAGAAATATACGGTGCGAAAAGTGGCAATTGACCCTCACTAATGAAAAGAGTGAGGTCATCCACATGAGTGCTAAAAGAAATCCGTTGAATTTCGTTTAAACGATTAATCGCAGGTAGTTAGATTGGAACGGTCACACAGATAATGTTCTGGCTAAGGCGAACCAAAGACTGCCTTTTATTGGCTGAAAAACAAGCAAAAAATTCACTGAAAAGACTGCCTACACATGTTTGTACGCCATATCCTAGAGTACTGCTGCGCACTATGGGATCCTTAACAGATAGGATTGACAGAGGACATCAAAAAAGTTCAAAGAAGTGCTGCTCTGTACGATCGCGAAATAAAATGAGTGTTACGGGTATGTTGGCGAGTTGGGATAGCAGTCATAAAAACAAAGGCGTTTTTGTCTGCGGCAATATCTATTCATAAAATTTCAACCTCCAACTTTCTCCTTCGAATGCAGAAATATTCTGTCGACACCCACCTACATTGGGAGAAATCGTCATCGTTTTAAAATGAGAGAAATTAGAGATCGCACGAAATATTTAAGTGTTCGTTTTTTCCGCGCACTTTTCGAGAGTGGAACGGCAGAGAAACAATGTGAAAGCGGTTCGACAAACCCTCTGCCAGGCATTGAACTGTGAACTGCAGTCATGTAGGTGTAGATGCCCCCTCTCCCGTGAACCATGATGCTTGCCGTTGGTGGGGTGGCTTTCGTGTCTCTGCGATACAGATAGATAGACCGCAGCTGCAACCACAATGGAGAGGTATCTGTTCAGAGGCCAGACACACGTGTGGTTCCTGAAGAGGGGCAGCAACCTTTTCAGCGGTTACAGGGGCAATAGTGTGGATAATTCACTAATGCGGCCTTGTAATATCAACCAAATGGCCTTGCTGTGCTGGAACTGCGAACGGCTGAAAGCAACGGGAAACAACAGGCGTAATTTTTTCCGCAGGGCATGCAGCGCTGTTGTATGGTTACATGAATACGGAATCCTCTTGAGTAAAATATTCCGGAGGTAAAATAGCCAACGATTCCGTTCTCCGGGCGGGAGACTCCTCAGGAAAATGTGTAACAGAACATTGTGAAAGAGAATCAACCTCCTCCCAAGATCTGAGATGACGGTAAAAATTTAATCTGTATGTAAACTTCTCTTTTTTTAAAACACTGGCTGGAACTAGCTCAGTTTTCTCGTAAGACTTACTTCTTGGCGCCTCTTCTGTCTGCACAAAATCAGGAAGTGATATCGTTAATCGTGTTTACCTTGCATTAATTACACATGATCTAAAACTTCGTTCGCTGTTGCTATTATTTCATTTCCTAACACTGTTTTTAAATATTTTTTCAGCATTGTGTCTGCGAGCGCCAAATGAAGTTGGGTGTTACTAATACGGTGATGCTATTAATTGACAGCCTTAAATGCATACTGCATAATCAATACAAGAACCCGCGATTGTTCAAAATTCCTTTTAGAAACTCCAATATTTTAAAAGAAATAGCGGTATGCAACGCAAATACTGGCTTTGAAAGGGATTAGCCAAGCGGTCTAAAGCGCTGCAGTCATGGTCTGTGCGGCTGATCGCGGCGGAGGTTCGAGTCCTCCCTCGGGCATGGGTGTGTGTGTTTGTCCTTAGGATAATTCAAAATGGTTCAAATGGCTCTGAGCACTATGGGACTTAACTTCTAAGGTCATCAGTCCCCTAGAACTTAGAACTACTTGAACCTAACCTAACCTAAGTACATCACACGCATCCATGCCCGAGGCAGGATTCGAATCTGCGACCGTAGCGGTCGCGCGGTTCCAGACTGTAGCGCCTAGTAGGATAATTTAGGCTAATTAGTGTGTAAGCTTAGGGACTGATGACCTTAGCAGTTATGTCCCATAGGATTTCACACACATTTGAACATTTGAACTGGCGTTGAAATACTTATATTTGTTTCCTGCGGGAGTAACTTGACAGAACACTGACAGACCTAAGTCGAAATAGGGTCGCTGGAGTAATTGACTTTCCGTCAGAACTACTGCTAGCCTTGGAAAAGCGAGCCATAACAAAACTATTCCATCTGGTCTGCAAGATGTATGAGACAGGCGTAACACCCTCAGACTCCAAAAATAATGTAGTAACAGTTTCAAAGAAAGCAGGTGCTGACAGCTGACGATGTTGCTGAATTTTCAGTTTAATAAATCATGGTTTTAAAATATTAACACGAAGAATGGAAAAAGCGATAGAAGCTGATTTCGCGGAAGATCACTTTGGATTCCAAGGAAATGTAGAAGGCTGCAAGCCAATACCAACCCTACGACATCTCTTAGGAGGAGTAAGCTACAGGAAACGAAAGGCTATTTACAATTTGTACAGAAACGATGCATGGGGGCTTAATTATTTTAGAATGCAAATAATTTTAATTTTTAATAGCTGAATGTCCGGCTACGAAGTCTCGTAAACGGTTGGCCCTGACTAGTTTTAGTACGCAATCTGACTGCATAGAATAACAACAAAGAATGAAAGAAAATTTCCGTTAACACAATTAATTAATTAAGTCCCCAGCAACTATAAAACGTACGAAACCAAAACACAAGTGTCGCTGTTCTGTGTGTGGAAGTGTGATTCAACGTACACATCTGGCACGGTTCTTCTTCAATAAGACAAGAAATTTTAAATACCATTTATACTGAAGTAATTAAAAAAATAGAAATACTATAATTGCGCAACAAAACCAGAATTACACTCTAATACAAGAACACAAGCCAGATGCTTTGTTGACTGAACCTGTAATGACGCATTATTTAAGACATTGAAATAATAAAAAGAAAAGGGAATTTTTTTTACCTTCATATATATTGACGAAAAGCACTCTGATCATTACAATATCTCCATTCGAACAACATTTGCTGTCTAGCCCATCAAACAACTGCATAAAACATGGAACAAGTACTCCCTACTACAACATCTAAACACCGACTCATTACTACCACATCTCGACAAGCACTCTCCACCACGACTTCTCGACAAGAACTGCCAGTGGAGGCGGCTGAATAATACTCTTTGGCGCAATCTCTGGCGCTGTGGCTCAGTGTAGCCACCTTTCAACGATACGGTAGTTATAAGAGCTGAGGGGCACTAAAGAGAAGCACTGATTGAGAAGGGAGTGAGAGGGGGTTGTACTCTTTCCCCAATGTTATTCAGTCTGTACATTGAGCAAGTAGTAAAGGAATCCAAAAAAAACTTGGCGCAGGAATTGAAGTTCAGGGAAAAGAAAAAGAAAATTAGAGGTTTGCCAATATTGTAATTTTATCACAGACAGCAAATGGCTCAGAAGAGAAGCTGAATGGAATGGACATTGTCTTCAAAAAATGTTGAAATGTGTGTGAATTCCTAAGGGACCAAACTGCTTAGGTCATCGGTCCCTAGACTTACACACTACTTAATCTAACTTAAACTAACTTACGCTAATGACAACACGAACACCCGTGCCCAAAGGAGGACTCGAACCTCAACCGAGCGAGATGGCGCAGTGGCTAGCACACTGGACTCACATTAGGGAGGACGACGGTTCAATCCCGCGTCCGGACATCCTGATTTAGGTTTTCCGTGATTTCCCTAAATCGCTCCACGCAAATGCCGAGGCGGTTCCTGTGAAAGGGCACGGCCGACTTCCTTCCCTGTTCTTCCCAAATCCGATAAGACCGATGACCTCGCTGTCTGGTCTCCTTCCCGAAAAAACAACAACTCGAACCTCCGGCGGGAGGGGTATCTTCAAAGGAGGATGTAAGACCAACATCAACTAAAGCAAAGCACGGGTAACGGAATGTAGTCGAATTAAGTACGGTAGTGCCGAGGGAATTAGGTTAGGAAACGAGACACTTACAGCAGTAGAAGAGTTCTGCTGTTTGGGCAGTGAAATAACTGATGATGGCCGAAGTAAAGAGGATAAAAAATGTAGACTGGCAATGGCAAGAAAGGTGTTTCTAAATAAGGGAAATCTGTTAATATCGAACATAGATTTAAGTGTTAGGAAGTCTTGTCTGAAGATATGTGTCTAGAGTGTAGCTATGTATGGAAGTAAAACGTCGACGATAAACAGTTTAAACAAGAAGAGAGTATATGCTTTTGAAATTTGTTGTTACAGAAGAATGCTGAAAAATGGTTCAAATGGCTCTGAGCACTATGGCCCTCAACTGCCGAGGTCATCAGTCCCCTAGAACTTAGAACTACTTAAACCTAACCAACCTAAGGACATCACACACATCCATGCCCGAGGCAGGATTCGAACCTGCGACCGTAGCTGTCGCGCGGTTCCAGGCTGAAGCGCCTAGAACCGCTCGGCCACACCGGCCAGCAAGAATGCTGTAGATGAGTAGATCATGGAACTAATGAGGAGATACTGAACGGAGTTTAGGAGACAAGAAATTGTGGTACAAGTTGACTAAAAGAAGGGCTCAGTTGATATAACATTTCCTGAAACATCAAGATATCGCCAGCTTAGTATTGGAGGGAAGTGTGGGGGAAAAAGTCGTAGAGGGAGATCGAGAGATGAATACAGTAAGCAGATTGATAATGGTGTAGGTGGCAGTTGTTAATAGCAGAAGAAGAGGTCTGTACGTGATAGAGTAGTTTGGCCGGCCGAAGTGGCCGTGCGGTTAAAGGCGCTGCAGTCTGGAACCGAAAGACCGCTACGGTCGCAGGTTCGAATCCTGCCTCGGGCATGGATGTTTGTGATGTCCTTAGGTTAGTTAGGTTTAACTTGTTCTAAGTTCTAGGGGACTAATGACCTCAGCAGTTGAGTCCCATAGTGCTCAGAGCCATTTGAACCACTTTTAGAGTAGTTTGGAGAGCTGCATCAAACTAGTCTTTGGACCACAGCAACAACAGATGTAGATGGCCCATTTAAACGTGCCTTTGCGCTTATCTTGGGTAATTGTCTGCTGAAATGTTGCATCGACCATGAAATTATTCTCTATAGCGGAGGGAGAGCGAGAGGGGGGAGGTCACAAGGCCAGCAAGGAAAAGCTGAATACAAGGAGACGCGTGTGCGCTGTGAGTAGAAGCCAGACGCGCAGTGCGGAATGCTGTGGCAGGTTTTCCCCCCGCGGCCATCACTGGATCAGCTGAGGCGTTACGTCGGCAGCAGCCGCAGCGTTATGAACTAAGAAAGGAAAGACCTCGCGGCCCGTCCCAGAGCGGTGCGGTGCGGCGCGTCGACAAAGGCAGCGGCGCGCGAAGACCAGACGCGGAGTGATATGGAGAGAAAAGGCGCCGGCGGGAGTGGCAGCGGAAAAGAGAAAGGGAGGGAGGGAGAAAGAAAGCGAGCGGCGGCGAAAGGCGCTGACCCAGCTGCACCCCGTCCCAGGGGAACTCTTCGCAGCCGAAAACAGATGTATTACACCCTTACGGTGCGTTCTTTGTATTCCCGCTGGCGTATCAATCGTGTTTCTTCGCGCTCTCTGACAGCGAAATGATGGACGAGCATAGTTCGAGAGGAGCTGCAGAGAGATGTGCGGGAACGGGCCGAATTCTTCTTCTTTTGTCCCTCTGGCCGGCGGCGCTGAAGTGGCGAGATAGCCACGGCCGCATCGCCGCATTATTAGTTTATCGTTACAGTTTCGCCGTGTTCCGACCCCCCGCCCCCACCTCTCCCCGAGCCCGTCCTGACGGGGGCAATTTGTGGAACTTCCTCGTGATAAATCGACTTCCATCGCTGCGCACAACTTTGCTTGAAGTGGTGCCCGCATGAGTCCGGTGTACGGATCGGCGCGAGTTAAGGGTACCCCGTTGCTGCGACGCAAAAAGTAGAAACGAGCACAGGCAACAGATATGATCGACGTCTATTTCATCACCGACGACATACCGTTCATCGCGCGAGAAAGAGGGTTGCAGTTGCAGTTTCTCAGGCGGGTTCACTAAAGTACTCTCAGTAGTACATTCTTTATAGTCATACAATGAAGGCTTTCACGACCGGACGGGACTGTTGTTGATAATTCTTCCGGGTTATATGGCCGTGGTCCATGGAATACTTCTATTCCTAACGTTTCGTCCAATACTACGTTGGACATCCTCAGAGGTATGGCTGGTCCTGTTGAGTCCTGTGAGTCCTGCCGACTGACGAGTCGGGCGTCGGAGAGCGGCCTAAATACTGAGGAAAGTGGGCGTTGTCTAGCTTGCACATAGTAGCAGAGAGAAAACTAGTCAAAGATAAATCTAACTATCGATAATAGTCCGTCATAGATAAAAATCACTTATCGATTCTGTAACGCCACTGTCCATATCTCGCTTAATTTCAAGGCCTCTTCTTTTCTATTAAAACTATCTTCATGTTAATAAATTTCAATAGCCTCCATATACAGTCATGGATAATAGTTCGTGGTAGCACTTAAAATTGTAGTTTCAGAAAACTTAACTACATGGTCACCGGACTGAAGTGCATGTTCCGCAACGGCCGATTTATCTATTTTACCCAGTCGGCAAAGACTTTTATGCCCCTTTACCCTCGTATTCACACTTCTTTTCGTAGTACCAATATAGACCTTGCCACAGGTACACGGAATTTTATACACACCGCTAGATGATAATGGTGGCCTTCTGTCTTTAACAGAACGAAGTACTTGTCCCATTTTTCTGGTAGGTTTGAATACCGGTTTCACTTTATGTTTCAGCAAAATTTTGCCAATTCGATCTGTAACCTTACTAATGAAAGCTAAAGACACCGTGTTCTTCCATTGTTGTGTACCATCCTTGTCCTTTGGCCTGCTGTAATTAGGTCTTAAAACTCTATTAATTTCTTTGTTTGAGTACCCATTCTTTTCGAAGGCCTGTTTCAGATGATTCAGTTCCGTATCCAGATGTTCCGGCGTACAAATCCATTTTGCCCTGTCACTAATCTATTGATTACACCTCTTTTTCGTAGTGGGTGATGATTGGAGTTCTTATGTAAGTATCTATCAGTATGTGTGCTCTTCCGAAACACTTTATGTTTTAGACTGCCATCGGTCTGTCTCATGACTAACACATCGAGAAACGAAATAGCCTGGTCTTTTTCCACTTCAATGGTAAACTGAATTTCAGGGTTTATGCTACTAAGATAATCAAAAAATTCGTCTAAGGCTTTTTTACCGTGTGTCCAAACCACGAATGTGTCGTCTACATAACGATACCAACAACATGGTTTCCTATTTGCTTTATTCAACGCTAATTGTTCAAATTTTTCCATGTAAAAATTGGCAATCGCAGGGCTCAGCGGGTTAATTAAAGAAATTAAGCGAGATATGGACAGTGGCGTTACAGAATCTATAAGTGATTTTTATCTATGACGGACTATTATCGATAGCTTCATTTTATCTTTGACTAGTTTTCTCTCTGCTACTATGTGAAAGCTAGACCACGCCCATTTTCCTCAGTATTTAGGCCGCTCTCCGACGCCCGACTCGTCAGTCGACAGGACTCAACGGGACCAGCCATACCTCTGAGGACGTCCAACGTAGTATTGGACGAAACGTTAGGAATAGAAGTATTCCATGGACCACGGCCATATAACCCGGAAGAATTATCAACAACATTCTTTATAGTGTTTCAAAGTCACTTGGGAAACGTAATACTCCTGCCCCCTATTATCCCAACTCAAGTCAATGAGTGCCCCAAAACCAATTGGACAGTGAAGAGTCTAATTTTTCAACTCAAACGTTATTTCGTTAATTCCTTTATCATGCAGCGTCACAAAGCTTCAGGCCCAACCCAGCAGACTGTGCGCAGCAAGGTATCACCCAAGATCAAGGGATAACCAGTATGCAACTGTATGAATAGTTTTGCCGTCGGGAAACAGACGTCGCAGATGTCACGATAGTCGTTCTGCTACACACGCCGTAGCAATGGCAACGCCGTGGGCGTACTTCGCCTCCGCAGCCAACTGTAGCCGACACCGGTTCTAGAACATTTTTGCACACAAGTAACATATAATATGGCGACCCCCCCCCCTCCCCGGCATCCATTTTTCCACGTAACCACCATATCATTGGTACCCTCCCCCTTCTACAGCCATTTTCCACTCTCCCTCATACATTAGTTGGCGTGCCTTGAATTCTCGACAAGATCTTTAAAAGTAAATCTAAATCTAATCGTCGTTGAAATGGGTTGTTTATCCAACTAATTATGATACACCTTGTGTACAAATTTTTCCCTACGGGCGCCTCTGAAACTCTTCTCAGCTTGGCATCCCAAGCGGCCGCTTGTATCCCTTGGGCCATAAATTGACCATGACTATAGCTGAAGGCCGTCTGTGGTTTCTTTGGAGCATTTTTCCCCAGTTTTCAATCCATGAACAGCGATAAACTCCCATAAATCTACAACGAAGTTTATCTCTACTGTAGCGATATTCCTACAATTGTATGCCGGGTACTGTGTTTTTACACTGACGTCACACTTCCTGACACTTTAGCACAACAAACCGAACTAAAATTGAGGCGTTTTCGAGAGATCTTGTATTATGTAAGCCTGTAACTGCATATTTTTGTAATACGCAAGAACACTGAAGAGCCATAGAAACTGGTACATCTGCCTAATATGATGTAGGCCTCCCGCGATCACGCAGATGTCCGGCAACACGACATGGCATGGACTTGACCAGCAGTAGTGCTGGAGGGATTGACACCCTGAATCCTGCAGGACTGTCCATAAATCCGTAAGAGTAGGTGGGGTGGAGGTCTCTTCTAGACAACACGTTGCAAGGCATCCCAGGTATGTTCAATAATGTTTATGTCTGGGAAATTTGTTGGCCAGTGGACGTATTTAAACTCAGAAGAGTGTTCCTGAAGCCACTCTGTAGCAATTCTGAACGTGTGGGGTTTCGCATTAACCTGCTGGAATTGCCCAAGTCCATCCGAATGCACAATGGACATGAATGGATGCAGGTGATCAGATTGGATGCTTACGTGTGCGTCAACTGTCAGAGTCGTATCTAGACGTATCAGGCGCCCCATATCGCCCTACCTGCACACGGCCCGCACCTTTACAGACCCTCCACCAGCTAAAACAGTCCCCTGCTGACACGCAGGGTCCATGGATTCGTGAGGTTGTCTCCATAACCGTACACGTCCATCCGCTCGATACAATTTGAACCAACATGTTTCCAGACATTAACAGTCCAATGTCGATGTTGACGGGACAAGGCGAGGTTTAAAGCTTTGTGTAGTGCAGTCATCAACGGTACACTAGCGAGCCTTCGGTTCCGAAAGATCAGCAAGCCAGACTCCTGCCTAAGGGGCAGCAGGTTGTACCCTGTGCACAGCACCTGTCTTCCACCACCACAGTGTGTGTGCCGACATGCCACATGTCAACAGCCACTGGGAGACAGTCGTTCATTGCAGAGCTGGCTACTATGACAAGATCCCTCATTTTGCACCCCTGATGCAAGGTTTTCGTGGAACGACTCAGGCAACAGGATCACGTGCGAGACACTGTGCACAGACGTCAGCAAAGATGGGAATGCATTTGCGATCCAGATGGCTGGACAGTAGTTATAATGTCACTGATCACGTGGCATTCTCCACATAGAATGCAGGCGCAATCTCTAGGCTGCAATGACTTAGCATAAATGTACAAATAAAGTAAAGAGCTAACTTTGACAGCCGAGTCTCTCTAGGCCTTCACCAGCCTGCTATCCTGGCTCAACCCTCCACCACTTGTTGTCCTACATCGTAGACACCATCTCACCCCCGAGGCCGGCTGTAGTTCGCATCAGAAGTGGTGGCATCGTCTTCAGTGGCCAACAGATGGCTGGTCGTTCAAACAGCATGACTTCTGGGCCACAGCTTGCAGTGTCAGCACAATGGTGTGACTGAGAAAGCTGTTGGAAATTTTTGGTGTGTGTGACACGCATGGGAGCCTGGGAGGAATGTCACCATGACTTAAAGGTTGCTTTGTTTAGGACATAGGAACCAGCTTATCTCTACAGGGGTTAACTGCAGGGAGCAATACTAGATGCCTGTTAGATGTTCACATCGTAATCTGCTTCAGCATACGATGCCATGTGCAGAGTCACTTTCTGTAACTTGTTTTACATGACAGCTTTATGGTAATGTTGTCAGTCAATGCAGGGAGTCCAGATGGTTGATGTTAGGAGTAAAGTTTTAAAGTTTAATTTGCTGGTGATTTTCAGTCTGCGAATTGTTGCGCATTTGTACGGGACGTATTGTGTGTGAACGGGAGGGGGGGGGGGGGGAATTTATTGCATTGTCAGAGTCAAAGCTGGGGGGTGTTTCGGAGCCAGAGGCCGTACGTTCGCTGATGGAAAATGTATGAAAGTTGTTGGAAGATAAGACGGAGATGCGGGAGCAAATCACTGCTAAGAATTAGCAAAAAGCATTGCTCCAGTCACCTGACTGGTTGATCCAGCTCCCGCTATCTTAATCACTCCGTTTTCTGGAAGGTTGTCTGAGTATGTGGTCTCTTTCTTGGAGAACCTGACGACGACGTCCACAGGTATGGGTGTTTGGTCTCACAGTTATCGCAGGTGGCTACATAACGTCTCGTGGGAGAGACGAAACCCTTTATAAGATGCACAGAGGCGCTGAGGAAGGCGGAGACGTTCGAGACGTTGAAGCAGTGGCTTTCGCAGATATATAAGAAACAGAACATGGTAAAGTTCTTTCGGAAGCGATTGGGTACTTTTACGAAGAGAGAAGCCTTAGAGATTTTTGTCAATAGGATAAGGAAGGTGAATGTGCATATACATGAACTGGGGGTGGTGCTGGAAATAATGATGTAAGGTCACTAGATTCAGTAAAACTACATTTTAGGTGGTCATGTAAGCGGAAGTTTCAACATGATCTTGGGGTTGGCCTTTTTGTATCAACTGCATACCAAAATTTACCTCCTGTCACCTGAACTTAGTGGGAAGACATTCCAACAAGTGCAAGATCTCGCTAGTTTCGAGCTGTCACAAGTCGCATCCATCGTATTATGCAATCTGATTAAAGAATGAACGAGGCCACTAAGGTCTGATTCAAATGATTGTGTGCCACGTGGCAATCGGAAGTCCCTTTGGGTGAGCTAGACTTGCCTGTCGGTATGTTACATATAATAGAGCCACTGGAAAGAAACGATGTGTTCGATTCAGCGAGATGTTTTGTTAAAAGAAGTGCTGTACACATTGAGAGATAGATGGTAGGAAAGTAGTAATCGTGAATCTGGATAATTTTGGTGCCAAAGAGATGAAAGTTGACGAGGGTGATATTAATAGCAAGCCTGAACATTCTGGAGGAGGAGGACTGGTGCATGGAGGGTGTAAACTGTAAGTCCCCACAGGCCACCGCTAAGACTGCTTTACGTAAGAAGGGGGAGCATATGAAGGGAGAAGACAGACTCCGAATGGAGGAGATAGTGTTGATTTTAAGACCTGCTCCTCCCTCAGAATCCGTTGCCACTGAAGCCCATTACTCAGCACTGAATTCCGACAGGAAATAAAGCACCAGTATGGCAGAAACCGTATTGGATACCTCGATGGTTACAACTGATTATGGAGGAGTACCAACCATCAGTTGGCTGATGGGATAATCGAAGAAAGCAATCGTCCATGGTGTGCAGGACGTGTGGCCATGCTTAAGCACACAGATGGTTCTAAGAAGTGACGGATGAATACCGCAAACCCAACATCACGGAGACCATTCATAGCTTAGGGTAGCGCCAGTGCTTACACTATACCAAACACTATGGAGACAATCGATAACGTGGAGTAATGCCAGTGTTTCTCCACCACGAATTTAACAAGTGGATACTATCAGTTTATGGCGGTACCAGAGGGTCGACCGTAGACACCATTTTCGATGCCCTCAGGTCTTTACCAGTATTAGAGGATGCCGTTCAGGTTGAAGTAGGCTTCTGCAACGTTTTAGTGATTATTTGACGGAGTATTGAGGGAATTGAAAAAATTTAGAAATTTGTGGTAAGATCCTATGGGACCAAACTGCTGAGGTCATCGGTCCCAAAGCTTACACACTACTTAAACTAACTTAAACTAACTTACGTTAAGGACAACACACACACTCATGCCCGAGGGAGGACTCGAACCTCCGACAGGGGAAACCGCGCGGACCGTGACAAGGCGACTTAGAACGCGCAGCAAGGGAACTGAAATATCGCCAATGTCTAGCCTACCTATACGACATAACTGCATTCTCAAAAGACGTGGAGGACTTAGGTAACGACAGAGAGCAGTATGTAAGAGACTGCGGCCTGCACATCTGACATTGAGGTCGCACTGCAGTATATGTATTAAGGGCGACGGAATAATTTTTTATGTTATAGTGGTGACGAAGCCCACACCTACTACAGTAGTACAAGTTTATATGCCAACTGGCTCTGCAGATGACGAAGAAATTGAAGAAATGTATGATGAAATAAAAGAAATTATTCAGATTGTGAAGGGAGACGAAAATTTAATAGTCATGGGTGACTGGAATTCGAGTGTAGGAAAAGGGAGAGAAGGAAACATAGTAGGTGAATACGGATTGCGGCTAAGAAATGAAAGAGGAAGCCGCCTGGTAGAATTTTGCACAGAGCACAACATAATCATAACTAACACTTGGTTTAAGAATCATGAAAGAAGGTTGTATACATGGAAGAACCCTGGAGATACTAAAAGGTATCAGATAGATTATATAATGGTAAGACAGAGATTTAGGAACCAGGTTTTAAATTGTAAGACATTTCCAGGGGCAGATGTGGACTCTGACCACAATCTATTGGTTATGACCTGTAGATTAAAACTGAAGAAACTGCAAAAAGGTGGGAATTTAAGGAGATGGGACCTGGACAAACTGAAAGAACCAGAGGTTGTACAGAGTTTCAGGGAGAGCATAAGGGAACTATTGACAGGAATGGGGGAAAGAAATACAGTAGAAGAAGAATGGGTAGCTTTGAGGGATGACGTAGCGAAGGCAGCAGAGGATCAAGAAGGTAAAAAGACGAGGGCTAGTAAAAATCCTTGGGTAACAGAAGAAATATTGAATTTAATTGATGAAAGGAGAAAATATAAAAATGCAGTAAATGAAGCAGGCAAAAAGGAATACAAACGTCTCAAAAATGAGATCGACAGGAAGTGCAAAATGGCTAAGCAGGGATGGCTAGAGGACAAATGTAAGGATGTAGAGGCCTATCTCACTAGGGGTAAGATAGATACTGCCTACAGGAAAATTAAAGAGACCTTTGGAGAGAAGAGAACCACTTGTATGAATATCAAGAGCTCAGATGGAAACCCAGTTCTAAGCAAAGAAGGGAAAGCAGAAAGGTGGAAGGAGTATATAGAGGATCTATACAAGGGCGATGTACTTGAGGACAATATTATGGAAATGGAAGAGGATGTAGATGAAGATGAAATGGGAGATATGATACTGCGTGAAGAGTTTGACAGAGCACTGAAAGACCTGAGTCGAAACAAGGCCCCCGGAGTAGACAACATTCCATTGGAACTACTGACGGCCTTGGGAGAGCCAGTCCTGACAGAACTCTACCATCTGGTGAGCAAGATGTATGAAACAGGCGAAATACCCTCAGACTTCAAGAAGAATATAATAATTCCAATTCCAAAGAAAGCAGGTGTTGACAGATGTGAAAATTACCGAACTATCAGTTTAATAAGTCACAGCTGCAAAATACTAACACGAATTCTTTACAGACGAATGGAAAAACTAGTAGAAGCCAACCTCGGGGAAGATCAGTTTGGATTCCGTAGAAACACTGGAACACGTCAGGCAATACTGACCTTACGACTTATCTTAGAAGAAAGATTAAGGAAAGGCAAACCTACGTTTCTAGCATTTGTAGACTTAGAGAAAGCTTTTGACAATGTTGACTGGAATACTCTCTTTCAAATTCTAAAGGTGGCAGGGGTAAAATACAGGGAGCGAAAGGCTATTTACAATTTGTACAGAAACCAGATGGCAGTTATAAGAGTCGAGGGACATGAAAGGGAAGCAGTGATTGGGAAGGGAGTAAGACAGGGTTGTAGCCTCTCCCCGATGTTGTTCAATCTGTATATTGAGCAAGCAGTAAAGGAAACAAAAGAAAAATTCGGAGTAGGTATTAAAATTCATGGAGAAGAAATAAAAACTTTGAGGTTCGCCGATGGCATTGCAATTCTGTCAGAGACAGCAAAGGACTTGGAAGAGCAGTTGAATGGAATGGACAGTGTCTTGAAAGGAGGATATAAGATGAACATCAACATAAGCAAAACAAGGATAATGGAATGTAGTCTAATTAAGTCGGGTGATGCTGAGGGAATTAGATTAGGAAATGAGGCACTTAAAGTAGTAAAGGAGTTTTGCTATTTGGGGAGCGAAATAACTGATGATGGTCGAAGTAGAGAGGATATAAAATTTAGACTGGCAATGGCAATTAAAGCGATTCTGAAGAAGAGAAATTTGTTAACATCGAGTATAGATTTAAGTGTCAGGAAGTCATTTCTGAAAGTATTTGTATGGAGTGTAGCCATGTATGGAAGTGAAATATGGACGATAAATAGTTTAGACAAGAAGAGAATAGAAGCTTTCGAAATGTAGTGCTACAGAAGAATGCTGAAGATTAGATGGGTAGATCACATAACTAATGAGGAGGTACTGAATAGGATTGGGGAGAAGAGGAGCTTGTGGCACAACTTGGCTAGAAGAAGGGACGGGTTAGTAGGAAATGTTCTGAGGCATCAAGGGATCATCAATTTAGTATTGGAGGGCAGCGTGGAGGGTAAAAATCGTAGAGGGAGACCAAGAGATGAATACACTAAGCAGATTCAGAAGGATGTAGGTTGCAGTAAGTACTGGGAGATAAGAAGCTTGCTCAGGATAGAGTAGCATGGAGAAAATGGCTCTGAGCACTATGGGACTCAACTTCTGAGGTCATTAGTCCCCTAGAACTTAGAACTAGTTAAACCTAACTAACCTACGGACATCACAAACATTCATGCCCGAGGCAGGATTCGAACCTGCGACCGTAGCGGTCTTGCGGTTCCAGACTGCAGCGCCTTTAACCGCACGGCCACTTCGGCCGGCTAGTAGCATGGAGAGCTCCATAAAACCAGTCTCAGGACTGAAGACCAAAACAACGTTGATTCAGCATATTAGACAATTTGGGGAAGGGCAACGACGAGTGACCGTGATCCTGAGTGTCGAAATACGTAGCCCTGTAGTGGCTAACTCTGCTGTACATAGCCTACATTCCGGTAGACTGAACCCTAGAGCATGGAAGTGAGGGAATGTGGAATACTGTAGCGTCCATTATGACCAGAAATGTATTCTCTACAGCTTAAGAGGATTTGAGGCTAAGTAACGAGCTATGATCCATGGCTGGCTCGTGTTATGCTTTGCATTAAACCTTGGTTGCTATTCTGTGATTAGTTTCCCGCGATTATGGCGATTATGCTGTTATCCTCTCTCTCCGCGAGTCGCAGCAGCAGCGTGTAGCGATATTCGCACCCTTGTACTATCTTTGGCCTCGCGCTTATAGTTTCCGGCTGTGCCGTGTGCGGGCAGTTGGTCGGTTGGCGTGGAGCAGCGAGGAAGTCTCCGTGGCGCGTCTCTGGCTGGGGCCACTGGCGGCGTTCACGCGCGATCGGAGGGTGAGGGGCTGTTCCCATTGCTACGAGGTCCGTGACTCACCGATTTCGGACACGAAAGTTGAGTCTTTACTTAATCTGCCAGCCAGTCCCAACTGTTCACACTGTGTCGTTTGAATTTCGTTGTGGGATGTTGGGCCATTCCCACGAGCAACAATTTGTGTTTTCAAGTTGGCGAAATTCTAGCCGCCCTCCTGTAGAGTTTTACTTAACTTGATTATTTTTTAACTGAAGTGCACCAGCGGAGTCTTCAGCCTTGTGGCCGTTAACGTTCCTGTTACCTGCCCTGACCGTTGATGTAAATTCAGGCAGTGTATTTTCCTCGTCATGTTGTGTCTGTCCAGCGCGGCGTGTAGCTTCACAGCGGAATGTGTAATTCGTTGTGGGCGCTGATACTTTCTACGTTGTCCCATTGAACTCCCTCTTGTGTGCTGGTCGGGTGGAGTGGAAGTTACCCTGTCGCTTGGTCCGTTGACTGTGCTGTCGGTTGGGTTGCCGTCGGATTGAGAATTGTAGGGCCGACTGCCTATCTCATCTACGCGGGCGTTAGTGTTTGAATTCCAGGTCGATCCTTGGAAACCTGAGCGCCATTTGATGTGCTGCCTTTTCTTATTTGTCCTTGTTGTTCGTTTATGTATGGCTTCTAGCCGATTTTAAATTAAAGTTGTTTTGCCCTTAAGGCGTGAGATTGTTCGGACCTTCAGCCGTGTTTAAAGAAATATTAAGGATAAGGCCTACTGCCTTTCAAAATTCAAATTCCTGTTTTGAGCCTTAAGTTATTGGCCTCCAGCCGATTTTAAATTAAAGTTGTTTTGCCCCTAGGGTGTGAGATTCAAAAATGGTTCAAATGGCTCTGAGCACTATGGGATTTAACATCTGAGATCATCAGTCCCCTATAACTTAGAACTACTTAAATTTAACTAACCTAAGGGCATCACACACATCCAAGCCCGAGGCAGAATTCGAACCTGCGACCTTAGTGGTTGCGCAGTTCCAGACTGAAGCGCCTAGAACCGCTCGTCCACTGAGGCCGGCGGTGTGAGATTGTTTGGGCCTTCAGGCTAATTTAGAGAAAGGTTTTAAGATAAGCCTTTCTGCCTTTTAAATTCAAATTCCTGTTTTTGAGCCTCAAGTTATTGGCCTTCAGCCGGTTTTAAATTAAAGTTGTTTTATCCTTGTGGCGTGAGACTGAGTGGCGCTTTTAGCCGGGAATTAAGTTCTAAAATTAATGTTTGGCTTGCTCTGTTTTTAATGTTTTCTTTACTCTTGTAATGTTTGTCAAATGAATAAAGTAGTATGTTGGAGTGAAACTGACAGCCACTCATTTTTGCCCCTTTCCACAAACTATCTGTCCTGCCCTGCGGGTATAGCAGGAGATCTCACGTTCACAGGGTGTAAAAGTGTAAATCCACGACAGACCTGTGGTCCAGAGGAATTAATGGAACATTAAGTGGGTTAGAAATAAGCAGCTTACGAACATAAGAAGTAGTTTAAATAAGGTTTGTAAGTTAAATGCAGTCTCTGAACCTTGCGGGTTAAGCCACCAGACACTCTTATGATAGAAACTTGTTCTGCAAATGTCGTCGCTCTTAAGTGAGACCCGGTGGTCGGGACTCTCTGTGTCTATCATCTCATGGGCAAATCTGTGAGACTATGTGCTGGAGCACTGCTGGGGCTACATCAGACAAGGAGCCAACATGGAGCCACCAGCAGCTGTCACAAGTTCGGTCTCTGCCGTGGTACGAGCTTCCTGCACTAAATCCACCTTCCGGATTTAGTACCACGGCGCAGCCAGCCATTCCAAGCTCGCTCCATGGCAAGCCGGTTTCCTGACGAGGGGAAGTGCGTGGTATCCCACACGTGACAGCCGCCTTCCACCACCGTGGGGTGCACGCCAGTGTGTCGCACACCAATGGCCGCTGGGACCCAGACATTCATCGCTCATATGGCTAACGACCGTCGTCGAGCGCCGGTGACACAGGGTGTTTGTGTAGTGACTCACGCAACAAGGTCGCAGAGGACAGGCGTCAGCATGTTGTAGCCAGCTGGTTGGGCGCAGGTTGTCATCCTGCCGGCTCTCCCCACGTGCAGTGGGGCTGTGGTCGCTATCCTGAAGCAACGTAGCGCAAATGAGCAGGTCAAATAGGGAGTTAATTTTCACAGTCTAGTCTCTCTGGACCATCACGGGCCTGCTATTCCGTCTCGACCCTCCGCAACCTACCATTCTGCATCGTAAACACTCCTCCATCCCAGGGTCGGCTATAACAGAGAAGAAAAAAAATGGCTCTGAGCACTATGGGACTTAACAGCTATGGTCATCAGTCCCCTAGAACTTAGAACTACTTAAACCTAACTAACCTAAGGACATCACACAACACCCAGCCATCACGAGGCAGAGAAAATCCCTGACCCCGCCGGGAATCGAACCCGGGAACCCGGGCGTGGGAAGCGAGAACGCTACCGCACGACCACGAGATGCGGGCAACAGAGAAGAAGCTCAACAGTCGTGGAGAGCATGTCACAACAGTGGCGCAGTCGGTATTGAGACACATCTACACTTCAGTCCTTATTGTAACAAGTAACCTGCCCATCAACCCCATTTCTCTAGGTATTTGACAAATTTACGGACAGCCGCTGACGCGGTTATACTTCCACGGAGATTATTTGCTCCTCACCGACAAGGTATTTCGTGTAGCAAAGTTATACAGTACAGTGTACTTTCTGTAGGTTTCCTGTCTTTTAGTGTTGTCCTTAGAACATTCAGTGGTTCTTGTGGACACAGGGGTTAACAGTTTTTTTCTGAACTCTGGTTTGCTCCTGCTGGACATTGGTTGCGGTTTGGTTTTCGTGAATCTTGTGGTCTTATTACGTAAGAATTCTAATTCTGTGTGAGCTGTTCCAGTTGTCACAAACGCTTGAACTTACGAATATTTTGCTGGCGCTAAATGCATCTGTGGAAAAATTAAGTGCCACAGGAATTTTGGCTGGAAGATGGCAAACAACGACATGTAGACGTTCGGCGAACACTACCGGCGTTTAATCTATTTGTTCCGGCACAGGAACAGTGGGTGAATTACGTGCACAGGCTTGAACAACAACTCCAGGTGATGTAAGTAAACGAGCATTTCTTTTGTCTAATGCAGGTGCTCACATATATGGCTGAGCAACTTCTCCCAGACAAAGTCCCGGGTGAATTGAGCTGTTCAGACGTTAAGGGGAAGTTAGGCGAATATTTTCAGAGTACGCATCTAGTTTCGGCAGCATACCATAAATTTTATCGTACTTATAAGAAGCCTTGCTAATCATTTCACGAATAGCTTCCTACATTGCAAGGCCTTATACGCGACTTCGTTTCAAATGTGAAAACAAAGATTATGCTCTTTCCTGTTCGGATATTGCTGTGAGGCATGTGTTAACAGTTCGTGCTCCAGAGCTGGTCTGCATAGATATACTAGCCTTTTGAATAACCCTAGATCGGAGCGTGGAATGTCAGATCCCTTAATAGGGCAGGTAGGTTAGAAAATTTAAAAAGGGAAATGGATAGGTTAAAGTTAGATATAGTGGGAATTAGTGAAGTTCGGTGGCAGGAGGAACAAGACTTTTGGTCAGGTGATTACAGGATTATAAATACAAAATCAAATAGGGGTAATGCAGGAGTAGGTTTAATGTTGTTGTTGTTGTGGTCTTCAGTCCTGAGACTGGTTTGATCCAGCTCTCCATGCTACTCTATCCTGTGCAAGCTTCTTCATCTCCCAGTACCTACTGCAACCTACATCCTTCTGAATCTTCTGAGTGTATTCATCTCTTGGTCTCCCTCTACGATTTTTACCCTCCACGCTGCCCTCCAATGCTAAATTTGTGATCCCTTGATGCCGCAAAACATGTCCTACCAACCGATCCCTTCTTCTAGTCAAGTTGTGCCACAAACTTCTCTTCTCCCCAATCCTATTCAATACCTCCTCATTAGTTATGTGATCTACCCACCTTATCTTCAGCATTCTTCTGTAGCACCACATTTCGAAAGCTTCTATTCGATTCTTGTCCAAACTGGTTATCGTCCATGTTTCACTTCCATACATGGCTACACTCCATACAAATACTTTCAGAAACGACTTCCTGACACCTAAATCTATACTCGATGTTAACAAATTTCTCTTCTTGAGAAACGCTTTCCTTGCCATTGCCAGTCTACATTTTATATCCTCTCTACTTCGACCATCATCGGTTATTTTGCTCCCTAAATAGCAAAACTCCTTTACTACTTTAAGTGTCTCATTTTCTAATCTAATACCCTCAGCATCACCCGATTTAATTCGACTACATTCCATTATCCTCGTTTTGCTTTTGTTGATGTTCATCTTATATCCTCCTCTCAAGACACTGTCCATTCTGTCCAACTGCTCTTCCAAGTCCTTTGCTGTCTCTGACAGAATTTCAATGTCATCGGCGAACCTCAAAGTTTTTACTTCTTCTCCATGAATTTTAATACCTACTCCGAATTTTTCTTTTGTTTCCTTTACTGCTTGCTCAATATACAGATGAATAACATCGGGGAGAGGCTACAACCCTGTCTCACTCCCTTCCCAACCACTGCTTCCCTTTCATGCCCCTCGACTCTTATAACTGCCATCTGGTTTCTGTACAAATTGTAAATAGCCTTTCGCTCCCTGTATTTTACCCCTGCCACCTTCAGAATTTGAAAGAGAGTATTCCAGTTAACGTTGTCAAAAGCTTTCTCTAAGTCTACAAATGCTAGAAACGTAGGTTTGCCTTTTCTTAATCTTTCTTCCAAGGTAAGTCGTAAGGTCAGTATTGCCTCGCGTGTTCCAACATTTCTACGGAATCCAAACTGATCATCCCCGAGGTCGGCTTCTACCAGTTTTTCCATTCGTCTGCAAAGAATTCGCGTTAGTATTTTGCAGCTGTGACTTATTAAACTGATAGTTCGGTAATTTTCACATCTGTCAACACCTGCTTTCTTTGGGATTGGAATTATTATATTCTTCTTGAAGTCTGAGGGTATTTCGCTTGTTTCATACATCTTGCTCACCAGATGGTAGAGTTTTGTCAGGACTGGCTCTCCCAAGGCTGTTAGTAGTTCTAATGGAATGTTGTCTACTCCCGGGGCCTTGTTTCGACTCAGGTCTTTCAGTGCTCTGTCAAACTCTTCACGCAGTATCTTATCTCCCATTTCATCTTCATCTACATCCTCTTCCATTTCCATAATATTTTCCTCAAGTACATCTCCCTTGTATAAACCCTCTATATACTCCTTCCACCTTTCTGCCTTCCCTTCTTTGCTTAGAACTGGGTTTCCATCTGAGCTCTTGATATTCATACAAGTGGTTCTCTTCTCTCCAAAGGTCTCTTTAATTTTCCTGTAGGCAGTATCTATCTTACCCCTAGTGAGACAAGCCTCTACATCCTTACATTTGTCCTCTAGCCATCCCTGCTTAGCCATTTTGCACTTCCTGTCGATTTCATTTTTGAGACGTTTGTATTCCTTTTTGCCTGCTTCATTTACTGCATTTTTATATTTTCTCCTTTCATCAATTAAATTCAATATTTCTTCTGTTACCCAAGGATTTCTATTAGCCCTCGTCTTTTTACCTACTTGATCGTCTGCTGCCTTCACCACTTCATCCCTCAGAGCTACCCATTCTTCTTCTACTGTATTTCTTTCCCCCATTCCTGTCAATTGTTCCCTTATGCTCTCCCTGAAACTCTCTACAACCTCTGGTTCTTTCAGTTTATCCAGATCCCATCTCCTTAAATTCCCACCTTTTTGCAGTTTCTTCAGTTTCAATCTGCAGTTCATAACCAATAGATTGTGGTCAGAATCCACATCTGCCCCTGGAAATGTCTTACAATTTAAAACCTGGTTCCTAAATCTCTGTCTTACCATTATATAATCTATCTGATACCTTTTAGTATCTCCAGGCTTCTTCCATGTATACAGCCTCCTTTCATGATTCTTGAACCAAGTGTTAGCTATGATTAAGTTATGCTCTGTGCAAAATTCTTCAAGGCGGCTTCCTCTTTCATTCCTTCCCCCCAATCCATATTCACCTACTATGTTTCCTTCTCTCCCTTTTCCTACTGACGAATTCCAGTCACCCATGACTATTAAATTTTCGTCTCCCTTCACTACCTGAATAATTTCTTTTATCTTGTCATACATTTCATCTATTTCTTCATCATCTGCAGAGCTAGTTGGCATATAAACTTGTACTACTGTAGTAGGCATGGGCTTTGTGTCTATCTTGGCCACAATAATGCGTTCACTATGCTGTTTGTAGTAGCTAACCCGCACTCCTATTCTTTTATTCATTATTAAACCTACTCCTGCATTACCCCTATTTGATTTTGTATTTATAACCCTGTAATCACCTGACCAAAAGTCTTGTTCCTCCTGCCACCGAACTTCACTAATTCCCACTATATCTAACTTTAACCTATCCATTTCCCTTTTTAAATTTTCTAACCTACCTGCCCGATTAAGTGATCTGACATTCCACGCTCCGAACCGTAGAACGCCAGTTTTCTTTCTCCTGATAACGACGTCCTCAGGAGTAGTCCCCGCCCGGAGATCCGAATGGGGGACTATTTTACCTCCGGAATATTTTACCCAAGAGGACGCCATCATCATTTAATCATACAGTAGAGCTGCATGTCCTCGGGAAAAATTACGGCTGTAGTTTCCCCTTGCTTTCAGCCGTTCGCAGTACCAGCACAGCAAGGCCGTTTTGGTTAATGTTACAAGGCCAGATCAGTCAATCATCCAGACTGTTGCCCCTGCAACTACCGAAAAGGCTGCTGCCCCTCTTCAGGAACCACATGTTTGTCTGGCCTCTCAACAGATGCCCCTTCGTTGTGGTTGCACCTACGGTATGGCCATCTGTATCGCTGAGGCACGCAAGCCTCCCCACCAACGGCAAGGTCCATGGTTCATGGGGGGGGGGTAGGTTTAATAATGAATAAAAAAAAAATAGGAGTGCGGGTTAGCTACTACAAACAGCATAGTGAACGCATTATTGTGGCCAAGATAGACACAAAGCCCATGCCTACTACAGTAGTACAAGTTTATATGCCAACTAGCTCTGCAGATGATGAAGAAATTGATGAAATGTATGACGAGATAAAAGAAATTATTCAGGTAGTGAAGGGAGACGAAAATTTAATAGTCATGGGTGACTGGAATTCGTCAGTAGGAAAAGGGAGAGAAGGAAACATAGTAGGTGAATATGGATTGGGGGGAAGAAATGAAAGAGGAAGCCGCCTTGTAGAATTTTGCACAGAGCATAACTTAATCATAGCTAACACTTGGTTGAAGAATCATAAAAGAAGGTTGTATACCTGGAAGAATCCTGGAGATACTAAAAGGTATCAGATAGATTATATAATGGTAAGACAGAGATTTAGGAACCAGGTTTTAAATTGTAAGACATTTCCAGGGGCAGATGTGGATTCTGACCACAATCTATTGGTTATGAACTGCAGATTGAAACTGAAGAAACTGCAAAAAGGTGGGAATTTAAGGAGATGGGACCTGGACAAACTGAAAGAACCAGAGGTTTTAGAGAGTTTCAGGGAGAGCATAAGGGAACTATTGACAGGAATGGGGGAAAGAAATACAGTAGAAGAAGAATGGGTAGCTCTGAGGGATGAAGTAGTGAAGGCAGCAGACGATCAAGTAGGTAAAAAGACGAGGGCTAATAGAAATCCTTGGGTAACAGAAGAAATATTGAATTTAATTGATGAAAGGAGAAAATATAAAAATGCAGTAAATGAAGCAGGCAAAAAGGAATACAAACGTCTCAAAAATGAGATCGACAGGAAGTGCAAAATGACTAAGCAGGGATGGCTAGAGGACAAATGTAAGGATGTAGAGGCTTGTCTCACTAGGGGTAAGATAGATACTGCCTACAGGAAAATTAAAGAGACCTTTGGAGAGAAGAGAACCACTTGTATGAATATCAAGAGCTCAGATGGTAACTCAGTTCTAAGCAAAGAAGGGAAGGCAGAAAGGTGGAAGGAGTATATAGAGGGTTTATACAAGGGCGATGTACTTGAGGACAATATTATGGAAATGGAAGAGGATGTAGATGAAGATGAAGTGGGAGATAAGATACTGCGTGAAGAGTTTGACAGAGCACTGAAAGACCTGAGTCGAAACAAGGCCCCGGGAGTAGACAACATTCCATTAGAACTACTGATGGCCTTGGGAGAGCCAGTCATGACAAAACTCTACCATCTGGTGAGCAAGATGTATGAAACAGGCGAAATACCCTCAGACTTCAAGAAGAATATAATAATTCCAATCCCAAAGAAAGCAGGTGTTGACAGATGTGAAAATTAACGAACTATCAGTTTAATAAGTCACAGCTGCAAAATACTAACGCGAATTCTTTACAGACGAATGGAAAAACTGGTAGAAGCCGACCTCGGGGATGATCAGTTTGGATTCCGTAGAAATGTTGGAACACGTGAGGCAATACTAACCTTACGACTTACCTTAGAAGAAAGATTAAGAAAAGGCAAACCTACGTGTCTAGCATTTGTAGACTTAGAGAAAGCTTTTGACAACGTTAACTGGAATACTCTCTTTCAAATTCTGAAGGTGGCACGGGTAAAATACATGGAGCGAGACGCTATTTACAATTTGTACAGAAACCAGATGGCAGTTATAAGAGTCGAGAGGCATGAAAGGGAAGCAGTGGTTGGGAAAGGAGTGAGACAGGGTTGTAGCTTCTCCCCGATGTTATTCAGTCTGTATATTGAGCAAGCAGTAAAGGAAACAAAAGAAAAATTCGGAGTAGGTATTAAAATTCATGGAGAAGAAGTAAAAACTTTGAGGTTCGCCGATGACATTGTAATTCTGTCAGAGACAGCAAAGGACTTGGAAGAGCAGTTGAACGGAATGGACAGTGTCTTGAAAGGAGGATATAAGATGAACATCAACAAAAGCAAAAAGATGATAATGGAATGTAGTCGAATTAAATCGGGTGATGCTGAGGGGATTAGATTAGGAAATGAGACACTTAAAGTAGTAAAGGAGTTTTGCTATTTAGGGAGTAAAATAACTGATGATGGTCGAAGTAGAGAGGATATAAAATGTAGACTGGCAATGGCAAGGAAATCGTTTCTGAAGAAGAGAAATTTGTTAACATCGAGTATAGATTTAAGTGTCAGGAAGTCATTTCTGAAAGTATTTGTATGGAGTGTAGCCATGTATGGAAGTGAAACGTGGACGATAAATAGTTTGGACAAGAAGAGAATAGAAGCTTTCGAAATGTGGTGCTACAGAAGAATGCTGAAGATAAGGTGGGTAGATCACGTAACTAATGAGGAGGTATTGAATAGGATTGGGGAGAAGAGAAGTTTGTGGCACAACTTGACTAGAAGAAGGGATCGGTTGGTAGGACATGTTTTGAGGCATCAAGGGATCACAAATTTAGCATTGGAGGGCAGCGTGGAGGGTAAAAATCGTAGAGGGAGACCAAGAGATGAATACACTAAGCAGATTCAGAAGGATGTAGGTTGCAGTAGGTACTGGGAGATGAAGAAGCTTGCACAGGATAGAGTAGCATGGAGAGCTGCATCAAACCAGTCTCAGGACTGAAGACCACAACAACAACAACAACATGGGACGAATGCATAATCGTTAATAAAGCTTTCTAACAGACAAAGCAAACCGAGCAAATGCTCGACAGCAAGGGGACCAAAGTTTTCCGGACAGATCTTAAGTGTAGCGCTGCTCATATAGGACAACGGAAAGGGAAACTTTGCTGGGAACGTAGGCAAGATGCAACACCTCAGAAAACGGGCAAATTATTTTCCACTGGAAACTCTTCTGGAGTCAAATGTTGCTCTGAGTGTTTCGTGACTAACGATCGACATTGCTGCTATTGCAACGCATTAAGTGATTATTTTGTCAGAATTGTCATAACTCTGAAGTTTTTTAAAAGAAATTACGCCGCACTGTTATGCGCTCGACTTGCACCGATGCCACAGATGGTTCACTGAATGGGTTTGATGATAATACTGATAATTTTTAAAATAAAGTGTATAGTGAAATATTACGTGATAACTGTGATGGTGATAGATTTGAAAATAGTGTGTACACAACGATAAAACTGTGATGGGGAATGTCGACTTCAGTGGCCGGTAATTCAGTTCCCAATTCCAGCTGACTATGATTCATGAAAAAGCACCATCAATAGTAATACCTACACTTCATTTGAGTCTCCTCAGTTGTGCAAGTTCCACAGTACAATGTACAAGGTGGCAGCCATTCACGGAATATTTTAGGGAATGGGCTTAAAAAATTGTTTCATAGCCCCAGTCAAATCTTTAAAATTGTCTTCCGGAGTAACTTCGGCTGCGTCTATATGACACAAGTTGTCTGCCTTTCAGAACACAGGCAGTTTCGTCCAATTAAAGCTGCTGACAAGGGACGCCCACAGCCCTTTGCTGAAGTCTACTACCAAATTCACGTCATCGGTTTTAGCCAATAGAGTGCTTGGCAGGTAGGTCACGTGTGTGTATTCCGGAGGATTTTTCAGGGCAGAACACCGTTGCTTCTCTCTCTCTCTCTCTCTCTCTCTCTCTCTCTCTCTCTCTCTCTCTAACTGAAACCTCGAGTAGGACAGTTGTCTTTCTTGCGCCCCTGATCGGCCACCAACAGAACTTAACATGAACCTCCTCCCCTTCCGTTGTCCACTTTATTTAGTTCATTTAATCTCCCAGATTGGCCCACATCTCGTAACTTCCTTCCTAGGAGCGCCCCTTGTACCCCGCACACCGAAATATATACTTTTCTTTGACCAAATTTCCTGTTCTATCACTTAACGTCAGCCCTGGGCACCCACCTGATAACTCCCGAACAATCGACCTCCTGTACACTGTCGTCATAAGCGTGATGCAAGAACCTCCTCCGCCTCCCCGCTCCTGTACAACGATTACAAGTTACAGACTATACACATCAAAGATCATTGTCAAGTGCATGTCAAGTACAAGAGCAAACAGGTGCAAGCGCTGCTTTTGGTGACACAGTCGCATATAGCAGACAGTATCTAGCGTCTAGACATATTTCACGCTCTGGGATTCGGTAAATCACATCCTAATCAATGTTGGTGGAACTGGCTGCACACTACTCTGCACCAAGTAAAGGCATTTTTTAGGCCCTCATGGTGTTGTCAGAAATTATGAAGCACACATCACCCTGCAGTCTGACGTGACACCAGATTTTGTAAGGTGGACCCCGCTCCTTTTGCACTGTGGGACAAGATCAAACGAGAACTGGAGAGACTGCAAGTTGCTGGGATTATAGAACTGTGTCCAACAGTCTGTGGCCCAATCTGCTGGTCATCGTCGAGAAACCCAACAAAAATATTTGGCTATGCAGGGACTTCAAATAGACTGTCGTTGCCCAAGCCGTCGGAAACACGTGTTCCATTCTAGGAGCAGAAGATATTGTGACAAAATTGGGCCATGGCCGATCCTTCTCCAGCATCGATTTGACTGATACACATCTACAGCTACGTCTGCACGAAAAGAGTCAGCAGTTGGTTGCCGTAAATCCTTCATTTCGTCTCCCTTTCGGCATTAACTCGGTCCTGTCATTATTTCAGCTCTATTTCCAACAGGTGATCTACAGGGCCCCAGGAACAGCCAATGGTCTCAATGATGTCATCTTCATTGGGAGTAGAGTCGATGAGCATCTCCACAACTTGGACCACTTGCTGCACACTTTACATTGGGTGGGGCTTATGGTGCACTTAGACAAATGCTCTTTTCCCCAGAATGCAGTCGAGAACCTGTGTCATATCCACTCTTCAGAAGGCATCTATTCCACAACCAAACACCTCTAGGCCATTGCCCGACTCCTAGCACCCACTAAGACAAGAGAGCTTCAATCTGTATTGGAACAAATCGGACATTACCAGAACTATATCCCAGGAGACCTTTACAAATTACTAAGAATAGTCGAGCCCTTGGAATGGTTCTCCAAAAGTCACCAGGCGTTCGATTAACTAAAAGAGGCACTCCTGCACGCAAAATACTTGGTCCACTGCGACACCAACAAGCCTTTGGTCATGGCTGCGGATGTTTCCGGCGTCAGGATCGGTGTGTGTTACCTCAGAGGATAGGGACGGTGGCCAAACGAATAGTGTTCATGTCCATAGCACCGAACATGGCTCAGTGCAGCTACTTACAAGTTGAAAAATAGGCCCTTGCCTTCTTCTGCGCCGTAAAAAAATACATAATTGTATCTACGAGCAAAATTCCTACTGCAGGCGAATCTCTCCTGGTAATGCTTTATCCTCGTGCAGCCAAATCCCCACTGAGACACGGTAGTGTCTGCAACGTTGGTACCTCCTCCTGTCAGCTTATCACTATGAGATCAAGTTCTGGGTATCACCCAACCTTCCTAACGCCGATGTATTATCAAAGCTGGCGATGGACAGTTATGTATATTCTGATGCACGTCCTGAAGTATGTTTCTGAGCCGACGCTCTCTCCACCCAACCTGCAACCAGCCGTCCACTTGAGACCACTATTATAGCTGATGCTATCACAACAGATGTAGTCCTAACACGAGTCAAACACTTCTAACAAACGTAGTGGCCTTCATCTAAGACAGCCTTGATTCACCAGGATCTCGCACATTTTTGGAATTTAAGAATGACTACCACTCTCGCAAGGGTCATCATCCTCTACACTACAGGGGACAAAGCACTGGTCGTTACTACAGCAGCACTACGAGCAGATCTCATCAAGCTGTTGCATCGATGCTACTGGAGTATTATAACGAACAAGTGTATAGCTCGATAACATGTCTACTGTAAGGGAATGGAGAAAGATACTGAATCCTGTCTTGGAGCGTGCTTTCTCTACCACAAGTACCAAACGGTGCCTTCGAGGTCACATATCCCCTGGACTAAGCCAACGAAGCCTTGGAACTGGCTGCATTTTGGCCCCTTTCTAGGGAAAAATTAGTTCACCCTCCACAAGCTAACCCTCTGTTGCAAGAACGCACAGTACATTGCAGCTCTGAAGCAGATTTTTGTCATGGAAGGTTCTCCCATCGCCACTGTGACTGATAATGGCGCACAGTTCACACAATCCAGCACCTTCGCAACACACTCTTCACTCCTGAATTAAAGGGGGTTACTGGCGGTTTGTGTGGGTGCACAAGGAACATATTCAGAGCTTGTTGCTTACTATGCTCTGGTGGCTGCGTTACTATTATTTCTCACCTCTTACAGTGCACTCCCCACAAGTGCGCATCACTGGCAGACTTATTGAACAGTCGACAGCTATGGACCTTCCTGTTCCTTATGGCATCCTTCCACCAAGACAACATTGGCACCATCAGTTGCGGCAATAGGAAACGACGGTTCGTCGTTGACTCCAAAGATTCGTATACAGAAAAATGGTTTGGTAAAAAGGCATGCCGGCCGGAGTGACCGTGCGGTTGTAGGCGCTACAGTCTGGAACCGCGTGACCGCTACGTTCGGATGTGGGCGTGGATGTGTGTGATGTCCTTAGGTTAGTTAGGTTTAAGTAGTTCTAAGTTCTAGGGGACTGATGACCTCAGAAGTTAAGTCCGATAGTGCTCAGAGCCATCTGCCATTTTTAAAAAGGCTTGGTTGCCAGGGACGGTAATTTGTCGAACCGGCAATGGCATGTGCATTACCTGATGTTAACCGAGGTGCAGGCAGGTCAACCAACTTCAGCCATGCAATAAAGAGACCCCTGCCTCTCAGCTCATTTTCAGTTACAGATGCATGCGTCCTCCTTTCTGGGGGTGGGGGGGAGGGGGGGGGGGGCAGTCCTCTGGCTCCATCTGGCAGATAGACATCCCTTCCCACATCTGGGTTTATGGCCATGCAGCAAAGGCTGTGAGCAGTCCAAGCTCAGTGGTCGTTCACAGATGTTGCCCGCAGTGGATGTTCTACTTTGCCACATCCACCACAGACACGAACCAGAGACTACAACGACATCATCCAGCCAGGAGAGCCAACAGGAGAGGCGCTCGTTACCTCTGACAGCTTTAGCCAATCGCGTGAATCCAATGTAGCATTCCGCATGGTGTTAGAGCCTGTTGTCTGAGGACTGCAGCCGGCCGCGGTGGCCGTGCGGTTCTAGGCGCTGCAGTCCGGAACCGCGGGACTGCTACGGTCGCAGGTTCGAATCCTGCCTCGGGCATGGATGTGTGTGATGTACTTAGGTTAGTTAGGTTTAAGTAGTTCTAAGTTCTAGGGGACTGATGACCTAAGATGTTAAGTCCCATAGTGCTCAGAGCCATTTGAACCATTTTTGAGGACTGCAGAGACAGTTGCAGCTGCAGTTCTAGTCCAGATCGAGGTGAGGTCACAGTCAATACCATCAAGTGCCGTAGTTTATTGACAGACGCCACACAGGAATGCGTCATATTAGTATACAGATTTGTTATTAGAAAAAACATAGCCATACTGCTGCGTTTGAGAAACGTGCTTAGTCTCTGGAGGATATTTACTGCTGGAAGCGATAACTAGTCACTAACTAAGTTTTCGACAGTATTGAATACTTGTGTACCAGAGTTCATCTTCAGGTATTTCTGACTTCTTGGACTAATTTATATGTGCAATATTTTCAAAACTCAACACTGGTAGTGATGTAACTCACCAGAAGTAGGGAGCACGTCCAAACAAAGCACGTTCTGTTACTGAACTTAAGCATTTATAAATTCCACTTTTGTTTATACACTCATCACACGAAGGCCTATGAAATGGCCAGTGAGCTAGGTGCTTAGGGAGTATTAGGACTAGGCCATCAGGTAAACACCATTCGCACAATAATAATTAAAATAAACCAGCACTGCACTCATTAAGTAACAAAATACATTTGTAAAAATGTAGCTAAAATGGAAGACCAGCTCGAACAATTGCAGCCAGTTAAAGAAATTGCAAAATGTCCAGATGGCAAGCTATCAAATCACTATAGAATAAATTGAGCATGTTGTTCAACCAGCCCGCATCTCGTGGTCGTGCGGTAGCGTTCTCGCTTCCCACGCACGGGTTCCCGGGTTCGATTCCCGGCGGGGTCAGGGATTTTCTCTGCCTCGTGATGGCTGGGTGTTGTGTGCTGTCCTTAGGTTAGTTAGGTTTAAGTAGTTCTAAGATCTAGGGGACTGATGACCATCGATGTTAAGTCCCATAGTGCTCAGAGCCATTTGAACCATTTGTTCAACCATTATCATCCAAATCCCGACCACTGCCGTCTGTGTCACCAAAGAAGCAGAGGAGAATTCATGTGTTATATGCGCTATGGAAGAGGACGTTATAGATTTCTAAAGTGTGCTCTCAAACTAAATGAATATTGTTTGTTTCACAATGTGAGAAAGCGTGTACAGACTACATTGAGGAAGTGTCTCATTTATCGATGAAACAAAGCAATTAATCTATGCTTTATGAGAAAATTGTATACCATAGTGCCAGCACAACTTCTGGAGTTCGGAGGCATTGATATTTGTTGGTTAGAGGGGAAGTCAAGTAAACAGAGGCACTGTTTGACATTTTTTAACTATGTACGCACTGAAGAGAGCAATGAGTGCATCGATTCAACTGGAAACTTGGATGATACTTCAAAAATATTAGTAAACTCACAGCTTCACTTTCAGACAGTGACACTTAATTCACATACAGTGAAAGAAAATAACATCCACCAGATTCTCATTTCAAGATCCCATTCAGCGACTAATCCTGAAGCATGGATATGCAGAGAATTAAATCAGTTCATGCTTGTATGTTGCACTAAATATAGAGCCAATTGTCAGAATAAATAATAGTAATTGAGGAAATTATGAACTAGCTTAAGCATTTATCCAGCTATTTCACACTGCAAGAGTTGATATTCAAACAAACCAATGGGACTGAATGGTCAAAACTTATCCCAAAACTACATGTAGAGAAAATTCAATGAGCGTTGTAAATACTCAAAAAGGCCACGTAGTGAAAAAAGTATTTCGACCAAAAATATCAAGCAACTACATGAATTTCATGTTGAAGATCACATTCTAATACAGAATCAACCAAACTCTTGTTCAGAACTAAGAAATTAGAATCACTTTATAATGGTTCTTACATTATCGCAAGAATATGAAATTCTGTAGAGTTTCTGTTGTGTTATCCCAGATCTTGCAAGATCAAACAACTGTAGTGTTATTAGGATCTAAAAAATATTGTGCCTAATGTGAGAGCTCTTTCTACATTTAATGGATATGACATAATCAAACTGAAACTAATTTTCAGCTAGACTGTCAGCACTATCAGAAAATGTAAACAGGTCGCTATATTCAGTGAAAGACTGCTATAAAGGCCAAGAACACTCTGTACAGTAAGATATAGGTATATTGTGTTATGTATTTATTGTTTTTGTTGTTGTTGTTGTTGTTGTTGTGGTCTTCAGTCAGCAGACTAGTTTGATGCAGCTCTCCATGCTACTCTATCCTGTGCAAGCCTTTTCATCTCCGAGTAACTACTGCAACATATATCCTTCCGAATCTGCTTGCTGTATTCACCTCTTGGTCTCCCGCTATGATTTTTACCCCCATGCTTCCCTCAAGTACTAAACTGGTGATCCCCTGATGTCTCAGAATGTGTCCTACAACCGATCCCTCCTCCTAATTAGGCTGTGCCACAAATTTCTTTTCTCCCCAGTTCTGCTCAGTACCTCCTCATTAGTTACATGATCTTCCCATCTAATCCTCAACATTATTCTGTAGGACCACACTTCGAAAGCTTCTATTCTCTTCTTGTCTAAACAATTTAATGTTCATGTTGCACTTCCATACATGGTTACACTCCATACAAATACTTTCAAAAAAGTCTTCCTGACACTTAAATCTATTCTCGATATTAACAAATTTTCCTTCTTCAGAAACGCTTTTCTTGCCATTGCCAGCCTATATTTTATATCTTCTCTGCCTCGACGATCATGTTATTTTGGTGCCCAAATAACAAAATTCATCTACTACTACTTTAAGAATCACGTTTCCTAATTTAATTCCCTCAGCAGCACCTGATTTAATTCGACTGCATTCTATTATTCTCGTTTTGCTTTTGTTGATGTTCGTCTTATATCCTCCTTTCAAGACACTGGTCATTCCTTTCAGCTGCTCTTCTAAGTCCTTTGTTGTCTCTGACAGAATTAAAATGTAATAGGCAAATCTCAAAGTATTTATTTCTCCTCCCTGGACTTTAATTCCTACTCCAAATTTTCCTTTCGTTTCCTTTACTGCTTGCTCAATATACAGATTGAAAAGCTTCTGGGATAGGCTGCACCCGTGTCTCATTCCGTTCTCAAACATTGCTTCCCATTCATGCCCTTAACTCTTACAATTGCCATCTGGTTTCTGTACAAATTGTAGACAGCCTTTTACTCCCTGTATTTTACCCCTGCCACCTTAATAATTTGAAAGAAAATATTTCAGTCAACGTTGTCAAAAGCTTTCTCTGCGTTTACAAATGCTACAGACGTAGGTTTGCCGTTCCTTAACCTATCCTCCATGAGAAGTCGTAGGGTCAGTATTGCCTCGAGTGTTCCTACATTTCTCCGGAATTCATACTGATCTTCCCCGTGAGCGGCTTCGACCACTTTTTCCATTGCTCTGTAGAGAATTCGTGTTAGCATTTTGCAACGGTGACTTATTACACTGATAGTTCCGTTGTTTTCACGCCTGTCAGCACTTGCTTTATTTGGAATTGGAATTATATTTTTCTTCAATTCTGCTCAGCAGATGAAAGAGTTTTGTCATGGCTGGCTCTCCCAAGGCTATCAGTAGTTATAATGGAATGGCGTCTACTCCGGGGCCTTGTTTCGACTTAGCTCTTCCAGTACTCTGTCAAATTCTTCACACGGTATATCTCCCCTCTCATCTCCATAATAGTACCCTCAAGTACATCTCCCTTGTATAGACTCTCTACATATTCCTTCACCCTTCTGCTTTCCCTTCTTTGCTTGAACTGGTTTTCCATCTGAGCGATTGATGTTCATACAGGTGTTTCTCTTTTCTACAAAGGTCTCTCTAATTTTCCGGTAGGCGGCATCTATCTTACCCCTAGTGATCTAGGTTTTTACATCGTTGCACTTGTCCTTTAGCCATTCCTGCTTAGCCATTTTACATTACCTGTCGACATCATTTTTGAAACGTTTGTATTCCTTTTCGCCTGCTTCATTTATTGGATTTTTATATTTTCTTCTTTGATCAGTTAAATCCAATATCTCTTATGTTACCCAAGGATTTCTGCTAGCCCTCGTCTTCTTACCTAAGTGATCCACTGCTGCCTTCACTATTTCGCTCTCAAAGCTGTGCATTCTCCTTCTACTGTATTTCTTTCCCCTGTTCTTGTCAAGTTCTCCCTGAAGCTCTCTACGGCCTCTGGTCCTTCGGTTTATCCTGGTCCCATCTTCTAAAATTTCCGCCTTTTTGCAGTTTCTTCAGTTTTAATCTGCAATTTATAACCAATAAATTGCGATCAGAGTCCACACCTGCACCTGAAAATGTCTTACTATTTCAAATATGATTCCAAAATCTTTATCTAAACTTTATATAATCAATCTGTAACCTTCCAGGTCTCTTCCACGTAAACAGCCTTCTTTCACGATTCTTAAACCAAGTGTTAGCTGTGATGAAATAATGTTCTATACAAAGGTCTATCAGGCTGCTTCCTCTTTCATTCCTTTCCACCAGTCCATATTCACCTACTATTTTTCCTAATGTTCCTTTTACTGCTATCGAATTACGGTCCCCCATAACTATCTGGATAATTTCTTTTATCACATGATACATTTCATCAATCACTTCACCTGCGGAACTAATTGGCATATAAACTTGTACTACTGTGTTGGGCGTGGGCTTCGTGTCTGTCTTCGCTACAATAATGGATTCACTATGTTGTTCATAGTAGTTTATCAGCGCTCCTATTTTTGTAATTCATTATTAAACCTACTTTCGCATTGACTACGAAGGCTTTCCCGGCGTAATAATTGATAATATTCTTCTCGGGTATACAGCTGGATCATGACGTCTTCAAGACACAATATTTCCGCGGTCCAACTGGCCGCCATCATCAGGTGAGTGCGCTGGTGCACAATCTCGCCGGAACTGACTTCCCAGCGCAAGCGGCAGCCCATATATAGGCCGCAGAAGACCCACAACGCGTGCGCGAGAAGGTGCCGTAGCTGCCCTCTAGTGCAGTAAACATGCCGCGCCGCCAGTGGTGGAAAGAGGCGAAATCGAGATATCGCTGTCAAAAATAAAAGCAATTTTAAAAAATTCTATTCCGACGATTGAGACGCAGACCGTTGTTTTTTAATGTCAGATAACACCGGGTCCCAAGTCTTACTTAAAAGATAACCCTTGTCTCTATTAATAAGATTGTCAGATAAACGAATCTCTATGGATTCTTTTAAAACACAGTCCCAATAGCGAGATGCAGGGGCAACCATTTGTGTCGCGTCATATTGCATTCTGTGTCCCTCGGTGAGACAGTGCTCCGCCACTGCGGATTTCTCAGGTTGAAGCAGCCGTGTGTGCCGCTGATGCTCAACACATCGGTCCTGAATGGTCCGGATCGTCTGACCAATATAAGCCTTCCCACAGTGGCAAGGGATCTTATACACACCGGGCTTCCTCAAACCCAAGTCATCCTTAACAGAGCCAAGAAACGCTCTAAGCTTGGCCGGCGGACGAAAAATACTTTTGATGTGATATCTTTTTAGAATTCTTCCTATCTTCGAGGAAATGCTCCCAGCAAAAGGCAGAAAAGCCACCGATTTGCAGGTATCTTCTGGTGGTTCAGGCGATGGTCCAAACTGGAAAGCACGACGGATCTGTTTATCTGTATAGGCATTCTGCTTGAACACAACCTTAAGGTGGTCCAATTCTTGTGTGAAGCTTTCTCCATCTGAAATGGCATAAGCTCTTCTCGCCAACGTTCACAGGACCCCCGTACGCTGGAACGATGGATGACAGCTAGAAGCATGCAGGTAACGGTCCGTGTGCGTAGGCTTTCGATAAACACTGTGTCCCAGTGTCCCATCATCCTTTCTGTACACCAGAACATCCAGAAACGGAAGCTTTCCATCACTTTCCACCTCCATGGTAAACTTGATGCTAGGATGCAGGGAATTAAAATGATCTAGGAGGCGGTCAAGAGCCTCTCTCCCATGAGGCCACACCATAAACGTGTCGTCAACGTACCTCCAGAAACAGTACCAACACAGCGAGGCCGTTTTGGTTAATGTTACAAGGCCAGATCAGTCAATCATCCAGACTGTTGCCCCTGCAACTACTGAAAAGGCTGCCGCCCCTCTTCTGGAACCACATGTTTGTCTGGTCTCTCAACAGATACCCCTCCGTTGTGGTTGCACCTACGATGCGGCTATCTATGTCGCTGTGGCACGCAAACCTCATCAACGGCAAGGTCCATGGTTCATTTGGTGGGGGAGGGGGGGGGGAATTTGTTAAATTAACGATATTTATATTGCTTTATGTATGGATTTTTAATTTTTAGAGTGAGTTGTTCAAAAGCTGAGCTGTATACAGGAAGTACCATGTATCATACTTTTTGCACACTCGTTGTCAGTTTCTGCCAATACTCTATATGGAATGATGGAATCTCTTATGATTTTGACAAGTGTGCTAATTTATGGGTGGCAGTCAGTTTGAAGTGATGGAAAACACTACTGTTACAGGTCATCTTTCCTGTATGTAAGGCGTTGAGTCACAAACGGTTTTACCTGTGTTGTATTATTGTATTTCACATGATTAGTTGACTTATGTCACTTAATTATGAACTGAGTTGATCAGTAGTTTACATACATTTATGTACCGTTTGGCATTTTAAAATAGTTTATGAGGGCTAAACTGTCTGGACATACTAATAGCTAACAGCTAAATTAGTAAACGATAATATGCAGATGCTGAACTGCAGCTAGGCAGCGGTAACTGTTTGCAACGAAAAATTACATTTGTGTAGACACTGATATGTTGTCGACATGTACATAAGACGGATGAGGTACTGCATTGCGCATAATTTGGACTGAACATTGTCAAATATGGATGCACTATGTATTTTAGCTCATTCGTGCACTACACTCGATTTGAATGGTAATGTTAAACAACACTTGGAATGTTGCATTATTGACACAGCTGGTATGTGAGACTTGTGTGAAAACATGGATTCTGTGTATCCTGGACTACCACATCGACCATACACAGTTAACAGTGGAAACGAGGCAACAAATGAAACACAATGCGTTAGCTTGTGAAATGCCCACGTATCAATATATGTACGTACATATTGACTGTTTAGCTTTCATTTATAGCTAGATAAACGTTTAATGTCAATAATATATACGAAGTTCATTTATAGTTCTATAATCATATGCTTTACTAATAAGACAAACAGATGGGCATATACTAATGGTGTGAACTGTCATGTCGTAACAGAAAGCCGTATGGTTACAGGAAGCCCATACTAAAATGTTAAATATCCAGAGGCTTTGGATTATATGTTTCATGTATGCTCGACGTACCAGCAAACAGAGACTATATGGTACAGACAGCCACAGCAACCCTACCATTTCTATCAAGACAAAGTTTACCGTAGTAATAATCGTGCCTTATGATGCAACCTCGAGTGCTGCCCCTCCGCCTTAAGTTTTAGGTATGTTTTTCTACAGCTCAAGGGGAATCCAGGGTGAAAAATATCATCTGGCCAAATACTAACGTGATGATTTCAGCTTGATGGCTTTGTAAAAAAATTGTACCCACTGAACTTCTATAACACCGCGTAAAGGTTTCTTTTTCTTCTAATGTTTTTGAAGGATTCCCCGTTGACTGTGCATTCAGTGTACGAATATTTACCACCTGAACACTGGTACCACAACTGTGGTTTTGAAAATGTGTGTGTGTGTGATTTTTGGGAACATTTAATGTTTATTGATTGTCGTATACACTTAACAGAAGCACTTAATGACTGTACACTTAGACTCCTGTAAATTGAAAAGCCAACGTGCTAAATAATTAGGGAACCGTGACAAGCAGGCACAAGCGTCATTTTAAATATAAATTAATATGTAATTAATACACACCCACTCTGGGGGCAGCGTGGCATCGCCTCTTTTTGACCATATGTTACTTTGAGTGCAGTTTTCATTTATGACGGAGCACTTGCGCATAATGATCTCATTAGCTGCGCTGTTTGCCACAGAATTTAATAAGGCAGCGTATTTCGTAATATTTCTCTCTGGAGGACGCCTACGTTCGTCTGCGACGCCAAATGAAGACGAAGGGGTTATATTATTACGAAATTTAACATCTTGCTGTGTTGGCTTGGTGGTATCTAGAGCGCTTGTGTAGTAGTATTAAGAAATGAAACGATAGTTTCTGTACATTCATTAAGATCGTTGACCTCGTCATTTATTTAAGTTCACACCCTGAGAAGTGACTGCTGTAAGACATTTCACAGCTAGCTTCCCGACCGCAGGAGGGGTTTGCAGGCAAGAAACTTTTGGATACATAAGATTTTTTTGTTACTTTCTGATCAACAGGACGGCTCGGAAGGTGATATAAGTCTCACTTCATATCTTTTGCTCGCTGTAGTTCATTCAAAGTACAGAAAGTTTCGCTCAACGAGCTGCCTGAAATGAAATAACACGTGAATGGTGACAAGAAGCCTACAGCAAGCGCCTTCTTTATCTGGAATGGCGTAAAAAACAGGATACAGAAGATCTGCATTAATTTCCAAACTTTCGCGAACATGTGACACTGGAAGTAGACGTCCCTATTCAGCGTCATCATTTGGTGTAATCCCAGCATTCCCAGCTGTCGAGTTACCGTTGAGTACTGATTAATGGAGTCCAGTACTTACCCACAAGAGCCTACAGATGTTTCTGTCACTCTTGGTAATACATAATAAATTGTTTTTAGGAAAAGGAACGTTTTCTAAAGAGGTATCTTCAAAGGTAGGGGAGAGATGATGTCACAGCACAGAATCTGTGCTTTAAAAAAGTGTGTTACATATCTACTATATATCTGACATGAGTTGAGAGGAGAAGAGTAAGGAATGTAATAATTCAGTTGACTATTGTTTTCTTATCACAGCAAGGTGAGATTTTAATTTAATTTTTCATTGACACAGATATGAACTGAGAGGTAATAAATGAAACATGAGAATGAGTTGAGAACGAGGGTTGATCCAGCTGCTGCGAACAGAGTTGAACTGTGATCAAAGCTGCAGCTCCTGTTGGAAAAGAATGACCATAGTTATGATAACAAGAAAGGGTCACTTAATAAGTTAGTCTATGTTCCTGTCACTATACATAAAAATATAGAAACTCTGAGAAGGTTATAAGTACCAGTCGTAATGCTCATGAATTCTTAACTTAATAATATTATGTTGTGAATAACACACTCCAGATCACGTTTTATTAAGTGATAACCATTACAATGTTCAGATGACACTAAAATACAGAATTGTTGCTACCACTCGTATCAACTAATGTGTATCGTACCTAAATGAAAGCAAATGCATACCTTGTGTACAATTCATGTGCTTATGACTACCGTATCAAATGCTCAAAATTTTGAGATTGTGTAACAATACACTAGTCGGCAAAACTTCAGGACGAAATTAACTTTCACATGATGTATCTCACATAACAATCAGTTTAATAAGCCACAGCTGCAAAATACTAACACGAATTCTTTACAGACGAATGGAAAAACTAGTAGAAGCCGACCTCGGGGAAGATCAGTTTGGATTCCGTAGAAATACTGGAACACGTGAGGCAATACTGACCTTACGACTTATCTTAGAAGAAAGATTAAGGAAAGGCAAACCTACGTTTCTAGCATTTGGAGACTTAGAGAAAGCTTTTGACAATGTTGACTGGAATACTCTCTTTCAAATTCTAAAGGTGGCAGGGGTAAAATACAGGGAGCGAGAGGCTATTTACAATTTGTACAGAAACCAAATGGTAGTTATAAGAGTCGAGGGACATGAAAGGGGAGCAGTGGTTTGGAAGGGAGTGAGACAGGGTTGTAGTCTCTCCCCGATGTTATTCAATCTGTATATTGAGCAAGCAGTAAAGGAAACAAAAGAAAAATTCGGAGTAGGTATTAAAATCCATGGAGAAGAAATAAAAACTTTGAGGTTCGCCGATGACATTGTAATTCTGTCAGAGACAGCAAAGGACTTGGAAGAGCAGTTGAACGGAATGGACAATGTCTTGAAGGGAGGATATAAGATGAACATCAACAAAAGCAAAACGAGGATAATGGAATGTAGTCGAATTAAGTCGGGTGATGTTGAGGGTATTAGATTAGGAAATGATACACTTAAAGTAGTAAAGGAGTTTTGCTATTTGGGGAGCAAAATAACTGATGATGGTCGAAGTAGAGAGGATATAAAATGTAGACTGGCAATGGCAAGGAAAGCGTTTCTGAAGAATACAAAATTTGTTAACATCGAGTATAGATTTAAGTGTCAGGAAGTCATTTCTGAAAGTATTTGTATGGTGTGTAGCCATGTATGGAAGTGAAACATGGACGCTAAATAGTTTGGACAAGAAGAGAATAGAAGCTTTCGAAATGTGGTGCTACAGAAGAATGCTGAAGATTAGATGGGTAGATCACATAACTAATGAGGAGGTACTGAATAGGATTGGGGAGAAGAGGAGTTTGTGGCACAACTTGACCAGAAGAAGGGATCGGTTGGTAGGACATGTTCTGAGGCATCAAGGGATCACCAATTTAGTATTGGAGGGCAGCGTGGAGGGTAAAAATCGTAGGGGGAGACCAAGAGATGAATACACTAAGCAGATTCAGAAGGATGTAGGTTGCAGTAGGTACTGGGAGATGAAGAAGCTTGCACAGGATAGAGTAGCATGGAGAGCTGCATCAAACCAGTCTCAGGACTGAAGACCACAACAACAACAACATCTCTGCCAAGTAACATTGCTCGATGAAACTTAAACCGTACACAGGAAGAACTTCTACGGTGTAGTACAGGAGGTAACTAAAATATACACGAAATGAGAGGAACAGAAATCAAACTTTGGAAGACACTGCAAAGACAACAGTCGCACTGAAGTCACCTCTTTTCATGACGAACCCGTGCACTTACCAAAGGCGGGACACGGTCTTAATGCAGTGTGTGATTACCACGGACAGCATTTCATGCTCTGTAAGTTGCTCCCATGCAGACCAGAAGAATGGAAAGGAGTTCTTGTGGTAGGGTGTTCCATTTCTCTACCAGCGCGGCTGATAACTGTTGAACGGTCGTTGGTGGGTGTGGATGTGCTGCAATACGTCACCCCAACGCCTCCCACACGTGTTGGACGGAATTTAATCCGGCGGAGCGGGCTGGACAGTCCATTCCCCGAATACTCTCTCGTTCCAAGAGAACCTCCACCTGCTCTGTTGGAAGCGGTCGCGCAGTGCCATCCACAAAAATGAAGTCGGGGCCGTATGCACACTGAGAAGGAGTGCATTGTCACAATAACGTTGACTAGTGAGGGTATCATGTTCGAAGATCCAATTACGGCAAATTCCACTTGGTGGATAGTAGATGTACTGATCATTGTTTCATTGTCGTCTGCCGACAGATAGCGTAGTGGCATAGCTACCAGAACGCCACCTTTGTCTACCCTGTAATAGGGAATGCACACAGCCAGAAGGCGCGACTTTGAAAGGGGTCGTCAAATTGTGGCCTTCCGAATGGCAGAATGGTCCTTTCGGAGAATTGGGAGAATTTCCGTACAATTTGGAGGTACTGAGTCAGTTATGCATCGATGGTCACGTGAATATTCTCGCAACCTTAGACGAGGTTCTGAACGTCCACGCAGAACAGTGCCACCCAGGATCGTCGTATTGCAATGGTAGCAGTAACAGATCGTACAGCTACCCCATCACAGATAGGAAGCCGTGTGAGCCCAGGCGTGTCAACACAACTGTCGCGAACCTCTTATTAGTGTTGAGACTAAGAACACGGAGACCTCTAGCCCATCTTCCACGCACCTCACAGCATAAATGTGAGCGGCTCCACTGGTGCCGTCAGAGGATCTCTTGGAAATTGGAGTGGTTCAAATGGTTCAAATGGCTCTGAGCACTATGGGACTCAACTGCTGAGGGCATTAGTCCCCTAGAACTTAGAACTAGTTAAACCTAACTAACCTAAGGACATCACAAACATCCATGCCCGAGGCAGGATTCGAACCTGCGACCGTAGCGGTCTCGCGGTTCCAGACTGCAGCGCCTTTAACCGCACGGCCACTTCGGCCGGCTAATTAGAGTGGTGTTCCGTGGTCTTTAGCGATGAAAGCAAACTTTGCCTGCAACGAATGATGGACGTTTGCGCGTCTCGTAGAGTGCATTCTTCCAAAACATACTTGCCCCACCCCAGACCTCGTTCACCTTTGGGGTTTCTGTAGGGGGCGTTAACCCGCGCCCAGCGCCCATTACGAGCAAACTACTGTTATCGCAACAGGAAGGTGATGTGCCGTTCCCACAGGATAATACACACCCACACACTGTCCGTGAAACTCAACGTGCCCTGCAAGACGTGCAGCAATTTCCCTGGTCACTACGGTCGCTGGGCTTGACTCCAATCAAGCACGTGTGGGATATGTTGGGACGAGAAGTGACTCGTGTGACGTGTCGACCAGCAACTTTTACTCATCTACGTAAACAGGTTGAGCAGACGTGGCATAACGTGTCCCACGACAGTATTGGCCGTCTGTACGATCGATTGGATGCTAGAGTCTGCGAGCGCACTGCCGCCTGTGGACACTACACCACGCACTGATGTGGGTGTTTCAGCATAGGTCGATACCTAATACCTCAGAACCGCTTATGTTATTGATCTGTAAATGTAATCATTTCGTGTACTCTATATGCACTGTTGCAACAATAAATCTTGAGTGAATTTGAAACCTCTGAAAGGGTGTGATTTTTCCAGCAATGTATATCTATTGGTTTACGTGTAGACTAACTTAATGATAATAAACTGCCAGTTTGTTATAGTTGTGGTTTTCAGGTCGGAGACTGCTTTCATCCAGCTCTCCACGGTAGTCTATTCTGTTCATTCCTCTTCATCTCTGCATATCTGTTGCAGCCTGCATCCATTTGAACCTGCTTACTGTGTTCAAAACTTGGTTTTCCTCTACAATTTTTACCCCTCCCCCTCCCTCCCCCTCCCCGCCCTCCCCCCCTCCCCCTCCCACCACATGCACACTTGCTTCCATTGCTAAACTGGTTATTCCTTCAGGGTCCAGGATGTGTTCTGTCGACCAATCCTTTTTTTTATTCAGGTTGTGCCGAAATTTCTTTTTGCTTAATCCTATCCAACTTATTCGCTCTAGCCAGCTAACCTTTAGCATTCTTCTATACTGTCAAAAGCTTCTGTAGTATCACAAACTCCTGTAGTATTACAAGCTTCTGTTCTCTTGTTTTCTTCGTTACTTGTCGTTCCCATTTTGTTTCCGTTACAAGGTCACATTCCGTACAAACATCTGACTACTGGTTTATCCCATGGTATTTACCTCTTGCGATTACCTTCCAAACATCAAGCAAGTATTGCTTCTGATGCGGAGGTTAAACGTCGCTAGTGTTTACTCAAAACAAATTTAATATTAGGAGGCCATCGTAAGAAAACACCTAGAAAATAATTATGTGGAGAACGGAAAATACAAAGGTGGACATATCGCATTCATCTAGCTGCTACTTACTGCTCCCAGCAGCTTCCTGATTCCCAGGAGGATGTGTGACGCCTGCTTCGCCCCCAGTTGCGAGCTCTTCACCAACTGAGAAACAAAAAACAATATTTTAACGTAATTGTACAGAGATAATTGTAGAGGTAAAAATATCTCTATTTGCTACTTGTGACAGTCAGGTGAACAACATAGTCAAAAGATACCTCTGATAGCCCTTATTGTATGAGAAAATGTTGTCGCAATAGATTAACCACGAAAAGTTGTAGCAACACAGCAGCCGTGCCATATGAAAAGTTATCAAGAGTGCATAACAATATATTTATATTCCTGCTACACGGTTGTGTGTGCTAATAATGAACTGATCTAGTACTGTATGGTGCTGGTAACTTTCCGCTTTACTGCATCGCCTGGACTGCAGTTTCACCATGAGACGATTCTAATGCCGTCTTGCAGGAAATGGTATCAAGTACGAACTAAATGACTGTGTCGAGAAATTGAGACCTAATGCACAGCTTTCACCGCTCTTGGAAGTGCTAACATTTCTACACGCAAAACCAATTTCTGCTTGATCTAGAGAGAAACACTACCATATTTGTTGAGGTACACAACTTCACATTTTACGCGGGTCTTCCAGAAATTAAAGAATTAAAGCACTAAATGTATACACCATCTGATGATGAGTTGCTAGGCAGCTCGAAACCGGTCATGGTTAAATAAAATACATCTACATAAAAGGCGACTGGTTGCAGTAATTTCTGAAAACCTGTTCATACCACAGTCGCAGTGCTCCACATCCACAATGGATAAAAGTCTTATTAAAGATACTAACTCGTCCCGAACTAACGTTACCGACTGGCCGCCGTGTCACCATCAGCCCACATGCGTCACTGGATGCGGATATGGAGTGGCATGTGGTCAGCACACCGCTCTCCCAGCCGTATGTCAGTTTCCAAGACCGGAACCGCTACTTCTCAATCAAGTAGCTCCTCAATTTTCCTCACAAGGGCTGAGTGCACCCCACTTCCAACAACGCTCAGCAGACCGGATGGTCACCCATCCAAGTACTAGCCCAACCCGACAGCGCTTAACTTCGGTGATCACTGAGTGGGTAATATGAGACTTAAAACAAATTAAAAAATTGTAAAAATTGAGCAGTAATATTTAGGAAGGTAATACAGTACACCCCACTAAACAGTAAGTAAAATGTAAAATAATCACTAGTGATGCAAGGAACTCCTTCGATAACTCTCCATACAAGTGAATTAATACATGTTAGAACTGATTAAATAAAGGTAAACAACATCCACGCATCACGCCTTAGGCCTGTACCGTATGGCCAACTGCCGCCAAGAAGACAGTACGAGGAGTAATCTGTGATCGTGGGACATGTGATCAGATTGTCGCCAGTCCCTCCAGCGATTATTTTTACACAAACACCTCTTCGTTTCGCCTTATGAGGTTGAATGATCTACGGTCCAAATTTCCGTACGTGAGAAAAAAATCTGAGGAGGTACCAGGAATCGAACCCAGGTCCTTCCACACCGAAGGCAGCGACGCTAACCTTTTTTCTTTTTTGTCGCTTCCTTCCTTTCGATCTGTTTCTTCGTTGTTGTTTCGTCATTGGTTCTATGATGACATTATCAAATTTCTTCGATGAGAATTTCACCCTCCTGGTCGAATGCACTCAGCTACCGTGCGAGCAATCTTTCGGCTACTGCGGCGTTCCACAACTTAAATTAAACTTATGAATCTTTTACAAAGCTTTTATTTATTCATCTTAACTAGCCTGCAACAAACGCTGGGATGCATACGCAAAACCAAAAGCCGACTTAATTTTCATTCACTTGCTGATTATGAATGAAATTTTGACATTTACAAACGAAAATCCCCACTACAAACTTTATTTATCTCTTTTCTGATACCTCGACATACGCCTGCAATGTTGTACCGAAACAGCATGAAACCCATATTATGATGTCCATACGAGGCTCTTACCAAAATGAGTCCAATTTCTTAGCAAAGCCCCCCCCTCCCCCCCCCCAAATGATGAGTTTTTATACAGGATGATAAACACGTCAACAAATTATTGTGAAATGCAGGAAGACTTGAAGATAGTTAGATCTTGTTCTACAGGTCATCTGATGATCTTAAATACAGACAAATGCGATTCAATACTAGAAAAAGAGATGAAAAGACCTACTTTAATTGTATGGTCAACAATCAGTGGACTCTGACACTGCTGTCAAGTGAGTGAGAACTGCTAGCAAAGTGAATTATTTTGTCTTTGTTTTCCCGAATATCACGGACTGTAGTTTCGTCCATATTGTAAATCCATTCTGCCTTCTTCGGGTATGTATGTTACTTCCAGTTTCTGCTGTATCGTTAATACAACACGTTTTCGCTTTTCAGGCATTTTTCAGCACTAACAGAAACCAACGATTGTATTCCGCAACAATTGCAGTACAGCGCTTGCAGTGTTCTAACAACATGTTGTTTACTACACTAGTATTTCGTAACATGACTTTATCGCTCGCTCGCCACCATTCCCAGAGTAAAGAAAAAATTTAAAAAGTCGAGAGTTTACTTTCTCTCAAATTTAAAAGAAACATATTGATAAGCGCGTGACTGCGTGTGAGATCGCTCTCTAAGTTTTCATATACTTTTAGGTTTCAGATACACATTTTAACGGTTTTTGTGATAATATTTACTATATAAGTGACTTATTAGTGGTTTCTTCATTCACCTCCGCCTTTCTTGTGTTATGACCTGATACTTGTGAGTGTTTCGTATCGAGCAACTTAACCTCTTACCTGTGTTTACATTCCGCGCTGACCAGTTGCAGCTGTAGCGGCGCATCGAAAGCTAAGTACTAATTAATTGTTTGTGTATAGTGGTTTATTTAGAACTTTAGTAGTCTTCAACCGGTGTTCTTGGTGTTTTCTGGTGAAATAATTTCAGAAGAAATTTTTGGGAACTGTTTTCAGTTTCGTTACTGTGTCATTAGACGTTTGATTTTCTTTCTGTGTTAGTCTTTTGTTATATTCTCATTTGCTGTTGATTAATACTGTTAATAATAGTAGTTACTTCCCTTGTAGAGTTAGTTTGTGACTATTGTAGTCAGTTTTTTAACATCTTCTTATTGTACTAGCGGAACTTAGATAAAGTAGTTTTCTTGTTTAAATAACTGTAAAATTTTACCATGAGTGAGAAGTGTGGGCTTTGCCGTAGGTTCGTGAGTAATGGATTGCGGTGTGAGACTTGTTCGAAGTATTTTCACTGGGGGGAATGCAGTGGGGAAGCCAGTGGGCATTCTGATAAGATCCTCTCCTGGAACTGCAGGTTATGTAGCAAGAGTAAGTTGATAGAGGAGCAGCAGCGTAAGATCTGTGACCTTCAGGTGCAGTTGAAAAGCGCACAGGAGAAGCTAGATAGGACGAGGAGAGAGAAGGGGGTTGGGGAATGGGAGCTGGCTATTGGCAAGAGATCTGCTAGGAGAAGGAGATTTTTCAGATAGTTTTACTATAGATGTTTGCCATAGATATGACCAACAGAGTCTAGTGGAGAGGAATCTCTAGTAGCTGTAGATGTAGTAAGTATGCAGCAGACCTCAGCAGTTACGGTTGCTAGGACAGTTGCAAAGTCTAAGAGAAAGAAGAAGGTTCTGCTGTTAGGTAGCTCTCATGGTAGAGGTGTAGGCCAGCAGTTGCAGGAAGTGTTGGGGAGTGAGTACCATGTCACCAGCATTGTGAAGCCTAATGCAGGATTGGCTCAGGTGACTGTTAACATAGGGGGGTTATGTAGGGATTTTACTAAAGAGGAGCAGGTAGTGATTTTGGGTGGGGCTGGTAATAGTATTGTTAGGGATGGGGAGTATAACATAGATGGTGACCTGGAAAAGATAGCCACTCACTCAGACTGGCAACACGAATGTGCATTTCGTGGAACTGTTTCGGCGTCACGATCGGCCTCATCTCAATACAGCCGTCAAGCGTAATAATATGAGACTTGGGGCTGCTCTGATGACAGAAGGCATGAGTGACATTTAGTGGTGTCGGTGGAGTCTATCAGCAGGACGGGTTTCACTAGACGTGGCCTGCACCTCAACAGGTATGGAAAGGGGAGGTTGGCAAAGCTTATAGATGACAGCATAGGTGGGGGTGGTGGATCACTAATGGGAAAATTCCTGTACTAGTGGGTGTTAGAGCTGCACCTTTTTTAGATTGAATTCAGCTGATAGGTATTCCTGCTTAAGGGAAGTTTCTCTAACAAAGAAACCACTTTCGACAAAGTTTAGGTATCCGAGTAATAAGGGAATTAGTATATTTCATCAAAATATACAAGGTATTAGAGATAAAGTTAGTGAACTGCTTATATATGTTGACTCTGAAATTATTGGCGTATCTGAACACTTCTTAAATAAGGAGATAATTCAGAGGCTTCCTTTACCAGGATACAGGTTGGCTGGCAGCTTTTCTAGAAGCTCTTTGCGGTGTGGGGGAGTAGCCATGTATGTGAAAAACGGTATCCCATTTGTGTCAATAGATGTTTCAAAGTACTGCACTGAAAAGGTGTTTGAATATTGTGCAGGTGTGGTTAAATTTAGTCGAGTTAAACTTCTAACTTTTGTTATTTATAGATCCACAGACTCCGATTTCACAACATTATTGCTAAAGCTAGAGGAGGTTCTTGGTTCACTTTATAGGAAATACAAAAAGTTAGTTATATGTGGTGACTTCAATATTAATTGTATAAGTCAAAATATCCACGGGTGTACTGCCGGTCTACAGTGTCCAACGGGCACAATATTTCGGCGATCATACATGTCGCCATCATCAGTTGAACTGACGGACTGAGCTCCTGTGAACGTGCCGGTGCGAAAATCCGTACGCTATGGCTGCTCATGGGGAACTGGGTTCGGTCGCGGCGGTGGCCGATTTAAATACCCTCCGCCCGCGGCGTACTCCCTCCGCCGTCCGGGCCCCGCGCCACGGTCGCGCGGTGGAACAGATTGCGACGGCGTCTGAGATGATGTCGGTGTGATGGCTCTGTCCGCTGTGGTCGTCACAACTATACGTTTGCTCGATTTACTCTTGATTAACCCAATCGCTGGTTCCCAAGCCTTGCTAAGATTATAGCCACAGTCACGGTTTATGAGGTCGTCATTGGTGCGAATTTCGATGGCCTCTCTAACAACGCTGTCCCAGTATCTCGACGTCTGTACCAGAATCCTCGTGCGTTCATACTCCATAGCGTGATTTTCCGACAAACAATGTTCAGCGAACGCCGACTTGCTCGGATACATCAGTCGAGTGTGCCTCTGGTGTTCACGGCATCGATCCTCGACGGTACGCATCGTCTGACCAATATACGACTTGCAACATTGACACGGAATCTGGTACACGCCGGCCTTCCTCAAACCGAGGTCATCTTTGGCGTTCCCCACCAGTGCACGAGTTTTATTCGGAGGACAAAACACAGTTCCGACCCGGTGTTTCTTCAAAATGCGGGCGATTTTCCCCGAGAGTGCGCCTGTATATGGAATAAACGCAGTGCCTACCTCCTCCCTCGTGATTTCATCCATCTCCACAGGTTGTGCTGCAGTGGTTTGGCGTAGAGCACGTTGAATCTGCCACTCTGAATGCCCATTTTTTTCGAAATACAGTTCTCACATGCTCCAATTCCTGGGGTAGACTCTCTGCGTCAGAGATAGTGCGCGCCCTATGTACTAGAGTTTTAAGTACCCCATTCCTTTGTGAAGGGTGGTGGCACCTGTCTGCGTGCAAATACAGATCAGTGTGCATTGTCTTCTGATACACCCCATGACCTAGAGTGCCGCCAGCCCTTCTCTTGACCAAGACGCCAAGGAAAGGTAATTTACCCTCCAGGCTTGGGAACCAGCGATTGGGTTAATCAAGAGCAAATCGAGCAAACGTATAGTTGTGACGACCACGGCTGACAGAGCCATCTCACCGACGTCATCTCAGACACCGTCGGAATCTGTTCCACCGCGCGACCGTCACGCGGGGCGCGGACGGCGGAGGGAGTGCGCCGCGGGCGGAGGGTATTTAAATCGGCCGCCGCCGCGACCGAACCCAGTTCCCTCTGAGCAGCCATAGCGTACGGATCTCCGCACCGGCACGTTCACAGGAGCTCAGTCCGTCAGTTCACCTGATGATGGCGACATGTATGATCGCCGAAATATTGTGCCCGTTGGACACTGTAGACCGGCAGTACACCCGTGGATATTTTGATTATCAAATACGCCGGGAGAAACTCAAGAATCACAATTGTATAAGTGATTGTGCAAGGAAAAGGATGCTGGTAGACGTCCTTAATTCATATAATCTTATGCAAACCGTATTCTTTCCAACGAGAGTGCGAGGGAACAGTAGAACAACCATAGACAACATTTTTGTTCATTCCTCATTACTAGAAGGGCATTCTGTTAGCAAAAAAGTGAATGGCCTTTCAGATCATGATGCACAAGTTTTAACTCTAAAAGATTTTTGTGCTGCAACACATGTTAAATATAGTTACCAACTTTTTAGGAGAGCCGATACAGTTGCTGTAGAGACCTTTGTAAACCTTATCAAGGAACAAGAGTGGCAAGATGTTTATAGTGCTGATACAGTAGACGATATATATAATGCTTTCCTCAAGACTTTTCTCGTGCTCTTTGAAAGTTGCTTTCCGTTAGAACGTTCAAAACAGGGTACTAGCACAAACAGGCAGCCTGGGTGGCTGACTAGAGGGATAAGAATATCCTGTAGAACAAAGTGGCAATTATATCAAAACGTTAGAAACAGTCAAAATCTAAATGCAGCAGCCCATTACAAACAGTATTGTAAAGTGCTTAAAAATTTATTAGGAAGGCAAAAAGTATGTGGTATGCAGATAGAATAGCTAAGTCTCAGGATAAAATTAAAACCATATGGTCAGTCGTAAAGGAAGTGGCTGGTCTGCACAGACAGGTCGAGGATATAGAATCAGTGCGTGGTGGGAATGTCCGTGTTACTGATAAGTCGCATATATGTACAGTATTTAATCATCACTTTCTGAATGTAGCAGGCGAACTAAATAGAAACCTAGTCCCAACAGGGAATCATATAGCGCTCGTAGAAAAAAGTGTTCCGAGACTGTTACCTGAAATGCTCCTCCATGATACTGACAAGAGGGAGATTGAGTTAATAATTAAATCACTAAAGACCAAGAACTCTCATGGATATGACGGGGTATCTAGCAGAATACTGAAGTATTGTTCTACGTATGTTAGCCCAGCACTTAGCCATATCTAACTTTTCCTTTAGGAGTGGTCGGTTTCCTGACCGATTAAAGTACTCGGTAGTGAAGCCACTTTATAAAAAGGGAGACATGGATAATGTTGACAATTATAGAGCTATTTCTATGCCATCTGTGTTTGCTAAAGTTATCGAGAAGATTGTATATACATGGTTACTGGAGCATTTAAATTCACGTAATTTGCTGTAAAATGTACAGTTTGGTTTTAGAAATGGTTTAACAACTGAAAATGCTATATTCTCTTTTCTCTGTGAGGTTTTGGACGGATTAAATAAAAGGTTACGAACGCTAGGTGTTTTCTTTGATTTAACGAAGGCTTTTGACTGTGTTGACCACAAAATATTACTGCAGAATTTGAACCATTATGGAGTATGGGGAGTAGCTTAAAATTGGTTCGCCTCTTACTTTAATGACAGAAAGCAGAAGGCAATTCTCCGCAATATTGAGAGTGGTAGTGATGTTCAGTCCCAATGGGGCACTGTTAAGTGGGGGTGTTCCCCAAGGGTCGGTGCTGGGGCCACTGCTGTTTCTTATTTGTATAAATGATATGCCTGCTAGTATTACAGGTGATTCAAAAATATTTCTGTTTGCTGATGACACCAGCTTCGTAGTGAAGGATCGTGTGTGTAATATTGAAACATAATCAAATAATGTAGTTCATGAAATAAGTTCGTGGGTTGTGGAAAATAATTTGATGCTAAATCACAGTAAAACTCATTTTGTACAGTTTCTAACTCACAATTCAACAAGAACCGATATTTTGATCAGACAGAATGGGCATATTATAAGCGAGATGGAACAGTTCAAGTTCCTAGGCGTTCGGATAGATAGTAAGCTGTTGTGGAAAGCTCATGTTCAGGATCTTGTTCAGAAACTAAATGCTGCTTTGTTTACCATTAGAGCAGTATCTGAAATAAGCGACAGTTCAACACTAAAAGTAGTCTACTTCGCATATTTTCATACGCTTATGTCATATGGTATTATTTTTTGGGGTAATTCTTCTGATCCAAAAAGGGTATTTTTGGATAAAAAACGGGCTGTTCGAGCTATATGTGGTGTAAGTTCGAGAACCTCTTGTCGACCCGTATTCAATAGTCTGGGAATTCTGACATTGCCCTCACAGTATATATTTTCTTTAAGGTTGTTTGTTGTTAGCAATATTAGCTTATTCCAAAGAGTAGTTTTCACTCAGTTAATACTAGGCAGAAATCAAATCTGCATGTGGAATGCACTTCCTTGACGCTTGTGCAGAAAGGAGTGCACTATTTAGCTGCATCAATTTTCAATAAGCTACCACAAGAACTCAAAAATCTTAGCAGTAGCCCAAGCGCTTTTAAGTCTAAACTGAAGAGTTTCCTCATGGCTCACTCCTTCTATTCTGTCGAGGAGCTCCCGGAAGAGCTGAAAAATTAAGCAAATTCCAGTGTTACATTGTTGATTTTCTTTATTTAAACTTACGAATTGTCGCTTGAATACGTTTCTTATATTTCATTTTATTTGTTTCTACTATCGTGTTATAATTCCATGTATTGACTCGTTCCATGACCATGGAGTCTTCTCCTAAATTTGGTCCAACGGAACAATAAAAAAATAAATAAATAAATGAAAGCTATGCACAAACATGATTGTTAGATAAATGTAAGGTAACAGGAGCAATGTGAGAATCTAACGAATTTTACTCATAGTAAATTAAAATATAATACTTTTTCGCAAGTCTCGATGACCAATCAAGTTATCTGAAAATGGTTTTCCCTAGCTACAAGAGCTCAAGAAAACTCATCTGACGACAGGAAGGAAAAAATTTTGTGGGACTTGGTTCGAATGGAATGATGAAACAAATCGACTTCCTGAGAAATCTAGGCCACTTCAAACTGCCAAAATTTTGTTAAAAATTTTGGCTGAAGTCTTAGAGATTTTTCTGACTGAAGTTTTGCAGGGTTTGAGAGGTGAGTGCTGACTTAATTCATATCAGCTGTTCACTGAAAAAAATCAGCCGAATTAGCCCTTACAAAATAATTATAACAGGTTTAAAAGTTTTATGGGGCGAGCCCCTACTGTCAAGTCGCCATAAGAAGATCCTGACAGTTACAGCAGGCTGAGCCTACCTCAACATATCACATAATACGATTTTGTAAACATCTCTAAGGCAACGCCTCAGTGTTGTCACAGCTCTATAGATTGCTATTGTTTTCGCCTGCAGTCGTTTGTGCTTTGCAAGCTGAAAACTGGCAACGGCGCTCCTAGCTGTCAGGGATCTTCTTATGCCGACTCGGCAATAGGCTGCAGCCTATAACATAGCCTGCGCACAAATGCTGCCCTGGTAACAAGGAGGGACCATCATAGTATGTACTCTTGTACACGTACAGAAATGGCGTATCCGATCGATAATATCTATCTTTTTAATAAGGAGCGCACTGGAGAAAGTCCCAAAGAGATTCTAAAAAGAAACAGAAAGTTGGTTTACATCTGATTGTACAGTTT